>NC_080202.1:21976875-22635000 GCF_030028045.1 Hippopotamus amphibius kiboko | reverse complement strand
GCACAAGGTCCGGGCCAGGGAGGACTCCCGAGGGTGGAAAGCAAACAGCTCCCCGGCTCCACTTGGGGCAGCTTTGCTCCTTTTTATTCATCTAGCTGCTTTTAGTGGATACATACTAAGTGTTCAGTATACATTTATTCATGCCAGCAACCCTGTGAAGTATGTTAACCTTATCCCCATTTTATAGATAAGAACACTGAAGCTAGGCGCCTGATCTCAAACTCCATTGCTGAGAGGTGGGATTGGACCTGAGTCCCGTTCACCCTAGAGAGATTCTTCTCCCTGCAGTCCACTGCCTCTCTACTTCACCGAGGAGGGGATGGATTGTAGAGGCCTAGAGGGGCCCACCCAGAGCTCAGTGGGAAAGAAGGCTGGCATTTACCTCGTTAGTGTGTTTTTTCCAGGGCCAGTTCTCCTGAGGAGTCTGGGTGGGACCCCAGGTCAGGGCAGAGGGTAGTCAGGTGCGGTAAGTGGAGGTCTGGGTTCTCAGTTTCCCTCAACCCTAGGCAGACAGGAGGCAAAGGCAGACAGAATAGGGTCACTCTGTGAGGGGGCTGTGAGTCTGAAGCACTCCTGGAAGGGCCAAAGAAACCAAGCAGAGAAATTCCATGGGGCTGGGAGGCAGGTGTAGGCGTCCCAGGGGGTCCATCCTCCCTAGGACAGGGCCAGGTGGGAGCAAAACCAGCCACAGGACCCAGGTGCACACAGGTTAAGGCGGTGGGGATGTGAGGCCCATTATCAGAAAGCCCTAGTTCCTCAGACCCCAGTTACTATGACAGCTTCTAATAGCTGTCACTTATTGAACATTGACTATGGGCCCCAAACTGTGCTAAGCCTTCTCTTAATGCTGACAGCCACCATATGCAGGAAGAACTGTATCAACCCCATCTGACAGGTGAGTAACCAGAGTCACAGTCTCCCCTGGCCTGACCCTTTTCCAGGCCTGCTGTCTATCCCTTATAATCTCAGCACAGGGCCTGGCTCCTGGAAGCCCTCAACAGAAGCAGCTCTTTTTATTATTCTTGTCTTTTGGTGGGTGGAGGCATTGGCTGTGCTTGGCTCTGAGAACTGGGATCCTATCTTCTTATCTGTAGTCTCAGGGTACGTGTCTCTCTCCCAACTTCTTCTGAGTCTGCCTTCGTACCTCCATGGGCCCCTTGATCTAGGGAAGATTCCTGTGGGAGCACGTGTGTGTGTGAAAGTGATGAAAGGGGGTGGGTGGCTTCAGAGATGTCTCTTGTCCTATAATGAAGGCCAGGTGGAGAGTGGAGAAGGGTGTCCCAGAAAGGCCCTTCCCAGGACAGGGTCTGATCCTGGGTCTGGGATTTTCCCAGCCTCCTCCAGAGTGGGGAGCTTCAGGACCCCCCATTTCTGAGTCAGTCACCTGGTTGCAGGTGGGCTGTGTCAGGCTAACCTCTTTTCCCTTCGTCTACCTTCCTAGTGGTGACCAGATCGGGGGGGTGTCCTCTTTCTGGGTTCTTGGCCCTCTGCTGCCTCCACCCGGGTCCTTGGCAGGGATTCCAGATTCCAGCTGGCCCAACCGCACCCTTTGACAGAGGGGAAAAGGGAAAAACAGAGAAAGGGAGTGACCTGCACAAGGTCACGCAGCGGGTTCGTCCTAGGCCTGCCGACTGCGGATGCTGCCGGTGAAGGCAGCTAGAGGAGACTCTCCTAGGGCCCCCAGTTTGGAGGGGCCCTGAGAAGTGATGGGTGCCCCCTGCCTCCTCTTTCCTGGGGTGTTGTCAGCTCGAGCACTGGCCACCCGCCCCCATCCCCATCCACACACCAGGTGGAATTGTCTTAATGCAGCAAATTGTTCATACACATGTAAGCAAATATCTCCTCAAATTATCTCTTATCACCAAACAGGCTGCGATGCTTACCGGCTGGAGGGCCGAGGTTGTCTTTCAATCCGCTGATGATGGGGAGGGGGCAGGGGAGGGGGGCCGGCTGACACCAAAAATAAACCGGCTGAACGGGGATGGTTGTCGCAAGGGGCAGAGCGAAGTTGTCAGGCGGCGGGAGCGTGTGAGGCGGCAGGACGATAATGTGGCATGACACTTCTGAAATGAGCGGCCCGTTGCCATGGTGAGCAGCCAGGAGGGACCGGCTCTCCGGAGGCTGAAATAAAACACGCTTTAAATGATGTTTGATTAGAATTTAGATCATGTAACCGAATACCTCAGTCCTCCTCTTCCCTGTGCTTTTCTGCTTTTCTTCTTTTCTTCTCAATTCTCCCTTTCTCCCCTCCATCCCCTCCCCTCCCTACCAGGGGCAGACAGCTACACACGCGCAGTCACAGGCACACACACACTTGCGCACACATGCCCTCCTCTCTCTCCTCTCCCCAGTTATTCTGTGCCTTGGTTGGACCTTGTTTCAGAAAATCCAGCTCAGAGCAGATGCCGGGGACCCCTTGGTGGGGTCACAGAGCTGGCCTTGGGGTGCTGGTTTGAGTCTCTGCTGTTCTGCTCTAATAATAACACTAAAACAATTCACAGGGTCTAAGCCTCTTGTTTGTGCCCTTCACAAAGCTCTTTCAAACACAAGCTCAGATTTATTCTCACCACGGCCCTTTGCCTACTTGTCATCATACCCATTTTCTAGATGAGGAAGTTGAGGCTCAAAGAGGCCAAATGTCTTGTCCAAGATCATGCAGTGAGATGTGACCCTAGCACAGCCGTGGGCTGCTCTTGGGGCTCTTGGGAGAAGCCTCTTTAGGAGGAAGGAAGCAGAGCCAGCTCTCCATCCTCTGGGTCCTCAGACTTTTACTTGCCCAACTTGTTTTGAAGACCTACTTTGCTCTTGGTCTGTCTGTGTGAACCATCCCAAGGATGGGCAGAGAGGCCCCAACCTGCTTCTGGAGAGCTTTGGGATACACTTTGTGATTTTCTGGCTATATGCTGCTGCTCTTTTGCTTGATAATGGACGTATGTTATATTTGTGGTGGTTTTTTCCAGGGCATGCAGCCCAGGGAGGGAAGATAGCCAGTCCCAGGGACAGGGGACAGAGGGCACCACTGCTGATTATCTATAGAGGGTCAGAGGGCACTGCTGTTGATTGTCTAGAGAGGGTCAGAGGGCACTTCTGCTAATTGTCTAGAGAGGGTCACGGACGGCAGGCTGGCATGGATGGACAGGCCAGGCAGGGGTGTTCCTGGAATCTCCATTGCTCTTGGCACCCTGAACTTTCTCGGAGGCCCTGGGGAGGTTATCATCAACTTTTTCTGTGTCAAAGGGCCACAGCTTGACCCAGTGTCCATCTTTCCCAGCAGACCAGTGTCTCCAGATTGTCTCTCTCACCATCAGCCTGTTCATCCATGCAGTCACTTAGCCATAACGTGCTTGTTCAGCATCAGCTGTGTGCCAGGTGCAGCCCTGGTCTCCACCTTCACAGGTGTGGGGGTTTGTGGGCCAAGGGCAGGTAACCTGGAGACAGACATCCAAACACCCCCCCACACACACACACCCACACATACATGGAATCTCTTTCAGTGCAGACTGTGAAGTGATCTGACAGAGGAGGAAGAAAAGTGCTCTGGGAACATCAGGATGGGAGCCTCCCTGTGTTGAATTGGGATATATATATAGAGAAAGACCAGGGCTTCTCCAGGTGCTCAGACAGAAAGGGTAGCCCAGGAGGAGAGCCCTTGATGTGCAAAGGTCCACTGTCCCCAGCAGATTGGAACCTCCCTGGGCGGGGGGGGGGGGGGGGGGGATCTGTATCTCTCGCATCAGACTCTAAGCTTTTGAAAGGCAGAGACTGAGTCCCTGGGCACCTCCCTAAAGATGGGGTTACCCTGAGAGTGTGGGGGTGTCTTCTATGTCTTTTATCTTTTCTCCAAATCAAAAGGCATTCATTTCTTTGAATATCCTGTTAGCTCTGAAAGCAGGGGCCCCTCCTTGAATGTATAAGTGTCTGGCCTCCCTGGTGTCTGGCACAGGACCTGTTATATAAAAATGAGTCAACATTTATTGAGTACTTATTGTGTACCTGGCATTGTGCTAAATGCTTTACACGTGATGCACTCCTTGACCAGTGCTTGAGCAACAACAATTCCCTGGTGTTTCAAGGGCAGGAAAGAGCAAATGTGGGATTTGGCAAGGAGAGAAGTCATGGATCAGTGTCTGGGGCCCCCAGAGGGAATAAGGGAGGGTGGGGGGACACGGGTCTGGACAATTTAGCCAGTCAAGGTTGGGAAAGGCCAGAGGAAGTGGGGCCACTGATATTGACTGGGGTGGGGTGGGGGTTGGCAAGGGCAGTAAGAGAGGCAGCCGGGGGCAGGGACAGCCATCCCTTAGAACCAGGTGTCTCTCTTCCCTTCCCCTGCCCCCGCCCCCTGCCCATCTGCTCACTACCAACACGTGAATCCAGCCCTTCACTTCCAGTCCCATAGCCCCTGCCCTTGGCTGGCTTTCCAGGCCCCCTGGCTGCCTGGACCTCTGCAGCCTTTCTCACTAGCTCCTCACCCCAGGCTCTCCTTCCCCCACCTTCCTCCACTGGCCACCTGTTCGCTTCCTAGAACTTAGATTTTATTGCTTCATTCCTGTGCTCCAAAGCCATCATGGCTCCCTGCGGCCCAGGGGCTACAGCCCAGACCCCCCCAGCCCGATCACAAGCCCCACCGTGATGTGATCTCAGCCTGCCTTTCTGGCTTTGCCTCTCTCAACTGCTCCTGTTCCAGATTGGTCACTTCTTGGTGCTCTTTCTTATCTGCGCCTGTGCAGACTCCATGAATGCCCTCTCTCTTCCCCTAGTCAAGGCTAACTCATCTCTTTCTTTGCAGGCTCAGCTCAAGTCTTTTCCACTCTGGAACCCCTTCCCTGACCACTCCTTCCAGAAGGCACATACCTTAGTCAGCCTAAGCACCATGGACTGGGTGGCTTAAACAACAGAAATGTATTTTGCACAGTTCTGGGAAGTCTCAGGTCAAGGCACTGGCTCATTTGTTTCCCTGGTGGGCCCCGATTCCTGGCCCACAGATGGCTGCCTTCTCTCTGGTGTCCTCACATGGTAGACAGAGAGGGATAGAGCTCTGGTCTCTCTTTCTCTTCTTACAAGGGCACTAATGCCATCATGGGGCCCCACCCTCATGACTTCATTAAACCTAATTAGCTCCCAATGGCCTCATCTTCAAACATCATCACATGGGGAGTTAGAGCTTTAAGATATGAATTTTGGGGAGAACAAACATTCAGCCCATAACAGCATATCTGTTATAAGCAGGTCAGATTTTCATGTTGTCTAATTGTTTTGGTTTATTTCCTCAATTTGACTGTAAGCTCCCTGAGGAGCGAACTGTGGATGGCCATAATTGTGTGTTGATACACCTGGTAATAACACCTATCTATTACAGGACTCCAAAAAGTTTACACCCAAGGATCCCCAGTCTTAATCTTCCTCTGCCTCCAAGTTTCTGTGTTTGGCCCTCTTTGGGCCTCAGTAGGCATAATGGGTTGGAAAAAAGAAAGTTGAAAGAAGCCCAGAAATCTTAGAATAATTTCCTTAGGAAAATACAGAGCGTCCCTCCTGGCTGAAAAAGATAGAAGAGGGTAAAAGGCACAGCAGAGAGCAAGGAAAGTCAGGTACATGCAGGGCCTGGGTTTGGTGAGGGCTTCCGAGCCTGGGGCACCACAGAGGAGGGGTGGGAGGGAGTGGGAGATGGGAAAAGAAGACTCAAGTAAGTGTCACTTTGTCTTAGGAATGTAAATGCCTGTTGAGATGCTTAGTAGGAACTGAAGCTGTGTTTCCATGTGTTTTGCTGATGGACTGATATTTTGTCTGGATGCAGCACCAGTGGAGACTGGCCACAGGGTGACCTAGAGTTAGGTGTTTATGCTGTTATCTGGGCATGGCCTGCCTTGGGGTTAGGAGCTGCCTTTACCTGTACTGTTTCTAGTTCTCATAGTAACACAGCAAGGTGGGTGCAAGGAATGCCATTTTACTGACAAGAAAACTAAGCTTCAGAGGATTTAGGAACATTGAGGGGAAAGAGAGGAGGAGGAGGGCTGAATCTGGCCCTAACTCACACCTGTAACCCTTGACCTCTAGAGCTGTGTCTTAGGATGGGGCCACCATGGCCATTAAGTTCCATGTTGGGGGAGATGTAGGAAGCTCATTAGACTGGAAAATGATTATATCAGTTCAGCTCTATCTATGGGGTCAAAAGGGGCCCAGGTGTAGGCCTCTAATCTTCAGAGTCCAGATGAGAGTGTGATAAGCTAGCCTGGGAAAGTGGTCCTGTGAAGCTTGAAATGGGAGGGAATGGCGGGGGTGGGGATTCTGGGGGATGTGCAGAGAAAGGGGCTGGGGCAGCTGGAGTATTGATCAGGAGGCCTTATGGCCAAGGACCATCTTGATTGCACAGCTCGCGGTCTCCCTGGGCTTTACCTGTTAGCATGTGGGGCCTCTTTGGTAAGGGGACAAACTTACAACTCAGAATAACTTTATTTGGGGGTAAAAAGTAGGGCTTGGTTCACTACAATACAAGAGGAATACCCAGAGCTTGGACGTCAGGAAATCTAGGTTCGAGGCCCCCACATTGGGCTCTAAGCAGTGCCTTAATTTTGCTGTGTGTCCCAGTTGCTCCACTGATAAGTTGTGGATACAAGAGCCATGTTGCTCGCCACAGAAGTGACAGTGATTGGAGAGGTCCAGTCCGCTGTTCACATGTGAGCTGGGTGAGGGTGGGGTCACAATAACTGTTTTTTTTTAATTTATTTCTTTATTTTTATTTCTTGGCTGTGTTGGTTCTTCGTTGCGGCACACAGGCATTCTCTAGTTGTTGAGAGCAGAGGCTACTCTTCGTTGTGGTGCGCGGGCTTCTCGTTGCAGTGGCTTCTCTTATTGTGGAGCATGGGCTCTAGGCACATGGGCTTCAGTAGTTGTGGAGCATGGGCTCATTAGTTGTGGCTCATGGGGTCTAGAGCGCAGGCTCAGTAGTTGTGGCACCTGGGCTTAGTTGCTCCATGGCATGTGAGATCTTCCAGGACCAGGGCTCGAACCTGTGTCCCCTGCATTGGCAGGCGGATTCTTAACCACTGTGCCACCAGGGAAGCCCCACAATAACTCTTAAGAGATATGAAGCCTGTGAGGACCAGCCCATCATAGGTTCACCCTTGGCCCTGACAGCCCCATGAGGGTGTGTGTCCATGGTGAGATCTCTGCGGGGACCAGAAGGGAGCCAGGCATGGCTAGAATCTGTGGAAGGACAGAGCCGGAAGAGGGGTCCTGGCAGGCGGGGACTGCCACCCCTCTTTTCAGGACCCTGTAGGGAAAAGAATTCTCCCCTCCTTCTGTCAACCGACTTGGAGCCCAGCAATGAACAGTAAGAGTAATAAAAACAATAGCTCACGTTTATCAAGGGCTTCTATGTCAATTTCTATTCCACGCACTGTACCCGTTTTAACTCATTTCTGCCTCAGAACAACCCTGTGTAGAAGGTACTGTTTTTTTATCGCCACTTTACGGATGCAGAAACCAGAGCAGTTAAGTGACCTTCTCACAGTCACAGCTTATAAGTGATGGCGTCATGACTCAATCTCAGATGGTCCAGGGCTTGTACTGTGTTATCCTGTCAGGAAGTAATCCCGAATCCTTTATGCTTCAGAGCATGACTGCTCAGCAAAAGGGACCTCATTTGCCCCACATGCCAACACTAGGCAGAGGTCCCCTGAGCCTCCCCAAACGGAAGACGTAGATTTGAGTCCCCTCGGCTGCTGCTGCCCGCTTTTGTGTTCTTGGGCACGTAAGTTAGCTCATCTGTAAAATGGGTGGACACACATTTGTGGAGTATCTCTTTTGTGTCACATTTAATTTAAACCTCACCACAACGTTTTGAGATTGGCAGTATTTCCTCCAGTTAATAGCTGGGGAAGTTGAAGCACGGAGGGGTGAAGCAAATTCCCCAAGGCCACACTGAAACAGGTTGACACGGAGCTTAGTCTGTCTCATTCTGGACCTGTGCTCTTTCCATTCCCCCACATTCCTCAAGTTGCGATCCACAAAACCTCAATTCCTGGGGTGCTAATAAGTGTTATGTGAAAAAAAAAGTTCCGTGATCAACTCTGTTTAGGGAAGGATGTTTTCAAAAAGTTAAAGAGGGGCTTCCCTGGTAGTGCAGTGGTTGAGAATCCGCCTGCCAGTGCAGGGGACATGGGTTCGAGCCCTGGTCCAGGAAGATCCCACATGCCACAGAGCTGCTAAGCTTGTATACTACAACTGCTGAGCCTGTGCTCTAGAGCCCACGAGCCACAACTATTGAGCCCACGTGCCACAATTACTGATGCCTGTGCACCTAGAGCCCGTGCTCTGCAACAACAGAAGCCACTGCAATGAGAAGCCTGCGCACCGCAACGGAGAGCGGCCCCTGCTCTCCGCAACTAGAGAAAACCTGCGGGCAGCAACAAAGACCCAACGCAGCCAATAAATAAATAAATAAATTTATGTTTTAAAAAGTTAAAAAGGTTATTTGCTGCAGGACTTCTCAGAGCTTTTATTATGCTGGTGTGCCTTGGGGAGTTCCAAGAGAAGAGCAGAGTTAGCATTAACTTCTTTGCTGTGAAAAAGTTTCTTGGGGAGAATCTTGTAGGAGAAGCGTTCCTTGGGACTCACTTTGGGAAAAGCTGTACTTCACCCCTCTGCTTCCCTGATAATAACAGCGACAACAGTAACAATAACAATAACAGAAATACCATGAAAAAGACCATCATGATCATGTTAGTTTTGTGTCAATTGTAATGATAATTTTCTGTGCATGATTTTTTGGAGCTCTTTTTCTGCATCCCCCACCCATACCCCACTGCTGATTTAAGCACCTTGATCCCTTCCTTTTTATTTTTGTTTTTTAATTCTTATTCATTTATTTATTTGGCTGCGCTGGGTCTTAGTTGTGGCATGCGGGATGTGGTTCCCTGACCAGGGATCGAACCCAGGCCCCCTGCATTGGGAGCACAAAGTCTTAACCGCTGGACCACCAGGGATGTCCCCCCTGATCCCTTCCTTGAGCTCAGGGCACTTTCAGCCCTCAGGGGCTCACTGTTCCTTGTGCCTGGTGCTCCTCTCTCTTCACCTCCAAGCCTGTGCCTGGTTGCTCTCCGCTTCCCTCCCTTCCTCCCTTGTTCCTGAGGAAAATGAGGGAGGCTTGAAGACAGGAAGCGAAGTGTCTGGGTCGTGTGGTGAGACAGGTACCCCGCATCTGCTGCCCCTCGTCCATAGCCCACGTGCACAGGACACTCCTCTTCTGAGAAGCATCCCTTCTGGACTCACCCCAGGGCCAACCACGAGCTACCCTGGCTCTCTCTTGGTCCTATCACACGTGGTCTATGTTATGCACTGCAAAACGATGTCAGGGCTGTCGTGGGTGTACCATATTTATTAAAAAAAAAAAAAACAGTTTTGTTAAGGCACAATTTATAAACCATAACATTTACCCATTACCATATTTGTTTTAAAATTGTTTATTCTAATAATTTTTTTACGTAGAGAAAAGAGCACAGATCAGTACAGGGAGTCCTGAATGTTTACGAAGTAGTAACACCCGTGTAATCAGCGCCCACCCCCAAAGCAGAATATCTCCTGCCCCACAGAACCTCCCTGGTGCATCTTCTCGTCACCCCGAGGTTAACACTCCTGACTTCCAACCCTACAGGGTGTTGTTTAAAAAATAAACTAACCAACTTATCCCTTTCCTTTTCCCTTTTTCTTCTTCCTTCCCTCCCTTCCTCCCTTCCTCCCTTCTTCTCTTCCTCCTTCCCCGCCTCTTTCATTCCCTCCCCTCTTCCTGTATCCCCTCACTGCCTCCTTCCTTTCTTAGTGGTTCCAATTCCATACAGTTTATTTGAGGTTTATAGTAAGAGGTGCAGCAACAGAGAATGTAAAAGTGTTAACACAGTGCCCTGGGAGACAGTGTGACGTGGAGGTCAAGTTGTTGAAAGACCTGACTCCAGACTGGCCACTGCCTGGGGCTTGTGACAGAGTGTCTCTGTGCCTCTGTTTCCTTATCTGTGGAGTAACAACTTGACTGACTGCAAAGGGTGATGGGAAGATTAAGTAAGGTATTTTTAGCTTATGCCTGCCTAGTGTTTACCTGCACCTGTGCCAGGAAGGCTGGGTAAAAGTCGGCCACACAACTACATCTCCTCAAGATGAGACTTGTGGACACGCGATGAGAATCACTGCCGTTTACTGAGCACCTACCGTGTATTAGGGCTTTACCTCTCACCTGCATGGCTGTCCTGCAAGGAGAGATTATTATCTCCATTTTATAGATGAGAAGATGAGGTCTGGAGAGGTAAATCCTGAAGTAGATTGTACGTGTTGGAGCTGGAGCTGGAACCCTGGGAGTCTGGCCTGAATGCCCACGTTCCCAGCCATGGGGCCAGCCTCGGGTTAATGTCTGCGCTGTGAGCTGAACACCATCCTCTGTGGGGGATGTCCTTTGCTGCTGTGGTCCTGTTTTCCCAGGGACTCAGTGCTGTGCCAGCCGCCCCCCCCCCCCCCACCCTAATGTGCTGGGGAAATGCTCCTGGGGCAGGGGTGGGGCTCTGGGGAGGTGATGAATTGCCCAGCGCAGAGCACGGAGGGGGCCGCCTGGCGGTAGAGGGTTCAGACTGCCCTGTGTGTGCACAGTACCTGGGCCTCCTGGAAGCATGACCTTCAGCCCAGGGAAGCTCTGGGGCCCCGGGCAGGGGTGGCCTATGGGGTGGCTATAGCACACCACCCTGGGGCGTTGGAGAACAGCCTGCACCCTGCAGAATCTCCTTGTAGGACCCTGTCCTGCCCATCAGGACGCGTGGGGTGGGGTAGGGTACAGAGCAGGGCCAGGCGGGTCAGGCATGGGGGTGCAGGTAACAGGTGGGCAGGACTGGAGTGCTGTGATTTTTCCCTCACCTCTGCGGAGTGCTCAGTAAACAGCAGGTCATAGATCGGGGTTTCCTGCTATGTCCCCTCCAACAGAGGGAGGGCTCACCAAGCAGAGGCTGTGTCCTCTCCGTCAGACTAGCTCCCAAGGCCAGTTCACGCCCATCTCCTAGAACCAATGTCTCTTGGTGTGGCCTCGGAGTGGGGGGCAATGAGGGCACCCCCACTCCCCCCCGGTGCCTCAGCCAGCCCCTCACGTCTCCGTGGGCCTGGAGGGAGCGCTGACATCACTTGCTCTCTTGCTGGCCTCAACTGTCCCTGCCCTGACCTCCGGGCTCCCTGGGGCCAGCCCGGACATCTGTATCCATCCTGCCCCAAACTCTGGAGATTCTGACAAATTTCCTTTCATTGCTTGCAGCCATGTTATTTAAAGTAATTAACCTTAATTTATAAATTTTTATATCAAACTGCCTTTTAACTTTTAGAACTGGCAGGAGCAGCCTTATCCCTGGGCTCCTAATCGTCCTCCATTTAATCAAAATTCATCCATCAGGTTCCAGTGTTAAATCATCTTTTAATTGGGAGTTACATTCTGGTTAATAGTTTTATAATTCGCCTCCTCTAATAGTTTTTACCACAGGGATCTCTACTCCATTTTTCCTCACTCTATTATTGAGGGCGTGCGGATCTGCGGGGACGGCTTCGCTGGGCCCCGCCTCTCCGGCCTCTGCTGGTCGTCACCTCTTTTGTTCTTGGTGGTTTCATTAACTCCCGAGAAGAGTTCCCTCTCCTGTTCATTACTGGGTCAGACGACTCTCCTCGTTTCCACAGCTTTTGGAGCTGTGTCCAGTGCCGCCTTCTCTCCGAGAGGAAGTCAGAGCAGCAGAAAGGGAGAGAGAGAGATGGCGACGGAGAGATGGAGAGAAACACAGAGAGCATGGAGAGGGAGGAAGGTTCTGGAGGCCCGCAGCTCAGGCCCACGGCGGACGGGCAGCAGACTGGGAGAGAGAAGCAGAGTCTGGAGATGGATGCAGCCCCAGGACTGGCTCTTTCCTGACTCCTGCCCGCCCTCCTCATCCTTGTCCCCTTCCACCAGGAAGTGAAAGATGCAGGAGGGAAAGTAGCCCCGCCTGAGACCCAGAGCGGCGGGCCTGGGGGATTCCTGGAGGTGGGCTGGGAAGTCTGGGTCATGTCACGTTTACTGAGGACGGCTACGTCAAAATTAGGACGGAGCCGTTGGGCCTTCTGACGGGCAGGAGGGAGAGGGTGTAGAGACTGCAGGATGAGGATGGGGAGAGACAGGCCAGAGAGAGACGGGGTGGCGGCGGAGGATCCAGAGCAAGAAAAGAAAGGGGTGGGCGGGGGGGCGGAGAAAGGGAAAGAAAGGAAGGCAGACAGACGGCGGAGGGGTGCAGAGAAGATGGGTCCCTCCTGTTGGGAGCCTTGGCCGGTGAGCAGAGGAGCCTGTGTGCACACACATGTTCACACGAAGCCACACGCTTGCTCAGGCCTCAAACCAGACCTAGAGGCACCTCGAGTGGGGATGATGCTGGGCTGGGGGCCAGACTCAGAGCCTGTGGGTGGGGGTCTCCGAGAAGGCCTCCGGGGGAGGTGGGCTGGAAGGGGTGAGGGAGGAGCAGGGGAGGGACAGAAGCTGGGGACCCAGGGCGTGGGCTGGGGCTGCAGATGTGGGCTTCCCTGGGGAAGGCGGACCTGGGGGCTCACTCAGCCCCGAAGTCACGTCCTGCTGAGCCTCCCTCCTCACCCCCCTCCAGCTGGTGACTTTTCGTCTCCGTGGGTCTCAGCCCTGACGGCATGTGAGAGTCACCTGGGGAGTGCTTAAAATCCCAACGCCCTGGCCCGCCCCCCACACCGTCATGGTTTTAAAATATATCTACAAATTCTTTGATACTTCTCCCTTCCAAAGACGGAGTCAAATTCCCCTCCCCTAGAACGGGGGTCCCTTCTAACAAACAACACAAAAAAAGCGGAGTGGCAGTGTGGGATTTATGCTGGGGCATAAAAGGCACTGCGGTTTCCTCTTTGCACTCCTGTGGATCACTCGGGGGGAAGCCAGCTGCCATGTCACAGGGACACTTAAGCAGCCCGACAGAGAGACTGCTGTAACAAGGAACTGAGGGCTCCTGTCAACAGCCATGGGACGGAGTCGTCTCAGCGGTGGACCCTCCAGCCCCCGTCGAGCCTCTCGATGACACAGCCCTGACAGCCATCCGAACTACAGTCTTGTAAGAGATCCTGAGTCAGGACCACCTGGCTGAGTTGCTCCTAGATTCCTGCCCCTCAGAAACCGTGTGAGAAAAGAAATGCTGTTTTAAGGTGCTCCCTGTTGGGGGGTAATCTGTTACGCAGCAACGGATAACTAATACACATTCATTCCATCAGCATCCCTGGGAGTGGGGCTGGACACAGACATGTTTAAAAGCTCCCCAGGTGCCCCCAGTGTGCATCCAGGGTTGAGGACCGCTGCCCGAAGGCCTGTGTGTGCTCTTGAGTGTGTGTGCCGTGCACCTGGGTGTGTGCACATGCCATGTGCGTGTGTGTGGGTGGGGGGCACTGTACCACATGCATTTGCTGGGATGCGAAAGTACAAGCCTCTCCTTGTGTGCATCCCTCTCAAAGTGGGGCAGTGCATTTGGCCCAGGTACCTGTGTCAGGGCCTGGCTGAGGAAGGTCTGGAGCGTGGAAAGAGCCTTGGAGGTTTTGTGGCCAGACCCACATGGGTCATCTACCACTTCCTCTCTGTGAGCCCTCTCTGAACCTCGGTTTCCCCATTTGTGAAATGGGGATACGCAGATCACCATTCAACCCCAGTCCTTCCCTTGAAGGTACTAGTTGAGCTGGCTGCATACGTCCTGGCCTGGTTTTGGCAATATTTTGGTAGCACTGGGTCTTTTGTTATCATGGCTCTTGGTGTAATGAGATCTGACCTGCAGCGGTGTAGACATGAAAGCCATCAAGTGTGTGGCCCCCTCTGAAGGACCTGACCTGAAAGAGGGTCTGCCCTGGGGGACATCCCTGGGAATGGGGGTGGGGAGGGGGACAGTATTAGTCATGGCTGGGTTAGGGTTTGGGATTTGAGGCCAGTAAATAGTCTTGCCCTCTAAACGCCACGTGGCTCAGATGGGCAGGACGAGAACTGAGGTAGGCTGGTGGTTCCAGCTGAGTCTACAGCCCTCCCATCTGGGAGTTCTTGGCTGAGTCTCTTCTCCCTACTCGGCCTCGGTTTCCTCATCTGTGAAGTGGAACAGCAAACCATCTCCCGCCTGTGCATGTGACGTACTGCATCTCCCCACCAGAGCCCCTGGCTGGGAGGTTGGGGGAGGGGAGAATCCGAGTAGAGGAAGCTCCCCTGGGCCTCCAACTACCTGCAGACAGATGTGATTCCCAACCCTGGCTCTTGTTCGCTGTGTGACCTTAGGGAAGCCACCGCCCCTCTTGGGCCTTGGCCATCGTGGGTAGGTAAGAATGCCTGCCTCGTGGGGGTATGGAGAAAACAGGATAAGATGCTGCGTGGGGCATGCCCTGCATGGTACTTGGCATCCAATAAAGGGCAAATTCTCATGTCACAACCTCCAGCCAAACTTTTTCAGGTGTAATGAGAAAACACCCAGGTGTTTTCTATGGAACGTGGCTTCTTATTTCCACGGGGAGGAGGCAGAAGTAGGGGAGCGGGCAGAGGACAGCCGCGTTTACTGTGAGCCCACCAGGGGCCCCAGGGACTCGGTGCTCAGACTGCTAGCCCTCTGTGGCACCTAAACCTGGGGACAGTAAGGACGATGGAGCCCACTTTACAGACAAGGAGCTGAGGCTCAGGAAGGTCAAGGGTCATCCTTCTCAGTGTCACGTGGCTAAGGAGTGCAGAACCAGGCTGGAGCTCGGGTCCAGTGGCCACAAAACCCGGGCTTTTCTGTGGGCACCTGAGGGCTGGAAGAGATCCAGGCCGTGGGCCCCACCTGCTCCCAGTGGGGCCCTTGACCTCATTGCTTGTTCCCTCCAGAGGCGGTCACCAGGTTAGGGGTGGCTGGGTGGAAAGGATGGTGGAAAGGGCGCGAGAGGTGCCGAGGACTGCCCCGAAGCGTGAAGGATTTAGGTTAGACTTGTGGGAAGAGTGCAGATCCTGAGTGCCCAGGGTGGCAGATGCAGGGAGCCTGTGGGGACTTCCTCCCTGGGGTGCCCAGGCTCCCCTCACATGCAGTCAGCCTGAGCTTGGGAAAGGGGGGTAAAGGGGAAGGGGCAGGGGGATGGTCAGGTTGACCTCTACGAGGATGCACCAGCCTGTGTTTGGGTGGACGGGCCACGGCCGAGTCTGCGGGCGCAGCTAGTTGGTCAAGTTCACAGGCTCCAGATATGAGAGCTTATATTCCAGCCCTCCGCACTTGTGAGCAGAGTGACCTTGGACAAACCACCTCACTCCCTGTGCCTCGGTTTCCTTATCTGTAAAATGGGGAGAAGACGACCTGTGTCACGTGTGAGCATCAAATGAGAGAAACCCATCACAGCGTGTAGCCAGGTGCTGGGCACACAGAAATCACGCAGTACGTGGTAATGACTTATCCATTTACTGAGAAGGCAGGAGGAAGCAGCACATTCTCTGAGTCCGCAGTCCAGCCTGGGTAGTACCGAGTGCTCTGAGTCCTGCCTCTCCCCTTCTGTACAGTCTTGAAAAAAAATCCACCACCTCTCTCCAGGCTTCAGTTTCTTTCATTGCCAGCTGGGAACCAAGCTCCTGCCCTTCTCTGGGGATGGAGAGACATCAATGGCTAGAAGCATGTTGTAGATGCTCTGGGCATGAGCAGACAGAGCCCACCCCTCACCCGATTCACATGGGGCCCCATAATAATTTTTGTCCTCACCCCGCCATGATAAATTGCAGACGTACTTACTGAACGCCCCTCTGTACCAGGCACTATGTCCCTGCCACAGAAGTTACCAGGGGCACTCACTGGGTGCCAGCACCATGTGCTGAACCCACACGACCATCCATAGCCTGTGAGCGTGGGAGATGATCACTCCCGCTGTGTGGATGGAGACAACGCAGTTTGAGCTCTTAGGGAACTTGCTGAGGGTCACAGAGGAAGACAGTCACCCAGCTGAGATTTGAACCCACCTCTTTCTGCCTCCAAAGGCTCATCTCCCACCGCTCTCATCCTATCACTTCCTGTGGAATCCACAGGGGACTCCTGGGAGCTCAGGATTCTTGCTGTTTCTAGAAATGAGCAGTGGAGATTCCCAGAGTGCCCTTCCGTGGGCACGTGGCCAAGTCTACCCCCAAACTCAGGCTCCTCAGAGCCTGGAGCTCTGCTCCCTCCTGCCCCAGGGACCCCACCCCACCGTGGGACAGATTTCTTTTAGTCCTAATCTCTGTTTTCCTGTTTTCTTTGTGACTCTCTGTCTCCGAGAAACAAGCCTCCGATCTCCAGTGACTCTGCTGGTTGGCGAGATTTGTAACTTATAGGGTCACCTGAGGAAGAGCTCTGAGCCGTGACATCTGAGGATTGTTTAAGAAGGTGTCACAGCCCCCACAGCACAGTAGCCAATCCTGGCCCTTAGTGTTGACAAGAAAACTCTCGCTGAGCCCATTTCACAGATGAAACAGCTGAGGGTCAGAGAGCCTGAGTGGGCCCAGTTGTCAAGGTTGGAGCAGCTGAAACTCTGGTCTCTGGCAGAACGAGAGGTGCGTGCAGGGGCAGAGAAAGGCAGGGGGAGGAGGGGGGAGGCAGCAACGCTCCATGCAGAGCCGCCCCTTGTGCTGAGGTGCCTGTGTGCTTGTCGGGGTCTGAAGAAGGGGGCGGAGAGATTGTGCCCCTCGTGCCCTCGGCCGCTGGAGCCAGGCTGGCGTTCGCACGGCAGGGTCGGTGGGTGGAGGTCCAGGCCTGGGCTGGCCGTTGATGAGCCTCCTGGCCCACTTTGCTACCTTCCCAGTAGGATTGTCACCGAGCCCAGCAGTGATGGAACCGCTGAGGGGGCATCGGGGGGCCACCTGGCAGCAGAAAGGGGAGCAGGGCAGAGAGGTTATTTCCTGAAATCTCATGGCTTTTAGCACGGCCAGTCGGGGCGGGGGAGGTGTTGGAACCCCTCTGGCCTTACAGGATGAAGTGTTTATTTCCCCCAGTGGCTGAAGTCACGGATGGAGGGAAAGAGCAGAGAAGAAGAGGCGGAAGGATCGTAAACTCACTGAGAAACAGAGATCGGGAGACATGAGCAAGGAGAGGAGAGAGACCAGGGAGAGCCAATAGCAGCCTGACCAGATGCTGCAGATCTGACCAGGCAGGGGAGGCAAGGCTTGCATCCATGGAGTGGTGGCCAGGCTCCAGGGTCTCCGTTTCCATGCGGAAGAATCCGGACTGCTTGGGGGAGAAACCCAGCTTCCCCTATTGGAGATGGAGGGGGCCGGGCAGGGCTTCCCCCGACCAGGGTCCCCCCCACTTCTCCTACCCCAGATCTAGGCTCTCTCTCCCCACCCAGTCCCTCCCATTCTCTGGCTCCTGACCTGGGAGAAGCTGCTGGTTCCTAAGACGTGATTTCCAGGACTGTGGGCTGCCAGGCGACAGCCTTAGAAGAAATCACCTCTTTGTCTCACAGATGGGGGACTGTGGCGCTGGCAGGGGCTCGGCTCCGATTTGCGTAAATGAAGCTGGACGGCAGCTCAGAGTACTGATGCAGCCCCGAGCCCGCTGGTGCCAAGTCCTGGCTGGGTTTTGGGTTTTTGATTATCCTGGGGAAAGGGGGGATATAGCCAAGCCTCCTTTTCGTCCCCAGCACCACACAGGTGACTTTCTGGTGGGGAGGTGAGTGAGGCTGAGAGGCACAGGGGTGTGGGGGAAGGGCAGGAAGCATTTGTCAGGGGCCTCCTAGGGGGTGGGCATTTTATATACCTGCCCTTTTCACCCATCACCATCTGTGGGGCAGAAATTATTACTGGCATTTTGCACACGAGGAAAGCCAGACCCAGAAAGGTTAATGAAACTGCCCAAGGTCACTCAGCGAGTGATGATGGAAGTCAGGATTCGAATCCAGGTCTGGTCCCAAAGCCTGGCTTTCTCCATGCTGCTGTGCGCACGGGGTTAGGAGTGGGAATGGGGGGAGAGGTTAGGTGCTCTCACACTGGGCCTGGAGAGGCGCACAGGCCAGGGATGGGGACGGGGAATCGCTGGGTACAGCGGGGCAGGGAGTGTCCTCAGGCCTGGAAAACCTCAGTTAGAAACCTGGCTTTGCCACGTTTCACCCAGGCGAGGTTGGGCACGTCCCTTCTCTCTGAGCCACACGTGGATGGAGGTGCCTTCTCCCAGGTGTTTGGTGAGTGAGTGAATGCAAAGGCAGGTGAGGGCGTGAGGAGGAAAGCCATTCATTCTGACTTGGGTCTAAGGCTGGAGCACCACCTTTGACTGGGGACAGAGTCCCTGCAGGCAGCCAGCCCCCGAATCTCCGCCCCACTCAATCCGCCTAAATGAGGTCGCCCAGCCCCCATGCGCTCCCTGGAGGCAGGAGATCCAGCTGATAGGTGGTGGGTGGGGGTGAACATCCTGGTGGCCCTGATTCTGGTGGCTCCTTGTCTCGCTATGGCATCCCCTCCCCTGTGAAGTCACCCCGAGGACTCTCTTTCTGGGCTAGATTAGGTGCTCTTAATTAAACCAGTTGTTAGGCTGAATGCCCTCCCTATCAACATGTCTCCTAGACCTATTCATCCCCCACCAGTGGAGGAAGAGTATGGGAGGTGCGGGGAGGGCAGAGGGTCCAGGGCTAAGCTGCCTTCTGGAGAAGAGAAGACACCTGAGAGACTCAAGCCCACCCCTTGTTCCCTCTTGAGAGGCTTGGAAACTTTCATTCCAGCCTCAGAATTCCTGGAAGCTGTCTGCTTCTGCATCCTACGAGGTCCAGCTGAGGCCTTTTGGCCGCCATGACCCTTGGACCTCTTTCCCATTCAGCTTCCTTGGAGCCTCTGGGGCTGGGTCAGCAAGAGTGGACGTGACGGCATGGGTTTAAGGTCAAGGGCTTACCCGTGAGGCCAGAAAGGGAGGCTGGATGGGAGTGAGGGTTCCAGTTGCAGAGCCAGGCTTATCCCAGCTTTACGCACGCACAGCTGTGCCAGTCCCGTTCCCTCTGTAGATCCTTGGGGCCAGGTGGGGCTCCCCAAACACCTCACTGCTCTACTCAGGCCTTCCTGAGGGTGGGTGGACCTGGAGGCAGATGCTGCGCCCATGCAGGGATGCTCAGATTTCTGGTCGACCTCCGCCTTGTGCCTTCTTCCCTCCTCCTTCCCTCCCAGCTGGACCTGCTCCCTCCCCCACAGTGTCAGGGGCCAGCTGGGGCAGGGAGGAAGCCAGGGTGGGGCCAGCGGAAGGTGCATAAATCATTATTGGCGAAGACCTCAGCCCTGAGCCGCCGGGCGGAGGCTGCTGCTCATGGTCAGGCCGGGGCATAAATCATAATTCCCCTACAATAGATCCTTTTGCAGCCGCCATCAGGAAAACTGTGTTGGTTTTATCGATTTTTTGACACGGGGGCCTAGGCAGCGGGCGGCTCCTGAATCATTATGAAATGAAACTGATTAGGAATTCATGGAATACTAAATAAACTTTACGAGCCCGTTGTAAGTTTTTTGATGCATGGGGAGCGGAAAATGAAAACTAATGATATAAAAATTACACAGCGTGCTGAGTATTATTATACCGCTATTGATTTGTTTCAAACTGTACATCAAAATCGAAGAGGGCTGGGGCGGCTCCTGCAGCGATGCTGGGGATGTTTGGGCTCACCAGGGCTGGAAGGCATTTTTTTTTTTCCTTCTATGTTTATTTATTTTTTTCTATCTCTTTCTTCTCGCCTCCCTGCTCTGTAATCTGACCCTTTTCTCCCCACCCATGCTCATCCAGGGAAGACTCCAAGGGGCCACCTAGCCACCCACCCTGAGGAGCCACTTCCTCCTCAGCTTGGAACCTGGACCCTGGCTCAACTTCAATTCCTGGCCTCCACTGGTCTTTCTCTTTGGCGCTGCATTTTCAGTATGTGAGTTTCTCTTTTCCCTTCTGCCTTCCCTCTGATTTCTCTGGGAAAGGATAGCATGCTTCAGGGAAAAGAGTTGAAGATCCGCTTCCTGTTAGCACCTTGCTGTGTGACCTTGGGTATGTCACTGTGCCTCTCTGCGTATCAAAAAGATTGGACTCATTAGATCAGGATTTCTCAAGGTATAGTCTGTTGACAGCCCGTATGTCATCTTGAAAGCTTGTCAAAAATACTAGTTCCCCAGGCCCTTCCTTAGATGAACTGGCTCTAAAAGCTCAGGAGGGGGATCAGGGGACCTGCATTTTACTAAGTAGCCCTTGTGACTTCCAGGCATGTTCGATGTCAACCACTGTGTCCACTGATTCAAAGTGACATGTCTGAGCCACTTATCCCATTCAGTTGTCAGAAGTGGCCTTAAACCTGTGATGTTACCCCCTGTATTAGTCAGCTTTTCTAGTTTGGGATGCTGTAACAACCAGTCCCCAAATCTCAGTGGCTTACAGCAACAGTGGGTAATTTTTTGCTCATGGTACACGTCTGCTGTGGGTCATTTGTGGCTCAGCTCTGTATATCTTCATTCTGAGGATCAGACTGAAAAAGCAGCCCTAATCAAAGATACCTTATTCCAGTGGCAGAGGGAAAAGAGCAAGAAAGATGGTGGAAACATTTGACACTCCTAAAATTTTTGCTAGGACACGGCCTATGCCATTTCTGCTTCCACTCCGTTCACCAAAAAGAGTCATATCGTCAAGTCCCATCAGTGGAGTAGAAGGTACACTTACTTTTCCCACAGGAGGACGGGCACCGGGGGAGGCCCTGTAGTGATGGGTTAGGAGAGAAGGCAGTGGTACTGTGATGCGCTAAACCATACCCTCCTGGGCTTGGTCTCGGGTCCAGGATGCTCCAGGATTTGGTGTCCAGGATCTTGTTTGGATGCACCAGGGAGGCTTGGCCCAGTGCAGTTAGGAGTGGTGCTGCTTTACACAGGTGTGCCCCCTTTACACAATCATGCGTCTCCATCACAGTTGTCCACTGACGTCTTCCTCTGCCCACTCTGAGATCCTGGCCTTCCTCTCGGGGGTCCTCAGTGGGCAGGGCTTCAGCCCTTTGTCTTTAGTGTCTTTGCTTCTTTCATTTCTGGCTTCCTGCTGGGGAGGCCTGTAAATACCCACTCGATTCTTAGTGAAACTGCTGTAACAATTAGAATCTTTTTATAAAGTTGTCCTTTATCCTCTAAATTTATAGGGTAAATTTAAATTTTGGGTCTTGGATTTTCTTAAGGTGGGCACTCTCAGTACTTTTTTTAAGCAAGCATCTCACTTTTTCACAAGAGATAACTCAAGAAAGATACCTCTTCTGCTAGTATTGTTCTTATTATGTTCAGCTTTATATTAGCCTGAGTCTCAGAAAGGTCGACCTCTTCCCCTGGACACACAGTATGTCATTCCCTGAACCTCATGGCTGCCCAGCTCTGGGCATGACAGAGTACATCCTCAGGAAGCCCACTGATACTTGATGTCCAGGGATCACCTGGGGGGACCCACTGCATTAACTGGGTCTGGGAGATGTCAGGCATGTCTGTGGCACAAGCTTGGCCCTTGGGGACTTCAGTATCTCTCTGAGGACACAGAAACACACACACACACACACACATGCACGCGCACGAGCGCGCGTGTGCACACTATATCGTTATCTATCTATGTATCTATGTATCTATGTATCTATCTATATCTTCTCTGCATTCAGACCTTTTCAAAACTAGACAAATGGATCACACAATGGTCCAGAAAACACACAGGAGTAAGAGTCTTAAGGTTTGAGTTTGAATCTCAATTCTGTCCTAACTGGCTCTGTGGCTTTGAATAATTAACTTAAAAAAAACTCTGGGACTTTCCTGGTGGCACAGTGGTTAAGAGTCTGCCTGCTAATGCAGGGGACACAGGTTCAAGCCCTGGGCTGGGAAGATCCCACATGTTGCAGAGCAACTAAGCCCGTGTGCCACAACTACTAGGCCTGTGCTCTGGAGCCCACGAGCCACAACTACTGAGCCCAAGTGCCACAACTACTGAAGCCCAAGCACCTAGAACCCGTGCTCCACAACAAGAGAAGCCACCACAATAAGAAGCCTGTGCACCACAACGAAGAGTGGCCCCTGCTTGCCATGACTAGAGAAAGCCTGCACGCAGCAACAAAGACCCAACACAGCCAATAAATAAATAAATATTAAAAAAAACCACAGAAAAAACCCTGGAATTCAGCTTCCTCCACTGCCAAAGATGGATTTGGACCCTATCGTCTGAGATTCCTTCCAGAGGATGAGAGTGGGCCGAGGTTCACACACTGGCATAATTCCCACAGAATATTGTTTTCTACATCAGTCCCAATTCAGTTTGGGGAAAGAGGCTGAAAGAAACCTAAACTCAAATTGGCTTAAGCAAAAAGGAGATAATTGACTGTTAAAGAGGCCAAGGGAGTCTTCAGGTACCGTATGACCTGGAACTTCAGACATTATCAAATACCTATCTTCTCCTCTCAGTTCTTTTTGTCTTCTAGGCATCTATCTCAGGCAATGCTTTCTACTCACGGTGACAAAATGGCTGCCAGTAGCACCAGGCCCACGTCCTAATGGTTCGACAAAGGGAGCATCTTCTTTCCAAGAGTAACAGTAAAATTCCTGAGACTGAATTTCATTGGCCCAGCTTTGGTCACACGCCCACTCAGGAACCAGTCACTATAGCTGGAGGCAGAGGGAGAGATTTAGGCCTATAGCCATCCCTGGCTCTGCCCCTGCAGGACCTCATGGACTCATAGTGGGAGAGGGATGCAAGCTCCCAAGGAAATTTGAGGTACAGTCTCAAAAGAGATCCATTCTGGGTAGATAAAAGCCACAGATGTCTACTGAAGTCCCTGAGGTCAGGGGCAGGAGCAGTGCGGAGGGTGAGGGCAGAATTGGTGAGGCTCTTCCAGCCCTAAGTCGTGTCTAGAACTTTGGAGACAGCTGGGATAAAGCCCAAGGCTGGGGGTGAGGGGTCCTTTACAGGCCAGTTTGAAGATGGCAGTGTAGTACTGAGGCTGCTCCAGGGAAAGGGAAGGAGCATCCCGTCTTCTCTACCAGCATCCTCATTTCTAGTTACGCCTGGTAGGTGACTCATGAGCCGTTCTGGGCTCTAAAGTTACACACCCGGGTTCTCATCCAGCTTTACCTCTTTCCAGCTCTGTGACTCTGAACCAATCTCCTACTCTGTGAAGTGATTTTCTGAGGATGGAGTGAAAAAATGTAAGTGCTGGCCCCAAGCTGGCTCCCAGAAGCTGCTCAGGTAAGACCCATTTGCCCTCTGGCCCTAGAAGCTGGCCTTGTACATAGAAATCCTCCCAGGGTCTGAACTGATGTGTCTGTTGTGTCCCCCGCTCTGGTCTTCGACAGCGGGCAGGACCACAGCACATACGTGGTTGTTTCCAAGTACCAGCCGTACCTGGCGTGTGGTCTACATCTGCGAATGGCTATGGGATGGATAACAGGGGCAGCTGATCCATGACCCTCCACGTGTGGGACGGCCTCTGCTCTGCCCCCACACTCACGCTGTAGCAGGCATCCCATGTATATCCAATGCCCAAAGTGGAGGTGAGCAGAGTGGATTTTCCTGAAGTTTTCCTGGGAAGATGGGGAACAGATGACATCACATGCCACCCTCTGAACCAATCACACCACCCACTGGGATTCTCTCTTCTCTCCTTCCAGACATCACTCTTGGCCTCCTCTTCAACCTCAGGATCTTAAAAAAACAAACACCAGAATTCAAACCCTCATTTTTCACCTGTGCAGCAAAATAAAAGCCTGGTAGGAAACAGACGACCTGTCCCCATTCAACCTGCTTCCTCCCCTTCTTTGCGCTGTGGCCCCCCAGCAGGCTTTGTGCCCCTGCATCGCAGCAGCCCCCGCACGCTGCCCCCGTGTTGAGTCCCGGAGGCTCAGAGCAGGCGCGTGGCCTGCCCGTGTCACCCAGCCCCTGTGCAGGGCTCCTCCCACTACACCCCAGCTGCGCTGCAGGTCAGGTTTGGCACCCTCCCATTAGCCCCTGTGGGTGGAAGCTGGGCGGTGGGGCAGGATCGCTCCTGGCTGGCTGCTCCCCTCCTGGAGTTTGGGGCGCTACACCCATTGAATTTAGATGTGGCTCTGAGCAGGCCGTTCATTCATGCCGCACCGCATCGACTGCAGAATGGAGTGCTACACGTAAGAAGGAGTTTAGCTATTATTCTCCTACTGATGTGATTTAATGTTTGGTTTATTCCTGGCCCCGCGCGCCCCTCCTCTCCTCATCGGTTTGACATGTGCGTAGTGTTTCCCTGCCGTTTTGTCCAACACACGGCTTTTCTGGCAACGCCCTGCTTTGGCTTCTGTAGGGGAACTTGGAGCCCACTAAGGCATCTTCCTTCCCTTCCCTGAACTTTTTCCTTCCACCTGCTGGGGGAGGGGCACACAAATAACCGGGTCTCCCTGGTTCTTGCCCCTTTGGGAGCCTGTACGATTTCCTGTTGCCTGGTGGCCTTCAGGTGTATCCGAGTGTCCTGGGTGGGTGGGGGTCTCAGCGCCCTCATGAATAAGTCTGTCCCCCCATCTCGTGGGTGACATCTGCCCTTCCACCAGGCACCTCTGCCAGGGCCTCAAAATCCTTTAGGGTGCCTGCGCTGCCCAGCGGTCAGGAGGCATGGTCTCTCCCCTCTGTCTCCAGGTGCTGGCTTTTGTTAGAGGCGCCCCACAGCAGGGCTGCGAGGACCTCAGGGTTTACAGAATACCTGGTTGTCTCAACCTGATGTCACCCAGAAGCAGACTCTGAGACAAGGATTCAATGGAAGCCGTTTCCTGGGATGTGAAAGGGATCTCCGCGAATTGTGGGAGGTGAGTCGCGGAAGGATACTGCCGTGGGTAGTTGAGGTTAATCCCTCCCCAGGTCTCCAGGTACCCTAACACGTCGGAGCCCCCGCGGTGAGCCCCCAGGGATGAGAGAGGATCAGGCTGGGAACCCCCCTTCCCATGAGAAGGCTGCCGAGCCAGCTGGGAAAGGGCTCAGCCAGGACGAGAAGCTCTTCAGCAGAAACCGGCACGTTCCTGAGCCCCGACTCCTGCACTTTGACCCATCTCTCCAGCTGGTCCTAGAGCCGGGCTAGAACCGGATGGATGAGGTGACAGGAAGGCAGCTAGAAGCCCAAGAGGAGGCCGACGTGTAGGCAAATACATCAGCAACGCAATGATGAAAAGTCATCAGCAGAGGCTGAATGATCACCTGCCCAGGGATGCCGTCAGCAGAAGGTAAGGAGCTAGCACGTATGAAACACCTACTGTGCACAAGCCCTAGATGTGTGGGACTAGAACTCAAGCTTCCTCAAGGCTGGGCCCATGTTTTATTTCTCTTTGTATTCTCAGTGCCTGCCAATGTGTTGGGCTCCTGGTCATAAAACCTAGAATAACAAGAAAAATAGCGACCATTGACAGTCACTGACGAGGCACTAAGTGCCTTATATTTATTCTAATGAATCCTAAGGCAGTCATTCATGGTAGGTACTATTAGCCCCATTTTACGGATGAGGAAACTGAGGCTCAGTGGGGTTTAAATGATTTGGCCAGGGTCACATATCGAAGTGGCAAAGCCAGGATATGAACTCAGGTCCATCTGCCTTTCAAGTCCTCGACTTCCCCTCTCCTTTGTGGCATGTCCCTGCACTGGGGGGCGGGGGGGGGAGGAGTTAGACTTCAGATGTCCTTGGAAGGCCCCCCAACTTGTGAGGTTCTGTCTTGTTAGCTGCCATCCCCCTCTACTCCCCACCAACCACAAAGAAAAGGAAAAGTCCTTCGCTCCTCCTCAGGTGGCTTGTGGCGGATTACTTAGCGCTTGACACGGCGTGTCTCTGTGTCACTGTTCCCGGGCGGAATTAAATCAGGACAGGAAAATATTAATTTGGAGTTGGGGATGGAGGCCGCTCCTTTCCAATTACTCTCCACCCCGTCAGGCTTATCCTGGCGCAAACAAGGAAGGAGGCTGGATTAATTGCTTTGGACTCTGCCCCACTCCAGTCCCAATTACTGGGCCGGCTTGGCTCCCAGCTTTATGAAGCGCACTGCTGTGCAGGAAATTGTGTGAAATTTTAACGGATTTTCAGACGCAATAATGGAGCACAGGATTCGGGGCCAGTATTTGTCGGGTGGCTGGGCCCTCTGTGCCTCGGCTGAGGTTAAGCTATTTGGAGTTTCTTTGTGTATTAAAGCATCATCTGGTTAAGCCCAAAGCCCGGGGCCGCCAGAACGGTTCGGCCCCTGACCCTGCAGAGGAAGGGTGGGCTGCTGGAGGATGAGGAAGCCCACTGCCCTCATAACGATAGTAAAGATGATACCATTTTCTGAGCCTCCACGCATGCCAGGTACTTACCCACAACAGCTGCAAGCCTCATCCTTTGACGTTCTTATATTTTCCCCACCTTATAAAGGAGGAAAAGGGGACACAAAGAGATTCAGTAATTTGCACAATGTTAGCTGGTTCCTTAGTGGCGAAGCCAAGATTTGAGCCCAGCTCTGTCTCCAAAGCTACTCTGTTTTCGGGCACCACTCTGCTTCTTCTCTTCTTTGTTTTTCCTTCCCTTCTTCTTAAGGATGCATTTTAAGTGTGTCTCTCCTACTACACTTGACCTTCTAGGGTACGGGGTCCTTTTTCATTCCATCTCTGCATCTTCAGCCACTGTCAGGGTGCCTGGCACCCAGCAGGTACTCATGAGAGGTTTGCTGAACTGCACTGAACTTGACCTGGCCCCTGGACTCCAGGCTTTATTAATGGGATGAAGGGGCTGAGCTGCTGCGACCCAGACACATCTCTGGGTCAATGGGAGTGAGCCTCATTTGGGCCCATCTGGAACCCACGGGGCAGGGGTGGGGGGGGAGTTGTCCCCCGCCCTAATGTGTACCTGGTGCTGCCTGGGTGCTTCCCACATAGAGTTTCTGTTCATCCTCACCAAGACCTAACAAGAGAGGTGGCATCACCATCTGAGAGCTGTGGAAGTGAGGCTCAGAGAGGTGAGTGGACTCGTCTGGGATCACACAGCTAGTAAAGGATGGCCTGATCTGTCCCAAGGCTTTGATTTCCCCTAGTCAGTCTCTCAGGGCTGGAAAGGCCTGGGGTGTGGATTTCCAGCTCCAAGATTTTTACATCTCTTAACATCATGGCACTTGTGGTTTAAATAGTAAACAGAATTCTGCCCACAAGTTTAATGTGTCAAGCTAGTAAAAGCAGAAAGGCTCTGGTGAAAGAGGGACATGGGGACCCTGTGTGGCTGCAGAGGAGTTGGGGGATGAGGACAGAGTTGGCAAGAGGGGTGACTGACTTGGAGAAGGGGACGGTGGTGTGGCGCTCGGGGAAGTGAGTGCCACGTAGCTTACAAAGCTCGGACTCCAATGGGGCCACTGCACGGAAGGAGAATCGGACTTGAGCGGCAGGGCCCACAGAGAAGGACCCTGGAGATGGTGAGGGTGGCGGAGGAATGAGGGTGAGGCATGCCGTGATCATCTGTAGCTGTCCATTCTCACCTGCCCCTTTTAGCTAAAAGGGAATTAATTATGTGCAGGGGATGCCCCCTTAATGGCCATCATTTAGTTTAATTTAAGAAACAGGCCTCTCCGCACCCCACCCCCTCAGCCAGCAGCACCACCATTGGCAGCTGCATTGATTAATGGCCTCCTCCTGTATACATGAGAGCAGAGGTTCTCAAACTGGAGCGAGCCTCAGCATCTCCTGGCGGGCTCATCAAAACTTGGTTTGCAAGGCCCCGCCCCTGGGTGGTGTCTGATAATTTGCATCTCCAACAAGTTCCCAGGTGATGCTGATGTTACTGGTCTGGGGACCACGCTTTGGAAATTGCTGTGGAGACAGCGTTTCATGTGGGCACCATCCAGCACTTGAGAACTCGGCCCCTCACCCCCGCAGGGGTCCTCTAATCTAATGGGGGAAGGGCATAGACCCCCAAGGGTGCCTATCCCTCCAATGATGCGTAAGACAAGTGCCTTTTCTCAGCTTTTCGGTAGCCCCTGCCCTGGGCATTTCGGCTCACGAATGGAGGGAGGCATGTCAAGGGCCAGATCCCTTGACCATTCTGCCTAGGTGCAGCCCCTCCTAAGCTGGACTCGGGGACACCTGCTTGCTCCATCCTCAGCCTCAAGCCCAGAGGGGCCCAAGGGAAGCTGGGCCCTATATTGCAGGCCCTCTGCTCTCCCCACCAGGTAGGAGAGGTCCGGCAGCGAGCATCTCCAGGGCCTTGGCAGCAGCAGGAGGGGGCCTACAGTTACAGGCCTAATTGTGGACCACGGGCAGCCCTCCCCCCCACTCCCTGCTCCCCACTGAGCCTGCTCTGCAGCCTTCACCAGGACTACCATCCAGAGAGCCCGTTTGCACCTGCGTCAAGGCGCGCTCAGGAAACCTAATTAGCTAGTTTGGTGTTTTATAATTAGGTCCTTTAAAAGAATTCATAGGTGGTGATAATAAGCCCATTTAGAAATCTATTAAGCTTTGAGGGAGGTGGAAGGGAAACCTAGTATCCGTGCACTCACCTGCTTTCTCTTTGCCTGTGTCTCTTCCCTCCACCTGTCTCCAGTTCTGCTCCTTCCACCTGCCCTCCCAGCCTGCATCCTCAGGTGCTCCGACTCCCCCACGTGCTGGAGGCTAAGCCCTTTTGACTGCTGCTCGACGTCAGGCAGCGGTGCACACCGACTCACTGGGTCCTCCCCACAGCCCTCAGAGTGGGGGCTGATCATCATCCCCATTTTACGGATGAGGAGACAGGAGTGCAAAGAGGTTGAGCATCCCCTCCGAAGCTACACGCCCTTAAGTAGCGGAGCCAGCAGGCCTGGGTTTTCTTTCTTTTTTTGGGGGGGGGAGCTGTGTTGGGTCTTCGTTGCTATGTGCAGACTTTCTCTAGTTGTGGCAAGCGGGGGCTACTTGAGCAGGGGCTACTCTTCGTTGCGGTGCACGGGCTTCACATTGCAGTGGCTTCTCTTGTTGCGGAGCACGGACTCTAGGCATGCGAGCTGCGTTAGTTGCAGTGCCTGGGCTCAGTAGTTGTGGCTCGTGGGCTCTAGAGCGCAGGCTCAGTAGTTGTGACGCACAAGGTTAGTTGCTCTGCGGCATGTGGGATCTTCCCAGGCCAGGGCTCGAACCTGTGTCCCCTGCACTGGCAGGCGGATTCTTAACCACTGTGCCACCAGGGAAGTCCCAGGCCTGGCTCTTAATTCCTCCCCAAGCCTCACTTTGTCAGCCTGTATCACCCTCTCCCCCCACAGCCCCAGACCTCCTTGCTCTAGTGCTCCCACCAAGCTGGCTGAGCTGGAATTTTACAAATCATACCCCTGTTTTCTCAGAGAATTGGTGCCAGGGCTTCAGAGCTAACTTCAGATGGGTCTATAATGGACAATGACTTCAAATACACTTTGCTTCTCTAGCAACTCTTTGCGTTTGGATTTCTGCCCATTTGGAGGCTGAATGCCTCCCTCCCTCTCTCCTTCTTCCTTCTTTCCTTCCTTCCCTCCTTCCCTCCCTCCCTTCTCTGTCCCGGGGCAGAGGAGCCAGAGATGAAGTCAGCCAATTTCTAGCAGAGGAGCCCCAGGGGTTCTCCTAACGCCTCCATATCTACATTAGACACCCTGGCTCTCTCTTATCACCCTACGCGTTTCCTTCATAGCACTTATCACAACATGACATTTTCTTGAAGATTTGTTCACTTACTCATTTACTTGTTTGTTACCTATCTCTCCCCATTAGAATACAAGTGCCCTGGAGGGGCAAAGATGTGCCTATATATATATCTGCTTTCCTGGGGCCTGCACAGAGGCGGAATGAGCAAATGTTGAATGACTAAACGTGTTGAACCTGATCTTCAGTTTCCTATTTTTTTTTTTTGGCTGGGCCGTGTGCCTTGTGGGATCCTAGTTCCCCGAACAGGGATTGAACCCGTACCCTCAGCAGTGAAAGGATGGAGTCCTAACCACTGGACCACCAGGGAATTCTCATGATCTTCAGGTTCCTGACCTCTAAAATGGGGGTAATGTTGTGTCCTCTACAGGGTGCTAAGGCGCCTGGTATGCAGCAGGAGATCCAGGAATGTCAGTGCCCTCACTGCACCCTCCATCCCCTTTGGGTAAGCACTGCGGTGCCCAGGGAAGTTCTGCTGCTTAAAAAAAAACCCTTTGATAACTCCTCTTTTTCATAGTGCAAATAATTTTTCTGTAAAGCAAATGAGCCCTCCTAGATTTACCTACTTTGGAAATTGGGTGGTTTTGTTTGTATTGGGCTTTCTTAACGTGAGCTGACTGAGTGTGTAGAACTGTAGAAATGTAGAAATGTATATATTAGTGCCTTGTTACAAGAGTTCATGATGATGCAGCTTCTGAGAAAGTAGGTTCACATTATGCCTTCTTGAAGCATAACCACAACTGCAGAGAGATGAAATGCAGAGGCAGGGCTACTGCCCTTAGCATGGCCGGCAGAGAGCCTGTCCTGGTGGCTGAGCTGGGTTTGCACTGAGGACCCTCCACTTGCTAGTTGTGTGACCAGTGGGCAAGTTATTGAATCTCTCCAAGACTGAGTTTTCTCTTCTATAAAATGGGGGTGGGTGGGTAATGTTTATATCTATCTTGTAGCATAACAACCCTATTAAATGAGGCCATGAGCTCAATCATTCCTTCAATGAAAGCTTTTTGCACATCTGTGTGCCAAGCAATGTTCTGAGCTCTGGCGATTTAGCAGGGAGTGAGACCTTCCATGCCCCACGGGGCTTACATTCTAGTGGAGGATAATGCATGTGCAGCACTGAGAACAGTGCTCAGCCAGGGAACTCTACCTAATGCACTGCGGTGACCTAAGTGGGAGGAAAGTCCAAAAGGGAGGGGATACCTGTATGTGGATGGCTGATTCATTTTGCTGTGCAGTGGAGGCTAGCACGACATTGGAAAGCAACCATACTCGGATAAAAAGTAATTAAAAGTCACAAAAAACAAAGCAGCGCTCAGCGAGCGCTGGCCCAGGAGGTGACTATGCACAGAGTGGCTCTACAGTGACATGGCTTAGGGACAGAGGCTCGCACCTCCATAGCTTCTTCTCTGGAAGAAGATGTACACATGGCTGGCTGCATCTCCATGACATTGATCTCTGGCAGGAGTTGGACCTGCTCCTCTCTTTCATGATGCCGAGATGCTTTGTGTGTGTGTTTTGGGAATCCATGGGCGCGGGGGAGCCTGTGGCATTCAGAGGACAGGTCTCAATCTCCTCTTCCCTTGTCCCTCTTCATCCACAACTTACTACCTCTCTCATGTGCACACTTCACCTTCACACTCTGCTTTGGCTCACCCCATTCGCTGCTCCTGGACTGCTTTCTTTCTGTCCCTGCAGACTCCACCCACCCTTCAAGGTCTTCCTTCATAAAGCTGTTCCCGCACCTTCAGCTGGGAGTAATCCCTCCTTTGAATCCCCATCCTCCTCTCTCAAAACCAGCGTCATCCCTCTCCTCCCCACGTCCTTTGGTCTGTTTCAGTTCCCCTGCTGGACCGTGGGCTCCCTCAGGACTAGACCCTGTGCCGTTCACCTCTGTGTCCTCTGTACCGCATTGCTTTGCCTGAAATAGATTCTCAACAAACATTTCTTAGGCAATTAAACAAATGTATGGCTCATTGGATTTACTTGGAATGATTAGATGTTCCTTTTTCTGGGGGTGGGAGAGCTGAGGCAGGGGCCTTGTGTGGAGCAATAATGGCCTTTTTTTTTGCACGGGCTGCTCTGCTTGTGAGCAGAAGCTTCCGCGTGTATGCTGCAACCCCCTCTCTATGTACTTGCACATGCATCCACGGGCCCAGGCAGTTGTCTTGGGTGTGTGCATGGAGGGGTACAGTGGCAGCCCAGTGCCCAGTGATGGATGAGGGGGGTGGAGGTGACTTTCCCAGGGGAAGATTAGCGCCTGGCAGCTATGATTTGTCTCGTGCCCTCCTGTCCTTTTGCTGGGTCCCACTGCAGAGTCATTCATTACAAAGGCTGCTGTCACAGGGCTGGGGGCAGGGGCTGAGCAGTGTGTGTGTGTGTGTGTGTGTGTGTATGTGTGTGTTGCGGGCTGCGGGGGGCAGGCTGGACCCCTTCCCCAGAGAGACTCTCATGCCAGAGACCATAGCCCTCTGGAGTTGTGAAGAAGAGGACCAAGTTGTAATTCATCTTCTGAGATATACCCTGCACCCAGGGGTAACACTATGTGATGGGGGGGGGGGGGGCGGAATTCATTCATTCAGCAAACAGTTTCACTAAGTGCCCACCAGACCTGCTCTCTCCTTTCATGGAAGTCACCATTGCTGGAGGAAGGTGGGTATGTAAACAGAGAGTGCAAGGAGAGTAACAGGCTGGTGAGACAGGTGCCCTCTAGCCTGGGGGACTTGAGGGCAAGTGAGAAGCCACAGGAATTGATGGAAAGAGCAATGAACTTGGAGGTCAAAAATTTAGGCTTGAGTCTTGGCTTTATTACTTTCTAGTGTTATGGCCTTGGACAAGTCCCTTCAAACCTGCTTGAGCCTTAGGGCCCACGTCTATAAAATGGGGCCAATGATATGTCCTCCATCCATAAGGCTGTTTTAAAAGTGAAAAAGCTGTCAAAGTGCTTTTAAAATTGGAAGGTGCTATACAGGTGTGTGAGATCATTGCTTCCTCCACCCAGCTGCAGGGATGGGGGTGAGGTGGGGCAGGGGGTGGAAGCAGGGTAGCCAGACGAGACTCCAAGAAAAAATAATACAACCCTCTTGTATTTATACAGCCCTCTACCGTTTACAACACAGTTTCATACTCTTTATATTTCTTGATCCTTACAACAACCTTGCAAGCCAGGTCAAGGCAGACATTATTAACTCGCATTTTGCAGGGGAAGAAGAAGCTCAAAGAGGATAAATGGCTTGCCCAAGGTCACTTAGTAGGTGGATGAGCTAGGACTGGAATCTGGTTCTTTCTGATACTCAAGGCTTTTTGCTCTTTTCCTGTTTCTACACACCAGAGTTCCTCCTCTTTGATAAGACTCTCCTTTCATCTCTTCTCTAGTCTGGGTGACATTATCCCCCAACCTGAGACCCCCCCCCCCATCTGATGAATGGATACAGCAACTTCCCCATTCCCCACACCGTCGTTGTGCCAACTCATGACCACTATTGGACATAATGATGTCAGGGATGGGGTGAGCAGAGAGGGATCTGTAGGCTTGAGATTGTTGGATGGAGAGAAGAGAGTGAGCTGAGATTTTCCAAGAGTCCTTACCCAGATCTGGCATGCCCACTGCTAAATTAGTATGGTAAGGGGAGAAAGAAAAACAGAAGGAAGGGAGGGAGGAGAAGAAAAGGCAAAAAAGAAAGAGAGAATGGAAGTTGGGGTGGAGAGCTTGAAAAGGGAATAGAGGGAGGGGGGAAATACAAGAAAATGGGGAATGAGACAGGAAGGAATCTGGGAGAGGTGAGGAAGGAAGGTGAGAAAGGGGGAAGGAGGGAGCCCCAAGAGGCTGGGAAGGATGTTGGGGGAGGGCCAGCTATGCTCTGGCAAGGGGTGGGAGATTGAAGGCTGAATCACAGCAGGCTGTGGAGGAGAGGAATAAGTCATAAACGCTGCAGGAGCAAAGGTCAAATATAGACTGATGGCTCCATTGTTCCCCAGCCTGTGAGGAGGACCCTGTCGGGGGCTGCTGAGATGCTTAACCCTTCCCTGCCTAGCTTTCTGATGGTGAGATGCAGAGTGAGAAAAGTACCCGTGTGTCAGGGATGAGGGTTGGAGAATTGGAATTAGGGTTGGGCAGGGACCCCACAGGGTTGGGACTGGGTCTTGGGAGAAGGGACTCAAGGGTTCTCTCCACTTCAACTCATAGGAGGGGAGTAAATAAAAATATACCACCTCTCTTTTTCTACTGGTGGGAGTCCTCTTTTGCATCCTTGTGGGGAGAGAATTCCTAGGGCAGAAGGAGGTTCCTGGGAAATGGTTCTTTTTTTTTTTAATTTTTAAAATAAATTTATTTATTTATTGGCGGCATTGGGTCTTCATTGCTGCACACGGGCTTTCTGTAGTTGTGGTGAGCGGGGACTGCTCTTCATTGTGGTGTGCGGGCTTCTCACTGTGGTGGCTTCTCTTGCTGTAGAGCACAGGCTCTAGGTGTGCGGGCTTCAGTAGTTGTGGCACGTGGGCTCAATAGTTGTGGCTCATGGGCTCTAGAGCACAGGCTCAGTAGTTGTGGTGTACGGGCTTCCTTGCTCCGTGGCATGTGGGATTTTCCTGGACTGGGGATCAAACCTGTGTCCCCTGCATTGGCAGGTGGGTTCTTAACCCATGGACCACCAGGGAAACCCTGGGAAATGGTTCTTGAGTAACACCTACCCCCCACAACAATAATAAATAATAGTAACGGTATAAAATAAATATTTACTAAATAATAAAAACAAAATTAATATCGATATTTATCATGAACACATTAATATATGTTATCATATATGTAGTGTTTGTGGTTCTCAAATAGCTTTAACAAATCCAAATCCTCTAAATCTAACAATCCTGTGTGACCCGCATCATCACTGTTTTCCACTGAAGACCTGTCTAAATGTGCAGGTTGGCCTGTTTTCGAATCCTAATCCACAGATCTTTCTGCTACTCCACAACTTTCCTTGGGCAGCATCATATCCACTCTAGAGGACAAAAATAGGGGTTTGGAGGATATATTTGACTACAGAATGACTTGCCAGTTAGAGAAAGCCGAATGTAGTTGGTTAGAGAAGGGGAAAGAGGCAGTGTCCGTCCGTGGGACAGGACTTCAGCACCACGGACAGTCCCCAGGCTCCTGTGCCCTTGCAGCTCTTGCCGGTCAGCCCTGCCTTACCTGCCTTCTCTCAAGGAGGGGTCCATCACCGGACCCTTTGAACCCTCCCCAGGGGAGAGCTGGAGGCCGGATCCACTCCTAAGCGCTGTAGCCACCTCCCCCCCCCCCCCCCCGCACCAGTGATGTATAGACTGACAAAGGACTTAATACTGTGAATACATAAAGCGCGAGGCCTGGGCGGTGGAGGGTGACAGCTGCCCTTTAATGCTTGGCTTTTTAAAGATCATGGTAGAGTTCAGAAAGTATAGTCATGAGGTTTAATGATTTAATGGGGACGACTGGGGAGCAAAAATAGTTACTGCGCCCTGGGGAAAAGTGACTCCTCATACATATTACTTTAGCCTAATGGCCTATAACGCCCTCCCCCGGCGCCCGCGGGGGGAGTCACGCTACATAGCCGCTGTAATACCGAATGGCCTGATTAAATGCATATTAAACAATACTAAATTGGGAAAAAAAAAAGGCGGAGGTGGTGTTAAATGTATTTATTCCGTTCTGTGGGGGGAGGAGGTGGCTTCCCCTCTGGGGTTGGGTGGAGGAGGTCCTCCTCCCTACTGTTTCCCCAAAAGATGTGGTACCCCAGTGGGGTTTGGAGGGAGGTGGGCACTCCAGTTATCTGGGAGGAACTTAGGGAGGGAGACAACTCAAAAATGGGGGAAGATGCTAGCCATTAAGGGTCGGAAATGCCAGGAAAAAGAAGGATGAGACAGACCCAGTGTCCTGAGACCTCATGTGGTTCCGAGTTTGGAGACTTGCGCACAGAAACATGGTTTGATTCTAATCAGTCATTTTTGAGAGTCTGCTTTTCTGGAGGTTCTGAGGCTATCTGGGACTCTTGGGTCCACTGTGATGGTCTTTTTACCTGTTAAACCCCACAACCCACCAACCATGGCCCTGGTCACCAGTTTCTAAGATCTCTGACTAGGCTAGAGGGAGAGTGCAGCTTTAGTTCTTCAATGCACCTGTTTTTGGTTGTTGTTGTTCTTGTTTGTTTGTTTGTTTGTTTTTGACTGCATCATGTGGCATGTGGGATCTTTAGTTCCCCAACCAAGAATCAAACCCATGCCTCCTGCAGTGGAAGCGCGGAGTCTAAACAACTGGACTGCCAGGGAAGTCCCAATGCACCTCGCTTCTACAGACCATGAATGCATATTAAAATCACCAAGGGAGGTTTTTAAAATGCCAGTGTCTTGGGGTTATATCTCAAGAGATTCTGATTCAGCTGGCCTGGGGTGTGGCCTAAATACTGGTGTTCTTTAAAGAGCTACCTGGCTGATTCCAATGTGCATCCCACTTGAGAATCCCTTTAGCAGCATGCTAGAGCTGGGAGATAAGTACCTGGTTTAAGTTCTTCATTTCGCAGATGAGGAGTTGAAGTTCAGAGAGGCCGTGGCTTCTCCAAGATCCGTGGGGTGGATCAGGCTCTTGACTCCCAACCCGCTGCTCTTCCCATTACCCTCCTCCTTTTTTCATGGTAGCATGAACAGGGCCAGTACGAGACGCAGGGACTGAGAAGAGTTAGCACCCTGGCCCCGTAACTCTCTGCCCCAGACAGGCCAAGGCCAAACATGGACCAGGCAGACTTAAGGCAGCATCTCCTCCCCTGGACTTGGGGAAGAGGGATTCTTTGTAAGGTTATTCATTCCTGTCTGAGATGCTAACACATGTGAGTTTTCTGATCCCAAGAACCTTCTAGACTACCTCCCTGGACCTAGGTCCCCTAGGTCCTGGCTGGCATTAAGAGCACAGGCTCTGGAGCCAAGCTGCTTGGATTCAAATCCTGGACCTGCCACTTATTACTGTTGTAACTTTGGGCAAGTTAACCCCTATGTGCCTTAGTTTTCTCATCTACAAAATGGGGGTAACAGTACTGACCTCGTAAGGTTGATGTAAAGATTAAATGAGTTAATATATGTAAAAGCACTTAGAACAGTGTCTGGCATATGCTGATTGCTATGTAAGCGATAGCTATCATGGATTTAACATCTTAAATGTGCACTGCAATGCATTAAGTTGTATATTTATATCTGTTCTTCAAGTTCTTTAAGGATGGATTCTAGGGTCTGTACCTCAGGGATTTTGTTTCCCTAGGTCCTGAATGGCCTCAGGTCCTAGTCAGGATCCAGGTAAGTTCGTATATTGCCTTGCTCAAAGAGGAGGGGGAAAAAGGCCTTCTGCAACTTGGATGAGGATAGGGTAAGGAGGACAGGAACTTAGTTACATAGAAACCCAGTCAGGAATGAGGCCAGGGTGAAGGCTCTGCCTGTCCTCTTGGGATGTTTGAAACACTTGAGAGTACTTAGGTAGTGATGGGGGCTGGACTCAAAAATCCCACTGTAAGTGAGTATTAAATAGAAAAAAGTCCTGCTTCTGGCTTCCTCGTGGGAATAGTATGGTCGTATGAGTGGACATTTATCTTTTTACTTGCCTACAGCCTAACTTCGTTGAGGAGCAACCTTATTTCCAACCAGGCTGGTTTGCCTAGGCACTGACTGGGATGCAGTGGTCTGGGTGCAGAAACCATTCAAGGCCTGACCTGCAGCCCCCAGTGCTCTTCCCCTGCTCCTGCCGAGCACCTGTCCTTGTGTCTTGGGGAGAACGAGGCAGGAGTACAGACTTCAGAAAAGACACCATCTTCTCAGACGAGCATCTGCACTTTCAGCTGCCTGACATACAGGATTCTCTGCGTGGCCTTCCCAGTGTCATCACTAATGATGACTCTTTCCAAGCCTTCTGTCCTGGACAGTGACCCCCTGTCCCTCGTTCACGTTGCTCCCTCAGATGCTCCGGTCTTGGTTCATCACACTCCCTTCATCTGAATTGCCTTTCTCCATTATTTCATGTCCAAATTCTGCTCACCCTTCAAAGCCCGGGTCAAATGTCATCACCTCCAGCAAGCATCCTCTCGTGAATGGGCTCCTTCTATCTTGAGCGCTCTACAGCCCTTACATTTACTTCCTTCATTGACCTTGTTACAAACTGCATTGTACCACAGTTACCTGGGCTCCTCCTGGCTCAATCAACCACTGGACTCTAAGCTTCTAGTGTATGGTGCCTTGCCTAACCAACTTGCGTGTGACCCATTCTCTAAAATATAAAACAGGATTTGTCCCAGAATTGGTGTGTGTTGTTGTACAAATGGATGGAAGGTTGAGGGTTCTTACCTATCAAACCTCACATAAGTAAGAATGCATGAGTTAGCCTTCCCTAGACCTGGTCAGAAAGGCTTGGAAGGGGTGAAAAACCTCCCACTTAGGGAGTAAGTGGCAGAAAGCCCTCAGCTCCAACCCTAAACCCTTCTCTTGGGGGAGGAGAAGGGGAAGGAAAACTGTGACTGATTCCTCCTTCTTATTCCGCAAGACACTCCTGCATACACTCACACACTGTCACACACACAGACCTCGCTACCTGCCCTCCTCCCTTCCTCCTCCCTCACCTGCATTTAAAATAAATGCCTATTAAAAAATCCTCCTCTTCCCGTCACTACATGGGCCAGACCCTCCCACCCCCAGGTCCCCGATGCTCTTAGATTTTCCTGCTGCCACGTTCCACCCTGAGCCATGTCTTCTAGTATTTTGCTTTCAAATTGTGTCTCCTGCCATTTGTGCCACATTTAAAATGCTAACAGTACAGAATGTCATTTACAGAACCGGGGCGTTTGCTCCGGAAAATTAATTTGACTTATTCCTTCTGCCTGTTCCTATCTCCAGGCCAATATTATGCTACTCATTCTACAAGAGTAATACTTAATGAATAGGACTATTAATAATGTCAAGGTCCGCGGGGGCCTGGCGGCTAACGGATAGGCGTAGACGGAAGGAACCCATCACCTGACTCCTGGTTTAATGTCCCATGAAAATATCAGGCACTGCAGTGTAATTATGGAGCAGGGAGAGGCGAGTGGATGACGACCCAGAGTTTCTTAAATATTTTTCAAATTAGTCGATGCTTTTCCTTTTGGAGAAGAGGATGCTTATCCCCCACTCCCCTCTATTTTTAGTTCTGGTCTAGAAGAGGAGGTGGACCTGTTTTTATTGAACACACACACCATGTATAATATGGAGATGCTAAGAGCTGCTCTCACTCCAGTATGTTGAGACACTATGTTGGAAATAAGTAGGAGGAGAAGGGCTTAGGTTTTCATTTAGAAAAAAAAAAAAAAAAGTGGAACCATAAAATCTGATTTACAAAGAGTACCCCCGTGGCCCTCCTTTTCTCCATTCATCTCCCCCTTTCCCAGTGCATACAGAATCACCGAGCTAGCAGGAGCTTCTAGAGAGAATGTGAGTCCTCTGGTTACCTGCAGGCCCAGCCCCCCTATTGCCCACAGTCCTGAATATTCAAGAAGATGGAAGAATGTACCTTGGGGTACAGTTTCTTCTTTGCTCGAAGACTGATTTCTCTCAAGCCCTGAGATTTGGGTCCTGAGTTGGCCCACTTGGCTGCTTTTACAGGAATGGACCAGCAGGCTTGGGCAGGAGCATGGGGGAGCTGAAGGACAGAGGGAGGCCAGGACTGGGGGTGAGGGAGGTGGAGCAGGACCCCTGGGTGTCAGTCTCATCCTGTGAGTGGAAAGGGGATAAGAATATCTGCCTTGCACGATGGTGGGGAGGCCATGAAATGCTGGGTGTGAAAGGCCTGGGGTCACGGCTGGCATACAGAGAACACTGATAATGTTAGTCGCTGTCCATTTCTCAGATGGTGTGGTCAGACTCAACTACAGCAGGAACCAAGCACCTCTCCTTGGTGCAGAGTTGAACAAAGGATCACCTCTCGCCCTAGGGAAGCCTGATGTGTGGGAGCTTCCAGTGTAGTGGGGGAACCTCTGTTCTTGAGGGGCCCTCAGACTCCTACGAAGAAGTCATAATCCCTACCCTGGAGGTCCCTAGTTTTATGAGACTGATCTGAGAAGCTTCTGAATTGTTGGTGGAACCCTTGTCCTTGGGAGCTCCAAGTCTTAGGGAGGAATCACAGTGCCTGTTGTGGGGGGCCCCAGTCTTATGAGAGGGTTCCCACCCCTGGTCTGGGAGACATTCTAATCCAAAGGGAGAAAGTCTCTGATCAGGGGTGGAGGGCTTCTAATCTGGTTTGGGAAACTGAGCCCCTACCTACCCTTGAGGAAACTAGTCTGATAGAGGAGACACATAGCCTCTGTTCTAGGCATGAGGGGGGAGGAGCCCAGTTTGTTGGTAGAGACAATTCTTGCTTCAGGGGAGCTCTGAATCTGCTGAGAGATGTATAACCCCGGCATAGGAAAATCCCAGTTTGATGGGGAGACAAAGTATGGCTTGGAGAGATTTCAGTCTGATGAGAGTAACAGCCTAAAGAAGGCCTCTCTGATGGGAGAGAACAGAGCTCCCAGACTGCTGAGGAAGATAGACCCCTTGGCTTCAGGGAGTGCCAGTGATGGAGGGCGGCTTTTATGCAGTGACATGCCCCCGTCTTATTGAAGGGACATAGTGCCCACTCTGGGGCAGCTTGGACAGGGACAGGGACAGCAGGGTGAATAAAGGCAGGCAAACTGCAGAAACACCAAGAAGGGGAGGCGCCCACCGTTCACTTTCTGTAGGAAGATAGCAGCCCGAGCCCACCTAAGTGGCAGACACTCAGTGAGGGTGGGCGTGCCAACCTGGACCTGTAAGGTCGAACTGGAATCCTGCAGGGAAAATGCAGCGCCTGAAAGGAAATCTCCCTTTTCAGCACAACGGCCAGAGACCGCATAGCCTTGGGTACCGTGGTCCAGCCTGGCGGCGCTGGCATGGCATCCTGCCGTCTGGCCTCTCTTCACTCCTCTCCATCCACAGGGACCCCGGGCTTAAGGGGCAGGAGGCTGAGGTGTGTATCAGGTGGTGGGGCGCCTCCCTCGCGCATCTCTCCGCGAGTATCTGTCTCCCCCATGCGTCCGCAGCTCCTCACAGAGGCATCAGGACTGCGCATCTGCGTCTCTCTCCAGCCCAGCGGCTGGGCCAGCGCCTGACCCCGTGAAGAAGGGAAACACTTCCCCGATCTGCTCTCCCACTCCACGGTTAGGAAGAGGGTCAAGGGTTCCTTCTGGGGCCAGCGGGATGGGGAGCGTGACAGATCTCTCTGAAGGCCTAGGGGTATGTTTGTGTGTATGTTTGGGGGTGTTGCTGTAAAGGGGTCATCTTGCTGTTCATGTCTTCGTGGGACGGTACAGGGCTGACTATGAGAGGAACAGCCTCCTTCTGGGCTCTGACTGCTCTGCTTACAGGGTGTGATTCAGGCCTTGGTCCAATCTCAAGTGCTCCCTGCCCCCACTCTGGTACTGTCTGCAGGAGAGTCTTGTGCAGGAACACCTGGCTTCTGTGAGGACACTGAGGGGCTCATCCTGGGCCAATTTAAGGTCAGAAGATCAGGGGCCACTACAGTTACTCTGTGCCAACCCTTCCTCTTCCTTCTCTCTCCATCACCTGGTTTGGGGCCCTTACCATCTCCCACAAAAGACAGGTGCATGGCCTCTGCTCCTTTCTGAACCTTAAAGTATCCAGATAGTCCAACCAGACCCCCATGATTTCTTTCCTTATACCTCAGCCTCTCAGAAGAAAGGTAAAGGGGTTGAAGTACTTGAACACAGAGAGATACCCCATCTCCACCCATCTCCAGTTTCACAAAAAGGCAAATATGGAATCAGCAAAAAGACAAAAAAAGGCCAAATAAAAAGTAATAAAGTCATCCAATTAACAATTGTTCTGATGGAGTCATCGGAATTCACAGCCAGACCAAGAAAAGGGTGGAAGAAGGGAGTCAGAGCGGACAAACGTGGGGGGCGCCTTCTTGTCCCTCACCCTCAGGTGAGAGTAAAGAACCTCCTGCCAAGTTCTCATTTTCTCACTTGCTCCTTTTTTTTTTTTTTTTTTTTTTTTTTTTTATGGGGCATCCTGAGTGTAAAAAATATGACTTGCCTTTATGGTGCTCCAACAGGAATGAAGCTATAAAATTATGAACAGTTTTTATGACGGCTATTCGGGGGATGCTTTTATATTGATGGTATACAGCCTGAATCTGTCTTTTTTGCATCCCACCCCCCTTGCCTGGGTGGGGAGGGGAAGTCTGTGTAACTATTTTTCATGCATTTAATATATTAATTATCCAGTAAATGCTCCCCAGGCTGTGCTCGGGACATTGGAGAGTGACAGGTTCTCAGCGAGCCCCCAAAGGCAGCGCATCAGCCCGCAGTGTATTATGTCGGGGAGGTCAGGGTGGGGTTAATGTAACTTTTTATTTGCTGATTTTTCATAGGCGGGAGCAAAGCTGGGATAGAGAAGGGAGGGAGGGAGGGGAGGAGGGAGGAGAAGGTGCCGCGAGAGCAGAGATAATGGTGAGGCAGATCTCCCCCCCACCAGTTCCCCTCTGTCAATGCCAGCAGGTTTGATTAGGTAGGAAAGGAGCAGTGGCCTCTCCCGGCTGGCTGCGTCACCCAACAACACATACCCCTGGTGACACTTCTGAGCTCTCCCTGGCTGCATCTTGCACACTTGAATGTAGGCACGGCTTCACCGTCTGATTCCTTCTCACACTCTGAGACAGAAACCCAGGATCTCGGGCCTGGAAAAAACCTGTCAGGTTAGATGGGAGCATCTGACCAGCTTCCCTTTGCAACTCTCAGATGGGTACTTGTACACACACACTTGCACACTGCCATGTGGACTTGTGCAACACACGGCTAGCTTTGTCCCTCCTGCTCTCATGCATCACATTCTCACCTAGACTCCTCGCCCATTCACAAAGCACAACTTCCAGGAATTAAATAAGAGGATCCAGGAATGGGTCCTACTGGCCATGGTTTCTCATCTCTATCATGACACCAGCTGCCCTCTTGTCTAGAGCTGAGGGCTTGTCCACCTTTCAAGGAAGAAAAACTGTCAGACAACCGGATAGTCTGTCACTGCCTGAGTGCAGGGTGGTCCAGGGTGCCCAATGCCAAGATGCTCCCTGAACCTGTGTGTGTTCCACATCTTGGGAGGGTGAAGGTTGCTGCTTAGGCCCAATTGGGACCTCTCTGTCCTAGGTCTCTGCCCCTGCCCCGCCATCTGCCGGCCCCAAGAGGGCAGCACAGCTGGGTCGTCTCTGATTTTACTAGTCTGTGATCCTCAACACCTGACTCCTGGCTCCCCAACCTTCTGGAGCCTTTGTTTTGGTTTTTGTACCTATCTATCATCTATCTATCATCTATCATCTATCTATATCTATCTATCATCTATCTATCTATCATCTATCATCTATCTATATCTATCATCATCTATCATCTATCTATCATCTGTCATCTATCATGATCTATTTATCTATATCTATCTATCATCTACCTATCTATCTATCATCTATCATCCATCTATATGTTTATCTATCTAATCATCTAACTACTATAAAAACATTTAATCATTAAGAAAAGTATATAAAACTCTTGTGTGTCATGGCAGGACAAGGGCTGCTCCTGCTGAACTGGGAGCCCAGATGCTGGGGCTCAGGGTCTCAGCTCTGCCTAGATGTGCTGTGTGACGCCCCCTTTCCTCCACCAGAGAAGACAAGGTAAGTATGAGTAGTCCTGATGCCCTGCAGATGTACCGATCCCTGCCCGGGGGGACACTGAGGCATGCATGTGTGCGTGTGTGCGTGTGTGTGTGTGTGTGTGTGTGTGTGTGTGTGTGTGTGTGAACCTTATCTCCCTCAAAGAGGACAAGTTCAGAGTTTGAGTCCTAGAAACAGAGTTCTTGCTCTTCTGCTTCCTGCTCTTCTGCTTCCTGCTCTCTGATCTTGGGAGAGTTTCTTCACTGCTTTCAGACTCATCTCCCCATCTGTAAGTTGGGGTTTATTATATTGGGATTGAAACCTTATAGAAATCTTGTAAAGAGCAAAGAAGTTAATAGATGTAAGGTGCTTAGTTCAGTACCCGGCACAGAAACTATTGCTATTGTTGTTATTATTATTATTTAGATTCCACCGGCTCCCACCCACCCATGTTTTCTACAACCCAACCTCTACGACGTCCCTACCCTCCATAGCTTTGCAAATTCTGCATTTTAAGTGCCTATTTCCTGTTAGATCCGAGTTGTGACACACTGTGAATAGACGTGTGGTGATGTCTAATTATGATACAAATATCCAAGCAGTCTTAGTACACACTTGCCTTTCTCATCCCTGTGAAGCCAGCGCAGAGAGTAGCACTAGGAGCCAGCATTACTGGGCATCTATTGAGGGCTGGAAGAAGGGGGGGGGGCGCGTCGCATGCATTACCTCCTTTATCGTTTTCAGTGGCCTTACGAGGTATATGATATTATTAAGCCATCTCGCTGGTGAGGAGCCTGAGGATCAGGGAGACTCAGTCAATGACACACCAGCCTGAGGTCACCCGGGTGGTATAAGACCCAGGATTGGGATTCAAGGCCACCCTTCTCTGCAGCTTGTGTTCTTCCCATTCCCTCTGGGTGCCTCTTGCTCTGTTTTTGAAACGATACATCAGACTAAAGCAATGATAGCAATCTTGCAAATACAGAAGCGCCTACTATCTGTCAGGCACTGGTGAGGGGCTCACAAGAATGAGATGTTGCTGCTGCCCTGGAGGAGTCTGGAGGCCACTTGGGGGAGATAAGACATTTAACAACAGCAGCGGTTGTGGTTCTTCTACTATCACTGTGCTGCTAACAATACTGTCAGTAGCAACAGCTGGAATAGTTCATGCTTGATCCGTGTCAGGCACTTTTCCGGGCAGTAGCAACAGCTGGAATAGTTCATGCTTGATCCGTGTCAGGCACTTTTCCGGGAACCTTAGCCCAGGTAAACTCATTTTATCCTCATAGCCTTGTAAGATTGATACTGTTATTACCCACTGGTCTATAGATGAGGAAACTGAGATGCTGAGAAATGAAGGTGCAGAGAAATTGCACAACTTGCCAGTGGAAGATTCTGGATGATTCCGAAACAGACTGACTCTGGAGGTGAAGCTCTTAAGTGTGGAACCTGCTGTGTGCCGGGTACCTACCTTTTGACGGCTCCCTCCCCCATTTGGGATCCTCAATCTCATCTAGGTATAAATTTGTTGGCCCTTTTAACATTTCTATCTTTATGCAAGTATTTAAAGAAAGTATTTTGGGCTTTCCTGGTGGCGCAGTGGTTAAAAATCCGCCTGCCAATGCAGGGGTCACGGGTTCAAGCCCTGGGCCGGGAGGATCCCACATGCCGCGGAGCAACTAAGCCCGAGCGCCACAACCCTGCGCTCTAGAGCCTGCGAGCCACAACTACTGAGCCCACGAGCCACAACTACTGAAGCTTGCGTGCCTAGGCCCATGCTCCACAACGAAGAGTAGCCCCCACTCACCACAACTAGAGAAAGCCTGTGTGCAGCAATGAAAACCTAATGCAGCCAATAAATAAATAAATAAATAAATAAATGTATAAACAATTTTAAATTAAAAAAAATAAAGTATTTTAAGTGCCATGAGTCTGATCATAATGGTTTTAAGGATGGTAGTTAACACTGGAGGGTCTACCACGTGCCAGGCTCTGTGTTAAGGGCTTTATCTACGTTGCCCTATTTCATTTTCTCCACATCTTCATGAGGTGTGTACTGTATTACCCCTATTTTATAGATGAGGAAACTGAGATTTTAAGAAGGTTAATCAACTTGCCCAAAGTCATACAGGTGATGGAGTCAGGATTTTAGCCCAGGCAGTCCATCTCCAGCACGAGCTGGTGACCCAAAGCTCTCAATGATGAGGGATCACAGGGAGAAGCTCCCTGTTGCCTCCCTGTTCCTCAGTCATGCTCTACCTCCTATCTCCCTTCCCTTCAAAGGGCTATGAGCTAGAATTTTCATACATATTTCATATATAAATATATATAAATGGATTTTTTCCCACGAATGTGATCATTCTTTTGCATTCTGTAGTTTGCTTTTCTCTTTTCCCATTTGATGTCAGTATGTGTAGATCTACTTCATTCTTTTAACGTCTACCTAATATTCCATGGAATGGGTTCACCATAATTCTCTCATTGATGGACAGGTGGGCTGTTTCCAACTTTTCGATATTGAATGCAATGAGCGGGGCTTCCCTGAACATTCTAATACAGGCCTTTTGTGCACACGTGCTCAATACCTGGAAGTAGAATTGCAGAATGGGACAGAGTGTGCCTTTAACATTTTTACAGCTGTTGCCAACCTGTCCTCCAAAAAGGCCGTATGCTTCCCCCCAAAGTATATGAGAGGACCCTCGTCACCTTGTATCCTTGCCGTGAATACTACGATACACCTTTTTCTCATGTTTGCTAAGCTGATGTATGAATAAAAACTCTTTGTTGTTTTAATTTCACTGATTACTACTGAGATTGGGGAACTTTATTTGTTATTTCTCCTATTTTCTTTGCCCTTTTTACATGTCATCTATGTATATGCTTTGCCCATTTTTTGATTGGGTTGAGGGCTTAACGTGTTTATAATATTAATTTTCTGAGTATAAAAGTAATACATTCTAAATGAAGAACATTGGAAAAACACAGACAATAACAGAGAAAGAAAATAGATTCCACACATAATCCCTCCACCCTGAGATAACACTTGGCAGCATATCTGTGCGTCTTTGCACTTTTTTTCTGTGCAGATATATGTGCTTGCTACCTCCATTCTTCGAATAGCATGGTATATACAATCTTGTACCTCTTTTCCCACTTGACCTTATAAAGGACACATTTTCTGTGCTATTAAATATCTTAAACACAATTTTTAATGTTTGCTCAATGTTGATCAAATTGATATATCAACACTTATCTAACCGTTATTCTAATTGCTAGATGTATAGGTTGCTTCCAGTTTTTTCACTGTTATAAACAAAGCTATAGTGAACGTTTTTGTACATAAATTTCTGTCTACATCTCTGGTATTTCCTTAGGATAGATTCCTTGAAGTGGAATTACAGGGTCAAAGAGTATAAATTTTTAAAGATTTTTGATCCATATTGCTAAATTGTTTTCCAGGAGGGTTATATCGATTTACATCCCCACTGTGTAGGAGATGTACATTTAAGTGCACACTTTATACTTTAAAAAAACTTTTCAGTTGGGAGGTAAATATATCTCATTACTGTCTTAGTCTTCACTGTCTCTTGCAGCGAGGGCAAACATATTGTCTACAACTCTCAGCCATTTGTATTCTATGAATCGTTCGTCTGTATTCTTTGCCCACTTTCCTTTTTTGTGGCTGTACCACACCGTGTGGGATTTTAGTTCCCGGACCAGGGATTGAACCGGGGCCCTTGGCAGTGAAAGCCCAGAGTCCTAACCACTGGACCGCCAGGGAATTCCCTTTGCCCACTTTTTATTGGACTAGTTATCCCCATTTTTTTGGGAAAAGAACCTGAGGCTCAGAGTAGTTAAGTAACCCACCCACAGTTACACAGCTGGCAACTGGCAGAGCCAGAATCCAAACCTCTCTTAATCCCAATCCTGAGCTCTTGCGCTGTGTTGCTTCTTTTTGCTCTAGAGTAAGAGTCAGCAAATTACTGCTCAGCCTGCTGACTGTTTTTGTAAATATAATTATTGGAGCCCAGCCACTCCCACTTACTGACTGTCATCTCTGGCTGCTTTCGCACTACGCTGGCAGAGTAGTTTCCACAGAGACCAGAAGGCCCGCAGACTCTAAAGTATTTACTATCTGGTTTTACTGAAATGTTCTACAGAAAACATTGGCTGACCCCTGATCCAGTGCATCGTCGTATGTTTCAGTCTGAATTTCCTAGTAGCCAAATTTTAAAAGTAAAAAGAAACAGGCGAAATTAACTTTGGGTATATTTTATTGAACTCAGTATAACCAAAATATTATCAGTTCAACATGTAATCAACATAAAAGTTATTAATGATATGTTACATTTTTTGCGTACTGTCCTTGGAATCTGTTGTGTATTTTGCACTGAGAGACATCTCAGTCGGGACGAGCCAGACTTCCAGTGTTTAGTGGCTACATATGGCTAGTGGTAACCCCAGGGGAGAGCACAGCTCGCGAGCCCCAATTATTTTCATCTGTGAAGTACAGACAATGCTAATACCATGCACTTCACAGGGTTGTTAGAAGAACTGAATGGGAAGCCACGTGTGCACGTGGTTTGTAAGATACCACATGTGCGATGGGTTACGATTATAATCATGGGTTGGGAAGATTCAGGGATGACTCGCCGGCACACTGCAAGATGGGTAGGAATTTAACGGGCAGAAGGGACTTTTTGCCAAGGGGAGTTAGCTCAGAGGATCCAGCACACACACACATACACACACACTCATACTACATTTTTGTTTCTTCCCTTCACTGCCTCAGTGTCTCCTGAATAGTACTTAGGCTCCGGGGGGGGGACAAAAGTCACGCTAACTCCGTCCAGAAGAGACTTCCATTAATTCCTTATTAACTCCTTAAATGCCCCATCACTTCCTGTGGGCTGTGCCCATGGCCACGAGAAGTATCTGCCTCTGAATCGCTCTGCGTGGCTGCCAAGCAGAATTAAAATTTGGCTTATAAATTTACTACTTTATTCATTCATCAAACACTTACTGCACACCTGTTGTCCACCAGCCTCTGAGGTGGGAGTTCTTATTTCATAAAAGGTTTTCTCCAAAGATACATTTGCAACAATGTTATCAAAATTAAAATGGAAAAGCAATGAAGAGGTAAAGGTGTCTAGGTGTAGAGCTGATATAAGGTGAATTTAGGCTCTGAGCTTCTTGGCAACCAGGGCAAAAAAGGAAATATATTGGATTAGATCATTTTCACTACCTGGGAGGAAAAAAATGCTACTTTTTTTTTCAAGAGAAACAAACTGTTCCCTGGTACTCCATTCAAATAGGCAGTCATCACCTCAGGCATTGCTCAGGGACTGGGATAGTGTTATGGACAAAGGCCTCTATTGCAGATTTACAGCAGGTGCAGCCCTGATCTTCATGTGGCTGTTTCTGGTATCTGCCCTCAATAAAAGCCGAGGGCACAGTGTGAAAGCTCAGATGCAGTGAAGGCAATCCTGCAGGAGGCTAACCAATGTGGTCCAGCTATGTGGCTTAGCTGGAAGCAAGGAAAGGGTTTAGAATGCCCACTGGAGCGTGTGCCCCAGCTGTCCATCCAAATCCAGTCCATCCTCTTCTTTCCCACTGCCTCCACCACTTTAGGGTGAGTTTGCATCATTTCCTGCCTCTTCCCTGGTCTACTCCTGACTCTTCTCCACCCAGCAGCCTGTGATCTTTCTAATACGCAGACCTCATCATCAATCCCACACTTCACGGCCTTAAAATCCATCAATAACCCAAATGTTGGGATTTGAGGTGAACTTGTTTTTCCTCAGCTTGGAATTTTTATTGTTCTTATTTTTTATTTTATTTATATTTTTATACATTTATTTATTTACTTATTTATTTCTTATTTATTTTATTGGCTGTGTTGGGTCTTCGTTGCTGCATGCGGGCTTTCTCTAGCTGCAGCGAATGGGGGCTACTCTTTGTTGTAGTGTGCGGGCTTCTCATTGTGGTCGCTTCTCTTGTTGCGGAGCACAAGCTCTAGGCGCATGGGCTTAAATAGTTGTGGCACGTGGGTTCAGTACTTGTGGCTCTCGGGCTCTAGAGCACAGGCTCAGTAGTTGTGGTGCATGGTCTTAGTTGCGGCATGTGGGCTCTTCCCGGGCCAGGGTTCGAACCCATGTCCCCTGCATTGGCAGGCAGATTCTTATCCACTGCGCCACCAGGGAAGTCCTCAGCTTGGAATTTTTAGTCATTGCTTGAATTCTTATAACTATGGATAATGCTTGCAAAAACAATAGGGTGATTTTACTTTAGGAAAAAACATCTGGATCAAGATGCCCAGATATGCCAAGATTCTCATAGTGTTAATTCGGGGTGTTGGGACTATGGTTGTTTTCTTTTTTTCTCTATACTTTAAGTACATTTTTAAGTAAAAAAAAAAAATCACTTAATGCTTCCTTGTTGCTTTCATGTTGCCTGGCACCCACCTACTTCTCTGAGCTCTCACGGCTTCCTTTGCATAATGACCACATTTATTAGGCACTTACTGTGTCCCAAGCACTGTGCTAGGCACTTTAAGAAATATAAATATTGTTGCATTTAAACCACGTGTTGAGTCCCTTTTATGGATGAGGAAGCTGAAGGTAAAGAGGTTAGGGAACTTGCATGAAGTCACAGGGCTGGAATGACACAGCCATGATTAGAAAGAACCCAGGTAGTGTGAAGCCAGAGTGTGAATTTTCCTTTACACCACAGTCTCCTACTTAGCATGTTGGGTCTTATTTTTTTTAACTGCAGCACAGTACTTGGCATATTCTAGGTGTGCAGTAAATTTTTTTTAAAATAAATTTATTTTTATTTATTGGCTGTGTTGGGTCTTCGTTGCCGCGCTCAGGCTTTCTCTAGTTGTGGCGAGCAGGGGCTACTCTTCACTGCGGTGCACAGGCTTCTCGTGGCAGTGGCTTCTCTTGTTGTGGAGCACAGGCTCTAGGCACACAGGCTTCAGTAGTTGTGGCACACGGGCTCAGTTGTTCCGTGGCATCTTCCCAGACCAGGGCGCGAACCCGTGTCCCCTGCATTGGCAGGCAGATTCTTAATCACTGTGCCACCAGGGAAGCCCCTGCAGTAAATGTTTACTGTTGAATAAAGGTACTTCATAAATATTACTTCTGTGGTGGGATATTTTTGAAATGCTTATTGCTTTTTTTTTTCACCCCTCGTAACTTCCCCTCCCTCTACCCCTTGGTACCATCACCTCAAGGAGGTAGGGGCAGGGTTAGAAGTAGAAATCATGAAGGCTTTCAGGTTTAGGTGTTCAAAACCTCATGCACTTGGGGGAATGGACACTGCTTCCAGGTTGAGAATGTAGGCTTTGCTCGACCTCAGAGGATGGGACCTCAAGATCCCAGAGGGCATGGCTGAGAGGTGGGTCCAGGCAGCCAGCATCTGTGGCTTCATGGGAAATCCCATTCCCAGGATAAGAGCAGCAGAATCACTAATGTGCTTTCCATCATGGCCCCAAACAGCACAGAACTGAAGGTGTAAGTTGGGCAAGAAAGAAGGTCCTTTCAGAGGGTGAACAGATAACATGTTGGATCATATGGTACCCCCCTGGCCTCAGTACTATATAAACCCCTGTAACTTGCAAGTAAGTCTAGGGAAAGGGAGAGCTGGAGAAAATCTGGAATCGCCTGAGACTGAATTTTTTTTCCTGCTGCTAGTGGAATGAAGACTCCAAATGGAAATTAAATTGCATTAAAGAAAAATAAAAGTTGTATCTTTCACTTTGAGTCTTTGGACCGAGACTTTTATTCACCATCCTACGCTGGGCATTTTTTCTAGGCTGGAGAAATACATTCTAAGGCTGCACTCTCTCCTGAGCATGCAGAAGGAAACCTAGAATTTTGAATCACCCACTGAGGGCGGGGAGATCCTCAGGCTTTGGAACCCAGAGGAGTGGACAACATCCTAAGACTCAAGGAGATTGATAAGTGTTCTTTCCACCTGGAAGGTCTCCCCCACCTTGTGTGCAGGTGGACAGGAGGGTTGCCTTGTAGGCAAATCCAGGGTTTCCCCTCAAGATGGGTCTTTTGGCACCCACCATGCTCACAGACAGGAACTTGATTTGGATCCACAATTCCACACCATCAACCATGACAAGAATGATCTTGGCCTGGAAAACTTTCAGAGCAGACATGACTGGTTGCCATGTCCCCATCATTAGTGCCCTGGTGGACTCTCTCCTTTTGAGCAGCACTGCTCCCTGGGGGGCCTTCAAGATGAATGAGCCATGAAACGGCCCCCCTGAGGGATCAAAAAGAAGGGGGTCTACTGAATGAGGTTACTTACCAGTGACCCTTTACATTTGAGCCTATGCCTGTCAAGGATGGTGAATCTGGCTTTGCCATGGTTGATGCTTTCAGAGCTTGGGCTGTGGGGAAGGAGGGATAACACTCGAGGACCATCAGGGCAGTGGACCAGAGCTAGAAGATCTGGACCGCATTTCAGCGCTGCACCTACCAGCTTGGGCTGGGCAACCCCTTCCCCTTTTGCAGCTTTGGTGTCCTCGTCTATTAGAAATGCCTACCACACATGGCTGTGGAGAGGGCATTTGGGAAGCTCTCCGTGGCTTCCCCGAAGGAGCCCTCATCCTATTTCACTAGCCGCAGCCTCATCCGGTCTTAGCTGCAACCCCATGTCACCCGTGGAAATCCCGTTATCCCATGAAATTGCCATGATTCAATGCAATTAGGATAAGGAGGGACGTGGGAGCAGTCACTAGTGGTTACACTGCAGCTAGAAGGCAAGTGGCCTCTTTACTACCAGGAAGCCCTGCGTGTCTTCCAGCCTAGTCGGTCCCAGGTTGGTGCTGTGTCTTCTGGTTGAGACTGTACCTTCTGTAAAGCCAGAAATCCCATATTTCAGGCAAACACCTTTACTATGCTCTTCCTCTAGGGTGTGGGAAGGTGGGTGTTGTGGGGCCATTCAAAACAAATTAGCTTTGAGCCTGGAATTCTTTTTGTTTTCGTTGGAATTTTCACAGCAAGAAAGCTACCAGGGGACTTCCCTGGTGGTGCAGTGGTTAAGGATCTGTCTGCTAAAACAGGGGACATGGGTTCGATCCCTGGTCTGGGAAGATCCCACACGCTGTGGAGCAACTAGGCCTGTGGGCCACAACTACTGAGCCCAGGAGCCACAAGTACTGAAGCCCATGTGCCTAGAGCCCAAGCTCCACAACAAGAGAAGCCGCTGCAATGAGAAGCCTGCACAGCGCAACTAGAAAAAGCCTGTGCACAGCAACAAAGACCCAACACAGACAGAAAAAAAAAAAAAAGAGAGAGAGAGAGAAAGCCACCAGGTGACAACCTTTCCTGCACATGATCTCATTCAAGCTTCAGGACACTTGGGCGAGGCAAGCTAGGTAGGCAGGTATCATTTTACCTTTTAAATCTGTCTCTATTCTGTCCACATCTCTTCATCGCCTCTGCCACCTTCCTTGTCCAAGCCACTGTCAATTCTTTTCATCAAGCTTTTTTCGAGGTGTAACATTTAGTAAAGTGTGCAAACCCGAAAAGCACAGTTTGATGAGTCTTTACACCGCTGTAACCACCATCCAGATGGAGATATAGAATGTTCCTAGCTTTACCATAGGTCATGGTCATTATCCGGCCAAAAGATAACAATTATTCTGACTGCTGTCCTTACGGATTTCTTTTGCCTGTTTTTGAACTTCATGTAAATAGAAACATTATCTTCTGCTGTGAGATTCATCAATGTGGTGTGTATTAGTAGACTGTTCTTTTTCATTGCTGTGTAATGTTCCACTGCATGGATATACCATGGTTTGTTTGCCCATTCTGCAGTTGTTGGACATTTGGGTTGTTTCCAGCTTTTCGCTGTTACAAATAAAGCTCATGTCTTTTGGTGGGCCTTATTCTGGGTCATACCGTAAACTTATATTTAACTTTAATAGATATCACCAAATATTTTTTTCAAAGTGATTGTGCTAATTTACACTCACCAGCAGTGGATAAGAGTTCCAGCCGCTTCACATCCTCATAACCCTCGGTAGTGTCTGTCTTTTAAATGTTCACTTTTCTGATGGGGATATAGTAGAACCTCAGGGTGGTGCTACTTTGTATTTCTCTGATGATTAATAATATTGAGTATCCTTTCATTTGTTTATTGCAAGCTGCTGTTAATGCTCTCATAGACCACTGGGAAGGACTCCTAACCAGTCTTCCTGTTCCTGCTTTGGGTCTCTCCAGTCCCATCTGCCCAGTACATTTGTAGTGAGTGGTAGTCCTAACATGTAAATTGGATCATGTTACTCTCCTGCCTAAAACCCGTCTATGTCTTTCTCTGGCCATTTGAATTAAAGACCAATCTTTGACGTGTCCCCGCCTGCCCAGGGTCCCCGCCTACCTCTTCAGCTTCACTGAGACAGTTCTGCCCCTTGTACTCCAGCCACTCTTGCCTCCTTTGGGCACGTGGGTTGTTTCCAGTTTGTGGCTAGTAGAAATAAGCTCATGCCTTTCTCCTTCCCAGCATTCATCCCAATTCTGTAATTACCTACTGGTGTGACAATCTGATTGATGTCTGTCCCTGCTCCTAGACTGTAAGTGTCGCAGGAGCAAGCCTTACACCTGTCACGCTCATTATTGTATTTCCAGTGCCCTCCTGGAGGGCAGTGATGGTGTCTGTTTTGTTCCCCCAAGGGATCTCAAACACACATTACAGTGCCTGGAATATCAGAGACCATTAACATTGGTTGGGTTGATAGTCAACTCTTGGTTGAATTGAAGCATTGTCAGTACGGACCAATGTAAAGAAAAATGTCACCTTCCTGCTAAAAGCAGATGCTATGGGACTGTCCACACATTTTCATTTTGCTGGAATTTTATGGGACTGATTATTGTTCAAATTAGGAAGCTTGGTGACAGGTACCTGGAAATCTGTCACAGGCTAAATGGCGTTCACTCAAACCTTTATCATCTAAAATGTCTTCTGGTTGCACCTAGGCAAGTTGACTTTCATTTGCCCTCTTGGGAAAAGAAGTTAGCCTGTACCATGAAGGACGGAAACAGGAAGACACGCCAAAGGCCATAAGGCACCTACCATCGAGAATTAGGACTTTGTTCCTTCTTGGCAAGTAAATTGAGGCTGCTCATTGCAAATGGATCTTATTTGCTCAGTATCAAGTCTTATCTGCTCATCCGAGCAGGTCTTGCTGCCGCGCTGCTTGGCAGCAGATGGTTCCAGGGATGGCAGCTCCGTGGAAGTAATAAAGTGGTGTTTCGTTTCCAATTGCTTCTCATTGAGACCTCTCAGTAACTCCGACTGATTGTCTTGCAGCCCAACGCAGGGACTGACTGAGTGCGATTTATCTGGGCCAGGATTTTTATCACTGTCTCAGAAACTGAATGATACACACTGCAAGGTTGGTCCAGAGCTGCCCGGGGACACTGTCCTTTCCAGCCAGGGGCCAAGACCTGTGTGTGGGTGAGGGGAGGGGAGGCACTTTTGAGGCCTGGAACCAGGCTTCTGGTCTCCTGATACATCTCCAGAATAAGCCTGCGATGCTCTCCATCCCCACGGGGCCTTAGAATTCCCTGCGGCTTCAGGCTTTGTCTGCAGTGGGAATGGTTCATCCGTCCTCTAAGACTCATCCCTGCATCTGGGGTTCCAAGGTGTTTCTAGGGGTGCAGCTTCTCCACTCCTCCTGTGGCCTGGCCTAAGCTCCCGGTGCCTTCATCCACCCAGGCAGAGAAGGTGGGTGGGGGTAGGGAGAAACAATAGCCCCTTGGTCCTGAGCTGTTTATTGGTTTAACTTTTAGGATCAGGGAGCGGCAGAGGTTCTGGGGTGCTGCGGGTGAAGCTGGGGACTGGCAGGGTTCTGCCCACCCCATCACACAAATAGCTAAGCCACCAGTCAGAGTCTCTGCTCAGCTCAGACGCCCCTGGCAAGTCCTGTGTTTAAAGAGCCAGGCCCCTGCTCCTGGGAACCAGGTCAGCCTCATGCCTCACCCCCCATCCCCTTTCCTTTTCATTTCTGTGAATTTTTAGTTCTCCTCCTGGCCCTGTCTCCTCTCTCCCCGCCTTCCACAGCCCCATCCCCTCAGACCCATCTACCCCTCAACCCTATCCGACTGCCAATTGAAAAGGCCTGAAAATAATGTGAAATAATATAGTTTATCACCCAGAGGCTGCTGACAGGCAGCGCGGCCACCTCTGAAAACAGGCAGGGAGGCTGGGAGGGCGAGGAAATTATAGGCTGCACAAAGGAGAAAAAGTTAAAGTGAGAGCTCCATAAAAGAAAGTGGAACTATTATGCTGCAAAATGCCAACTCGTTACAAAGCGGCCAAATAAGAGAGAAATACGGCGCTGCCTGTAATAGCAGTTTACAAGGGAACATTGTACAGCAACAGAAGAGACGCGGCTATAATTTGCTCTAACAACTCCAATTATCCCTTTTATTGATTTGGCAACACATTTAATAGGAGTAGCCACACCTCTTCTGTTACAAATCATTAAAGGTGTTGAACGGTGTAATTTTAAAATTGTCCTCCTACAGTTGTCAGTATGACAGCATAATTCCCCCTGATTTCGGCTATGTAAACACCGAGGCACGGTCATTTCCCCCTTACAAGGCCAGAGATGTTGTCAGCCTGGGTTTTTTGTGCAGAAACATCCATTTAATACATATCTTTTTTCCCCGAGCCGGCTCTCCTAATTGCAGTGAGGTTCGGTTGAGATTCCCCGCCCCCCCCCCTTTCCCTCTTTTCTTCCATCTGCGAGGTGTGTGTGTAATGGGGATAGTGGCGGGAGGGAAATAAACAGGCTGTTTGCCCTTCTCTGTCTTCTCCGGCAGCCTTAATTGCTCCTTAAGTCTGGGCCCTGCACTTAACATGCGGGGGGCAGGCCCCGCGCCCGGCACAGCCTCGGGAAGCTCAGTGCGCGCCCCCGCCCCCGCGCGTCCCTGGGGGCGGCCGACACGCGCGCGCGCGCGCGCTCTCGGCAGGGCCGGCGCGCACGAGGCAGCGGCGCCCAGCGGCCCGCGGGGCGGAGCAAGGACTGGCGGTGTCAGGCGGCGCAGGCGCGGGGTCAGGGTCGGGGTCAGGGTCAGGGTCCGGGTCAGGGTCAGGGTCCTGGTCAGGTGGGAGAGGTCCGCGAGGCGCGCGCAGAATCAGAGCACAGTAAGGGCTTGGGCGCCTGGGGTCGGGGGATGGCCAAGCTGGGCGGCGTCGGGTAGGAGAGGCCAGCGTCACGGGATGGAGGGACTGGTGGGGTGGAGAGGCCTGGGGGCGGGGGGCGCTGGGAGGGCGAGCCCAGGCACCGGGGCCGTCGGCTCTGATTCAGACTTTTGTGCGGTTATCGGCTCTGCGGCGGCCTCCCTCGCCGCTTCCTCCCCGGCTCATCAGCCCCTTAAAGGGAGTTTTGTCTTTTTGTCACCTCTGTATCCCAGTGCTTAGCCCAGTGAGGAGGCTCTCAACAGACATTTGTTGAATGGACAGAAACATGGCGTGAGGAAGGATGCGGAGGAAAGTAGGTGACCCGGGGCTCAGGTGGTGGGCGGGGGGCTTGCAGAGGTGGGGTGGCTTGGGTATCTGACCCTGTGTTGTTAGGTGCCTGTAGGGCTTGGGTGGGTTTGTCGGGGGTGGCAGGGTCAGGCTTATGTCCTCAAAGACCACACCCAAACCCTCTCCATCCCGCTCTGTGTGGACTGTGTCCTCTCAGGTTCAGGTCTGCCAGGGGCCCACGGCCTCTGCTTGGAACCAGTGGCCGGGTGCTGTGGGGTAAAGGGCTGTGCTTTGAGGACTCAGGACCCCTTTCCAAATCCACCACTGCAAAATCTTGGGCAAGTTCCCCCCCACCCCATCCCTGACTCTTGGGTCCAGAGCCTCTCTGAGTGGGTGCTACTTTAGGGGACTTCCGCTGGGCCAGGTTCCTGAGCAGGTGATCCGAATGAAGCAGGCATCCTGGAAACACCTGCTCTGTGGCCTTGAGGTCCTGCCCTTTACCACTGGAACTCGACCTAAGCTGCAGCTGGAGGGATTTAAGTTAGACTGAAAGAATGTTAGCTTTCAGGACTACGTGGTTGCAGAGTAGGTGACTGGGGACTTTCTTAAAGTCAGGAGAGCCCCTTACGATGCACTGGGCCAGCTGAAGTGCTCTTGGTTTGTGGCAGAGGGATGCTTACCCACACATAGTCATCATCGAGAATCTGCAGGGGCTGGACCCGTGTGGCCTTGGCTTCCAGGACCGCTGAGGGATGGGAAGCAGCCCCAGCACCTACCACCTCCCTGTCGTCTGCCCACACATCTGCAGACCTTGTTTACTTTCATCAGTGCCTGGCTCTTCCCGCACCCGAGCTTCCTGTGCCCCTGCAGGAGAAAGCTTAGATACCCCAACGCCCACTCCCACATCCTCACAGGAGGAAGCTTAGGGTCTGCTGGGAGGGGGCCCTGTGAAGGGACCTCTTCTGTACTCGTGCACAGCAGAGGTGTTGGCATATATACGGGTGCGCATGTGCGCATCTGTGGATCCTCTCTCTTGATGACTCTGAGCACTTCTGTGTGTCTTCATCCTGCCTTCCTCTTTCTCAGCACCTCTGGGTTTCTCTTTGTGCCGTTTTCTCTCTGGCTCCCTTTTTGTTCTTCTCTGAGCTGCTTTTCATCTTTGTGTTTCTTGCTCCCTGTACTGTAATTGCTGTTTCCATGCCTGCTCTCTCCCACCAGACCATGAGCTCTGTGAGGACAAAGAGCTCCCCGCACCTGCACATAGTAGGTGCCTCACACATTCCAGTGGAATAAATCAGCGGATGCCTGAATCTGCCCAAGAATCCCTTTGTGTCTGCCTGCACCTTTCTGGATCTTTGTGTCTCTCTCAGAAGCTAGTTTGGTGGCAATACCTGGTTTGTGCTCAGGTATATGTGTGTTTCTTAGGGTAGTGTTCCTCTCCTTGTCTGTCTGTCTTCAGGTCTGCTGGTCTGCCTCAGGGTCGCTACATGTAGCCCCATATCTCTCTCCATGCCTGCTGGTCTTCAGCATGTCGAGGAAAGGGTGCTGTGGGCATTCGTGTTGGGGGCACTGGACATCCAAGTCTGCCACGTGGGTGAGCTTCTCTCAACCTCTTCATCGCAAGAGGCTGTGAGCACCTGAAACCGATCACCTCCTTCTCAGCTTTGGATGGGGAGAGAGCTGTGGTCGTCTCCATCTCTTCCTCTCACCGTGACCCCAATCACAGCACCTGCCCTTCTCTAATTGGCCGATGTCAGGGGAAGGAGGGGAGGGAAGGTTGATGTCCAAGGAGGAAATCCCATTAGGGGAGCTGGAGCCAAATTATTAGTGGTTAAGATGTAATTGGAGTTAGTGAATAATCTCATTCGATTCATCATGTCCTTACGGCACACCCAGCTGTGTGACCTTGGGCGAGGTGCTTCACCTCTCTGATGAAATAAGAGCTCAAGGTTCACCAAGGAGCTCTGGATTTCTGGCATTCTGAGTCCCAGAAGCTGGAAGGAATTTCTCTCCACTGATTCTGATAACTTGCTATTCAGTGTGATTAATAATAAATAGAATTCCAGGATCCTGCCCTTAAGCAGCACACAAGTTCAGGGGAGAGGTACAACCCTCCTCCTTGATAGCTTTGTGAACTTACGTGAGTTCTTCAGGTACTTTGTGCCTCCATTTCCTCATTAATAGTATGCAGTAATAATGACTGCCACGCAAGGTATGGATTCAATGCGATCATAGGTATGGTGAAATACCCATGCAGTGCTTGGGACTTAGTAGATCCTTACTTAATATTTATTCCTGCTCTATTCTTAAGCAGAGATGAGACACCAAGCCCTGTGGATATCAGAAGGCGAGAAATCAGTGTTGGGTGGGTTTTTCCATTGATGCTAAGGAGCGGGGAATCTATATTGGTGGTTAGACACAGCTTTTTTGTGCCCTGTGGGCGTCTTGGCTTCTGTCCTGCCCCCTGTCCCCAGCACACGCAGAGATAGATAGCAGGGGCTCAGAGAGCATTTGTTGAATTAATGAAAAAATGAAGCCTATATCTTTGCTGCTGAAGACAGCAGATCCCAAATTAGGATCCTCAGCTGTATCACTTGGGATCTTTTAGAAAATCTCCTTTCTCACCCCTCCAATGCAACATACACCCCCATACATATACACATTGATTCAGAATCTCTAGGCTTGGGCTCAGCATCTAGTATTTTATAAAGCTACCCAAGGGATCCTGATGTGTGGACAATTTGGGATACCCTGGCTTAGGACATGACCAAGATTATATGTATCTAATATATGTTTCAAAATAACTGTTATCTGGTTTTACGGTATAAACACTAAACATTATTATTTGAACATTGTTTATATAAACCTATGTTGATACCCTCCATTCCGCTCCCATATCTCCACAGCTATGCTGGGGGTCATTTTCAGGGCAACACTGGGGTCAGGGTGAATAACATTTAAGTGGGGCTTGGAGTTGGGACTAGAGGGAGAGCTTAGCCCAGGCCACAGATGTGAAGGGATTGAAAGGGAAGGCCAGCAGGCTGGAGGTTACTTGCAAAGCTGTAGACCCTGGAGCAGGGGATGAGCCCCCACCTCCTGGAGTCTCCCAATAGCTCCTCCTTAACTACTCCCTCCCCAGCCCTGGGAGGGACACAGGAACTGGGAAAGCAGCTTTACCCCCCACTTCATGGCTCAGCCCAGCCTCAGTTTCCCAAGGAGTAGAGGGCAGAGGTAGGATGGGCAACATAAATACCTGCATACACACATGCCTACACTTGGCCCTTGAACAATGAGGGTTTGCTGTATGCGGGTATTTTTCAATAGTAAATACTATAGTATCCATACTACACAGCCCATGGTTGGTTGAATCTGCAGATACAGGGGAACAGTGGGTACGGAAGGCCGACACTAAGTTGTACGTGGATTAACCCCCATGTTGTTCACGGGTCAGCTGTAAATGCAAGCTTCTCTGTGGAGCTTTGAGATGTGTTGATGCCTTCAGCATCCTCGGTTACTGTGTCTGCTATGCTTGCCGTTACAAGGCATTGCTTCTTCTGCTTCGATATGACCAACACCCGCTGGGTCCCTACTGTGTGCTCACCCAACTCTGTAAGGTAGAAGTCATTAGTGTTTCCATTTTGTAGATACAGGACTGAGGCTCAGAGATTGACCTAGTGGAGTTCACACAGCCAACAAGAGGTAGAGCTGGGAGGTGACCCCAGTTCCCCTGACCCCAAGGCCCATGATTTCCCCCCTTGCCTTCCTGGGAAGGACCCCAAGTGAAGGGATTGGGCTTTTCACTCTGAAAATGGCAGAGCCCCAGCAGGGATGCCCCTGGCTGAGGCCTGATTGCTGCTTTGCTTCTCTCATTTGCTGAATGGCTCTGACTGGTGGAGCCTGGGGAGAGAGGACCAGCTCCCTGGGCCTCACTCCCACCCTCCTTATGGGCCCTCATCCCCCCATCTTTTGCCTGAGCGGCCCCTCCTCGAGTGTGTGTCTGGCGCCCAAACAAGCTCCCTGCTCTCGCCCAGTTTTCCTTGGCTTCACTCCTCTTTGCATCCATCAAATCACTTAGCAAGCGTTCACCCAGCTTGGCAGGGCACGGTGCTGGACTCAGGCATCCAGGGGTGGGGAGGAAGCTCCAGCCCCTTCAGGAGCTTCCGAGCAAGAGACGGCAGTAAATCCAATGCCAATACACTGGGATTAGTACGCTGCAGGAGAGACAAGAGCAGAGAAGGACCCAGCTTCCAACTTGGCCCTATGAAAACTGGGCTTTCCACGTTGTGTGGGACAAGGGTCCAGCTGGAATGGCTGGGGTTACGGTGAGCACTCGGGGGCATCAGCTGCTTGGATTGCTTTGAGGCTGCCCACCTGGTCAGCCACATGGGCTTTTGGTCCCCCTGGGTTGGAGGGGTCCTGCCTCCTCTAACCTTATCCCTAGGACCCCTCAGAAGGCTTCTTTTTTTCTGGCTTATTTTCAGGTCCCTCAAGATGATCTGTCCTTTCAGAAGGGCTTCTCCTCTTTCTAGGTCGTATTCTTTCCTGAGTTCTGTTTTCCCGCTGCGTGTGCGTGCGTGTCAGAGAGGAGGAGGAAGGGAGAAGGAGTGCGTCCTTATATCCCATCTCGGCCTCTCTCCATCACTGTTCTCAGGCAGCAGGTGGAGAGCTGGACCCCCCCATTCCAGGCAGAGAGCCCCATCCTCCTCACCCCGTGCAGGGAGCACAGTGGCCACTGTAGCCCCTACCCTCAGGGAGCTTGCAGCCTGGCGAGCAAGTCATTTTGCAAGACTTGAGAGCTCTCACCAGAGCCTAGAAGGAGCCAGGGGAGGAGAGGCAGGCAGTGGAGGAGGAATAAGAAAAGGCCTTGACTGTGGGAAGACCAAAGGAAGAAGCATGGGGTGAATGGCCGCAGCTGTCACCTCCCTGGAAGACAGGGACCAGGGACCCTTCGCAGGAGCAAGACCACCGCGAGCCTCCCCCCTCCTCCATCCCGGCCTCGTCCCCCTCCTCCAGTGGCTGGACCAAACCAGGTCTTGGCTGTGTCCCCAGTGGGGACAGCACAGGTTGGGTGGGGGTCGGGGGGCAGTTGTTGAGGTCTCGAGGCCAAGGGGTTAAGCCCGCAGCAGCAAAGTTTGTGGCGTCAGCCCTTTCCTATCTGCCGGGCCCTCCTCCCGCGGCACTCCCCCCCCCCCCCCCCCCCCCCGCCCCCAATCCTTCTCCTCCCGTCCTGCTCCTCCTCCCCTTTCCATTTGGAAGAAGGAGGCTTGCTGTCTTTGTATTTTAACTGTAGCAAAAAGATTAAATTGTTTACGAGCCGGGAGCCTCGGCTGGCTGGATGAGCCGGAAGAGACAAAGATAGACATTCTAATTCTCCCCTGTTCTCCGGGCCTCCGTCCTCCTGGCTGCTGCTAATTCTTTTATCTGCCCCCAACACTCCAGGCATTATGTGTATTCATAAAAGGGGGGGGTGGAGTGGAGCGAGCCCTCGCCGAAGCCAGCAAAATTACTGTTCTCTGCGCGGCTTCTCTGATAGCAATCTCGAATGCTGATTACTTTTCCCCCCCTCTCCCGTGCCCCCTCCCCCCTTCCCCAGCACCCAACATAAGTTGGTCTTTAACCCTTTATCTTGAGCAAGCAGAAAGACACGGAAAACATCTCACTCAGTGGGTGGAAAAAAAAAAAAAAGCCAGGAGGGGGAGGGAGAGGAAAAAAAAAAAAAAGAAAGAAACCCAGCACGGAGAAGAATTACTGTTATCTCCGCACCAGAAGAGGAACAGCAGAGATAAGGGAGGCCTGAAGAATTAAAAGAAACGTAGCATTGGGGGCTCTAAATTCATGCCGGAGCTGGTTGTATTTGTCTGTCACGGGGGTTCATAATTTTCCGAGGTTGTTTTGATAGACTTATTGTGCGGACTGCATAGAAAACTCATCAGCATTTGTTGCCTCTCTGCGTTATTGTCAGAGGTAACTGCGTGTCTATAGACTGGGGGAGATAATGGCTGAAGTAGAAAGCAGATAAAGCCTGGGCCCTTCTCATTAAGGACTATCTCTGCCTCCGCAGACCGGCTGGGATTGAGTGACTGGGGCGGTGGCGGCGCGGGGCGTACATTATGCCAGTGGAAGGTGGCGTCCCGACCGCCGGCAGCCAGGCAGACCCCGTGGCCGCGGAGAACGGCCCAGGGGGGGCTCCGGCATCAGGGCCCCGGGCCTGGCTCAGTGCATTCATCAGCAGGGCCGTGGGCGGGGGTACCCGGGGGGCTCGCTGAGCTGCAGGGGGCTGGGGGGTTGCAGCAAAACTTAGTGGAGGGGTGGGGGTGGAGGCGGTCCTGTGGTTCAAGTTCATGTCTGGCACAGACCAGGACCAGGGAAGGGAAAGGAAGGCCTGAGGCCTCTGGTGAGGGCTGGGCAGAGCAGGTCCTTCTTATTGTGGCAACTTCCACCTCGGTCCATGCCTCACACGCGGAGTGGTTGAGAGAGGACTGCTGTCCAGGTGGAGATGTGGAGGGCTGATGTCCTCTGCACGTTCAGGACCTGTGGGTCTCTCCCTTCCTCCCACCTCCCTTCCTCCTGCACAAGTGCCCACGAAGAGCCAGGCGCCCTGGGGTACCCTGAGCACGTTTTGGGTATAAACCCACTGGCCGTCCTCCTCCCTCTGTCTACCACGGACCAGCCTCCTTCAAAGGCAGCAGAGGGGAGAGGGCATATCTGGGCAGAGAGACCCACAAACGTCCCCAAGCCAAGCCCTGAAGCCAGGTGGGGTCCAAACCATATGGTGAAAGTGGAGGCTGGGGGCGGCGGAACCGGGCTCTGTGGAGCTTGGGATGAAGGCCCTTCTCTGGCCTTTCCCCCACCTGTGAAATGGGGATAATAATGTAGGCCGCCCCATAGGGTGGTTTTAAGGACCATGAGCTAATTTATTTAAGAAGGTCTGTTAGCACAATACCCAGATATACTAAGTGTTCAGTAAACCTGTTCTTATCTGTGCGGTTACTGTTCCTTGATGGCCCTAAGGCCTCCGTACAGCTAGTGCTTCCTCCTTCATCTTGGCCAGCAGGGGGTGGCAGGGGTGGCAGGGTCTGGGGAGAGGTTTCTGAGCTGTAAGTGAATGCTCATCCTCAGCTGTAAAGCGGAGGCCTTGGTGTTTCCTGAGCCCATCCTTCTCAGTTGACGCATGGGAAACTGAGGCCCAGAGAAGAAAGGGACTGGCCCAGGGCATGAGGCAGGTCCTAGGCAGAGCTGGACAAAGGCCCAGGTCTCACAGCTCTTGGGGAGTTGCTTTCCTTTGTGGCCCCCTGCCATCTGGGCTGCTTCTGCTAGGGAGGCTGGCCAGGCAGGAGAGAGCACGGGTGCTTGCAGCCATGTGGGGGCAGGGGCAACCCAAGGCCCTGCCACTGGCCCCAGGGGCCCTGAGCCCGTATCTGAGGCTGTTCCAGTCTGCAGCTTGCACAGGATGACCTGGGCCAGGCTCTGAAATGCGAGCGCTTCTAGCCGTTGATTGACCTCCTGCGTGTGGTTTGGCGCAGACCAGTTGAGAATGGGCAGAGCCACCAGCACAGGGATTTAGTGATAGGATGGGGGGGTGCAGTCAGGGCAGGAGGAGGGGCCCCAGACAGATATGGGGAGTACAGGAGGCCGCTGGTCACAGAGTCTGCAGTGTGGGCGATGGGGAGCCAAGAGACACAGCCTCTCCTGGTATGTGACTGAGCCCCAGCATGGCCCACTCAACCCTCCTGGGCACTGGGCAAGCGTCCAGCACTAGGCAGGGGGTAGGTTAAGGGACTCAGCATGTGTTGAGCACTTCTTACATGTCATAGGTTTTATAGTTATCTTCTGTTTTCCTCACAGCCCCCTAAGAGGAAGATGTTACCATCCCCAGTTTACAGGGGGAGAAAACTGAGACCTAGAGAGATGAAGTAACAGGTTTAAGATCACACAGCTAGTAAATCGGCAAAACTTAAGGCTCAGGACTCTTTGACTCCAAAGTCTAGGATTTATTCACTCTGCATCTGCCCCATATCTTCCTTCTAGGGCCAACTGGTTCCCAGTTCCTTCCTTCCCTCTCCTCCCCTCCCTCCCTCCCTCCTATTATACAAAACTTGTCATGCTCCCACCACGCCCTAGGCATGTGTTGCGAGGCCATACGCATCTCTGGCCCTCTGGGACTAGTTGGAAAACTGACACAATATAAATCCCTACACACAAGCAGTGTAATAGGTATGAGTGAGAGAACCACAGAAGCACAGAGGAGGGAGAAGCCACACGGTCCAGGGTGGGGAAAGGAGGGTCAAGGGAATAACTGAATCAAGCCTTAAAGGTCAGAAGATGGGCAAAGTGGGGAAGGGCATTCCAAGCAGAGGGAACAGCATGTGCAAAGATCTGGAGGCAAGTAGGAGCACAGAGTGAAGGCTGAGGAACAGCGAGGAGTTGGGGGTGTGCATAGAGGGCAGGTTGGGAAGGGCTCTCAGTGACGGGGAAGGAGGCAGGGCTTTATCCTCTGCGTCGCTGGAGCCCCTGAGTCTTCCAGATAGCCTGAAACCCTCCTGGAAGGTTGGGCTCTGCTGGTGACCACTGCCCTCATCAACACCACCCTCCTCAGATGTCAGCAGTTCAGTGAGGGGCCGATTCCCAAAAGCAGAGTCTGGCAGGAGTGGCAGAATGTGGAGTGGCAAGGGCACTGCCTCTGGAATGCCTGAGCCTTGTGGACCGTGATTCAAATCATCACCTTAAGCTGTGTGGCCTTGGGGGCCAGGCAGGGCATCTCCCTGGACTCTGTTTTCTAATCTGTAAAGTGGGGACAACATCTGCCTCCCAGAGTTACTGCAAGAATTAGCCCAGGATGGTGTAAAGTGGCTGGAGTGTTGCAGCCTTGAACCAAATGCCAGTTCTCCTGTCCTCGCCTCCCACCCTGCACACTGCCAGCATTCCAGCTGGGACAGGGCAGCCTGGAACCTATGTCCTTGCCCTCCCTGAGCAGGGCTTGCCTTCCTGGAGGCCCTGGGTAGCTCCGTGGGTTTAGTCACTCATGGTCTCCCAGTGGCCAAGCACTCCTCCCACCCTTTCTTGCTTTTGCTGGTGATGACATCCTGGCATCCGTACCAGCCTGCCCTCCTTGGCAGAACCCCTGGCATTTGCTTTCCAGCCCGATGCTCCACCAGTAATACCTGAGGGCCCAGCCTTGCCTTGGCCATCACCCCTGGACACGGCCTTCACCTGCCTAGACACCACAAACTGTGCCCTAGATCCTCCTGCTGCCGAGCCAGACCTGTCCCTTGTTCACATTTCAGTCTTGCTCCCTGTCACAGAACTAGCTACTGGGAGATCCTGGGCCCTGGAAGGTCCTACCATTACCCTGCAGCTTAGATTGGACGGAGGAGTAGATTTAGGCCATCCTGGTGGCCAGTGGGCTCTGAATGAAGACAATGGCTGAGGCAGGTCAACCTAGTGGAGAGCATTCTGGCTGAGAATCAGGAGACTTGGCTGAGCCCTGGCTAACTGACTGTGTGTCTGTGTCAAGTTACTGGCCCTCTCTGGGCCTCAGATTATTAACCTGTAATGGGAGATGATCCATCTGTAAAGCCTGTTCTGGCTTTAGCCGCCTGGGATTCTAGGGGGGAAGGGCCAGGGGTCTGCAGCAAAGCTCCGTAACCCCCTTCCTCTGCAGCAGTGGAGGGGTAGCAGGGGAGCCACTGGGCTCTCGGCGCAGCCCCGCCCCTGCTGGCTCGGAGACCCGCTCCCTCCTCGGGATTTACAATGGGCTGAATTCATTTGCATGACAAAATTGGCTCGGGTATCCAAGTGTTGCGGGAAGACAAGTGTAACATTACGGAGAACAAGAAGCCGGGAGGAAGGTTACCGCCGACAATCAGGGAACACGCCGCCCTCCCGCCCGCTGCCTCTGCCAACCTTTCATCCGCAGGTGTGGGGGGCTGCCCCGCGGCGGTGTCAGGGGCCGGGGAGGAGAGATCCGCAGGTTTGGGAGATGGCCGCCTGCCCAAGAATCTGAAGTGGGGTGGGGGGGGGGTGGGGGGGTGGGGCGGTCTCCTGTTCCCAGGGTCTTTGCATTATTAGAGGGAGGAGGTTTCCTTTGGTATTTCTAAATGCCTCTGCCCTTTAAATGGTTGCAAGGTTCTTTCCTCACTCTCAGGTCTTGATAACACAGGCACTTTGTGAACCACCATCCAAGCACTTATCCATCTGTTCACTCACTCATTTATCCATTTACTGACTTGTCCACACATCCACCGTCTACCCATCTACCCACTTACCCATCCATCCATCCATCCATCCAACCATCCACCCTCCCACTCATCCAGTCATCCTTCCACTGCCCACCCACCCCTATCTACTCACCCATACACTCGCCCATTTACCAGCCTGTCAGCCCTCCATATGCACCCATCCATCCATTCTTTCATACACTTATTCATCTACCCGTATACCCATCCTCCCAACCATCCATCCACCGATCCGCTCAGTAACTCACCTATCCACCCTTCCATCTCTCTAACAAAAGCAGATATTGGACACTTTGTGTGCCAGGTACAGTTCCAGACATTTCTCCGTGCCTCAGTTTCCTCATCTGTAAAATAGGGATAAAAACAGGATCTACCTCACAGGACTGATCTACTGTCAGTCTGATGAGACACTGAGTACCTAAACGTAAATAAAACACAGTTACTGCCCCAGAAGGAATCGCAGACTTCTGCGGGGAGGAGGTACAAGCAAATTGGTGTTACAGTCCCAAAGACACTGCTACTGGGGACTGTAAGGGACTGGGGGGTGGGGTGGGCAGAGCTGGGGCATCCTATCTCATCTGGGACTCTGCTTGAGAGGTAGGTAGGGACAGGAAGTATTGTCGTTAGTCTCCCCGTGTAACAGATAAGGTAACTGAGTCTTAGGAACGTTCAAGGATGGCCCCCAACCACACCGCCACGCAGAGTCACCAAGACTGAACACAGTGTCCTCTGATGTGGGGACATCCCAGCAGCCATGCTCTCCCTGGCCCCTTCAGCAGTGGTGCGGCTCGTGCAACCTAGGAGTAAGGAAGATGAGGCTTCCTTACTTCCAGGTTGCATGAGGTGCACCGTGCTGTCCAGATCCCTGGGGGAAGTGGATGACTGAGCTCTACGAAGTCACACCCAGAACCCCAGGCCTGTTCTGAGCCCCTCACTTTAGGTAAAGAGGGACAATGACCAGCTGAGATGGGCCCGCTCATGTGGGATGGGGTGGGGAGGAGGCGGCTATCTATTCGGAATCAAGGCCTGAGCAAGGAGAGGGCATTTAATCATTTATCATTAGGATGGTGAGGCTCTAATTAAAAGAACCGCTCCCAGCAAAGCGGCCATTTCCTTGGGAGTAAAGTTCTAAAATATTAGAGGGGGCACAATGTGGTAGAAGGAGTGTGGCCTTTGGAGCATTTCAGGCTTGGGTTCAAGTCCAAATGTTGCCGAATACTATCTGTATGACCCTAGGCAACTCCCTGAACTTCTCTGAGACCAGTTTGGAAAAGGGGAATAACAAACCCCATCACAATATTTTGTGAGAATTAAGTCATAATCGCCAGTATTTAGAATGTGTGTTAGTACCTCTGCCTCACAACAATCTCATGAGACGATCTTTTAATTTTTTTAATAAACTTTAAAATCTGGAATGATTTTAGATTTACAAGAAAGTTGCCAAGATAACAGAGAGTTCCCGTCAACCCCTCACCCAGCTTCCCCTGTGGTGAACATCTTATGTAACCACAGTACATTTGTCAAAACTGCCATTGGCACATTAGAGCCTTTCATTTTTAATGCTCTCATCTTCACAAATGAGCTTAGGGAGGCACAGAGAAGCTGAGTATCCAGCCCAAGGTCACACTGCATTTTGGTACATAAGACGAAATACACTATGTGAAAAGCCTATTGAGTGCTTGGCATCAATCCCGTTCCCATTCCAGAAAACCTAGATCAGGCCTGGGCTCCCCTCTCTCTCTTACTCAGTGGCCCTGGCAGGCCAGATCCCAGCCTCTGCATCCGTGTCCAGCTTCCCTGCAGGGTCACCGCAGGAGCCACCCGAGAGACAGCCCTTGGAGAGCACTTTGTGAAGAGCAGAGGCTGATGCAGCAGTAGCAGACGATCGCCCTCTGTCCAGACTGCCTCTCTGATCCGTGCTGACCAGCAGGAACACAGTAGGTGCTCAATAAAGGGTTTGTTGAATAAGCAAATGAATGAGTGAATGAATGAAGTAGAGGGCATTTCTCTTTGTGTAGGAGATTGAATCCAAGCGCTTCTAGGGGCTTTTCCAAATCGAAAACTCTGGAATTGTAAAATGACCAGCCTCCTCCTTAGCCAGATCCAACAGAGAAATGGGAACCACCGATCTGTGTCCTGCACACAGTAGGTACTCAGTGGGTGAGGCCAGTGCTGACATCTCTCTCCACATTTTTCCTTGGTCTTAATTTCATCTTCACATATTTAAGTTTCATTTTATCTATTTGTATATTTTTTTGCACGCTGCATTAAATCCCTGAGGTGTGCGTGTGCATGCGTGTGTGCATGCGTGTGTGCATGCGTGTGTGTGTGTGTGTGTGTGTGTGTGGTGCATGGTATACGGTACATAAAGGACCCCAAGAGTCAAGCACTGATGGTAACAATGGTGGCACGTGTTGAATGTGAGGCGACTGTAGGTTGGAGGGCTCCCCACCTCAAGATTCTCAGGGACCTCCCCTTAGAGATTCTCTTCGGAAGCAGTCCTTTGCTTATCACTCAGCCAGCAAAGGTGTTGAGCCCCCACTGTGTGCCAGCCCCATCCTATGGGTGCTCTGATGAAATGCCCAGCCTCTTCTCTCAGGGGCTCAGCGCCAGGTGGAGGGTTCAAAGGAGGACAAGCCAGGGACACCAGGTGTAGCAAGTGTCTCCTGGGGCCCAGCCTGGGGAGCTCCAGGTGGGGACCCTCCCTGAACCCACCCCCACAATTGCACACTTGGGGCTCAGTTTGGAACCTCCTCCCCCATCTCTCCTTTGAAGTCCTTCTCATCCTTCCAGGCTAAAACCAGCATCACCTCCTCCCTCATCTCCTCATCCCCTTGGCAGGCAGCCCTGGGCACGCCCTGCCCCACAGCATCGTCAGCCTAAGCCAGACACTCCCAGGCCCCTCTGTGCAGGAGTCTGGCTCCCTCTCCCCAGACCACGAGAACCCCTGAAACTCGGCTCCCGCTCTGGCTTCTTACCGGCACCCAGCACGGTCCCCAGCATGTGGGAAGCATGCAGACAATGTCCTGCTCCCTCTGGGACTGGTGCTCCAACCCACATCTGGGCTCCCCCACTTATGGGGTGGCGATGAGTAAGGAGGGCTCCAAGCTGCTGGGCCCAGGAGGACAGGCCAGGGCTGAGAGGGTCAGAGCTGGGGACCCTACTGCTCTCTCCTCTTCAACGGTGACCCAGAGAGGCCCTGTAGTGAGTTAAATTATGTTCCCCGCAAAAGATGTGTCCAAAACTTAACCCCCAGTCCCTGTGAATGTGACCTTATTTGGAAATAAAATCTTTGCAGATGTAATTAATTTAAGGAGCTTGAGATGAGCTCATCCTGGATTTAGGGTGGGCCCTAAATCCAATGACCTGTGTCCTTTTAAGAGAAAGAAGGAGATTTGAGACCCAGAGAAACACAGAGAGGGGGCCGTGCGGAGACGGAGGGAGAGAGTGGAGTGATGTAGCTGCAAGCCAACGGATGCCGGCAGCCATCAGAAGGGAAGGAGAGAGGCGGGGAGTAGATTCTCCTTCAGAACCTCCAGGAGGAACCAGCCCTGCCAGCACTTTGCTTTCAGACTTCTGGCCTGTAGAACTGTGAGAGAATACATTTTGGTTGTTTTAAACCACCGAGCTTGTTAATTTGTTGTGGCAGCCTGAGCAGACGAATACAGCCCCTTAAGACCTTGGTTCAGCTGCCTCCCGTGTGATTGTCGGCAGCCTTGAGCACAGCGAGAGGGCATCCCCCATCCTTGCCCCTCAGCCCAGGGGCTCTGCAGGGAGGCCGCACAAGCAGCACTGCCGCCCAGATGCTGGTGACTCCCCGCCGGCCCTTCTCTGGACTTCAGTGTCCCCATCTGCGTGGGGACTTGGGGAAGTCGATTTCTGAGACACCTTCCAGCTTAGAGAGTCCATGTATCTAAAAGTCAATTTTTTAAAGCCTTTCCTGTTTCTAGCACGTGATGGGGGCAGCGGGGGCGGGGGGGCAGGTGCCAGACCCTTTCCTTATGGTGGTTCTGTGCTCCACCTCCTCTCCGCAACCTAGATTGTGACCAGGGGTCCTATGAGGCCCTGTGGTCCATTCCAACCCACGGGCAACCCCATCATGTACACCCCAGGCATGGGAATCCCAGGAGATTCTAACGTGCATCCCACGATGAGGACCACTGGAGCTGGCTGTCTCCATGTCGCTCTGTGTGCAGGGTGGTCGCTTCTCTCTCCTGCCATGTGCGGGGTCCTCTGAGGGCAGGGCCTTATCAAGCAGAACGTCGGAGCCAGACTTGGCACAGGGCCCGGCCTCCAAACAGCTCTTGGCACTGGATCGTTGGAGGAGAGAAAAACTCATGAGCCTGCCACCCAGGGGGCCAAGCCTGAGGGGAGGAGCACAGGATCTGCCAGGGGCCCCGGCTGCTGCTGAGAACTGGCAGGAAGAGTAGGAAAGCATCTCTTGAGTGCTCATCACATCTTGGGACTTGGCTATGAGCTTTTCCAAGTTCTCTCAAGTACTCTTTACAACAGCCCTGTGAATTAGGGTGCAATACCCCACTCTTACAGACAGAAAACCAAGCAGTCACAGGGCTGCCCAAGGTCAAGGCTTCTTTGGCAGCCAAGAAGCCCCGTCGTGTGCCATCCAGCTTGGTGGGTGGGGCAGGGCAGGGCAGGGCAGTCTTGGTAAGCATGAGAGATTGCTCACAAGGAACTGAAACTCAGTCCAACTTGTGCAAGGGAACAGGAAGGAAGGAGTGAAGGACGAGAGAACGAGGGCATGGGGGGTTTATGGCAGGATTCAGGGGTCTCTGCCAATGAGAGCCCAACTCAGGCTCCCCGGTCCCCAAGCCCCGCCTTAGCTAGCTGCAGCTGCCCTGATTCTCCACAGCCCCCGGGGTGGAGTGGGGCCCCTTCTAGGGGACACAAGTTTGGGGACGTGATATCAGGCGTGTGATGGGACAGGGATAACCTCTCTCGAGAACTCACTTCTCATTTCTGTCAAGTAAGGGGGTCTAGCTCTCAGGCCGAGCAGATCTGTGATCCGTGACCGCTCTCTAAAAATGACAGTGGGGACTTCCTAGGTGGCACAGTGGATAAGACTCCTCCTGCCAATACAGGGGACACGGTTCGATCCCTGCCCCAGGAAGATCCCACATGCCGCGGAGCAACTAAGCCCGTGCGCCACAACTACTGAGCCTGCACTCTAGAGCCCGTGAGCCACAACTATTGAGCCCATGTGCCACAACTACTGAAGTCCACGTGCCTAGAGCCCGTGCTCCACAACAAGAGAAGCTACGGCAATGAGAAACCTGCGCACCACAATGAAGAGTAGCCAGCCCCTACTCACTGCAATTAGAGAAAGCCCATGTGCAGCAATGAAGACCCAACACAGCCAATAAAATAAATAAATAAATAAATTTTAAAAAATAAATTAAAAAGATAAAATAAAAATAAAAATGACAGTGGCACCTCCTGGCACTGCAGTGTGGCAGAATCGAGCTGCCTGGGCGCTAATCCCCATGCCACCACTTTCTATCTCTGTGGACTAAATGAGTTTCTTAATGTCTCTATGCCTCAGTTTTCCCATCTGTGAAATGGGGATGATAACTTTATCTCCCTCATAGATTTTATGGGGACTAGTTGGGCTCTTGCATCAGTGGGGACACAGTAAACTCTGTTCAGGCAATGTTTGCTGTCAGCAGCGTCATGGTTTTGTAGTTGTTGTAACAGTAGTAATATTAGTACAACAGCAACAACATCAGTGAAATACCAAGCATTGTACCAAATGCTGTGTTAACTCATTTAATAATCCTCACAGACACCCAGAAGGGAGGAGACTGGGGCTCTGAGAGATGACATGACTGTTTAGGTCAGGCCCCTTGTCAGTGGCAGAGCCCGGGGTCACCCACCAGGCTGTCCGACTCCCAGGTCCCACCTACCCAGAACCCAGCACAGCCTTCCAGAGACAGAGCCTGCCCCAGGTCCAGTGTGAGGAAGGAGGAGGCATTTACTAAGCACCTACTGTGTTCTCATGATCACATTGAATCTTTACAACTGGCATGGGTGGTTGGTCTAATTATTCCCAATGTAGAGATGGGGAGACTGAGGCTCCAAGAGGCTCAAAGAGCAACTTACCTATTGTCACGTGGTGGAGCAGGGCTTGCCACGCTGCTGCGATTATACCTGAGAGCAGAGCCCGAACCTTCCCAGACTGGAAGATTCCCACGCTGGAACCTGCCCTTCCTGTGTGTGTGCAGGGGTGGGGGCACGGCTGCTCACACCTGCTAGGTCGTGTGTGACTGTGAGAATGTCTGTGTGACTGTGTATGTGTGTGTCCGAGTGTGGGAACAAACGTCTGCCTCCTTCTTTCCACGGACTGTAGAGCGGGCTGTGTGGGGGCGGGGGGAGAGAGCAGGGTTGGGCTGGAGGGATGTGTGTGCGTGAGAGAGAGGGGTGTGTGTGTGAGCGAGAGAAGGATGTGTGTCTGTGTATGTGTGAGAGAGCCAGAAGGGGGAGTGTGTGTATATCTGTGTGTGCAAGTGTGTTGGGCCAGGGGTAGGGGGCCTTTGTCTCCTGGGCTCTGCACACCAGGGAGATGGTTGTAGGGGGTGGGGGTGGGGGGGTCACTTTGGAAGGCCTGAGAGCTGGGGGCGGGAAGAGGGCAGGGTAGGCCATTAATACTGCCCTCCTGGAGGGGCATAGGAGTGGCCCCAGGGGGCCGTGCTGAGGGCCCTCTAACTAGCTTGTTGCCATGGGGATGCTGGCTGTGAATACAGGTCTGGAAGTCCGGCTTGAGCCTCCCAACCCCTCCCCTTCCTGGCAGGTGGAGACCCCCAGCTGGGGTGTGTTTGTCTGGGAAAGGGACTGAAGGGCCATCCCATCTTCCCCCTTTGTTATTTAAAGCAAAGGCCTCCATTCCTTCCACTGCCCCTCAGGAAGGCTCTCCTGGGTCGAGGGAGAAAATCTCCATCTTCCCAGGGACCACGGGTCTCAGCATCCGGGGCCTGGCCTCCTGCCTCCACAGGGCTTTGCTGGCAGGTGGCCGGGGCAGGAAGAGAAGCACATGTGGTCACACAGCCACACCTCTGTCCCAGACAACACAGCCAAGTCCGCCAGGAGACCAGACCCCTGCTGACCCAGTAGGGGCCGGTTTATCTGAGAACCACCCACTCTGCTAGATGAGGTCTGTCTGGAGTCAGAACCCCTGAGGGTTTTTGTTAATGTTGCATTATGAAAATGTTCAAACATTAAAAACTAGAGAGAGTAGTCTGAGTCCCAAATACCCGTCACTCAGTTACAACAGTTATCAGCTTTGCCCATCTTGTTTCTTCTACTCTCTCCCTCTCTTTTTTTGCAAATCAGCAGGTAGCAGGCCATTTCATCTGGAAATACTTCTGTGTGTATCTCCCACTGATAAATGACCACACCACGATCACAGCTAACAAAAGGAACCGTAATCTCAGAGATGAGTACCACCTGATTCTTCGTCTAGCTTCAAAGCTGCCATGAAGTGCATAGACTTGTGTTCCAAGGGTGACTGGAGGCCAAGTAGCAGACTCTCTGGGTTACATCTCTGGAGCCACCCGAGAGTGATGGGTGAGTGCCTGTGGCTTTGGGGAAGTTATTTTGCTGTATGGGGCCCAAGTTTCCTCCTATGCCAAAGGTATTTACCACTTCCAAGGCTGTGGGGAGGAGTGAATGAGATTCTATACGTACCAGACCAAGAGCATGGTGGGGATTCAGGAAATGACCACAACGATCATGGTGCTTTCAGAGGCAACTGAGCTTCAGAGAATGACTTGCCCAAGGTCACACAGCTCAGAGTCGTGAGGCTGGGATGGGAGCGCAGGTCTTCTAAGGGCGCTGGGATGTCCATTCAACACAGCTCCTGCACCCAATGTCCTGCCCGTGATCACCTCCACCATCCTGCACTACAATGGAAATGACACAGAGGGGGATTTTCTTTGACAACCAGCATATCAGTCATGGTGCTGTGGGCTGAGCAGATGATGGGACACCAGCAGGCCTGGCTCCAAGAGACCTAGAATAAGATCCTCCCCCTCCCTGAGCCTCAGTTTCCCCATCGGTACCAGGAGCACATTGACCTCTACCACACGGTCTCCAAGACTCTTCCAGTTCTGTTTTGCTCCCACCAGGGTTACAAACCCTGGGAAATGTGGGTGATATCTGAGGCTGATGGGGGTTTCAAGCAGTCCAAGACCCCAGGCTACAGGACAGTGTGGGGGTGAGGGAGAACTTCCTGTATCGTGGAGCAGGGATGGCATGGCCCAGCTCAGTAGAACCGAAGCTCCCTCCTTCTCCCTGGATTGTGGGCCCTTGAAACTGGGGTTGTGACTTGCATATTGTAGGTACCATATAGGTGAGCAACAAGAATCCCACTGATGTAACAGAAAAACTAGACAGAAGATCATCAAGGAAATAAAAGACTTAAAAAGCATTATGGGGATTTCCCTGGTGGCACAGTGGTTACGAATCTGCCTGCCAATGCAGGGGACATGAGTTCGAGCCCTGGTCCAGGAAGATCCCACATGCTGCAGAGCAGCTAAGCCTGTGTATCACAATTGCTGAGCCTGTGCTCTAGAGCCTGCAAGCCACAACTACTGAGCCTGAGTGCCACAACTAATGAAGCCTGCATGCCTAGAGCCCATGCTCTGCAACAAGAGAAGCCACCACAATGAGAAGCCCTCGCACTGCAACGAAGAGTAGCTCCCACTCGCCACAACTAGAGAAAACCCGTGTGCAGCAACAAAGACCCAATGCAGCCAAAAATAAATAAATAATAAATAAATAAATAAATAAATAAATTTATATTAAAAAAGCATTATAAACCAATGAGGCCTAACAGACACTATTTTCTAACCTGATAGAATATTCCACCCAACAACAGCTGAATTCATGTTCTCAAGTGCTCATGGCACGTTCTCCAGGAGAGACCACATCTTAGGCTATGAAACAAATCTCCATAAGTTTAAAATTGAACTCATACAAAGAGTGTTTTCTGATGACAGCAGAATGAAATTTAAAAAAGTTAAGAACAGAAGGAAATTTGGAAAAATCACATATATGTGGAGATTAAAGAACATGCTTCTTGATAACCAGTGGGTCAAAGAAGAAATCACAAGGGAAATTACAAAATACTTCGAGATGGATGAAGACAAAGACACGGCACACTAAAATTTATGTGATTCAGCAAAAGCAATGCTCAGAGGGAAATTTATAGCTGGAAATACCTACCTTAAAGTAGAAGAAAGATCTCTAATCAATAACCTCCCACCTTACTAGAAAAAGAGGACTAAGCCTAACCCAAAGTCAGCAGCAGGAAGGACATGAGAAAGATTAGAGTGGAGATAAATGAAATCGCGAGTTAAAAAAAAAAAATAGAGAAAATCAACAAAACCAAAAGTTGGTTCTCTGAAAAGATCAACAAGACTGACAAACTTTCAGCTAGACTGACCAAGGGAAAAGGGAGAGAGAAGACTCAAGTTACTAAAATCAGGAATGGAAGTGGAGCCATTACTATTGACTTTACAGAAATGAAAAGAAGGGACTTCCCTGGTGGCGCAGTGGTTAAGAATCCACCTGCCAATGCAGGGGACATGGGTTCTATCCCTGGCCTGGGAAGATCCCACATGCCTCAGAGCAACTAAGCTCTTGCATCACAACTACTGAGCCTGCGCTCTAGAGCCCACGAGCCACAACTACTGAGCTCACATGCCACAACTACTGAAGCCCACGTACTCTAGGGCCAAGCCTGCGTGCTGGAACTACTGAAGCCCATGCGCCTAGAGTCTGAACTCCATAACAAGAGAAGCCACTGCACTGAGAAGCCTGCGCAACATGAGGAAGAGTAGCCCTCACTCGCCACAACTAGAGAAAGCCCGTGCACAGCAACAAAGACCCAGTGCAGCCAAAAAAAAGAAAAAAAGGAAAAGGAAGAAATGAAAAGGACTATAAAATTTAATTAATAGAGAGCTCCAGAGAAGTTCCACAACATTTCTGGAGATGTGAAGGGAACCACCAGAAATAGTCACCAGTCGCTGCCTTCAGGGAGCAGGTAGCAGGACCATTTGCTCCTAATTATAAGCCCTTAGAGTCTGTTTTTGTAAATGTTTTCATTGCGAAATACAACACACGTACAGAAAAGTGACTAAAAAGAGGAGTACTCAGCTCAGAAATTTATCACCAATGGAGCACCCATGGAACCACCATCCAGTCAAGAATTAGAACATTGCCAGGGGACTTCCCTGGTGGTGCAGTGGTTAAGAATCCACCTGCCAATGCAGGGGTCACAGGTTCGATCCCTGCTCCAGGAAGATCCCACGTGCCACAGAGCAAGTAAACCCACGAGCCGCAGCTATTGAGCCCGTGTGCTGCAGCTACTGAAGCCCACACGCCAAGAGCCCAAGCTCTGCAATAAGAGAAGCCACTGCAATGAGGAGCCTGCACACCACAATGAAGAGTAGCCCCAGCTCGCCGCAACTAGAGAAAGCCCGTGTGCAGCAGTGAAGACCCACTGCAGCCAATTAATTAATTAATTAAAAAGAACATTGCCAGCAGCCCAGATGTCCCCCTGGTACCCTCACCCAACCTCTCTTCCCCAAAGGTGACAAGCATCCTGACCTTTATGGAAAGTACTACCTTGCTCTCCTTGATAGTTTTGCCATCTCTAGACACTATAGTTTAGTTCAGTTCGTGCTTTGGACTTTATATAAAGCAAACCATACTACAGCAGGTCCTCTTCTGGGTCTGGCTTCTTGCATTTAACATTATGTGTGTGAGAGTCACCCATGCTGTTGCATGCAGCAGTTCTTCCCTTTTCCCTTTTCTTTGCTGTGTTGTATTCCATCTTATGAGTATATCACAGTTTATGTGTCCATTCCACTATTGATGGAATGGGCTTTTTAAAAAAGCCACGTACATGAAGATAAATTGATAAAAACATTTACAATAAAATGCAACTTAAAGATGGAACTCAGAGAACGTTAGTTCAATTTTCATTTCTAAGACCTTCACCACTTTCTTTTTCTGCTCCAGTCAGCCATGAAGCCAGTCTGGGTCTCAGAAAAAATAGGCCACTTTGGTAGGAGCCCAGAGGGACCAGATCTGGGAGATGCCTTGCCCCGGGGGGGATCTCTTATCAGTCCTCCTGGTCAAATTTTCAGCCTCCAGTTGGGGAGGTCACATCGGTGGAGCAGAGACAACTCCATGCCTTCCACCCAGGGTCTGCGGCTTCCCCAACACACCTGCGAGTGCTCATACAGGCCGCCGGGCAAGAGCACCTGCCACACGTGGGCACGCAGGTGGCCACATCCCAGAGGGCGCAGTGCCTGCAGGCACCTGACCATCAGGCCAGGTCTGCGATGGGAGAAGTTGGTGGGAGAAGAGGAGGAGGAGGGGGAAAACATCCCCTCATTTCTGAAGAAATGTCCCAGATTAGATTTGTAAATCAAAAACCAATATATAACATGCAAGAATTGATCTGTTTTATATTCCTCAGTTACATTTTTGTGAAGCACATTTAGAAGATTTAGAACGTATTTGCGCCTGCTGGTTGGGCCATTATATGCTTGAGTTCATACATCTATTTGTGAGGCTATAAAACAGGCATCGACTACCATGTAAATTGTGTTCTCCACAATAAATTATATGCATACTTGCAAAAATACATAACTGCCGTGGCTGGGCCAACGCGGCCTGAATACTAATGAGGGCGAAAGTTGCTTTGTCCCTCTCCTCCGGCCTAATTTAGCCTCTACATCAAAAATTATGTAGGAAAAATCACTTTATCCTCTCACTGAGAAATAAAATAGCACTCACGGGCACCCTCATCTCTTCCCACTCCCCCTTCCTTTGAACCGAACACTACCATTTTCATACTAATTTTAGCTGCTCCAGGGTTACCCGGGAGAAACCTGGCTTAACTGCAGCCAGGAGTCACTGGGCTTTCTGTGTGCCTGTGAGGGCTGCTGGAGCTGGTACACGCGTGTGCACGCATGTGAATGCATGTTCCCTCCGTGTGGTTTGAATTCACTTGTGCCAGGGCAGGTTCACAACATGCAGACGGGCCCACATGGAAACTCGGAGCCTTGCCCCAGACACGTGTGCGCAGAGCTTCTCTGAGTTTCATCCACGCGGCACCTCTTCCCTCCCTCTCGCTGGTACAGACTCATGTGCGTAGAATCTCACTGGGAAAATTCAGTTCAGTTCCGTGGAATTCAGTTCAATCCAGTTCAGTCCAGCAAACATTTATTGAGCACCGACTAGATGCCACAGGCTGTACTTGGCAATGGGAATATTGAAATTAAAAAAAAGAGGTGAGGCCTCAGGTCACAGTGCAGGGGAGGAGGCAGCCTTGCGAACAAAGGCGAGAGGTCAGTGTGTTGAGGGCTGTAGCGGATGTACACACACACACACACACACACACACACACACACACACACACACGAATGGGCACCCATAAGCATCAGCATCGCCGCCTTCCCACTGGCCTCGGTCTTCTCTGCAAGCCTGAGTTACCCTCATGCCCTGTCTGGCTTGCCCAGCTCTTTGGGCTCGGGGGCAGTCTATACTGGAAACGGAGCCACTTCTACCACTAGGCTGGCTCCCATCACTCCTGCTTCTGCCAGTGCCTTCTCCCATCCTGGTGGGATTTCCAGAGGGCTACGGAGGGAGAAGAAGTAGACACAAAGACACACATCTGTCTTCCATGACCTCAGGCCAGTCCCTCATCCCGTCACGCCTCAGCTTATCCTTTCCAAAAATGTAGCAATTGGATCGTCTCTGAGGCCATCAGGCTCCAGATGTCCACAGTTTGTTGTTGAAGAAGACTGGGTCTCTGTCCAGGTCAGAGAGTGTGAGACGGCCGCAGAGATGGCCACAAACTAGGGAAGGCTCAGCCCAGCTCTGAGCTCCCAGCCTAAACAGAGTGTGAGCTGAGGACAAGACCAGATGTGGCAGCCCTAGCAGAGCGCATCCTTGAGAAAAGGAGTGGCCACATGTGGTGAAGGAGGGAAGTGGGGCCAGGATCCACTTTGACCCAGCTCAGGTGCTTATAGGTGCCAGACACGGCTTTTGTGGAATTTCCTTCCATCTTCAAATACCGGAAGGGCTGCCGTGGGCAGAGGGAAAGGATGTCGGTGCGACCCAGTTGATAGAACTAGCACAGTGGGAAAGGGGGGAGGCTCCAAAGAGCCAGACTTTGGTCCAGCGTAGTGATCAGTGTGATTTCTGTGTGTGCGTGTATGTGAATTCTTTTTAAAAACTTTTATTAATTTATTTTTTGGCTGCGTTGCATCTTCGTTGCTGCTAGCAGGCTTTCTCTTGTTGCAGCGACTTGGGGCTACTCTTCGTTGCAGTGCGTGGGCTTCTCGTGGTGGCTTCTCTTGGTGTGGAGCACGGGCTCTAGGCGCACAGGCTTCAGTAGTTGCGGCACACGGGCTCAATAGTTGTGGCTCGCGGGCTCTAGAGTGCAGGCTCAGTAGTTGCGGTACACAGGCTTAGTTGCTTCACGGCATGTGGGATCTTCCCCGCCCAGGGCTCAAACCCATGTCCCCTGCATTGGCAAGGGGATTCGTAACCACTGTGCCACCAGGGAAGTCCCCTATTTCTTTTTCATACGATACTATTTTCTCTTTATCCCAGCCCGTTTTTTGTGTAGAAAATATTCTCTTTTTAAAAAGTCAATTGTATTTTTATTAACAAAAATTTGGTACATGCACATGATGAAAAGTCCAAACTGGTCAAAAGGTATACAGTGAAAAGAAGGTTTCTCTCCCTTCTCAGACTCCCCAGTTTCATAGCCATCCAGTTTTCCTCTTCAGAAATAATCGCCATTACCAATTTTTATGTTTTCTTTCAGAAATTGACTGTGCATCAAACATCTGTATCTATCTGTGATTGATCAATCGATCTATCTTTCTATCCTCTAGATCCTTTATTTTAACAGAAAAGGGAGCACATATGACCTAATCCTTGCCTCCTCCTACCTCCACTGCTCCGGCCCCCAACCTACCTATGTACCTTGGGAACTGTTTCTAAGAAAAAGTTTTCCATAGGGGAGTGTCCAACAGTGGAATGAATTCATGAGTTCCCCAACACCGGAGATGTGGAAGCACAGGCTCGATGACCACATGGAGAAAGGAAATGGGAAAGTTGAACCCTTGATTGAGAGAGGGAGGTTAGACTCCTGCCTTTTAAGGCTCTATCCATCACCCAGTTTCTTCCTTCCTTTCTTTCTTTCCTCCTTCCTTCCTTCCTTTCTCTTTCTTCTTTCTTTCTTTTTTCTTTCTTTCTTTCTTTTTCTTTCTTCCTTTCTTTCTTTCTCTTTCTTCTTTCTCTCTCTCTCCCCCTTCCTTCCTTCCTTCCTTGCTTCCTTCCTCCCTCCCTCCCTTTTCTTTCTTCCTTTCTACATTTTTTAAATTTGGCACCAAGTCCTAACCACTGGACCACCAGGGAATCCCCATCACCCAGTTTCTTGAATACAAAGAGAATGGCTCTTTCTCTCACTCTACCCTTTCTCCCCACCCCTCCCAGCCACCCCCTACCAAAGCCAGCTACGGTCACCAGTGCCTAAAGCTGCCCAACCATGGCTTCCAGCCCTACTGTAATTGGCAAGAACCCCCCAGAGACAGCCTCTCTCTGCGCCAGCCACATGCCACTAAACTCCAGATTAAGAGGCCCAGCTGAGATTTCTCTTATTCCACCCATACCCCTGGGGCCAATCCTCTCTTATTTCAGGAGGGGAATGGGGGGCCAATCTTCTCTCATTTCAGGAGCGGAATGGAACAAGAAGTTTGGATTTGGGAAGGGGGGTAGAGGGGGCTCGCCACCAAAGCTGGTGCCTCTATGCTCCAGAGAGATGTGCGTGTCCTACCATGCAGCTTAAGACTTCTCCAAAACACCGTCCCCCCAAATCCAATAAAATTGCAAATTTCACTGTATTTCACAATATCCTAAATAAACATGAACAGCATGCGTTTCTCTTCCTTGCATCAAATATTAATCTGCCCATGGCCAGCGCCCGCTCCCCCGCGTGTGTGTACACGCTGGGTAAACACCGGGGAGATTGCGATGCCAGACCTTCCCTTCTCTTCCCCAAGTCGAGAGCATGACAAATTTTTCTCCTAATTACACCTGCCACTGTTTGCCTTCTAATACTGTAAATCCTCCATCACATAGTTTTTCAGATTCAGGATTAGGTTCTTTTCCTGTCGTACAAACGATTGGAGGGGGCAGGGATGCGGGGGTGGGTGAGGGGCAGTGTGGGCTGCGTGGCATTGCTTTTCACAGTTTCTCCGGGGCGGGAGGGGGTGGTCCCTGAGTTGGGCATGAGCAGGGGTCCCAGGCCCCTGATCCCGCTGCAGGGTGGGAAAGAGGTTTCCAGGGGGAGGGGAGAGGAGAGAATGGAGAAAAGACACATGCTCAGGTGTGCAGAACCTGCTCATCTCAGCTTTATTAGCTCCCTAGCTGCCCCCAAATCCTGGGCATGATAAAAATCCCGAGACAAAGGGAGAGGATGATGAAAAGTGTCTGGTACAGTGTCTAGCACATAGTAGGTGAACAATAAACAATAGTTCCCTTCCCCTGTGCTCTGTTTCCTGGCTGAAGCCAACATCATCTCTCTCCTGGACCATGAGACCTGCCTCCTCACTGGTTCCCCATCTTGCCGCCTCACCCGTCTCAGGGAACCCATTGTCGCCCAGCTGCCAGACGGTTCTTGCTAAAGCCCAGTGCTCAGACTTTCCTAGCAGTCCAGCGGTTAAGACTCTGCGCTTCCACTGCAGGCGGTGCAGGTTCCATCCCTGGTTGGGGAACTAAGATCCCACATGCCGTGTGGTGCAGGCAAAAAAGAAAAGCCCAGAGCTCTCCAGTCATGGCAGTCCTGCCTGAAAGCCCCCAGGGACCTCCCACCGTGTTTGAATCACGTCCAGTCCCAGCACAAAAGACCATCTGCTGCTGGGCCCACCTGGAGGCTCTGGCCGCGTTTCCAGTCCTCCCTGTGCCCCCATCCATCCACTCCACACTGCAGCCCCCCGCTCACCATCTCACCCTTCCCTAGATGTGCCGTGCAGCTGGCCACCTCCATCCATTCCTTTGCCTGTTGAGATTTCGGCTTTCTTTCAGGTGTTCACCCTGATGACAGCATCTCCCTGAGTCTTTCCAGATCCCGCCCCGCATTCTGAATCGTGGCCTCCTTTATGTTCCCGTGGGGCTTGGCATCTACCATGTTTCGGCTCAGACCTTTGCCTTGTCTGTCAGTGGTGTCAGAGGGTCTGTGGGGGCCTTCGAGGTAGGGGGCAGGTCTTAAGCATCTCCTGTCAGCTCCATGTCCCTCTAGCTTCCAAGTCTTGATGCTGCAGAGGGTGATATTTGGTGTGTGGTTGGGGGGAAGGGGCTTCCTGCTGCCCTTAATCTCATGACCAAGTCAACTGCCCACCTGCTCCATCTGTGGGTGAGAATGTGCCCCCAGGGCTGGCCACCCAGCCTGGCAGATAGCATGGAGACCCCACCAGCACAAGGGAGTCAACCCCTCAAGGCCACAGTGGCAGAGGGGAAGGGGGCCTATGACCCTTCTGTCCCCCCAGTCCTGTGACCGGCCAGCCCCCCGCCTGATTTCCCTCCCTGAGCCTGGGCTGTTGGAGGCCCTGCCAGTCATCTGTGTGTCTGGAGCTCCCAAGCTGTGCAAACAACACCCAGATCGTTCCTGGGGGCTTTGGCACGTACAATATCATTGGCTGCTTTTATTTGGTGATGGGGTGCAGGTACCAGCTTTGCCGTTCTAATTCTGCTTGGTTCCTAGAGGCCCATCTGCCTCTAGAGATGCCCCATCCCATTGGCAAAGGAGGGAGACCCCACCCTCGGGGACTGGAGGCCTAGAGCTGGGCTGAGGAGGGCCGTCCTGGGCGTCCCCAGAGCTACCCTGGTAAAAGCCCCCTTTTACTAAGGGCAGGGGTAAAAGCAGCCTCCACCCTGCCAAAGCACCCCCCTGCAGCTGTTCCTGAAGACTTCCCTCAGAGTCAGCTTGTTCAGCTTGAATAATAACTGTCTCTGGCCCTGTCCCCTCCCCACACATTTCACCTTCAAAGGGCTGGGAGAAATTTCCCTAATTAATTAACTCCTCTGCAGCCTGCCCTCCATGTCTTCAGGTGATGAATTGTCACTGTGCCTTTAAATCCAGGGGCAGAGGGAAGGTGGGTCGAGTTGGCAGTGCCGAGGCCGGAAGCAGGCACGCTGGGGTGAGGGCCCCCTGAGGGCCTTTCCGGGGGTTGGAGGACCCCCGCCTCCACCCCCATTCCTGTCCTTGCCCAGGGCCTGCCTGAGAGGCCCCAGAGCCAGGCCACAAATGCATCAGTCAATAATCAATCCATGAGCCTAAAGATGAGACTGAGGGAACTGGGGCGTCCTGGGAGAGGCAGGGTGGTTGGTGCCCTAAAGGCTGCAAAACAGGGCACGGGCTTTGGAGTCAGGAAGAACTGAGTTCTAAGCCTGACTCTGCCTCTTTCTGGCCATGTGATCATGGACAGGTCCCTTTGCCTTCCTGAGCCTCAGTGTTCTCACCTATAAAATGGGGGCTAGTAACAGGCCCCACCTCCCAGGATGGCTGGGAGGATGAAGTGAGATGAATGTGTGTGAAGCTCTTCGCGTGGTACAGGGTACACAGCTCAGTCATGGTGGCAGCGATACCCTGCAGCTGATGCCTTCTGAAGGGGTTGGAAGGCCACACTCCTCGTCCCCTTGCCCATCTAGGACCTTCCCTCCCCCAACTCTGTTCTCCTTCACAGCTCCTCCTGGGCCCCTCCTCTGGGTAGGGTCACTCGGCCTGAGCCCAGCTGCAGCCCTCACCTGCTGAAGCTTGTGGTTTTCAGGCCTGTTCACGTCATTCACTCACCCCCCCACCCACACACACGCCCCGCCCCGCCCCGCCCCGCCACACCCCTCCACGCCCCGCCCCGCCCCGCCCCCAGGAACTCAGCAAGCGCCAAGCACGTGGGTGCGGTGCATTCAGCAGGGCAGGTCCTCCGGTGGGACCGGCAGGATCGCGCAGGGGGAAGAGTGCAGGCATTCGTCCCGTCCCTATCAGGCAGCCCCAGAGGGACCCAGACATCTTCTAATGCAGCCCCTGCACTTACCAATGAGAAAGTAAGAGTGTGGGGGGGGTGGGGGTGGGGAGCGAGGGGAGTGCAGAGCGGGGGCCGGACCTCGCCTAAGGTCACATGGGTTCTTGGTAACAGAACCCAGAACCCTGGGCCAGGGTTTTTCAGAACAGGATTCCCAGTGGGGGTGATGTGGCTGGGGGGAAGGGAGAATTGAGTTGTTGCCTGACATAGGAGGGGAGCGGGGAGCTGCTGGAAACAGCATTTGGTGGAATAAGCAGAGGGGCAGCTGTACCCAGGAGGTCAGGATGCCAGCATTTTGGAGGTAGCACAGGGTAAAGGAACCAGGTTTTGGAGCAGAGACACCTCACATTTTCCCTCTTTCTAAGCTGTGTGATCCTGAGCAAGTTACTTCACCTCTCTGAGCTTCAGTCTCTCCTGAGTGATGTGCTCCGTTCCTGGAAAGGCTGACACAAATGCCATTTTTCTTGTTCCCTTTCCCTGGGAGCTTCACCCTTGTAGTTTGTGGTTGATTCGTTCATTTGATGGAAGACTGACTAGGTGCAGGTACAGTTCTAAGCACTGGGGACAAGCAATGAACAGACAGAAAAGATGGCTCTCAAGGAGCTTACCTTCTAGCGGAGGGAGACAGATGGAAAACAGAAACAGGTAGTGAGTGAAAGACATAAGGGAGCGTGGAGGCGGTTGTGAGAGTGGGGTCAGTTTTAAATAGGACAGTCAAGGAGGGCTTCACTGAGAAAGTAATGGCTAAGCAGAGACCTGATCTAGGTGAGCCGTGCAGAATTTGGGGGGAAGAGACAGAGGGAACTGCTAGTGCAAAGGCCCTGAGGCAGGATGGGGCCTGGCACACTGGAGGAGAGGCAAGGAGGTGAGTGAAGCCAGTGGAGTGGAGGGGGCGGGTTGAGGGGAGGGCACGGGAGACAGATGGGGGGCCCTGGTGGGTCACTGGAGGACTCCGGCTCTGCAGGACGTGGGGGGCCATAGCAGGGTTTGAGCAGGGGAGGGACATGATCCGACTTAGGCTTAAGGGGGTCCCTCTGGCTGCTGGGTTGATGGTAGACTGTAGGGGAAGGAGGGCGGGAGCCGGAGGCCCACGTGGAGGGTGGTGAGGCCAGAGGGGGTGGGGCACATTGAACATGAACTGGTGATTTTCTTTTGCTTAGAACACGATCAGGTCGCTGTCCCCGACTGGAGCTTCCCTCCTCCAGTTGCCTTCTCTTTTCTGCCTGCTGAGGTCCGTGGCAGGCATTTCTTCTGGAGTGTGAGCCTCGCAAGGGACCTGCCAGGGGAAGGGACACACACACACACACACACACACACACACACACATGTGCAGCCTGCCTCCTGGAGCTTCAAGATACTGTTTTCTGGGATTAGACTCAAGCCTCCCTCCTCCTGCTGAAGCAGAATTAGGAAACCTCAGGTCAAGGAGCTGGAGTCCTTTTGTTTGTCTGAGCCTTGGTGTACTCACCTGAGAAGTGGGGGCACAGATTGTGGAAGAGCCGAGGGCCCTGTAGGTGGGAGCTGCAATGTCCACCTGAGTGTAGTTGCAGTGAGTCTAGGAGGGGGTGTTGAGGAGGCTGTCCAGGTACCCGAGGAGGGGATACAGAGGGGGCGGAGTTTAGAGGTGTGAGGAGGGTCTGCAGACAGACGTGAGAAATGGGTTGGGTGTGCGAGGGGCAGGTGTAGGAGGGGAGAGGTGCCTGGGAGGTGCTGGGGCGCAGCAGGTCTTCACAGGCGCATGCTGGGTGTGAGAGGAGCACTGCAGGTATGCATGGCCTTATCCCATCCTCCCAGCACCTCTCCCTCCTCCTCTCCCACCCCCTCCCCTCTGTTCGTTTCACTGTCCCGTTGCTGCACCTCATGGGCCCCCAGACCTGCTCCCAACTCAGGGCCTTTGTTTCTGTCCCCCCAGGTGTCCACATGCTCTCCCGCCTCCGTGTCCTCGCTGGAAGGTCCCCTCTCGGCAAGGTCTTCCTGACCCCCCTCTAAAGAGGGCTAATACTGTAGCCCTACCCCCGGCACTCCCTCTCCCCTCCTCTGACTTAATTTCTCTCCGTAGCACTTGTCACCATCTTTCATATATTTTTACTTATTTTGTTTATTGCTGTCTCCTTCCTTTAGAAGGGTAAGCTCCCTGAGGGTAAAGGCTTCTGTTTTGTTTGTGTTTTTACTGTAGGATATAAATAACATAATATTTATCATTTAAATCATTTGTTAATGTGCAATTCAGTGACCTCAGATACATTTGCAATGTCGTGTAACCATCACCACCATCTATATCCTAGACTTTCTTACCATCCCCGACATACACTCCTTACCCCTTAAACAATAACTCCCCATTCCCTCCCCCCAGAAAATCCCAGTAACACCTATTCTACTATCTGTCTCTGAATTTGCCTATACCTCATATAAGCGGAATCATTCAATATGTGTCTTTCTGTGTCTGGCTTATTTGACTTAGCACAATGTTTTCAAGGTCCGCATATGTTGTAGCGCGTATTGGAATCTCATTCCTTTTTGTGGCCGAACACTACTCCATTGTATGTATGTACACATTCTGGTGACAGCTGCAGGCTCAGTGCCTGGCACGGTGCCTGACTCAGAGACAGTGGTTGATCAGTATTTTTTGAATGAATGAATGAGTGAGTGAATGAATGACTGGCAGGAGTGATGGACCATTATGGTTTTGCTTTTGTTCTAGAAACACTGCATTTGAGAGCCTAGAGGAGCATTCACATAGAGATACCAGTGGGTCCTGAGGACGAAGGGGGCTAAGCGGTCAGTGGGCCACAGGGGAGATGCGCAGGGGCAGGAGGAGGGCCTCAGCTGCTCTCCCAACTCAAGGGCAGAGCCCCCCCGCCCTCCCTTCCTTACTCCAGAGGAGACTGGATGGGAGTGGGGGGAGATGGTCTTTGGTGCCGATGCAGTTTAGGGCTCCCTGATCTGGCTTCTTCTCCCTTTGGGGAGCTCAGAATGTGGGGATGCTCTGTGCCTGTCGAGGGAGGGAGCCCAGGTCTGGCAGACTGGAGATGGTGTCCCTGCTGGAGTGTGCTGAGGGTCTGAACTCACCCGGGAGAGGGTCCAGATGTCCAGCCTCATCTCTGCTAATTAGAGCAATTAATTAACAAGTGGCTCTGTGGATCTGGGAGTCCTGGGCTCCCTTGGCATTCTGGATCAGTGGTCAGCACTGTAAACAGGTGTTGGGGGTCCATGAGGGGGTGATGAAGCAGATAGGACTCCAAGCTGACCCTGCCCTGGGCAGAGAGCCCCCCTTCCCCAAGAGATTTCAGTGACCTCTCTCTCTTTTCCTGTCCAACGAGGCCCAGGAGAGCCACAGCTGGGAAAAGGTGGGATTCAGGGTGCCTGAGTGGGTGGGGGAAGGAGGGGACTCAGCCAAGCCCCACCAGAGGAGGATCAGTTCCATGGACAGAGCTGCAGAAGGAACAGGAAACATGACTGCTACCTATTCCAGGTTGAGGGAGGAGATATAGGTTCTGCCAGAGGACCCCCTGGGCTGATGGGAGGGAGACAGAGCTCTGGCAGGAGAGCTCCCTGATTGGGTGCATGAGGTGGACTCTGTCCTGGGAGATTTCCCCAATCTGATGGTGGAGTCACAGCTGCTGCCCCTGGGGGAGCTCCTAGTCTGACAGAGGAGACTCAGTCCCTGCCCTGAGGAAAGCCCCTGGTCTAGTGGAGAAATGGAATAAAGTCCTTTGGGTGATGCATATGTAAGAGCCAAAGGAGGGTGTTCAGAGATAGGAGGGCAGATCGGGTCCCCAGGGAAGTAGCTGCCCTGCCATCCGTGAAGGAGTAGAGAGGAGTTGAGAACAACGTGAGCAAGATCTCAGCTAGGATGCCCTTGGCACCTCCTGGGGACAGTGAACTGCAGCACTGAATTGGGATGTGGACATGTTGGCCTAAAGCAGAGGACTGGTTTGAGGGAGAAGATGGCTAAGGCCAGGTAGAGACCTGGCAGACTGCAGCCTCGGAATTTCAAGAGGGTGGGACTCCACCCAAGGCTGGGTGGACCCCGGCCACCCCTCCAGCCCCCATCCCTGGGGGCCAGGTGGCCGGGGTCCACCTGCTCGAGTGATGGAATCAGGAACGGAGGGTGTTTCTGATCATGGGTAAGAGAGGGAGGGCGGCTAGGAAGAATGACAGTCTGGGGGGAGGCGTTTGGGATGAAGTGATGAGTCTTTTCAGTTGAGCTTTTGTTTTGCTAACGTCTGTTGAGAACCACGCAGCTTGAGGTCCGAGAGGAGCATCCAGAGAGCGATGACACATCATGAGGAGGGGCCCCGCGGCTGAGGAGAGAGGTCAGACCAGATGTCAGAGTCAAGGCAGCCTCAACACCTGAGTCTGGTACTCATTCGCTGTTAACCAGTAAGCCCGTGTTCCTCAAAGTGGCGGCCACAGACCTGCAGCAGCAGAAGCACCTGGGAGCTCGCAGAGGCTCAGGCTGCACCTGGGGCTGATCATCGGGCTCTGCATGGAAGCAGGATCCGTGTGCACCCTGGAGCGCCAGCAGCTCCGCCCCAGGTGCTGTTATTAATCCCCTGGTTTGGAGGTTGAGGAGACTGAGGCTCAGAAGTAGAAGGGGGTGAGGCATTGGCTGGTGTGGGCGGTTCAGGGACTTAGAGTCCCTGGGCTTAAGGAACTGACTTACGGGGCGTAAAGTTCCTCGTGGGAGCAGGGAACAGCTGTGCTGACCGGCTGGTGAATGTTTATCAACTGGCTCTCTGTGGGAAAAAAGTCCCGGCTTGGACCACTCGTCCGTTTCCGCGGAGTGAGTCTTCCCACTACAGCCGGTTTCCAGCTATCAACGTGGTGTCCCCGAACACGGACTTGGAAAGAGGTATGTGTGTGTGATTGGCCCTTGTGAGGCAGGAGCTGACTCCACGATGTGCACATGTCCTTTTTTGGCCTGAGAAAACTATCCGGTGAAACAGAACCACCCCCACCCCCACCAGCCTTAGCCTCCATCCTCTCCCTCCCCAGCGCTAAGAGTGGACAGGTGGCCAGAACGACGGATGGCAGGTAGACGAGTGATGCTGTGCGGGTGCCTCTGCACGTGGTTGGCCTTCGGTGCTGTACACGTATGTGTCCCCTCCTTGGGGACCAGATCAGTGACATGGTCGCCTCTGCCCGTCCCCCGCCCCCCCCCCCCCCCCCAGCTGAGTGTCACCCTCGCCAGCCTGGTTTCAGTGAGCGTCTCAGGACGCGAGCACTAGGCTTGGAGGCAGGGCCTGGGGAGCTTGTGGCCAGACACATCTAGTTCTTTTCACCTGAAAAACCTGATTTCTCCTGACTCAGGTCACCGTGAGGGAGTGGCCTGAGCAAGAGCCTGGCACCGGCACCAGCCCAGCTGTGGGCTGTTTGACGCCTTCCTCCTGGACCCTGGAGTCTGGGCTGGCACTCCCTCTCTCCTGAAAAGTCATGGGCAGTGGAGAGCCTGGACAGAGTCCGGAGCTCTGGGTTCTGGTCCTCCCACTGTTGCTGTTTCACGGGCGACCCTAGAACCCGTTTGTGACATTTACACACTTGTGGGGTGCGTTTGCATTCACAAAGCACTTGGACACAAATTATCTCATCCTCACAACAGTCCTGCAGGGCAGGTGCTCTTATATCTTTTTCTTTTTAGTTAGATGAGGAAGCACGGAGCTCTGTGGCAGTAAGAGAATTTCTCAGTCAACCAGCGAGTGGGGGCAGAGCTGCTGGCCGCAGGGCTCGGGGCCCTGCTCCGCCCAGGTGTCTACACTGCCTGCCGGGCTCCATCACTCTGCTGGGTCCGGTCTACAGAGACAGATGGACTCAATTCCCTTTAAAACCCCTTCCGGCGCTAACGTCCTGGGCATTGCAAAAGGCCGGGGTGGGGGTGGGGAGGTAGGCAATGCCAAGGGCTCTTTTATTTTTTTAAACAAACTTGGAAAGTTCTGTCAAGTGGACCAGGTAGATGTGAGTGGATGGATACGGTGCATGGCTGGGCGTCGGTGAGTGATCGGGTGCGTTGAGGGTACGTAGGTGTGGATGTGTCTGTGCGTGTGAGGTGTGGGTGTGAGCGTGTGCAGGCACGCGGGGGTACCGCCGGGGGCTGGCTGATGTGAGCGTGGGGAGAGTTGCAGGAGTGTGTACGAGTGGTTGTGTCTGGGGGCCGAGTGCTTGGTGCGCAGGTGTGCGGCTGGGTGTCCTGAGCACGTGGACGTGCTGCGTGCGTGTGTTGCACAGTGAGTGTGGGTGTGTGAATAAGTGTACCCATGAATGTGCGTTCACACTGGGCATTGAGTAAGCGAGCGTGTGTCAGCAGAGAGAAGCGCAGCAGGACAGGTTGGTGTCCGTCTTTCCACTACTCGGAAGGTGTGCTCCCTGCAGCCCACTCCCCAAAGGGCTAGTGGAGGGGGGATTGGAGATGAGCCAGACCCTGACTGCCCCCCGCCCTGAGAGCAGGGACCCCCTCCCCACCCGGCGCAGGGGGCCAGAGTCCCTGTCCGATGGGCCGGTGCCCACGACGGCGCTGGATTAGTGGCTGAATGATACAATGGGCACATATGGTCCTGGGTGCCGGGTGCGGCCCCGGGCCCCTTACTCAGCGCCTCTAGGATTAGACCTAATGAATTGGAAGGAGTTAACAATGCTTCAGGGCCCGGCAGAGGCCCAGGAGGCCTGCTCAGGCCCTGCGCTGTGGCCGCCTCTCACCACGGAGGTGTAATCCGCTTTGAAATCAAAGGTGGTACAAAGTATGAATTTAAATTCGACATTTACCGCGCCGGTGAGATGACGTATTCTGGAAAGGTCTCTTCTTCTTTAAGGGGGCTAGAGATGGGGAGAGAGGAGGAGACAGAAGCCATCTGCTCTCAGAGGAGGCCCAGGCTGGCCCAGTCCTGGCCAACTTGCCCCCGTGCCTTGGGCCGGAGGAGAGGGCGGCAGGGGGCCTTGGGGTGGCTGGAAAGGAGGAGGAGGGGCAGTAAAATCAGTCTCCCGCCTTTGCTTCAGAGGGCCCGCCCAGCACTGGGCTCCCCTGATCCCAGAGAGTCCCCCAAAAGAGCTAGAGCAGAATTCTCACCAAAGAGGGTCTTGGCCCCATTTGTTTTCCTGTTGGATTAATTTTTTTTTTAAATTATAGTAAAATATACACAACATAAAATTTGCCATTTTAACCATTTTCTAGTGCACAGTTCAGTGGCATTAGTTTCATTCACAAAGTTGTACAACCATCACCACTGTCTCTTTCCAAAACTTTTTCATCTCCCCAAACAGAAAGTCCGTACCCAGGAAGCAATGACCTCTTAGTTACCACTCCCTGCATCCCCTGGTAACCTCTAGTCCATTTTCTGTCTCTATGACTTTGCCCATTCTAGAGATTTCACGTAAGTGGAATCATACACTACAATATGTACATAACCATAGTTATCCTTTTGTGTCTGGTTTCTTTCACTTAGCGTAACGTCTTCCAGCTTCTTCCATGTTGTAGGATGTAACATAACCTGCTTCCTTTTTGTGGCTGAATAATAGTCCATTGTTTATCCACACCAAGTTTTATTTATCCATTTATCTGTTGATGGACACGAGTTATTTCCACCTTTTTGGCTGTTGTAAATAATACTGCCCTGAACACTGGCATATTAGTATCTGTTTGCGGCCCTGTTTTCAATTCTTTTTGCATATACACCAAGGAGTGGAATTGCTGGGTCATATGGTAATATTATGTTTAATTTTTGAGGACCCTCCAAACTGTTCCACAGCAGCTGCACCACTTTACACTCTGCATGAGGGTTCCAGTTTCTCCACCTCCCAGCACCATTTACTGTCTGTGTTTATTTTTTGTTTGTTTTGTTATAGCCATCTTGGAAGAGTGAAATTGTATCTCTGTTACCCTAATGACTAATGATGTTGAGCATCTTTTCATGTGCTTATTTGCCATTTTGTGTATCTTCTTTGGAATCTGATCCCAATTTATAGAGAAGGATGCTGAGGCTTTAGTGTGTGGTGTGGCATTCTGGGCCCGTTTGTGTTTGGCCCCAGGCTCTCCACCCTCATACCCCCAGCAGCCACAAGGTACTCCCGTGTTGCCCAGACACCTCTGGAACTCTGCTGAGCCCCCGGCTGGATGGAAGGGAAAGGACAGGCGTCCGCTGTGTGCCGGCTCCAGGCTGGACTCCTTCCCCCGGCCTGAGTCCCCTTCCCTTGTGTCCATCCGTGATGACGTCCTGCTTGTTCTTCCAGCCCAGACAGCACCTCCTCCAGGCAGGACTCAGCATCCTCCTCTGGGCTCCCAGAAAGCTCTGTCCTCGTCTCAGCATCGAGCTCCTCAGGCAGAAGGTAAGTGATGGTTTAGATCCATGTTCAGGGGTTTTCTCTAAAAGTGGGAGCCACGCGTCTCCCCTGGGTGCTCAGCTTGGAGCCCTGGAGCATGTGGGGGCCCCACGTGCTTTGTGTCTCCTCCTGTACTTCATTTCAACCAGCACTTGTTTGGGAGAGGGAGAGGGAATGGGAGAGCAGCTCCACTTTCCAACATTTATTGAGCACTTACTATATGCCAGGCCATGCTGAGCCCTTACTTCATTTGTCTTAACTTCACAACAACCTCACAAGGTAGGTGCTCTTATTATCTTCTTCTTCAGAACAATTCACCCCATCACAGGTGGGCACAAAGGGGTCTGCTTCCTGTTGTCCTTGCCTCTTCGGCCCTCCCCAGCCTTCCCCTCTTTGGCACAGCCCTTCTGGCTCTTGTATCATTTCATCCCACATGTGTCACGTCCCAGATTTGCATGGAGGTGATCAACAGGCCTGGCGATGAGAAAATGATGTTTGACTTCTTCCCCAAGTGTGGGCTTAGTGCGTCCTAAACTTATCTGTGAGGATTAGTGAGCCCTCTAATTGCTGAGTCGGGTGGGGGCTATTGTCCCTCTGTTACAGATGAGGAAACCGAGGCTCAGAGAAGTTAAGTGACTCATCTGATATCACACAGACAGTGGAGATGGAGGCCGGCCTCAGTTTCAGATCTTTTGCCCTCAAACCCAGAGCTCTTTGCTCTAACCAGGTTGTCTCTTTAGGTCCGAGAGCTGGTTTCATCAACCTCTAACAGACATTTTAAAACACAACCCCAGCCTTAGGCTGATTTCCTCCAGCCCCTAATGTTCGCATCCCCAAAATGGGAATCATAAAACCTGCCTCTCACAGCTGCTGGCGGAGGTTGTAATGAATGAGAAGCATCCAGCACAATGCCTGGCACGTAGTAGGCGCTCCATCGTTTCTTCCCCTGCACTCTCTGGGCACACACCCCCTCTCCTCCAGGGTCTGCTGCAGTGGGAAATGAGAATTTCTGGGCTGGGGGGGTAGTCGACCGCGTTTGAAGTGACAGTGACAGATGGGTGCGGTGGCTCTCCCAGGCGCCCCGCCAGCCCTGCGGTGCGTGTCCGCCAGTCCCCGGACATTTTCTTCCTCCTCCTGGCCACGATGAGGTGTCATTTGCTGCCTGTCCCTTCTCGTCATCGATTTCCAAGTCGTTAATTAACGGGGCTTGTCAGCTGGGAAGATGAATTCTGTCCTCGGCTCTCGGGGCCTTTTGTTTTGGGATTGTAGATGTTATAGATCTCCCATGATGGAAGGCCATGGGGTCAGGGGGCGCCAGGCTGCCCAGTGGGGGTGGCAGGCAGGGAGAGGAGCCTGTGGGCCTGGCTGGGCCCCGCTGGCCTGGGACAGGCCCGCAGTGGCCCCTCACAGCAGCCCCTCTGGCTTGGCTCCCTGGGGTTGGGGTGGGAGGGATAAGGGAGTTTTTCTGTCTTCCAAAATCTCATTCTGGGAGAAACTGCCTTGTGCCAGATGGTGTAGGTTCGGTCGTGCCCAGGATGGGGACTGGCTGGAGGGGGTCCCTACTCAGTCTGGTGGAGGAGCCGGCGTTATTCTCAGGGAGTAGCTAGTCTGATGGAGGAGACACAGTGTTGTCTTTGGAGAACAGCCAGTCTTATGAGGGAGTCACAGCTGTGGCCCGGGAAAGCCCTCAATCTCATGGGGGAGACACAGTTCCCATCCTGGGAGAACCCCCAGTCAGATGGGGGAGACATAGCTCTGCCTTCGGCCCGCCAGTCTGATGGAGAAACCCAGGGCCTGCACTGGGGGAGTTAAGGCCTTGAAAAAAAACTTTGCTGGCAAAAAAACTACTCAGAGCTGGGTTCAGCTGGGTTTGGATCTTGTTTCCCGGTATCTGAGCAAACTACTCCTTGGGCAGGCAGACCCCCCTGCCTCCCGCGGGAGGTCACAGGGCAGATAAATGGTTTCACCAACAGCTGAGCTGAATTCCAGGTGGGCAAAACTGATGCCTAAGAACTCGGGCTGATATAAAACTAAAAATGATGCACTTGGTTTTTGATGATCTGAGCCATGAGATCTGTGTTTTGGGAAGAGTTTACGAACCCCTGACCAACAGCCGTGGAACAGTCCCATTCGTCTGGGAGACCCGGCTTCTCCCGCTAAGGAGGGGGTGGGGAGGGGCGGGGCACGCCCTTCACTTTCTGGGTGGTGGGGGCCGCTCTCGCCTGGGCCTCACCAGGCCCCGCTGAATATGGACAAGAGCTCAGGGTGGACCCTTGGGGGACCAGTTTGAGCAGCCAGATTGCTTCTGTCTTGCTGTATGATTTAAGGGGACATTTCTCCTGTCTCTGGGCCTGTGTTTCCCACAAAAGGAGGAGAGCAGAGGTACCCCCCCGCCCCGACTCTGATGCTTAGGGTGGTGGGTGGGCTCAGGTGTCAGAGCCAGACCCCTGGGGTGTGAACTTGGCCGTGATCTCTTACCTCCGCCAAGCAGTCCAACCCTTCTGAACTTCACTTCCTACCTGTACGTTGGGCATAATAGTAGCACGTGCTTCTTAGGGCTGTTGTGATGAGTGAAAGAGCTGCTGTGGGTGAAGTGCTTAGGACAGGACTCAGCTCAGTAAATGTGGCCTCATCGTCATTGTTGGGCTATGAGGTTGTCCCACAAGCAGGCGCTGCAAGGCTGCCCACGGCCCAGCAGCCACATTGGCTGCTTTCAGCCCATGACGCGTTTATGGAAACTGCCCTGGCTGTCCCCCACCGTGGTCCCCTCTTCACCCACTCCTCTTTCTGCTCCCTGCGGCCCTGATTCAGGGGGACTGCCCCGGTGTCTGCCTGCTGCTGGGCGTGGGCAGAGGAAGACACGCCAACCCGGACCTCTCGGAAGCTCCCAGGCGCCCTGATTCCTGCTAGGACTGCAGGACACCCAGCCTGGCTCAGGCAGCCCTGCCTGGGCGGGGGCTGGACATGAGAAGCCCCCAAAGGTGGCTTCAGTGTTTGGGCGACTTTGAGAGTAAGAAGGAGAAGTTCTTCTCGGGGTGGGGTGGGGCCTCCAAGAGCCTGTGCCCTTGGGCTGAGGGGAGAGGGTGCCCTTGGCCTCGGTGGCAGCCCCGGGGGTGAGGGGGACACAAGGGCAGCAGCGGCCCTCCCTCGGCCCTCCTCCAGAATCAGGGAGCTGGGGGGCACAGCATAGCACAACTCGGGGGCGTGGGGGGTCTCCGGGGGAAGCCAGACCAGTGAGTGCTGTCCTAGGACATGAGGTAGACGCCAGCGTGGGAGGCGGCAGGGGGTGCCCCTGAGGCTCCCCACCCTGCCTGTTCCAGGCCCCCATTAAAAAGGTGGAGGAACTGATCGCCAGAAAGGGCCGCTTCCACAAGGGAATGTCGGAGCTGTTGGCAGGGCAGGGACTAGAATCCAGACGTCTGGACCCACCGTCCAGTGCTCTTTCCCCATCACCACCTGGTGGGATGAGCCCCAGGCCAGAAAAGGAGCCCAAGAGCCCCTGCCTCCTTCCCTCCAGACACCCCACAGCTTCCTTTCTGTGCAATCTGGGCCCTGGCTTTGAGTGAGTGAATAAGTGAACACACGAAAAATAATGAATGCTGTGGTTTTCTTCTCAGCTCTAGCGGGGCCCTGGCTAGAGCCCTCCCCATTTCAAAGTGACCCCCCCACATGGTCCCATTGGACAGATGGAACACTAGAGGTGAGGGAGAGTGGCTGTGGAACGGGCCTCTGTGGGAGCTGGTGCTTCCTGGCTTCCCAAGGAGCCTGGGATGTGGTGGGCAGGGTCATGGGGACCCCAGCTGGGAGACAGAAGAGCCATGCCGGGGGGGCGGTGTTGGTGGATGGCTGGGGTCCCTGCTCCAGGCCTGGGGTGAGGGCATTGCCCCTTCCAGGGCTGCAGGTACCCGCTTCCATCCTGCAGAGGCGGCTTCCGCTTCTCTGTAAATCACAAGCTAAGGGGCTGGAATCTGGGAGGAGGAGCCGGGCGGGGTGCTGTTGGGGAAATTTACAGCGGTGATTTTCTCCTCCACGTTGGGAGCCGAAGGGGCTGCAGTCACTCTGCTGTGGCTCCTTGTAAATATCACCCACGCCCCTAGCCTGACGCGCCATTTACCGCGCAGGGGCAGGGGCGAGGCTACTGCAGGGAGGGGGGAGGGTAGACTTCAGCCAGAACTTCCCAGACACCAAGAGGGTTGAAATGGGTGAGTGATGGAGGCAGCCGTGAGCCGAGGCTGGGGGTGGATGGGATGGCCTACGGGGTACCACTTGTCCACTAGACAGATATTTAATGGGCGCCAGTGTGTGCCAGGCTCTGTCTGTGCCAGGTGCTATTAAGCATGACAGATGTGAGCTGAACCCGCTAGAGCTCAGGGGCGAGATGGACTTTAATGGGATAAGCCCACAAACACATCCCTGTGGGATGGGGAGCCTGCCTGCTGATTCCTTACGGCCTGAGGGAATCTGAGGGAATCACTGCCCTCTGGCACCTGGGCCCGGTCTGAGGCCCGGGAACTGCCTTCTCGGCCCACACTGACCTCCAATCAAGGTCTTAATTACAGCTGCCTGCCCCATGCCAGCCTCTCGTGGTGACATCTTCATACAGCCCCGGGACCATCAAGTTTCCTGGTCTTTCCTCCAGATCTCTCCCAAACTAGTCCCAGGGACCCCAGCTTTCTCTGGGTCAGGCCTGGGCTGGGCTCCGGGAATAGCCCTGCCCCTCTCTCTCCCACCCCAGCATCTCAAAATGCCCCGTGTTCCAGGACAAGGACTCAGTTAAGAAAGTGATACTTCTTGAGCAATGGAGGTGACAGTGGAAGGGAAGAGGGCCAGCGTCATGTCCAGGGCCCTCAGAGAATAATTTAAGATGCTTAACAAAGATCCCAGAGCCAGAGGCAGCTCGGCCAGGAGGAGAGAGCACCGTAGGCATCAGGAAGCCTGATTCCTGGCTCGGCGACCTTTCTGAATGTTACCTTGGGCAACGCACTGAGCCTCCATCGCTCATCTGTAAAATGGGGTGAAACACACCCAGCATTGTCATGAGAATTAAATAGGAAAGTACTTTGTGAATGGAAAGGTGTACGTGTGCAGATTAATAATAGTAAACCTTGTCAAGCACCTGGGCTCAGCCAGGCTTTAACTCCATCCTCACAGTACCCCAGTGGGGCAGACATGATTGTGACATTCTATAGGCAAAGAAACCGTGGTTCAGGGAAGTGAAGCCATTTGCCAGTCTCACAGCGAGTGCTAGCAGAGGGGTATTGGGGCTCAGACCTTTGCTTCCAAAGCCTTCAATCTCCGCCTGGCAATGTCTGAGCGGGTGGGTGGGGCACAGCTGGCCCCGACCTCAGCCCGAGCCGTGCCAGCCATGGAGTGTAAGAACTAGAATGGCTTTTACGAAGGTAACCTACCTATTTTTACTAGGTAATGCATGTCCAGGGTGCCAAATTCAAAAGGACAAATGGGTCAGAATAGGGATTAAATCTTTCACCTACCCGGCACCCGACCCCTAGGTCCTCTCCTTGGAAGCAACCGTTATTGCTCGTTTCATTGTGTGGCCTTCCAGAGAGAGCGCATCTATGCATGTTAGGAATATATATATTTACATACATATTTTTATATATTTAGATAGGTAATTTAAATTTTTTACAAAAAGAGGCATGCACTGAATGCACCTTATCTCTAGGAAGCCTTTCTGGGGTCAGAGGTGAGCTCCCAGTTACAGGAGATGTTCAGGCAAAGGCTGGGTGATTGATGGGATGTGGCAGAAGGGAGCCCACCATTGGGTGGGACTGGTCTGTGCTTCTATCTGGCATCTTCTCTGTCCCCACATTCCGCAGAGGTGGAAGGGATGTGATCCGTCACACAGAGAGTCTGTAGAAAAGCTAGTAAAGACCAGGTGGTGAACATAACATGGGGGCCGAGCCCATGGGAAGATGCCCAGTGGTGCTTGGGTCTAAGATGGGGGCAGGCGGGGGAGGCCCAGGACATCCCGAGAGAGGGTCCACTGTGTCTTGGGGGTGATGGTGGGGTGGTGTGTGCACGCCCGCAGCCCTTGTGTTTGTTTGTAAAGGCTCAGGCAGGAATCTGCCCTCGTGATCCTGAGGCCTCGGGTTGCAGGGCTCAGAGCTGGCCCTGGGGACAGAGTGGGGGAAACTGGCGTCTGACCCCCTAAACCCTGTGTCTCCACCAATCACCAGCCCAGATAAGGGGCAGGCCACCCACTGACCTTAGACCTTGGGGCCCTTGGTGGGGGTGTGGGTGGTAGTGCTACAGTTAGCGCGTTCTGCTCTCAGGAAACCCCCAAGGAACTTCCTGGCCACTGTTTCCCAGACTTCACTCATCCTCCTTCTGCTTTCACACTGCTGGCTGTGTCCGAGTTCCGTGGTGTTTTTCAACTGAAAGTGCACATATTTAAGCACTCAGCTTGGTCAATTTCCGCATGTGATTCCCACCATCACAACATGGACCATCACCAGCTCCCAGGAGGCTCCCTCTTGCCCTCTCCCAGTTGGTACTGCACTCTCCGAAAGCAACCACAGACTAGTTTTGTCTATTTTTGAACTTCGTGTAAGTGGTCTCATCCACTACGCCCTTTTCTTTGCCTTGCTTCCTTCACTCAGCATCTTTTCTGGGAGCTCCATCTGAGTGAAGCCCATAGATTGCCCTTTTCACACGCTGCATAGTATTCAGTTCTATTCATACACCACAGTTTATGTATCCAATCTCCTGTTGGTAGACATCTGAGTTTTGGGGGGGACTATTAAAAACATGCTGCTGTGCACGGTCTTAAACATGCCGTTTGGTGGACACATGAACACATTTCTGTTAGGCAAACCTATGGCTGGGGTGGTGGCGGAAGATGCTGGGTCATGGGGTTTCACCCTCTATCAGTGTTTATATACAGTATTGTTAATGGACCCACGTGTGTATAAAAGCGGACAGTGTACATGCAGAAACATACACAACGTATAAGGGAATTTCTAGATGAATTTTTCACGAAGAACACATTCACCTGTGTAACCAGCGCCCAGAGTGAGAAAACATAACCAGAACCCCAGAGAGTCCCACAGACCCCCTTGCAGTCTCAGCACCCCTTCCACGGGGAGCCACTCTCCTAACTCCTAACACCAAGGATCAGTTTTGCATTTTTAAAACTTTATAAAAACAGTATCACAGGAGATAGACTCTTTGGTATGTGGCTACTTGCACTCAACATTATGTCTGTGAGATTTGTTCACGTGGTGTGTACCAGTAGTTTGCACTTTTTCATTGCTGTATAGTATTCCATTGTATGAATATCCCATGATCACTTTACCCATTCTTCTATTGGTGGACATTCAAATATTACCAACAGCACTGCTCTGGAGAGTCTTGGGCAGGCGGGGGTATACAGTTCTCTATTTCTAGAGGTAGAATTGCCTAGTGGACAAACCTCTTAAATACAGTCACTGAGTTTTAAATTAACAGACTTTATAGTTTAGAGAACTTTTAAGTTTACAGAAAAACTGAGCAGAAAGTACAGAGAGTTCCCATATAACTCAACTCCTTGCACCCACAGTTTCCCCTGTTATTACATCTTGCATTGCTGTGGTACATGTTACAATTAATAAACGAATACTGGTACGCTACTATTAACTGAAGTCCACAGTTTATATTGGGTTCACTCTTTGTGTTGTACAGTTCTATGGGTTTTGACAAATGCACAATTTCATGTGTTTACCTTTTAAATATCACACAATAGTTTCACCGCCCTGAAAATTCTCTCTGCTCTACCTGTCTATCCCTCCCTCCCCTCAACCACAGATCTTTTTTACTGTCTCCATAGTTTAGCTTTTTCCAAAATGTCATGGAGTTGGAATCATGCAGTATGTAGCCCTTTAGACTGGCTTCTTTCACTTAGTAATATGCATTTAAGTTTGCTCCATGTCTTTTTGTGGCTTGATAGTTCATTTCTTTTTAACACTGAATGATATTCTAGTGTATGGATGTACCACAGCTTGTTTACCCAGTCACCTTTCAAAAGGCATCTGGTTGCTTCCAAGTTTGGGCAATTTTAGGAGTAAAGATGCTATAAACATTCGCGCACAGTTTTTTGTGTGGACCTAAGTTTCCAACTCGTTTGGGTTAATATCAAGGAGTGTGATTGCTAGGTCGTATGGTAAGAATATGTTTAGTTTTGTGAGAAAATTCCAACTGTATTCCAAAGTGGCTCTACCATTTTGCATTCCCACCAGCAGTGAATGAGACCTCCTGTTGCCCCACGTTTAGTGTTGTTGGTCTCTTGGATATAAGCCTTTCTAATAGGTAGTTAATGGCATTTCACTATTATTTTAACTTGCAGTCCCCTAATAACATATGATGTAGAACCTCTTTCGTGTGCTTATTTGCCATCTGTATATCTTCTCTGGTGAGATGACTGTTCACATCTTTGGCCCACTTTTGGAGTTATTTGTTTTCTTACTGTTGAGTTTTAGATGTCTTTGTATATTTTGGTTACAAGTCTTCTATCAAATATGTGTTTTGCAAATATTTTCTCCCAGTTTGTGGCTTGTCTTTTCGTTTTCTTAAAATGTATTCATTTAAGAAATGAAACTTCATATCACAGCAGTAATGGGGAAATCAGAGTAGTTTGCCATGCAAGAAGGTAACCATAAAAAAAAATTAAAGAAAAAACCCTATGTAATTCTGTTCTAGTGAGTCCTGTCACCTGCTCCAGCACTCTGAGCCTGAGGCTTAATCTCTCCTCTTAAAAAGGAAACAAACACATGGTAGAGAAGTGCAAGCTGTACCAGCACCAAACCAAGACCTTCTCCTGGTCAAAATCAGAAAGTCTGAAAAATAATTGAAGGAGTGCCTTTTTTTCCTCTGTGTACCAGATGTTATTTGATGCTGGTCAGTGTATCTCCTAAATAATCTGTGGGAATCACTGATACAGTCTGCCCCTTGGCCCCTGCCTCTAAAGTCCTTTGATCTTTCACCCTGTGTGTGCACACTTCCAGTGAACAGGAAATCCCCCCCTTCCAAGACAACCCGTTTCTCCAGAGGCAGCTCTGGTAGGAGGCTCTTTATTGTATCAAGCCAAAAGCTCCCTGTAATTTCCCCCACTGGCCTTCTTTCTCCACCTTGGGGACCCCAGGATCAAAGCCATTAATCTCTCAGAGCCTCTGTTTCTTCATCTAAAAATCGGGGGGAATAATATTCACTTACCAAGGAGTTTTAATGATGAAATGAGAAACCGCGTGTAAAGTGCTCAGTCCCATGTCTGGTCCCCACAGACGTGGGAAGAAGGGAGACTTTTTGGTGATTCTACTGTGAATTCATCCATAGAAGGAGGTGGGGAGGGGTTGGTACAATTTTGTCTGAGGAGGCAGGCAGAGGTGGTGTCGGGGGCGGTCTTCAGCATCATTGAGAGGGACTAGGATCTGAAAGTCTAGGGAGGCCCTGCCATTAAATGACTGGGTCTGTGTCATAATAGAACCTTAGGGAGAATCTGACCCAACTTCATTCCACAGTTTAAGAGTCTGGAGATTAGAGAGGTTGAGAGATTTGTCCAAAGCCACACGATGAGAGGCAGAGCAGAAGCCTGTGGGGACAGACATGAGTTTCTCGGTACTGGAAGTGGACTTGGAGTCCTGAGTCTTAAATATGAACAACGCAGTTTTGTGGATGACTTGCTGTGTAACCTTGGGCAAGTGACTTTCCATCTCTGGGCCTCAGTTTCCTCATGTGTAAAATGAGGTATTGACCTAAACGAATTTTGAGGTTCCTTCTGGCTTTAAAATTCTGTGATTAAAGAGATGGTTCTTGAGCTTGAAGGAAGAGTGGGAGCAACTTATCCAAGATACAGTGTGTTTCAGGTGAGGAGAACAGTACAAGCAAAGACTGGGGAGATAACTGAATTGGCCATTTGGGGAGATAAGACCCCAGAGCACCTGAAATATACAGGAAGGCACTTAGCGTGGTGTCTAACTCAATAAATTCTTTTCCCTTTCTCTGAGCAAAACTTTCCATTTCCACATCTCTACCTCCTCCATTAAATAGAGGATAATGTTATTGAACCAAAGTCCATTCTCCTCTTCTTCCAAAGCAGTGAGGTTGTGACTTGGCATGTGGTTGACTAGCTGGGGACCAAATTCCCCCACCCCCTTGTAGCTTAGTGTGGTCAAGTGACAGCCTCCCCACTAATGGAATGGGAGCTGAAGCGATGTGTTGCTACCTCTAGTCCTGGCCCTTAAAACACTACTCATGTGCTCATGACCATGCAGACAAGGGCATCACCAAGGGCTGGTAGAGAGGACCTTGGGGAAGTAGCAGGTTCTCGTCTGGCTGTGTGGAGCAGCGCAGCCCTCCTCCCTACCCTGTTACGTGAGAGCAATGGACTCTTTGTTACAGCAGCTCAGGCTTTTGCCAGAACCAACACAATGTCTCTAGGTGACTAAGGACAAAGAGGACATAAGTGACTCCTCAGTGCTGAGTTCTGAGGGTTTCTGAGAGCCAGTTCACTGCTCTGTCAGGAGGAGCTCTGTCCTTTGGCCCTCTCTTTGGGTGATGGCTATAATTCCGTTAAAATGAATGGAAGATCCCTGTTAAAAAAGGAATGAGTGGGAAATTGCTGCATAACATAGGGAGATAAACTAGATGATGGGTGATGCCTTAGAGGGCCAGGATAGGGAGGGTGGGAGAGGGTCGCGGGAGGGAGGGGATATGGGGGTATATGTGTAAATACAGCTGACTCACTTTGGTGTACCTCAAAAACTGGCAAAACAATGTAAAGCAATTATATTCCAACAAAGAACTTTAAAAACAAACAAACAAAAGGAACGAGAAAGAAAAAGAGGGAGTTCCCTGGTGGCCTAGTGGTTAGGATTCTGGGCTTTCACTGCGTGACCCGGGTTCAATCCCTGGTCAGGAACTGAGACCCCGCAAGCCGTGACATGGCCAAAAAAAAAAAAAAGATAGAGAAAGAAAGGAAGAGGGAAGGGATGGGGAGAGAGTGGGAGAAGAGAAGTCAAACATGAAGCCAAAGAAAGAATTCTAGGGTCACAGAGCTGTAAGAGGTCTTAGAGATGGTCTCATCCACCTGCAGCCCTCCCAGCTGCCCTGGCCTCCGCCTTTTACAGAGTCCCCTTTTGACTGTCTTGGAGGTATAGGCACAGCTAAATCAAAATATTTGAGGGTAGGGAAGGGGACCAAGCGGGTGAGGGCACGCGCATTGCTGTCCGTGGTCCTGAAATGCCTCATACTCGTAATGTCATGGTTATTTCTTCCATTCGGGGGCATTGATCATTCCAGTTCATTCTCTTCTAGGAATTCTGAACCAAGGAAGAGAAGGGGGGATCATGGGGCAAAAAGGAGGCCACTGAAATAGAAAGGCTTAGGAACAGAAGCTGTAGCAAGGCACAGCTGTGACAGATTGTCAGGGAGAAGCAGAGAGACTTTTGTTTTGACGTTTTCAAACAACTGCAGTTACCTGGAAAGAAACCAACCACTACCAACAATAGCCTGAATGTAAAATGACTGAAGAAGAATAAGAAATGTATGTCTCAAGTGATGCAAAGCTGTGCACATGTCAACATGAATAAACTAATTCAGATGGGCATGCGGAACACAAATGGGAGGGGTGATGGGGTTGATTGTTCTTTGTCTTTGTTTTTCTGTTCTTGCCTGACGAAAAATTTGTAATTTTTACACTGTCACGGAGCAATCAAAACTGTGATTATGTTTCACAATTTTGACAGCTAGTTTCTTGTACTTTAGGTAGTTCTATTCTGTTATAGACAATTTAAACAATTTGCTCTTCCCTGGGAAGTTAAGGAAGGACTACACATGCCTGTACTTCCCACTAAGCCCATGTGGAGAGCAAGCCATAGAGCTGGAATTTCTCAATTCTGGCTCTAAGTGCATTGTGCATAAGAGCTTATTTATACTTCATAATGACTCAGAGAGGAAGGTGCCCTTAGAGCAGATGAGGAAACAGAGTGTCAGAGTGGTAAGTACCTGGTCCAAGGCCACCAGCTGGAAAATGGCAAGCTGAGATTCGAAGCAGGGAGTTCGGCTCTGTAACTTTCATTCTCAGCCCTTCCAACCCTTGGTGTCTTACTTGGCAACAGCAGATCCATACCCAGGCTTCCTGATTCCCAGAGTAGACCCTTTCTTCCCCACCATCTCTGTGTAGCTACAACACAGAACTGAGGTCCCTTTGCTGAAGGGGGCTGCAGTGATGGGGGTCCTGTAGATCTGCAATGCAGTGGAGGCATAGGGCTGGTCTTGGTGGGAGACATGAGGAGGAGAAAGTAGGCTGCTGCTGAGGTCAGGGCTCCAACACCTCTTCATGCCCCAGGGAGCTCTGGCCAGGGAGGAAGATCCAATTTCCAGGCATGGTTGAAACTAGAACTGGGCTGCCCCCTCCCACTTGCCTCCTGTGTCCCTCCCCAACATGCGCTGATGTGAAATAGGCCGAGGGCACAAGGGGAGGTATTGTTCCTGCCCCCACCTTGCATGACCCAGCTCCCAGTGGAGCGTGGAGGAGTTTGTGTAACTTTCCTGGGGGTTAAGAGCAGGTCAGCACAGGGCTGCAGCTCAGGCTAGTCTCCCAGCAAAAGGAGCCTCGGGCTAAACCGGGCAGCCCCGTGGGAACAGCAGCACATACCTGCTGCCCATGCCCTGAAACGAGAGGGCAGCCTGAGCTGCTGGGCGTGAAGACACAGACCCCAAATCCCCCAGCTGCCCTCCTCCCAGCCTGGGCCTTGGGCACAGAGGCAGATCACAGAAACCAGGACCGACAGGGAACTAGAGACAAGGCAGCCCAATGACCACATTTGACAGGTCGACATAATCAGGCCTAGAGAGGAAATAGGAGCCGATGTGAGTCTTACACCTTTCGGAGTGCCATTCATCCATTCACTCACTCATTCGTTATTGAATGATCACTTGTGGAATGTTAAGTGTGGACACTGTCTGAGGGGTTCATTGCATTTCTCATTCAGAGGAGGAGTAGAGACTCAGAGAGGGCATGGATCTTTCCAAAGTCACACAGCTGGTTTGCATCACATCTACTGAGTGTCAGCCTTAGACTGTCTCCTGTATATCAAACATGCAAACGTGTATATATGTACGGTTCCTAGAAAGTCAGATAGAAGAGAAGCCTTAAAAATCTATCTGACCGGGCTTCCTAGGTGGCGCAGTGGTTGAGAATCTGCCTGTCAATGCAGGGGACACGGGTTCGATCCCTGCTCCAGGAAGATCCCATATGCCGCGGAGCAACTAAGCCCGTGTGCCACAAAAAAAAAAAAAAAAATCTATCTGACCCATTCTCCTGTCTCCTGGAAAATATGACTGAGTCTGTTCCACTCGGCAGTTTATTTGGTGTCTATGCTGGGCAAAGTACTTAGCTGATTCTCTTGCTCTGGAAAGGTTTCCAGGAACCAACCAGCCTCCTGTATGGGGAAGTTAGTCCTAATAAGACCTTTCCTCCTTTAATTTAAGCCCTTTTCATTTGTCACACATAGGATGGGAACATCACTTGTATTTCAAGCAAACACCACAGGGTGAGCGAAGGCTGGAATAAGGTCGTGGATATGGAAGTGCAAAAGTGTGTTCACTCCCTGACATCTGGTGGAAAGTCAGAGCTCAACAGAGACTGGGGCGGGTGGGGGGGGGGGGAAGAATGAAAAAGTACATGAAATTCAACATTTAAGCAGTGCTTCAAAGGTTTACAGATGTTCATAGACACTCTTTCAGTCCACAAAGCAATCCTGGACGGCAGGCAGGTATTTTATCCCCATTTCAAAGATGAGAAAGTCGAGGCTCAGAGAGTATAAGTTGGTTGCTGAGAGCCACAGAGCTCGTGAGCAGCAGCGTTTGACCCACACGCAGGCCTCTTGACTCCCAGTCCAGTGCTCCTTCTGTGACACCACATGATTCAGGTACATATGTGGTACGAGTGGGCAAGATGGTGTCATGACAGTGGCAGGTGTGTGTCTCTGGCATTCTTGCAGGGAGGGAAATGCTCGGTTGGGCTAGAGCCATTTCTTCCTTTCCTGGAGTGGAGGTGGAGGAGGGGCCTCTATCCGGCCAGATGTGTTGGGAGGAAGAATGAGTTCATGGCTTGGGTTAATGATCCCTGCAGCCCACATCACTGGGTGGTGGGAACAGGTGGCCAAAGCCAGGCTGGTCATGCAGGGAACAGGGGTGACTGAGTTAGGAGGCACCAGCTGCGGTCTACTCCCCCCACCCCACCCCCCAGGAGATGGATGTGGGGCACCTTGTCCTACTGTCCCCACCTTAGTTCAGACCCTCATCAGCATGCATCTGGACCACCGCAGCTGCCTGACGGATCCCCTGTCTCCAGCCCCGTCTAGTCCCATGCCTTCTCTTTGCCGCTGGCAGAGCTGGGTTTGTACAGCTCAAAGCTGCTCATGTCATGTCTCTCTAGAGAATCCTTCAAGCCCCTCTCCCCCAAGTGCAGAGCCCAACTCCCAAACAGGCTCTTAGCATTTGACCCCAACTTACCCTTCTAAACATGGGCACAGAGCTCCCCTTTGGGCACCCTGTGCCCTCACAGTGGCTCCCTCTGCACCTGTGTCCTTGCTCTCCCCTTCACCTGGAATCCCCCCCTGTCAGGCGCTGACACTGACCTTTCCCTCTTTTCAACTTGCAACTCAGTTTTCCTCTTGCAACATTTCCCATCTTTTTACTTGTGTTTCTGTGCATTTTATCTCCTGACCTGGACCATGAGCTTCTCAAGTTATATCTCATTTAGTCCCCTCTGGTCCCGACCCAGCACTTACTCGTGGCAGGGGCTTAGTAGCCTACAGTGGAGTGGGCCGGGGGCAGGAGAGGGGAGGGCTCACCGTGCAGGCCCCAGAGCCAAGCTATGCCTGGATTCAAATCCTGCCCCTGCCACCTATTAGCTGTGTGATTTGGGCATGCAGCGCCACACCCGTGCCTCAGTTTCCCTACTGTCCAATGGGGGTCATAGTACCTGCTTCATGGGGTTCCTTGAGGATTGCATGGGTTAACAGATGTAAAACATTCAGGACAATGCCTGGTACATAGTTGGTATTCAGTAGATGTTGGATATTATTTATAATGTAGTCCTATCAATGGGCCTGATGAGATTTTTATTTTCAGATGAGAATTTCAGATGGAAAGTAAGAACTAACATTTATTGAGCACCCATTATGTGCCAGGCAGGGTGCTAAGATTTCCACAAGCTTCTTCTCATTTAGTCCTGGCAAGGATGCTGGGAGGTAAGCAGCGCTCCCATTTTTCATATGAAGAATTTGAGGCTCAGAGATTAAGTCATGGGCTTGTGGACACACAGGTAGGAAATGATGGAGCTGAACTTGAACCCAGATCTGTGCAACTCCCTGCTCTGGCCTTTCTTTCTGTTCAACCCTACTGACTCGGGAATCCAGAGAGAGATCCCTGTGAAGTAGTCCCTGGAAGGAGACCCCCCCTTTGCCGCCCCCCAAGGCTTGGTACCCCCCTTCCCAGTCCCTCTCCAAGGCCCACCCCTCCAGGGAGCAGTGGAGCTGGTACTGAGGTCGAGGTGTGGTCTCAGGGGCTGGGGAAGCTTCCGGAGTCTCTCTCTTCTTCTCTTCCCTAAAGCTTAGCCAGGACTGCCTCTTGGGCTCAGCCTGTTGGCTCCTGGCCAATTCAGATGTTACATCAGGCCTGGATCCCAGGAGGCTGGCGAGTATAGGCAAGGTGCCTACTCCAGGGGCCATTGCAGGGGCACCATTGTACCTCTTACCCAGGCCCCAGCTGGGTAACAGAAAGCAAGAACCCTTTGGAAGTTAACCCACCTGTGCTGCAATGCTGGCTCTGGCAACTCTCAGCTGGGCCTCGAGCAAGCTACTTCAGGGCAAAGGGCCTCAGTTTCTCCATATGCAAAATGGGGGAAAGAATCCCTATTCCCCAGGTTGCTATGAGCATTAGTTAAGATGGGGCTTAGTAGGTGCTCAGTAAACACTGGCTTCCTCCCTCTGGAGCTCCCCCAGGACCTACCTCTGAGGGCCCTGTCTAATGTGTTTAAAAAGGAGATCTGCCTGAAAGCCCTCCTTGCCCCACTCCAGGCAGCAGAAATTGCCTGGGGAGCCTGTGCTATCCTTCTTCTATCTTTGACCTCTCCCTCTAGGTGTGCGGTGTGGAGAGGACTCGGCCTGGTCCAGGCGGGACCACTTTCCTATCCCATGGGGTGCTTTTAACTTCCTCCTGAAGATACATGAGCCCCAGGCCCTGGGCTGGCCGGGGAAGGGGGTGCACCGGGCCTTAACCTGCCTGCCCCTTGACCAAAGTCCTGGCATTCCTGCAGGAGCTGACCTTAGCCTTGCCTCTGTCAGGCCGAGGGTTCCCCCCACCAGCCTCATTGCACCTTAAGAAGGTCCATTCTGGACCCCAGTCGGTGGCTTTATCTGTTCCATACCCTAAGGGCCCCTGAAGGGTGGTGGGCTTATTCACACTTTACAGATGGAGAACTTGAAGCTTGGAGAGCATACAACAGACTGTACTACTGAGAAGGGCCAGAGCTGGACCCCAAGTTTATCTGGCTCTGAAGTCCATGGCTTTCCTCTGTACCCCTTGCCTCCTGGGTCCCAGCCCTGAGAGGAAACACTCTAACCTCACCACTTAAGGCAGGAAGCTCCCTCACCACCTAAGTAATGTGGCCTTTGCTTTGAAAGGGCCTCACTTCTGGCCTAGAGTGGAATCCCTTTGATCCATCCCAGAGAGGGAAAGAAAGCTGATGAATTCCCTGGGTGGGGGCAGGGGGAGGGGGGAAGGAAGAGAGAGTCTGAAGACCACAGTGGAAGGAATTGGCCCTGAAGCTGAATGATAACAACAGAGGTGGGCTTGCCCTGGACTGGCCTCACTGTGGCCAAAATCCCCTGGTAAACATGGCAGACCCCAGGAGGGAGAAAGCTGCCTAGAATAGAAGTGAAGGAAAGCAGATTAGGGGGTACTCTTCTGGCTTTCACTGTGTGGGCTTGTTGGGTGGGCTAACCATGCAACACGTACCATGCATGTCTGCTAAGACTCTTGGTTGCAAGCGAGAGAAAACCCTCCTCAAATTGGCATCACAAAATGAGGGCAATTATTGGTTCTCATAATGGGCTAGTTCAGCTATAGATCTGGCTTCAGGTGCAGTTTGATTCAGGGCCCGAGTGACAGCACCAGAAGTCATCTCTCAATTCAGTTGCCCTTGGTTGTCTCCATTCGTCAGCTCCATAAGGTGGCAAAAATGGCTGTGTTGCACTAGGATAGATACCAACTCACTACAGCGGAAAGGAAGGCACTTCCCTTTCCCAGAAGCCCCAGCTTTCATTGACTCTGATTGGTGTATATGCACACCCTGGAATCAATCACGGTGGCTGGAGGTGAGGGTGGCGGGACACAAAGATTGAATTAATCCAGAGCCCGTCCCTTGAGTATCAGCCCATCAAACCCCCTGGGGGTGGGGAAGGAGTAGTGTCCCAAAGGGAATTCGGGATTTGGTTCTGAGAAGGGGTAGCAAGTACCAGGCAGCCAACAGCAGTGTCCCCCACACCCTCTCCCCCAGCAAAAAGAACTCCAGAGCCCATTTAGACAGCCCAGCCTTGGTTCTGAATTCTCCTCTCTGCCCCTTTCCTTTCATCTCATCCCGTCTCCATCCTGAACTTGCAGCTCAGGCTCTGTCTTAGGTCAGGGTCCCTGGAAGCAGAGCCTGAGATAAGGATTTGGGTACACAAGATTTCTTGGGGGTGTGGTCTCAGGAGAAAGGCTGAGAGAGAAGCAGCATTGGGCAAGGGAAGGAGCTAAGCAAGGATGCAGTCTCAGCTTCAGCCTCACCCCCACAGGGAGCCCTGGAGCATCAACTGCAGCTGAGTTGGTCCCTCCTTGAGGCAGGGAAGCCAGCCTCTTGCACTCCCCTCCTCCCCTCATGCCAGTCACTGTGTGGTCATGGGCTACCGAGGTGTGTGTGTGTCCTCTTGGGAGGCAGTTCCCACTCACCAAGAGTGATCCTTGGTGGGGATCAGCTCAGAGGTGGGGGCATCTCGGAGCCATTAGCAGCTAACACTCATAGCAGCAGAGAGGGTCTGGGCAGAGTCCACTACAAGCTTTGCTTGCCCTTCAGACCCAACAGCCTGTTTCCTTGGCAGGACTCCCTCAGTGACCGCCTGGGCTAAATCACCATATTTCCCTGGTTGCTTATAATTGCCTCCCCAAACTTGGTGGACTCCAAGGGCCTCCTACCTTTGACACTACCCCCAAGGTGGCCCATGGTCCTACCCGGCCCCTGGAGCAGGAACCAAGGAGAGATAGGTTTCCTGTTCTGGGATGCAGCCTCCTGCAGAAGCAGCATTTATATGGGGCTGCCACGGGGGAGCGCAGAGTTCCTGGCCTCCTGGTTTCCTCACTCCTCTTTAGCCTGACCTTCATCTGTTACTTCGGCATTGGGATTCCTGGGACGTCTCCTGCCCCCCTTCCAGTGAATGCAATTGAGCCTCCTTCCAGAGTGGTCAATTCTGCTGGCCCTTCCGGTTCCCCAGCCCTGGATTCTTCTTTAAGCAGCTGATCCCCTCTGACAAGAGTAGTTCAGGTGAACTCTCTTGCCAGGCCTTGTTTGAGGGCTTGGCTTATCTAGTTTAAGAGCAGCCACCCTATATAAATGTAAAGGAAAAACAACAAATGTTTGTAGAGATAGGACCAACAAGGGGTTAACTCTCTAATCTACAAAAAGGTTTTATAAATCAATAATTATATATATGAACACTGCAATAAAAAAATTGGTCAAAGGACTTGAACAAGCAATATTATATAAGAAGGAGTCAGAATTATCAATATGCAGATGAGAAGGTGCCTGACCTCACTGGTAATCAAAGAAATTCAAATTAAAGCAGTGATGAGGAATCTTTTTTTTTTCTTCGCTTTTCCAGTTGTCAGATATTCCAATGAGGGTGTGGAGAAATGGCCACCTTTGTGGCCTGGTCATGGGGCAATGGGAACGTAAAGAGGTACATTTCTGGAAGGCAATTTAGAAACCCTTGGCAAGACTGGAACCTTAGGTCTACAATTTGACTCCTTGGAATTTATCCTAAGGAAACATTGGAAGATGTGCCCAAGGATACACATGCAGTGATGTTATCTCAGCACTATTTATAACAGCCAAAAAAAAAAAAGGAAATGACTTAATGATCTATCAGTAGACAACTGGTTAAATCAATTATAGCTCATTCATATAGTGGAATATTATGCAGCCATGAAAATGATGCACATCTGAAGTAAGTCAGAAAGACAAATACCATATGGTATCCCTTATATGTAGAACCTAAAATATGGCACAAATGAACCTATCTACAAGACAGAAACAGACTCACGGACATAGAGATCAGACTTGTGGTTGCCAAGGGGTAGTAGGGGAGGGAGAGGGATGGACTGGGAATTTGGGGTTGGTAGATGCCAACTATTACATTTAGAATGGATAAATAACAAGGTCCTACTGTATAGCACAGGGAACTATACCCAATCTCCTGGGGTAAACCATAATGGAAAAGAATATTTAAAAAAAGAATGTAGATTTGTATAAAACTGAGTCACTTTGCTGTACAGCAGAGACTGGCACAACATTATTCATCAACCATACTTCAATTTTAAAAAAATGATGTACATCTGTGTCCACTGACATCAGACAAGCCCCATGATCCAGTAAATTTCGTAAAGTTACAAAATATGTAGAATGTGCGTTACCTATGTTTATACCTGAGTGTGTGCAGAGGCCCAGGAAGTTGTCTGGAAGGGTGGTCATCTGTTTCCGAGTAGTAGGAACTGTGGATTCTGTGGTTTGTGCCTTCTTTGAGTAACCAGTGCCACGTGGCCCTCTGGGCCTGCCACTCCCCTGCCTTCTCATTCTGGTGGAGTTGACTCACCCCAGGGTCACAATGGTTGGCTGTGCCCCTTGTATAGGCTCAAGGGGACCCGAACCAATCTGGATTTTTCTGGAGCTCCTGAGAAAGACTGTGTTACATAACAAAGCCCTCCGAAAATTGCTGGTGTAAAACAATAACCATTTAGGAATTTGGAGAGTGCGCAACTGAAATGGCTTATCTGTGATCCACAAAGTCCAGGGCCTCAGCTGGGAAGTTGTAGATGACCAGAATGGCTGGAGGCTCGAATCATCTGGAGAGTTCTTCACTCACACGTCTGACACCTGGCATGACTCGAAGGCTGGGCTTAGCTGGAGCTGTCTACAGGAGCAACCTACTCCTGGGCTGCACGTGACTTGGACTTCTGACAGCACGGCAGCCAGGTTGCAAGGGGAGGAGGGCATCTGGAGAATACTTCAAGAGGTGAAGGCAAAAGCTGCAAAGCTGCTTTGGTCTCAGCCTCGGAAATCATGGCGGCATCACTTCCATCGCATTCTATTGGTTACTAAAACCATCTCATATCCAAGGGGGGTGGGAACTAGACTCCACCTCTAGTTGATGGAAAGTGTGAGGTCACACTGCAGAAGAGCAGCTGAGATGGAAGATAGTGTGGGCTCGTGTGGAAAAGGCAGTCGGCCACAGTCTTTCTTTCCCGCTGGACTCAAAGTTGAGAGATGTGAGATCTGGGGTAGCCACAGCCACCTTGGAACCACAAAGAGGAAGCCTGTGCAGAAAGCCAGTGTGGAGGAGAGCCAAGGGATGTGAGAGAGCCAGAAAGAGAGACAGACAGAGAGACGGAGAGAGAGGGAAAATGAATATGAATGTGAAAGGGAGAGAGAGAGACCAGGTCCAGAGGGCATCATGTGAAGCCAGCTCCACCCCTGACTCTTCAGTTTCAGGAACCAATAATCCCCTTAGGCTTAAGCTGGTCTGGGCTGGGTTTTCTGTCTCTTGTAGAAGAAATGGCCCTAATCAATATAAAGGGATTTTTACAAGAATAATACTCCCTTTTTAAATACTTTTTCATGTGGCTTGAATTTTCTACAATGTTTGTCACATTTTCAGTGTTAAAAAAATTTTTAAGTCAAACAGCCATTTGTGGGTCACCAATGGTGGCAACTATGACTTTAATAACCTCCCGTTTTGATCGATTGGAAGACTAACATCCTTCGCCTTCCATGATCTTTTGTTTGTTGGAGTGCAGCATCCACACTCCCGTCCCACCGTCCATCACTAATTCCTCAGTGTCCTCTGAGCTTCAAGCACCTTCCAGCTGTTCCATCCAAAGTATAGTCAACTGGTGGGAGGGTTCTGGTACAGCACGGTTCCCAGCCCCTAGGAGCCCTCAGTCCAGGCAGGAGGCAAAAGCCAGCAGAATCATTCTGATCAAGGGCTGTGGGTGCTAAGATGGAAGTACATTGTGCTGTGGCAGGAGTTGGAGAAAAGCGGGGAAATTCTAAAATGGAGATGAAGGGGGCATTCCAGACAGAGGGACCGGCTTGAGCAAAGGCCTGGTGGTGAGACCATACAACATATGACACAAAGCAAGCGACTGCACAATGGGAGCGTGATGTGGGGGCTTCGGTGGAGACTCAGATCGCAGGTCGGAGCCTAAGCTGGGAGGGCCTTGAATGCCAGGATAAGGAGTTTAGCTTTATCCTGAAGATAAGGGGAGACACTGGAGGGATTTAAACAGACAAGTGTCATGATCAGATTTTGAGATGGGATGGCAGCTCCCATGAAGGTGTGGGTAACAGATGGGAGAGGCCTGAGACCAGGTAAGCAGCTATTGCAATAGTCCGAGTGATAAGCAGTGAGAACCTAAGTCTTCTTGCATCCTTGTAGCTACTCTGTTCGAGCCTCACCCAAGAAAAGGCCTTCCTTGCTACCTATGCCCAGGGCCTGAACTGGGGGAGAGAAGGCATTCTGGTGTCCTCCAGAGTGCCTTGGTGAGAGACCTCATCCTGCCAGAGCTCAATCCATTCGGTTTCCCCGCTAGACCCAGATCCTGGCCCTCGTTAGGGTGTGTGGGAAGCAGGGGGCTGTCCGTATCTAACCTCGTTCAATCCACCTGACTGAGGAGAACCCAGACTGGAGGCCAGCCTTCAAATAACAATAGCTGAAAACAGTAAAGACAAGAACAACCCTCACATACTGCAAGACGGCGTAAACACTTGACCTGGATTATCCCATTTCCCCCTCTCGGTAACCCTCTGAGGCAGAGCCCATTGCCGTGTCCACTTCACAGATGAGAACACTGAGTCTCTGAGCCAATGCAATAGCCATTCACATTGGAGGCTCCCAGGCCAGGGAGTTGCCTGAAGATTCTACCCCAGCAGCGCTGAGGTCCTTGCTCTTCGCAAGTGGAATGTAGTGGCCCACTTTCTCCTTCTGCTCATCTGTCCAAGATCAACAAGGATGTCCCCTCCTCTAGGCAGCCCCTGACCACCCTGGTCCCATCCCCACCCACTCCAGTGGGGACAGGTCTCCTACTCCCTTTCTGCTGCCCCAGCATTTATCTCTCCGCGCTGTAATGGTCTGCTTGTCTGTAGGACGGGGCCAGCTTCCCGAGGTTAAGCAGACAGCTCTCACTCACCCTGTGGTCCCAGCACCCACCCAGAGCAGGCTCACAATAAATGGTCAGATGTTAAAGGGAGAGGTAAGATGCTCCCCACTTGCCCACCTGCAACGGGGCCTTCTGGCTCTCCGGAGGGCTGGTCTGCCTCCCCTGAAACCTGCCCCACCCCTACACGGAGATCCAAGGAGGGTCTTTCCCAAGTTGTATGTCCCCCATCATTGGTCCTGCTCCCTACTCCTTGCCTTCTCTTTTCCAAATAAGGATTCAAGTTCAAGAGCTGCTGATAATCTCTAAATGAAGCGAGGCTGGTTCTTGGTCAGACTCATGTACCAGGGTGCCCAACCTATGACCAACCCGGTAAAAAATGAGAGAGTAAGAGGGAAAGGGACGAGCTGAAGGTAGAAGAAGCAGTGAGAGAGCAAAGTGTCTTCTCCTTTGGAGCCTCCTTTGAGTCAGGGATGCGGAGAAGCGGGGGAGGCATCGGCGCAGCCTTTAGCCGACAAAATTGAGCAGTTGTGGTGTGCAGCGGCCTGTGATACTTAAACACAATAGCTGATCTAATCACCAGCCCCATTCTCTGGGAAGCTTTTTGCTGCATTTTAGCACAGAAAAGTGTTGCCTTTCTCTCTTTTGTGGCTCAAGCTGCTATTTAAGAAAGCAAAAAAAAAAAAAAAAAAAAAAATCGATATGCCTTCTCTGGCTTTCAGTCTTTTCCCCCCCAAAAGGTGTTTCTTTGGGGAAGGGGAAAAGGTGGGGGGGGGGGGATCGAGGAGTGTTTTTGTCATTCATAAGCCATGGTGACAAATCCTTGACACCATCCGCAGCTATCGATCAGCCCCATTCGCGGCACCAGAGGACAAATAGAAATCATTTGTCTGTCTTGGCTCCCAAACAGCCCGAGACAAAGGGCTCAGCGGCAATCAGCAGCTGGAGGTATTAGCAGTGGGTCAAGTTCGGAGGTCAGAGGTCAAACAGGTTGTCATCAGTTTCTCACGGCTCTCAGAGCAAGGGCAGGGGAGGGGGCAAGTAAAGCCCACCAACAACACAGCTGGTTCTTATTAGCCAAATCCTGCCTCCCTGTAAAGAGAGAGGGGCCAGTCGGGTCCACACCCACCCCAGGGACACCCCGGGGTGCCAGGTTTCACGGCGTGGCGGCAGGGCCAGGGGTGGTGAGGGGCTGGGAAGAAAAGAAGTGAGATCTGAGTCCTGCCTCCCACTATTCATCCTTCCCACTCTCCCCCGGGAAACCCTGCGTTATTCTGTCCTGCACCCTGAAAGAGACAGAGGGAGAGACCTTGGGTTTCTTTGGGAGTCTGAGAGAGCGAGTTAATCCTGTAAAATTGGAAGTGGCTTAGATGCCCTGGGAAACAGGGGATGCAGGCAGGGGATCCTGGAGTAATTTTAAGCCCCTGTTTACACACCACCTGTTTTGGTTTCTCCTTCCACCCTTGGGAGGAGGAGACCCAACCCTTGGGGCAATTAATCTAGAGAAAGATACAGAAAGATGAGGGTGACAGATCCAGCCTCGGGGGAGTGACACCTCAGGAGGTGACTCAGGAGGACGGGAGAAGCACAACACATAGGGTGACAGCTAACAGCCCTTCTCATGGAGCACTCAGCACCAAGGCTCTGGGCCTGCTGCAGTGGTGATCTCACTTAAGCACCACTGAGAGCCCTGTGAGGGCTTATTGGTCCCCTTTTACAGATGGGGAGACTGAGGCTCAGAGAGATTAATTAGATCATCAGTCCCATTGAAGCTGCAAGGGGACCTCAGCACATATCTGAGAAGTGGATCTCCAAGAAACAAAGGAAGAGGCACCTTTGATGGGGTATCTTCTCAGTAAACAGGAGTCGACCTGATAGGAATATGGTGAGAGCTCTGCGTCCCTGGTCTTGTCAGCTACGCCTTTGGAGTGACCCCAAACACCCAAGGACTGTATTGTTTTACAAGGGTGAAAGGACCCAGAACTGGAACTTGCAGCCCCAAAGAGGACCCCCACTTAGGGAGAGAAAGGTGATGTGGATGTACAGCTGATCAGTGTGCGCCCAGATTGGACTGCAGGACTTGACTCCACCAATCAGGTGGTAAAGCCAGCTTGCAGGAGCCTTCTAATCAGCTAGCAAGAATGATGATCCTCTTCAGCGCTACAGAGAGACAGGAATGGCCAGGTTTAATGCCTGTCTAAAGACATGAGTGGCCAGCCAGGGGACCCTGCTGAAACAGGGGCCGTGCCTGAGTCCAAGGGGACGTCGGGATGCACTCTCATAGAGATGACTAGGCAATTCTCTGATGCACCTATTATTTGGTCCAGCTCTCTAAGGGACCTGTAAGATAGGAGAAAAATAAGGTAAAATGGGGAATGAGGTTGGATAGATTGGAGTGTTTGAATGAAACCTCAGTGATCCATGGCTTAAATGTTCTTCTGAAACAGGAGCCCTTAAAAATAACTAAGGGCTTTGGCTATAAAAGAGGGGTCTACAAATCTGCACATGGGATAACACTGCATAGAATTAAATACACACACACACATACACACACACACACACACACACACACACACAACTGGCGAAATCTGAATAAGGTCAATGGATTGTACCAATATCAGTCTCCTAGTTGTGATATTGTACTGTTGTTATGCAAGATGCTACCTTTGGGGGAAACTGGATGAAGGATACCTGAGGTCTCTCTGTATTATTTCTTACAACTGTGTGTGAGTCTACAATTATCTCAAAAGGAGAAAAAGTATAAAAGGCAAAAAATAAGGAGCTTTCTGTTCCCTTAACGGAGTTCTATTCTCTGCTGCTTGACAAAGAGACAGGGAAAAGCAGAAGCAGGAAAGAAACAAGCCCTTGATCCATGAGCTCTCTCAATGTAGAAGACAGAAGAATGACCCACATTATATTTAATCACACATTATTATCCCATTTTTTGGAGGGGAAAACTGAGGCTCAGGGTCATGTACTCATTGGTCTGAGGCCACACTGGCTGAGCAGGCATCCCAGTCCCAGTCCGCTGACTCCAAAGCCTGGGTGCTTTCCATCACATCACCAAGTTGGTAGTGTTCCTATTTCCAGAGACCCAGAAAGTGTGCTCTCCACAGACGGACTTAGCCCAAGAAGAAAAATGTGTCAGTTTCGTTAAGTATCCATTAAGTACTTTGCCACCAAGAGTACAGAGTTTTTAAAAAGGGAATAAAACAGGACCCCTGTCTTCAAGAATCTGTGGTTGTGTACAGGAGACCAGCACAGCTAGGGATGGGCTGGATTTTCATAAGAGCAACACAGGGTCAGAGAAAGGGACATCTGTGGGGAGTGGACAGATAGGGAGGGCCTCTTGAAAAGGGCAACTATGTCTTTTTTCCCAATTTTTTTGTTGTGGTAAAATACATATAACATAAAATTTACTATCTGTGCAACCATCACCACCATTCATCTCCAGAACTCTTTTCATCTTGCAAAACTGCAACTCTGTACCCATTAAACAACAACTCCTGGGAATTTCCTGGCGTTCCAGTGGTTAGGACTCTGTGCTTCCACTGCAGGGGTCATAGGTTCGATCCCTGGTCAGGGAACTAAGATCCCACAAGCCACACTGCATGGCCAAGGTAAAAATTAAAAAACCAACTTGCAAATCCCCTCTCCTCTCAGCCCCTGGCAACCACCATTCTACTTTCTGTGAATTTGACTACTCTAAGTACTTTATATAAGTAGAGTCATGCAATATTTGTCTTTCTGGGACTGGCTTATCACTTAGCATAATGTCCTTAAGGTTCATCCATGCTGTATCAGATGTCAGACGTTTCCTTTTTTAAGGCTGAGTAATATTTCATTGTTTGCATATACCATATTTCGCTCACTCATTCATCTGTGGATGGATACTCGGGTTGCTTCCATTTTTTAGCTATTGGAATAGTGCTGCTATGAGCATGGATATACAATTATCTCTTTGAGACCATGCTTTCAATTCTTTTGAGTATATACCCAGAGGTGAAATTGCTGGGTCATATGGCAATTCTGTTTTTAATTTTTTGAGAAAAGGGGACAGTTATATCTTTATATATATATATATAAATTTATTTATTTATTTATTTTATTGGCTGTGTTGGGTCTTTTTTTTTTTGCTGTGCACGGGTTTTCTTTAGTTGCGGTGAGGGGGGGCTACTCTTCGCTGTAGTGCGCGGGCTTCTCATTGCCGTGGCTTCTATTGTGGAGCAAGGGCTCTAGGTGCATGCGCTTCAGTAGTTGCAGCATATGGGCTCAATAGTTGTGGCTCATGGGCTTAGTTGCTCTGCGGCATGTGGGATCTTCCTGCAGCAGGGATTGAACCCATGTCCCCTGCATTGGCAGGCGGATTCTCAACCACTGCACCACCTAGGAAACCTGACAGTTATATCTTAAAGAGTATAAGATTTTGGTTTTAGTTTGTAGTTATGATTTTTTTTTTGCTTTTTTGCCTTATTTTTTGTTGTTTTTTAAATAAGTAGTATATGTTTATATGGTTCACAATCTAAAAAGTCTAGAAAGGTCCTTGAAAAGCCCCCCTCCCACTCCCATTCCCCAGCTCTTCCCTGCAGAGATAACCAATGTTAGCAGCTTCTTGCTTATTCTTAAAGAGAGATTTCAGGCATGTACAAACAAATACATATATTTATTAGGAGGGTCTTGGTAAGTGGAGAAGAGAAGAAAGAAAAGGCACCAGGAAGGATAAAGTTGTCATGGGAAAACATCCTTGTCCTCTTAAATTTTCTATCTCTTTGTTTTAGGGATGTCTCTTATAAACAGCATATAATTTGATTTTAGTTTTCATTCAATTTTCAAGTTTTTGTCTTTTACTAAGGAAATTTTACCCATTTATATTTTTTTCTGTATTTAGCTGGTTTGGTCATACTGATAGACAAAAGGGAAAGAATTCTTTTTTTTTTCCTAAGAACTTTTATTGAGATACACTTAACAGACAATAAACAGCATACATTTAGAGTATACAATTTGGTATCCCAATCTCCCAATTCATTTCCCCCCAACCCTCCCCACTTTCCCCACTTGGTGTCCATATATTTGTTCTCTACACCTGTGTCTCTATTTCTGTCTTGCATTTCCTCTTTCATAGTTGTTAGCATTTGCCTTATGTATTGAGGGGCTCCTATATTGGGTGCATATATATTTATAATTGTTATCTCCTCTTCTTGGATTGATCAAAAGGGAAAGAATTCTTTTGGTGAAAACAAATGCCTCTTGGTTTTACCTCCTGGTTAATTTTTGTTCTTCCTTTCAAAAATTCTGATCTACTAATCTCCACTGTCCCTTTCACCTTTCTTCCCTAGTGTTTTGGAAGAACTTTTTATTCCGTTACTGGTTAACTTTAAAATTTTGTTTAACAATTCTTTAATTTGTAGTCATTTAATATTTTTATTTTGAGATCCTTAAACTACAAAGAAATAAAGAAAAATATAACCAACACCTCTATTCCCACCATCCATCATTAGTGTGCCAGTCACCCACGTATTGCCTCTCACCTCCAAATCCACCATTGTTTACCCTGCTTGGTGATACTGGAGCTGGGCCCTGTGAACACTTCTCTTTTATCAGCTGGCACAGGGTTAGGCTCTGTGAGTAGAGGGTCCTGGACGTGCACTGCATGGCATAGCAGAGGAAGGGCTTCTCCTCCTGGTTCCTGTGTGCAATCCCTGCTCCCAGGGCACAGCTGCCAGTAGCGTATGGGAGACCCAGTGGTGCTCATCCTCCAGCAAATTGCACTGGCACCCCCGTAGGCAGCTTCCTGGTTGCCAGCTGTGGGCCAGCTCTGGTTGAAGCACTTCAGTGAACTCTGTGGGGTCCCTCTCAGGTCTGAACCTCAGTCTTGGGTTGGGGGGCCCTCTTCCAAGTGTGTTCCTTCCTTGGATACCCTCTCTTAGCCCTAGATGTAGTAGCTTCCCTCCACGTTTGTTCCCTTAGAGGTCCCTTTTACCCCCTTAGTAGTTAACCACCTTTCACCAGTTAATAGTTTTTTATATTTAATGTTCCCTTGGGCTTCCCTGGTGGTGCAGTGGTTAAGAATCCACCCGCTGGGCTTCCTAGGTGGCGCAGTGGTTGAGAATCCGCCTGCCAATGCAGGGGACACGGTTCGATCCCTGCTCCAGGAAGATCCCACATGCCGCGGAGCAACTAGCCTGTGCACCACAACAATTGAGCCTGAGCTTTAGAGCCCATGAGCCACAACTATTGAGCCCATGTGCTGCAACTACTGAAACCCACACGCCTAGAGCCTGTGCTCCGCAACAAGAGAAGCCACGGCAATGAGGAGCCCGCACGCTACAACGAAGAGTAGCCCTCATTCACCGCAACAAAAAAAGAAAGCCCACACACAGCAAAAAAGACCCAACACAGCCAATAAAATAAATAAATTAATTAATTAAAAAAAAAAAAAAAAAGAATCCACCTGCCAATGCAGGGGACACAGGTTCGATCCCTGGGCCGGGAAAATCCCACATGCTGCAGAGCAACTAAGCCTGTGCACCACAGCTACTGAGCCTGCATTCTAGAGCCCACGAGCCACAACTACTGAAGCCTGTGTGCCTAGAGCCTGTGCTCCTCAACAAGAGAAGACACTGCAATGAGAAGCCTGCGCACTGAAATAAAGAGTAGCTCCTGCTCTCCACAGCTAGAGAAAGCTTGCTTGCAGCAACGAAGACCCAACACAGCCAACAAATAAATAAATAAATAAATAAATAAATAAATAAATAAATTTATTTTTTTAAAAATGTTCCCCATGTAGTTCCTGTCTCCTGATTGGACCCTGACTGATACATTTAGTAAAGTTAATATTTTGTGGTGTTTGCTTGCTTTTGTTTTATTTTAAGTGAATTACACATTACAGGTATAGTTAAGACCCTCCTAACTGCCATTCCCAGTTCTATACCCTTTCTCCAACAAAGAACCACTATTATGAGTCTGAGGTGAATCCTTCCATTTATGAAAACATTTACATCCACTCATGTGTAGTCATAAATAGTATATATTGTACTATTTTTATATTTAAAAATGTATGGAGGGACTTCCCTGGTGGCGCAGTGGTTAAGAATCCACCTGCCAATGCAGGGGACTCAGGTTTGATCCCTGGTCCAGGAAGATCCCACATGCCGAGGAGCAGCTGAGCCCATGCACCACAACTACTGACCCTGTGCTCCAGAGCCCGTGCACCACAACTACTGAGCCGTCGTGCTGCAACTACTGAAGCCCTCGCGCCTAGAGCCCATGCTCTGCAACAAGAGAAGCCACTGCAGTGAGAAGCCCACCCACTGCAACGAAGAGTAGCCCCTGCTTGCCACAACTGGAGAAAGCCTGCATCCAGCAATGAAGACCCAAAGCAGACAATAAATAAGTAAATTTTAAAAAATGTATGTAAGTAGTATACTTTTCATATCATTCTGAACAGTGTTTCTATCCGCCCAACATTACATTATTTAAAACCATCTACGTGGGGACTTCCCTGGTGGTCGAGTGGCTAAGACATCACACTCCCAATGCAGGGGGCCTGGGTTCGATCCCTGATCAGGAAACTAGGTCCCACATGCCGCAACTAAAAGATCCTGTATGCCGCAACTAAAAGATCCTGTATGCCACAACAGAGATCCTGCATGGAGCAACGAAGATCCCACGTGCTGCAACTAAGACCCAGTACAGCCAAATAAATAAATAAATAAATATTTTTTAATAAATAAATAAAACTACCCATGTGGATACGTATAGTCGAGCCTCCACATCTGCAGATGCAGAGCCCGCAGATCAGAGGGCCAGCAGCGCTATGCCATTGTACATAAGGACTTGAGCATCCGTGGATTTTGTTGTTTGTTGGGGGGGTCCTGGAACCAATCCCCTGTGGATACTGAGGGATGATCATATAGATCTAATCCATTCCCACCATATAAACATGTCATATGTCATTAATTCATCCCCCTATAGGTATGCATTTATATTGTTTACATTATTTGGCCACTTGTCAACAATTGTGTGGTACACATCCTGTGTATACACACCCCAGAATCCTCCAGGGAACATGCCTAGAAATTGAATTTTCTGAATAGTCTCAGAGTAGGTACATTTTAAAATGTTATTAGATGGACTTCCCTGGTGGCGCAGCGCTTAAGAATCCGCCTGCCAGTGCAGGGGACACGGGTTCGATTCCTGGGCCAGGAATATCCCACATGCCATGGTGCAACTAAGCCCATGCACCACAACTGCTGAGCCTGTGCTCTAGAGCTCGTGAGCTGCAACTGTTGAGCCCGTGTGCTGCAACTGCTGAAGCCTGCAGCGCACGACAACAGAGTAGCCCCCATTCGCCCCAACTAGAGAAAGCCCTCGCAGCAACAAAGACCCAATGCAGCCAATAAATAAATAAGCAAATTTAAAAAAACAACAAAATGTTATTACATGCTGTTTATTTGCTCTCCAAGTGGGAATATTTACACTTCCACCAGCCATGTATTTCAGTATTTTCCTTACATCTTCACCAACACTTTATATTGTTAGACCTCTTATTTTTCCCCAATCTAATGGGTGAAAAACGGTATCTCACTTTTATTTTCATGACTTTAGTGGCCATTTGAATATCCTCCTCTGTGAATTGTCTGTTCATATTTTTCCTCTACCTTTCTGTTGGGTTATCTTTTTCTTACAGATTATAGGAATTCTTTATACATTCTGATAGATACATTATATACTGCAGTAAATTGCCCACCTTTTAATCTTGCTTGTGGTATATTTTGCCTGAGACAAGATGTAATTTTAATTAATTAAATCTATTTTTTATTTTATAGGTTGTTCTTATGTTTTTCTTGTTTCAGAAATCTTTCTCTATCTGGGTTATAAAAAATATTTTCCTCTAATTATTTTTCATAGGTCACTAAACTATCTACATTTTATTTTTGTGAATGATGTATTACAACTCTATTGTTAAATAGTCTTTCTTTTCCCTAGTGATAAGTGGTGACGTCTCTAACACATGCCATTTTCCTGTATGTAGATACGAATATGTTCCTGGTCTCTCTGTTCTGTTTTATTGGTTTATTATCTATGCCTATGTTAATTAGGATAAAAAAAAACAAGCTGATATAACAAGTTTCAACAATTGTGTGACTTAAAGGACAAAGTGTATATTTTATGCACATAATAGTCTAAGGTGGGCTCTGCTCCTTGAAGCCATTCAGGAACTCATGTTCTTTCCATCTTGTGGCTCTGTCATTCCCTGTTGATGTCTGGGTCACCGCCACATTTGGGTTCCAGTCTAGGGGAAGGATGAAGAAAAAGCATGGAGAAAACATTCCTGCTGCTTTAAGAGTTGTAATCCAGAAGGGGAGCATATCACCTCTGCTCAGATTCCATTGATGACAGTGTTTTCTCATAGACTCACCTAAGTATAAGAAGGACTGGGAAAAGCAGTGCCCATCTAGGCCACCATGTGCCTAACTACCACTCTATGACCATGCAAAGTGGGAAAAGTGGATTTGGGTGGACAGCTAGCATCTCCATCACAAACCTTGACCAATGTTACACTGATTTAATTACTATTCTGTCCTGTTAGTAGCTTCCTTCATGTTGGCAAATGACTATCATGGCTCCAAGTGTCTATCCTTATGCACTGTTAGCTAGCCATCTATTGCTTCCTTATAAATTACCCCAAAAGGTAGTAGCTTAAACAATAAACTTATAAGTGAAGATGACAGAGCAGAAAAATGATAACACTCAGCCTTGGAATGAGCTAATCCTGCCACAGAACATCTTATTACAGAGATAATAAATCCCCTTATGGTCAAAGCTAATTTGATTGGGGGTTTTCTGTAACTTAGTTGCTGAAAGTAACCTACCTGATACATATTTTATATTTTTAAATACATGCTGTATGACTCAGAATAAACTCAATTATGCTGCAATAATAACCAGCAAGATCCCAGCTGTTTAAAACAGTAAAGGTTTTTTTCTCTCTCATACTTCCAGTCCATCCCAGGTTGGCTAGGGGCTCTGCCTATGCCACGCTCATTCTAGTCCACCAGCTATTGGAGCAGCCAATATCTAAAATGGTGGTGGTTGCCATGACAGAGAGAAAGAAAGCACTAGATGGTTCTGTGCCAATAATTAAATGTTCCACCTTGGAAGTAACACAGATCACTTTAGCTCATGACTCATTGGCCCCATGTAACCAAAAGGGACTAGGAATTGTAGTCCTGCCATGTGCCAAGCACTGGGAATATCTAGAGAACAGCATTAATGACCATGGCACATATATTTAAGGTTATAAATTTTCCTCTAAATACTGCTTTAACTGCTCCTTACAGTTTTTTACCTTGTACTTTCATTATCATTCTTAAATAAACTTTTAATTTTAGAGTAGTTTTAGAGTTACAAAAAATTGTGAAGATGATACCTAGAGTGTTCCCCTATACACCCAAATTTCTCTATATTAGTATCTTACATTTAGTGTGGTACATTTGTCACAATCAATGGCTCACTACTGATACATTATTATAAGCTAAACTCCATACTTTATTCAGATTTCCTTAGTTTTTACCTAATATCCTTTTTCTGTTCCAGGATCCCATTTAGGATACCACATTACATTAATCATCATGTCTCCTTAGGCTCCATTTGGCTGTGACAGCTTCTCAGGCTTCTCTTGTTTTTCATGACCTTGAGAGTTTTGACAGTATTGGTCAGGTATTTTGTAGATTGTTCCTTAACTGGGATTCATCTGATGTTTTTTCTCATGATTAGACTGGGGTTATAGGTTTTTGAGAGGGAGACCATAGAGATAAAGTGCTATTCTCATCACATCATTCCAAGGGTACATGCTATCAACATGACATATCACTGTTGATGTTGACCTTGATCACCTGGTTAAGGTAGTGCTTGTCAGATTCCTGTAAAGATGCTCTTTCCTCTCCCTTTCCATACTGGACTCTTTGGAAAGAAGTCACTGTGCATAGCTCACACTTAAGGAGAGAGAAGTTATGCTCCATCTCCTTGAGGGCAGAGAATCAACAAATTATTTAGAATTTTTCTGCACAGATTTGCCAGTTCTCCCTATGTATTTATTCAACCATTTATTTATATCAGTACAGACTCATGGATATTTATGTACTTTGGATTATAATCCAATACCACAGGGGGGTTTTGGTTTGGTTTGGTTCGGTTGTTTGTTTCTTTTGTTTTGCTTTTTCTCAAATTGTTCCAGCTTTGGCCACTGGGAGCTCTCAGTTGGCTCCTGTATCTCCTGAACAAACATCCATCAATGTGAGTTGTTTCATATTTGAGCACTTTCTTACTTTCTGGCAAAACAAAATGCTCTAGGATCATCTTGTATATTTCCTGCCCTAGTCCTAGAATCAGTCATGTCTCTAAGGAACTCTGGTTCCTTTCATTGAAGAATGGTATTAGAAACCAAGATCTGAGTACTAGGTGTGATCATTGCTACCAGGGTCATTGTTTCTAGGCCCTCTCAGCTGGCAGAGCAAGGAAATATACATGTCTATACTAACTCATGTATGCATACATACCTATATAAGATTCTATATGTAACCATCTATATCTATCTTAAACTAAACATAAATCCATTCTGATGTCTCCAACGCTAATCCATCACCACATGGATCATTCTAGCCTCAATCTCTTGCTCATTTGTAACTTCCCACTACAACAATGAGAAGCCCATCCATTAACTTAAATGTTAGAGTCCAGTGTACACTATAATGGTTCAGAATTGTTCAGAATTAACCCTTTAATTATCATTTAATTATAAATGTTTAATTTTCATGATTTAATCTTTAACCATGAATTATTTATAAGTTTGGCTTTCTGTTTCAAAACATAGAAGGTCTGTGTATGCAGAAAACTATAAGACACTGATGAAAGAAATCAAAGATGATATAAACAGATGGAGAGACATACCATGTTCTTGGATTGGAAAAATCAACATTGTGAAAATGACTATCCTACCCAAAGCAATTGACAGATTCAATGCAATCCCTATCAAATTACCAACGGCATTTTTCACAGAACTAGAACAAGAAATCTTACGATTTGTATGGAAACGCAAAAGACCAAAGCAATCTTGAGAAGGAAAGATGGAGTTGGTGGAATTAAGCTTCCTGACGTCAAACTATACTACAAGACCACAGTGATCAAGACAGTATGGTACTGGCACGAAAATAGAAAGGAAGATCAATGGAACAGAATACAGAACTCAGAGGTAAACCCAAGCACATATGGGCAGCTTATCTTTGACAAAGGAGGCAAGAATATACAATGGAAAAAAGACAGCCTCTTCAATAAGAGGTGCTGGGAAAATTGGACAGCAACATGTAAAAAAATGAAATTAGAACACTTCCTAACACCATACACAAAAATAAACTCAAAATGGATTAAAGACCTAAATGTAAGGCCAGACACTATAAAACTCCTAGAGGAAAACATAGGCAAAACACTCTATGACATACATCAAAGCAAGATCCTTTTTGACCCACCTCCTAGAATCATGGAAATAAGATCAAGAATAAACAAATGGGACCTTATGAAACTTAAAAGCTTTTGCACAACAAAAGAAACCATATACAAGACAAGAAGACAACCCTCAGAATGGGAGAAAATACTTGCCAACGAAGCAACGGACAAAGGATTAATCTCCAAAATATACAAGCAGCTCATGCAGCTTAATACCAAAAAAGCAAATAACCCAATCCACAAATGGGCGCAAGACCTAAATAGACATTTCTCCAAAGATGAAAAGATGCTCAACATCACTAATCATTAGAGAAATGCAAGTCAAAGCCACAATGAGGTATCACCTCACACCAGTCAGAATGGCCATCATCAAAAAATCTAGAAACAATAAATGCTGGAGAGGGTGTGGAGAAAAGGGAACTCTCCTGCACTGTTGGTGGGAATGTAAGTTGGTACAGCCACTATGGAAAACAGTTTGGAGGTTCTTTAAAAAACTAAAAATAGAACTACCATTTGATCCAGTAATCCCACTACTGGGCATATACCCAGAGAAAACCATAATCCAAAAAGTTATATGCACCATAATGTTCATTGCAGCACTATTTACAATAGCCAGGACATGGAAGCAACCTAAATGCCCATCAACAGATGAATGGATGAAGACGATGTGGCACATATATACAATGGAATATTAGCCATAAAAAGGAATGAAATTGAGCTATATGTAATGAGGTGGATAGACCTGGAGTCTATCATACAGAGTGAAGTAAACCAGAAAGAGAAAAACAAATACTATATGCTAACTCATATATACGGAATTAAAAAAAAAAAAGGTACTGATGAACTCAGTGACAGGGCAAGAATAAAGATGCAGATGCAGAGAATGGACTGGAGGACACGGGGTTGGGGGGACCGGGGGCGAAGAGGAAGCTGGGATGAAGTGAGAGAGTAGCATAGACATATATACACTACCAACTGTAAAGTAGAAGGCTAGTGGGACGTTGCTGTATAACAAAGGGAGATCAACTCAATGATGGGTGATGCCTTAGAGGGCCAGGACAGGGAGGGTGGGAGGGAGTCTCGGGAGGGAGGGGATATGGGGATATATGTATAAATACAGCTGATTCACTTTGGTGTACCTCAAAAGCTGGTACAAGAGTGTAAAGCAATTGTATTCCAATAAAGAGCTTAAAAAAAAATAGAAAGTCTAGATAGATCTCTTTCTATGGTTGATTTCTAATTTTCTCGCATGCGGTCTGAAAACATGTCCTGTGTAATGTTGATTCTCTGGAATGTTTTGAGACTTCCTCTGGGATTTAATATGTTCAATTTTGGTAACAGTTCCCTATGTGACTGGAAAAAATGTACAAATTTTGGTACCTCTGCTCTATGCCATTAAAAACATCATTATGAAAATGTAGAAAGTATACAAATGTTGGCGATAATGTGAAATGAAAAAGAAAAAGAACACTAAACACATGCTGTATTTGCAGCAATGTGAACTATTCAGGCATAAAAACAAAGACTGGAAAAGAATAAACAAAAATGAAAATAAGTATCGACAAATAGTGCGGGGATTCTAAGTACAATTTTTTCTCTTCTAAAAAATAGTATTTAATGTTGTTTTCTTGTTTCTATAATTTATAAAACTCTAAAAAAAATCCCAGAAGATATTGGTTTGATAAATTAGCAAAGGATCAAGAGTATTTCATTCTACAGACATTTTTTGAGCTCCTGCTATGTGCTGAGCACCATGCTAGATCCTAGGGATCCAGGAATGAGAAGTCAAGGTCACTTTCTTTAGAGACTCTTAGATCAAGAGGAGCAGACCAAACACAAGTAATTCCTACACGAGGCAGATAGTGAAGTGTTCCAGAGAGGTCCAGACACAGTGTAGCTGGGGGACAGGAATGGAAGAAATTAATTTAGATTCAGTAGGGAGGATGAGGTATGCATTGTCCTTGGGGGACCACTGGGAACCATAGAGGATCCCAAGGATCTGTGTGTGGACACAAGGAGGGACCACAGGCAAAGGGGAGACCTTGAATAATAATGAAATTTGATGTTTGCATAGACTGTAACATACAGAATCTTCCAACACATACACACACACACACACACACACAAAATCTCATTGCTATTAACCTATCTTCTTGCGCTTTACCCTATGAGGCAGATATTACTAATTTTATGCCCATTTTTAAAAAATTGTTTCTTTCCTTTTTTTAAATTTATTTTTTATTGGCTGTGTTGGGTCTTCATTGCTGCACACAGGCTTCCTCTAGTTGCAGCAAGCTATTCTTGTTGCAGTGCGAGGGCTTCTCATTGCAGTGGCTTCTCTTGTTGCGGAGCACAGGCTCTAGCTGTGTGGGTTTCAGTTGTTGTGGCTCGCGGGCTCTAGAGCACTGGCTTAGCAGTTGTAGTGCATGGGTTTAGTTGCTCCGCAGCATGTGGGATCTTCCTGGCCCAGGGCTCGAACCCATGTCCCCTGCATTGGCAGGCGGATTCTTAACCACTGCACCACCAGGGACGTCTAATGCCCAATTTATAGGGTTGGAAACTGAGGTTCAGAGAGGGGAAGCAGCTTGTCCAAGTTTACACAACTAGTAAGTGACAGAGCCAGGACTCAGATCCTAGTTTTCTAGTTCCAGGTAATGAGTCCTCCATATAAGCCCCCCTTAGAAAATAACTCCTTTGTAGTGCCCTTAGAGCCATAAAAATGGCTCAGCAAAGCTGTCCCCCTCAGTGAGAAAGGATATCATCAAATGTTTTCTCAAGGAGGAGCTACTGTGAAAACAGACATTGAGAGTCACACGAGGTGGGCAGCTGGGCAGAGACAAGACTTAGCTGGGTGTTTTGTGGAATTACACTCTTGTCCTTTGTTGACCTCAGAGGGGGCCCATCCAACCTCCACAGAGAAACCAAACCACAGTGCCGAGAGCTCAGAGCCACTAGCAGCCATGGGCCCAGGCTAGGGGTTTAAGTTGGGTTCCATAACCTGTTGAAAAAAACACGGTGTATACATGTTGGTCTATCAGTGTATATCAATACCATTAAAAGGGTCATTTAAAACATCACGAGACTTGAAAGATGAAAACGTTGCCCAGGAGAGGAGCATGCCAAGCTGAGGGAAGAGAGTGTATGAAGGCCTTGGGCTTAGAAAGGAGCTGAAAACTTTGGAGGATTGGAAGCCTAAAGCTGGCCGTGGGGCTGGAGCCAGAGAGAGGTGGCTGGTGGTGGGGGGAGGAAGGCACAGACCAATTGATACATCACATAGAAATGCGTAAAAGTGAATATGTGTGGAATCTGAAAGATAATACAAATGAATCTATATACAAAACAGAAACAGACTCGCAGAAAACAAACTCATGGTTACCAAAAGGGAAGGGGGGCGTAGTAAATTAGGAGTATGGGATTAACAGATACAAACTACTATACATAAAATAGATAAGCAACAAGGATTTACTCTATAGCACAGTATCATGTAATAACCTATATGGAAAAGAATCTTGTAATAATACAAATATATATAGACCAGAATCACTTTGCTATGCACCTGAAACTAATTCAATTTTTTTAAAAATGCACATAAGTGAATAATAACTGAAATGCATTACAAGGGCCGACTGTCGCCTCCAGGCTCCTACCCCGCCCCCCTAAACATTCCCTGCAGCATACAGACTTCCTCCTGAACCGATTTGGAGTCCGGCGGCTCAGAGGGCCACCCTGCCTTCCCCGAGTCCCTGCTGCTATGCTGGGTTCCTGGCACCCGGCCTCAGCCCCAGCATCCTCACCTGGGGATGATAATATCAAGGTCAGAGCTCAGGGGAGATAATGGCTGGAAGGCCTGCCTCGTGACAGGTGCGCACCATGGCCAGCGCCCTGCTTCTGTTCTGCTTCTCGATGGACACTCTTTCAGCCGGTCTGGGGCGCTCCTCGGCAGGGGGCCAGTGCCGTGAGGAGGCCTCCAGCTGCAGTGTGGCGATGCCAGGAGGCCTCCCGCTCTCTGCTGGCTGTTCCTGGGCTGTGACTCTTACGTGCCTCCGTGTCTGCACCTGTGAAAATGACGACACTCGCTCCATCCACCTCCAGTTGTGGGGGAGGGGAGGTGGTAAATAAGGTGATAAGGTACGGTACACACCTGGCATTGAGTTGAACCTGGCACATAATAAGCACTCAATAAACGTGGTGTTATTTCTACCCCACTACCATGGCTGGGTAAACCGATAACCAGGACACACAGGGACAGGATGGTTACGGGCCTTTGCGGGTGTGTCCTTCCCCCCCCCCCACCCCGCCGCCCCATCCCTCCCGCCTGGCCAAGGGCACCGCCAAGGGCGGACACGGAGGCAGCATCTGCCCGGGGCGGAGCGCCACCCCCACCCCCGTCTAAGCGCGGATCCTCCGGAGCATCCAACTTCATTTCCACTTCAATTTTATCAGCGGCCGCGGAGCCAGGCGGGAGATAGGAGACCGGCCCTGACACGAATTAGCCCGGAGATTGCCCGATACGCTGGCCCGGGCTCCGGCGCGCGCTCGCCTCCCTCGCCTCTCCTTTGTGTCGCCTCGAGGCTCCCGCCCGCCGCCCTCACTCCCGCTGCGCCGGCCCGGGGGCCAGAGAGCTTGTTTGCATTTGGCCACGTTTACCAGACCGAGGCGGGCGGCGGCGCGGGGCTCCCACCCCCGCAGGGCCAGGCAAGGTCACCCTGGGGCCGTCAGGGTGCGCTGGGGCCTCGCTGCTCCTCCCCAAGCCCCTCACCTTCCCAGGGGCAGGGTGGGGGTGGGGAGCGCCTGGGAGCCCACGGGGCATCCTACTGGGGGACCTGCCTCTGTGTAGGTCCTTGTGAACACCATCCTATTGAATCTTCCCAAGAACCCTGAGAAGTGGAGAGAGAAAGGGAAACTGAGGCTCAGAGAGGCAACGGTATTTGCCCAAGGTCCCACTGCGCTTAAGTGGTCCGGCCAAGATTTGGACTCAAATTTGTTCCTTCCCGGAGCCTTGGTGAGGAGTGGGTCTGGCATATTTACACAATCGGTGTTCCCCCTTTTCCCACTACAGAAGTCACGGGAATTAATTATTCCCCAACTTTATTGCAAGAGAGGAGGCCCTATAAGATGGGGACAAAGGAGGCTCTGGGGTTTCTAAAAAGGGGATGGGGTAATGACTTCCTCCCACTTCTTCTGCCCTGGCTGCCACACACCCCTCTCAAGATCCCCCCCCCCCCCACTTCCTCCTACAATCCCCACCTCACTCCCAGTTCAGCCCAGAGAAACCACTTTGCTCTGTTCCAGCCAGGAACCAGCTCTTGGGACCCAGGGGGTCTCTCCCCAGCCCTCACAAGTGCCTGGGGAGGGGAGGCTAGGCCTGCCAGGCTGCCCACCTCTGTTTCCGGGGTGCTGCTGGTGAAAATTTATGTCCCTCTCAGGTTTGGGAACCGATCCCACACTAAAAAGAAAGAAGAAAGAGAGAAAGAAATGATTTTAATTTTTTTTAGGTCCAGAAATGAAGCAGAAGTGAGTAAATTTTAATGAAACGGTGCAAAAATGACATCATTTACTCAGAAATCATTAATTTGTCAGCATTAATATTTCAGCTACAACATTGCCTGTCATTTTGTGCCTGCAATGACTGATAAATCTATAAAAGCGTGCTGCTAATTTACTGAATATTTATGTGCAGTGTCATTTGCAGAGTAAGAATGGAATTTATTTCGTGCCGAGTTCTGCGGGAGAACATTCCCCACAAACCTTCACCCTGGTGGGTGGGGGAGGGCAAGGGGAGATTCCAAACTTCCTGGAAAACTGATGACAAGATGGGGACAAAGGGGGTCCCCAGGGCTCGGTGTTGCCCCCCACCCCCAGCCGGGAGGGACCATCTCACTTTTGCTCTGATGGCTTAAAGGCACTTTGGGAACACCCTTCCCTCCCCCATCCTGGCAAGTCCACAGTTTACCTTCAAATGTTTCTGCTCCCAGGAAGGCACCCTGGACTGTGCTGCCCCTGCAGTACAGTGGAGTGGGGCCACTGCTCAGTGGATGTGGGCCCGGCCCTTAGCAGAGGGGATGGCAGGGCAGGTGGACTCCAGGTCCTGGGCGAGTTATCAGAAGAGGGCGTCAGAGAGGAGGGTGTGGGTGTGGGAGTCAGGCAGCCTGAATTCCCACTCCTGCGCTGTGAATGGTCTCAGAAATCTGGGTCTCAGTGTTCTCATTTGGAACATGGAGACACTACCAGTACTCGTTCCTGGAGACTCTGGGGATGGACAGACCCAAGGCATGGAAAGCTTCTTAGCAGAGGACTCGGGAAACAGTAGGTGTTGTCTTTGTCGAAGGAGTCACCACCACAGTCCTTGCTCTTGAAGTGTCCCTTTCCTGGGTCCTTTTCTCCAGGTGGGAAGAGGGGCCCTGAGAAACCAATCCCACAGTCCTGAGAGGGACATGACTTTGCTCCTTGTTCCTTTATGTGGGTCTGGCTCTGCGACCTCAAAGGAGAGCCCATCCCCTCTCCCCACTCCTTCCTCATTTCCACATGCTTGAGCGACCAGAATTTCGGAGGAGCTATCCAGAAGCAGCTTCATGGAGGCACCCAGCTAGGGTTCCCCCGGCCCTGTGAGCTGTTTGGGGAAAGGATGGCTGTCTTTTGAAATGCCTCCACTTTACAGAGAGCACAATCAAGGCTCTGAGAGGGGCACCCGAGCCTGACGACCCCTCACCCCCACTTCCCCATCCCAACAGGAGCACAGATCACAAGCCTTCAAGGTTTGCACAATTTTGCTCAATTTCCTGCCTGAATGGCACCGGGCCTGACCCTCTGCAGGTGCTCAGGAAATGTTCGTGGAATCAATAAAGAACAGCTAAATCTCCCATCTTCTGAGCGCTTTGTCTCCTCCTCCCTCCTGCTCCCCACACTCCATCAGGGGTGGACTCCGGTGGTGGTGGTGGAGTTCTCCTCTGTAATGCCTCTCCAATTGTTCCTTTTTCTTCTTTGCCGCTGCCACTGCTCCAGTGGCGTCCCCCTAGTGGGCTTCCCTGGACCACTGCGGTAGTCTGCTCACGGATCTGCTGGCCTTCATTTCCCCACTCTGAGGCGGTCAGCACAGGGCTTAATGAAGAGCAGCCCTGAGACCGCCACTCAGTGGGCTCCAGCGGCTCCCACTGCCTGGGAATGGCATTCTGCGTGCCCTCCCAGGTCCTTCAAGCCCTGCTGCTCTCCACCCTCACAGACCCACCCACTGCTTAATATACATGTCCCATACTTTCCAAGCCTTTGTGGACCCTTCTGCCAAATGTCCCTCTGTTCCTCACAGCCAAATCCCATCTGTCCTGCAAGGTCCATCACAGCCAGGAAAGGTCTAGAAAGCTTCCCAACCCCCTCAGAAGAACTCCTCCTTATTCCAAGCAGGGGTGAGGACCAGGGAGCCACGTTGCCTTCCAAGAGGGCCCTGGTGTGGGAGAACCTCTCGGCTAGAGGAGGGGAGGGGCGCCCATTGTCTGAATCCAGGGGAGGACACTGCATTGGTGGCCAGGGGACCTGGGCTCTCGCACTTATAGATGAACACTGTGTGGCCTCGACCTTGCCATACTCTGTCTGTGAAATGGGCTGGTCCAGCTCTCTCCAGCCCATATGAATCTGTCATGGCCACAGCTGCATCCTGGCTTCAAGCATCGTGCCAGGCAGACAGCAGCTGCTCAGGAGATACTGGCTGAATACCCTCCAGGCCAAGATGCTAAGGTCCTGTGACTCAATTTTGTCCAGGCAGTATTGGGTGAACCCCAGGACAGGCAGAGGGAGATCCTGTGATACTGTCATTGAAGAACAACACACTTTCCCCTAAGTGATGTTATTTAGCCCTCACAGCCGCCCTGTGAGCTGGACTTTCCTGTCCCCATTTCACAGATGAGGAAGGTGAGGCTAGAAGGTGAAACGACCTGCTTGGATCTCACACCTAGGCCCTTGGCTTCAAATCCAGTGCCCTTCCTGCTGCTGCATCCAAATGCTTTCCTTTGCTCTTAGAATAAACCCCAGTCCTCTGTGGCCTACGCAGCCCTGCGTGATGGGGCCCCTGAGGCCCTCTCGAAGCTCACTCTCCCCCTGCATCAGAACCACACTGCCCTTCTGGCTGCTCCTTCAACACTCTAATCTCATCCTCACCCCCCGGGCCTTTGCACTTGCTCTTCCCTCTGCCTAGAAAATGTTCACCCTCACCATCCATCTCTCAGCTCTAATGTCACCTTCTCAAGAGGCCTTCTGTGCCCACCCAAACTGAAATAAGTGTTAACTTCCTTTACGTCCTCCAGCACCTGAAATGGTCTTATACACCTGTGTCCTTCAAGAAGGTGGGGAGTTAGCTGCCTTGCTCACCCCTGTAGGCCCAGCGCCTGGGGCACTTCCTGGCTGAGCGTGGCTGTAAGGATCTATGCTTTGGACGTGTTAGAGTAAAACTGTGAGCTCCCGTCTTCCAGGAGAAGGGGGCGGGCTCTGGGGCTGGTGGGGAGGTAAGGGGGTTGGGGGGCAGGGATGTGGTAAGTTGGGGACACCAGGAATAGAAGGTGCAACCTGCTCCCAGAAGCTGGATCCAAGAGAGGATGAAGCTGGGAGGTGCCTCCCCACCGTCGTCCTCACCCCCACCCCCCCACCCCCACACAAGCCTCACACTCATTTCCTTCCTGGAGTCAGTCTCATTTGCTTTCCCTAAAAGCCGCTGGAGGAGCCAATATGTACGTGATGAATATTTCATCTCCTGAGCGTGGGTTTAGCGGGAGAGCTGCGATCACCCGGGGAGGGAGCGCTGCCCAGCCGTGCCTGGGAAGGAGGGGGCCTAAGAAGCGCGCTGGCAATAGCATCTCGGAGATGCAGGTTCCAGGGCCCATCCACCTGCTCCTGCAGACACCCTTGGCATTGGGAGGCCCAGAGCGACTGGGGCAGCCATGAATCTGGGGCACAGATACGTCATGCCCCTTGGGGCTCCCTCTCCTTCCTGGGGTTTGCCGCTGGCTAGGGTCAGACTTGACCATAAGTTCAGAGGCTCACATTGCCCAGGCTGAAGGTTTGACTGGCGTGGCCGTGGCCAAAGGTGTGGAATCTGTCCTGGTCATCTTGTAGAGTGGCTTTTCAGCTGGGATCCGGTGACCCGTCTCATCCCAGGGACTGAGGCTGGGAAATTGCAGACTGAAAAAGGAAGGAAGGACAGATAAAGCACTGTGGAGTGGGGCGCGGTGGGGGGGCCACTGTGAGCGGCCAGTCACTCCTAGGCCATGTTCATCCCACATCCATGACAGCATCCCCACAGGGATGGTCAAACTGAGCTTCTCCAGCTCTGGAGTCTGGTGGTCCTGACTGTCAGTTATCCGCTCCTTCACCAGAGGAGTGACCTCTGAACCTCTCCAAGCCTCCGTTTCCTCATCTGAAACATGATGTTGGTCACACCACCTGGCAGGGTGATTCTGATAGGCCAGCAGAGTGCCCAGTACCTAGTAAGTACTAAAAGGATTCAAGGTCTGCACTACACACACACACACACACACACACACACCCCACCACCACCCCAGATCCCCTAGCATCCACCTCCGGTTAGAAAACAAAGGACCATCCGTGCCTTCCTCCTTCACCCAGGTTCTCTCCTCTCCCTCTACCCTGTGCGCCCCTCGCTGCCCATCCCACTCTACAACCTTGAGCCTCTGCTCCCTGATGAATAAAGAGGGAGAGGGAAGGCACCTTGCTTCCTGGGCCTCAGCCAGCCCTGGGTCCAGATGACCCCTTGCTAGGGACCCCACACCCCAGTCCCGACCCTCTGCAGCCAGCTCCTGTCCCCCCTCCCCGGCCAGGGGCAATCCCATCGTTCTCGTCCCCGCCCACCACATCACCCTCTGCACACTCTCATTATCCCATTACTAATTAGGGCTGCTCAGCAAATTGGCGGCTGCATTAGAGGGAGACAGTGAGCGGGAGCATACGGCATAATATCGTATTAATGAACACTCTAAATTCAAACCCGGGTCAGCTGCTCGCTTCTCGCCGGTGTCACCCACGCTAAAGGGAGGGAGGGGAAAAAAAAGCAGTCAACCTTTCCCTCGCTTTCCTCGCCTCTCTCCAAACACACATTCCCCAGCGTGGGCTGGGCTGCTGGAGGTTTTTTTTTTTTTTATCATATCTGGAGAATGGGGAGAGAAATAAAAGAGTCTGGGCCCGTGCAGGGGCTGCAGAAGGACCTCCCGCCCCCAATCATGCATAAGTGTATGCTTAGCATGGTTGGGAAAAATAATAATTAATAATAATAAACCAGGCCGTGGGCCAGACTTTGGAGCCAGAGTATCTCTGGCTGCCAAGAGCCCTTGGAGAGGGTTTTAGCACAGAGGGCAAACCAAGGGCCACAGAGGTCGTGGAGCTTTCTTAAGGTCACGGGGCAGCTGAGCTGGGAAATCCAGGGGGAAAGGACAAGCCTGAGGAGGCTCAAGAAGATGCCAGCACAAGACCCTTCCCTACCCCTGCCCCTCTCTCCCCGTCCAGTAGCACCATAGGCCCCCGGAGCCCCAAGGTCAACCAGTGAATTCAGGGACAGAGCTCAGACCCAGATTCTCGTCTTCAAGTCACTGGGTGACAGCGGGGTGGGGGGGAGCTGGGGGGGAGGCAGTGGTGTCAGTTCGCATCAGCAAGCCAGAGGTGGACCAGGTCTTTCCTCTTCTCTCCCCCTCACCTCTTTCCCACACTCGTCAGAGGAGTGCGGAATTCACTGGCTGGGTTGTGAGTCTTGGAGGTGAATCCTGGGAGGAGGAGGTGAGGGGGGAGACACTCGTGAGTGGGGGCCAGCTTGGGGTCAGTCTGAGGAGGCCTCGGGGAAGAGGTGAGCTCAGATCAAGGCTCCTGAGTGGAAGGCGAGGACCTGCACTAAAGCTGCCTCTCCCTTCCCCCAGCCAAGGGGGCAGCACCCAGTGATGCCTGGTGGGCACGTCCCAGGCACCCGGACTCTGGCACCTCTGAGCCAGGCATGAGCTGAAAGGGCCCCCCCCGTGCCAACGGCCTCCCTGGCGGAAGGGGTGATGTCGCAGATCCTCTAACAGAAACTGGCTTCCTGAGCTCATCATTCCTCATTTTACCTCAAGATGAAGGGCTGTTCTGTTCCTGCCGCCTGCTGAGCTCAGAGCCTGGGAGGAGGATGAGGCTGGTCCACTCAGGCAGAGACCACAGAAGGCATCTGACAGTGCCTTAGAGACTCATTTTATGTGATGTTCTCAGTTGAGGACCCAGTCTCTCTCCGAGCCTGGCTAGACTCCAAGGCAAACCAAACCAAACCACCCTCCTCCCTCTGCCCAGCCCACCCCAACGCTGGGAGCCCAGTTCCCTAGGAGGCATTATTTGTCTCAGGTGTTGTGTATGGGCTGGGCGTCAAGATAGATTTCAACTCCAAATGAGTCACAGCGCAAACATTTTCTAGCACCTATCCTGGCTTCAATCTTCGTGAATCCTCTTCCTCACACTCTCCCCGTCTCCACCCCACCTGCGAGGATGGGGGTCGGGGGAGCTGTGAAGATCAGTGGATGTTCCTGGTCCATGAGAGGGTTTATTAGGACACACTGGACAGAGCACTGGAGCCCCCAGGAGGAGGCTCTCCTCTCCCAGTTCCTGTCCACCTCTGAGTTTATGTGACGTGTACGTAGAGGAGGGATTAGGGATGGTAGGGCACTGACCTCCTTCCAGGGCTCCAATCTGAAAGCATGGAGAAGTCCCCTGAGCTTTAACATTTAATGTGGCTGCAGGACTCCGGAGAAGTGAGTGCCTTCTCTGTTTACTTTTACATCTGTGAAATGGGTGTATTGACATTAGCTTAGCCAAGATAGGGGGATGCCTCTGTGAAAGACCCACCCGCTGAGGCAGGAGGATCTGGCGGAGCTGAGTACCACCAGGCTCCTCCCCAGTCGGCTCCAGCAAAAAGAAAAAGCACCTGGACAAGCAACCGCCCCTCGCCTGGGCTGTCGCAGAAGGGTGGCGCCTGGGGGTACCCCTGCAGCGCGGCCCCCTCACGCAGACTAGCAGCCTGCAAGGCTTCAGGGATGCCAACAGGGGGTGCGAGAGGGCCCCTCCCCGACAGACCAGCAGCCCCCAGGAGAGGCATTTCCGACGGCAGGGAGGGGCTCTGGAACCCAACACGCGGGGGCGGTGGGGGACCCAGGTTACCCGCTTCGTCCGGCAGCCTGGGCCACGTGGGCGCCCCAGCCGCGGACTGTCGGCGCCTGCACACGCTGCACCCCCAGCCGCCGCCCCGGCCAGCCTGGCCCCGCGCCGCGTCGCCCCCTCGCGTCCCTGCGCCCGGCCACTCACGCTGCGGTCATGGGATCCTTTTCCTTTGTCTCCAGAAGCCGCAGATCCTCTCCCTCCTCCCAGTGGCTCTCCCGGCAGGGGAGCCCAGGAGGAGTAAATAATTGTCGCCCCTCCCGGCCCTGAGCAGCCAGGCGGAACGCGGGGGTGTCATGAAGCCTCGGATGCCAATTACTTTATCCGCCCCCACAAGCTATCACCACCGCACCACCCCGCCGCTGGAGCCCCCACCCCCCAGTAGGGGAGTAAACAAGCCCCGGAAAAGTGTTGGCTGGTCTCTGGATTTCAGAAGCAGCTTGTCTGGACTTGCCTGGGTGTGGGGACACCCCCACTTCATCTCTGCAGAGGCAGTCATACAGCTCCGTGTTGAAGCTGCTAGCTCTGCTGTGTGTGTGTGTGTCCCCACTGAAGGTGCCAACACGCCAAGGTTTGGCCTCTTTCCCAGGGAGAAGTGGCTAAGCTACAAAGGAGCTGAGAGGTCATCTCCTTGGAAGCCTGAACTTGGGATCCAGAGATGTGAAATGCCTTGCCCAGGTGACAGAGACAGCAGGACAGAGCTCCACGTCTGGGTAAAGTACACTTCCACAAGTGACCCCTGTCACTAGAACTCTGTCCAGGGACCCCCCTAAACAACAGAACCCCAAACTCACACTTTGCACACAGCCTTGTCCCACTGGCCCTGTGTCAAGGGCGAGAACAGGACCAGCTACAGCATCTAGGGTGCCTAACGCAAAATAAAAACGCAGGGCCCCTTGTTCCCGGGTATTACGACTTCCAAGACAGTGACAGAAGAACATTAAACCACCTAAATGTGGGGCCCTGTGCACACGTCACGAGCCCATGAACCCTGCCCTGGGCCAGGGCTATGTCAGTCTACTTCCTCTGCAGCTGTGAAGGCCTTGAGTAAAATCCCCCCACACATTCTAGAAGCTTCTCTGCCTGGAGTCAGGGTTCTACAGCCACAGTGACCCCACCACAGCCCCTGCTAGGTGCAGTCAGCCCAGCACCTCCAGCCCAGGGAGGGGAAGGAGGGGCAGCATCCTGGCCTGGGCTGACCCCTAGAATCAGGGGGAGGTGACCTCGGGTTTAGATCGGATCTGGCTCTCTCAGCGGGCACAGGCTCTGGCATCTAACAGAGACCCTGCCCAGGCTCTGTGGATTTCAGAAGAGGGCAGGGGCCAGGGGTTCTTGGGGGCCATACTTTGTCAGCATTTGCATGTGTCTTGTTGAGATTATGGGCCGTGCACGTATCGTTCATGTCTGTGGATGCCTGATGCCGGCGCCGGGTGGTCCGTCTGTGCACCGGCTGCACGTACACCCGTGTGTGCACTCGGAGCCCGAGAGCAGGGTGGACGGGCTTTACCCCACCCCCACGCCTGACCCGAGCTGCCCCCATAGGTGCCCTGGCCTCTGTTAGGGTGGGTATGTTCCTATCCTCAGGCATTCTGCATTGGAATTCAGGCCCTTGCCAGCCTGTTCCCTGCTTGCTAACTATAAACTATCTGATTTATATTCATTAACCAGTACTAGACAGCGGCAGGCGCGGCAAACTTCGGTGGGGGACATGCCTCCTTCGACAGGCGGACTGCATTTCAGTTAATTAAGGGGCTGTAATTGTTGTCCAGGACAAGGGTCCCCAGGGCACAGGCTTTGTAAATAACTACCCTCTGCTGCCCCCACCTCCCACCCTGGCCCTCCCTCCCTCCTTCCCAGACCTCAGCAGCCAGGTGAAGGGAGCTGGGGCCAGAAAGAAAGCTGTGAGAGGTGGGGGTGAGACCTGGGTGCGGGGGATGCCCTTCCGACATCCCAGCCCCAGAAAGGCCACAGTTCTAGGACCTGGGGTGGGCGGCGGGGAGGCCTGGGCAGAGCACGGTGGGGCTGGGTCATAGAGACCTGGGTTCTGCTGCCCAAACTGGCTCCATCCGGGAAGGCAGGACCCACCTGCACACACTCACACACAGTGCACACGTGCTCACACACACATAGTGCATGTGTGCTCACATGCACATACACCCCACCAGGCCCTGTTGTTGGTGCTGTTTCCCCCTCGTCTGCCTACATACCCACCCTGTGAGCTCAACCCTGGAATCTGGGCACGGGGAAGGCTTTCTGGCATCTGTCAGGCATTGGAAGACTTTGGGGGTCCAGCAGGGAGTGTCATCTCACCAGCCCCAACAAATGGAGAGGAGATCTCTTACAAGAATCGAATGAGGAAGGCTAGTCCCCTCTGGAGCTCTCAAACCAGTGGGAGGACCTGCGGTCTGATGGGGGCATGGGAGTGCGATCAGAAGCTCCCACTTTGATAGAGGAGAGGGTCCCGGCTCTCAAAAAGTTCCCGGTCTGGTGGAGAGCGGGGATCAGGGGGCGGCCTGGGAAGACAAAAGTGATGAGCGAGGTGCCTGTTGAAGACACCCAGAGCAGCCAGCGTAAACAGACATCATGCTGGCAAGCGGGTGATCCCCGCGGATCACGGAGCAGAGGAGGCCTCTTGGAAGAGGGATCTGAGCAGGGCTTTGAATGAAGGGTGATCGAGCCTGGAGGTGGGCTTCATCCAGTTCTTCTCTGTGCAGGTGTTTCCAGATGCCCACTAGGTGCTGGGGATAAAATGGCAAATAAGACCAGCAGTTTCCCTGCCGTCTCAGAGAACAAAAGGATGAAGACGTGTGTGCACTCATGTGTGCAGGCCTGTGTGCGTGCTGGGCGTGTGTGTGTGTATGCATGTGCTGTTTGGGCATATTTTCTAAAGATCTGTTGAATGCTTGCTGCATTTCAAACCTACGAGGCACAGGAGAGAACAGCCAGCGTGACAGTGCTTCTGTCCCCCTGGAGCTCACACTGGCCCGTGCAGACGTGTGTACATGTGGGCGTGCAGTGTGTGCTCACACTCTTTGTTCTCCGGGTTCTATGTCCGTGTGTGCAGGGCCTGGGGAGAACTCACTCAGAACTTGAGCGAGGACTCGCGTTGCCCTGTTACCGCACTCCTTGGAGACCTTCCCCATCCGACCCTCAGAACTATCATCTTCTGGCATTTTGTACCTGTGACAGCTTCTGTTCACCCCCCACCCCCCCACCCCTTGCCCAGAGAACCCACATGCGTTTTGCTTGCAGCCTAAAAAGGTGTCAGCGGCCCTTGAATCACTGAATAATCACCGGAAGGCAAATCAGAATTGATTTTTGTTAACCTGGCTTGCAGTTTAGGAAGACCTGTGCCCGTCCTCTTCCTCACCCCTCATCCCATCCCACCCAGGAATCTCAGGGTTGACCACACCCTTCAACGTGCTTTTTGACAAGGTGCTCCTGGGAGTCGGTATTTAACTTGGATCTGTCTAGACAGAGTCAAGCAAAGAAGAGAAAAGAAGTTTCTCTGTCCCTCCCCCCCCCATCTCTCACCGCCCCCATTTCCACCTATCAGCCCTTATCTGAAAGAAAAATTAGAGAGTTATTAGGAGTTTCATTAGGGGTGAGCAGGTTGGTAATGAAATTACATTTCAGCTCCTTCTCAGCCCCTGCAAGTATTAAGTGGTTTGATCAATGGTGTTCACACAATTAATTCTGCCTGATTGCGGAGAGTGGCTGTATCGACAGTTGGGTTTCACACCTCGAACTTTGTCTCTTAGCCAAACGTGCCTTCAGGAGGCTTGGGGGGTGAGGGTGGGGACCCCTTTGCTGAATGCCACATTCAAGCTCATATAGATTATTTTTTTCTTTAAGCTTCTAAGGAAATTTCAGTATCACACACCACAATTAAAGTATTGAATTCTAGACCAGGAGAGGTGAGATAACCCCCGGCTGTGGCCTCCATTGTATGCAGTGGATGGATGGCCATTGCTGGAGTCCCCGCACCAGCTCTCAGGCCTCCTTCCTGGGACAGGGCAGCACAGCCTCCCTCCCCCAGCCTCTCCTGCCTGTTATCCCAGGCTATCGGGAGAGCCTCTCTTGAGCCCACTCAAATCTCAACTGCTTTAATTTAATCCACTGACGCTTGTTGGATCTTCCGGGGATACATACGCAAGGCGACTTTATATGGTCCTTTGTGAAACAACACTACCAACAACAAAGGTCCTGTTCTTGAAGCTGGGGAACCTCCAATTCCTGGGACCCTGCCCACCAGGACATATATCCTTCCTGTCACCCCCAGTCCATGTCCCCATGGCCTCTGGACGTGCTGCTCCAGTGGGGATGGAGGGGCCCTCATACCAGGGCTTTGGGTTTGCAATGGCTCTTTACACAATTCTGAAGTAAGTCCTGCTTCTCAGTAACGTCTCCCACCGGAGAGCCCGAGTTTACTGGAGCGGGAGGCTGTAAAAGTGCTGGTGACAAGGATGTGCTGGGAAAGGGGTGGAGAGGCAGAGAGAGGGGATGGACAGACAGACTGGGAGCGGCAGCGGCATGCTCTGAACCCTCACTAAGGCGCATGTGCTGTTTCACAGGCACAGTTTCGTGAAATCCGCCTGACTGCGCCAGGAGGTAGATGCTGTTTCATTCCCCTTTAGCAGGGGAGGAAACTGAGCCCAGAGGAGTTAAAGCTTTCCCAGACTCCACCACTAGTAAGTGGTGGAACTTCCTGAGAGGATGAGAAAGGATCATGTCTCCCCTGCTTAGCTGGGCTTACCCTATTGCCCCAGAGACCACCTCCACCTCCAGGAAGTCCTCCAGCAGAAGCAGAACTTGAGGGGGTTGCCCACAGGCCCTGGGCATGCCCATCACTCATCCCGGCCTGTACCTTTTTTTTTCTCGGGAAGGCTTCTGCTTCTTGCTGGCTTCTCTGCCTGTGTATCCTGAGTATTTCTGTTGGGTCACTTGCGCAATTCTTTTTTTTTTTTAAGTTTTTTTTAATGTAACTTTATTTTTTTTTAATTTACTCATTTTATTTATTTTATTTTTGGGTGTGTTGGGTCTTTGTTGCTACACACAAGCTTTCTCTAGTTGTGGTGAGTGGGGGCTACTCTTCATTGTGGTGCATGGGCTTCTCATTGCGGTGGCTTCTCTTGTTGCAGAGCATGGCTTCTATGTGCTCGGGCTTTAGTAGTTGTGGCACTTGGGCTCAGTAGTGGTGGCTCTCGGGCTCTATAGCACAGGCTCAGTAGTTGTGGCACATGGACTTAGTTGCTCCGCAGCATGTGGGATCTTCCCAGGCCAGGGATCAAACCCCTGTCCCCTGCATTGGCAGGCGGATTCTCAACCACTGAGCCACCAGGGAAGCCCCACTTGTCCAATTCTGACAGCAATGGGCAAATCGTAACATCTGGCTCCCAGTACCACAGCATCAGGGGTTAACAAAGGAACCCCTAGGAGGAAAAGGATTCTGTGCGCCTGACTAGAAGGAGGGGCTAAGAATGAGGAGGCCAGCTGATCAGAGCCTTGGATGAGGGGCTTCTAGTCCAGGGAGTGGTCTTTCATCCAGGTGGCTGAAACAAAAGGACATGATTTTTGGGCCCTCCTTACCTTCATTGTACATCTTCACTCTAGATCCCAGCTCAACAACCATAATGACCAACAATGAAGGATGTAGGCCACCAATTTCCCTGCATTCATCTGATGGAATATTATGTGGCCATTAACACTACATAACAACACAGGGACATCAAGGGTGGGGGTGGACATCAGGATGGAAACGGTATAAGCCCGATTTGGGGTGTGTGAGCGTGACTCTATGTTAGGCCCTAGTGCTGACAGTATCCACACCTCTTCGACCTAATCCTGTGGGGTAATAATATTATCCTTTTCTTAAAAATGTGGAAACTGGGACTCAGAGCAGTTAGGTAACTTACCCAAGGTTGCACAACTAATAACTGGTGAAGTCAGGATTCCACTCCAGACACTCTGGCTCCAGCATCTGTGCTCTTAACTGCCCCCCTAGAATGACTCCGTATCATTGGCCAATCCTTTTCATTTTACAAAGTGCTTTAATGTTTATGATCTTTGTAAAAATATTCACAACAGCTCTATGAGGTGTCTAATAGTGAACCCATCTTATAGATGAAAAAACAGAAGTTAAGAGACTTGCCCAAAATCACAGTGTCATTCTATGCTGGCAAAAGAAGGTCTCAAACTCGGGTTGAACTCGACAAAGCCCTGCACTAGTTCAAAAACAGAAATAGACAGAGAAGACAACACGCACAAACATCAAAACAGACACAGCAGAGACCAGGAAAAGGGAAGGAAAAGCATTCTCCTCCCTTTGCCCGTCTCTCCTCAAATGTAGAGGGGAAAAAAATCATCTTAAGCAGGTGACTTGCAGCCTCGCATTTAAGAGAAATGCATGGAATTAAGTTCCTAAAAAGCTAGGAAAGCTGAACCAAACCATCATTGGGGCTTGAAATGAGATTTTATGTTTTCCTGTTCTGGGCGCTGAGCCATCAGTCGTGCCACGTGCCAGGCTGGTGAGGACCACTTGTTCCTTAGAGACACCAGGGGCTGGTGGCCGTCCGCCCAGCCTGGCCCTGCCCGGTGAATGCCAGCTGCTTGCAGGCCCATCAGAGGGGGACTGGGCTCAGAGAACAGACCTGAGGGTGCTCTAGCCCCTTGCTGCTCGGAGTGTGGTCCACAGACCGGCAGCATCACCTGAAAGTTTGCTAGGAGTACAGAGCCTTCTCAACCAAATCAGAATTTGTATTTTAACAAGACCTGGAGGTGATGTGTCTGCCCGTTGCAATTGCAGAAGCCCTGTTTTAGCTAAAATCTGAATAGAGGAAGGACAGGCGCAGGTCTCAAAAGCCCCTTCTCCCTCTGCTCTGGGCCCCCAAGTTCTGAGCAGCTCACACAGACCCTGGAACCCCTGAAGCCTGACAATGTGCGGCCGTGGGCACAGGGGAAGGAGGGAGGGAGGAGGCCCTCCCCAACCTGAACAGCTGCAGGTGCCTGCCAGCCACAGCCAGAGAGAGTGGGGGTGGGGAAGTTTGTCTCTGTCAGCAGATCTTTCTGGAAGGAGAGTCAAGGTGCCCCAGATCCCCCCTCCCACGTGGGGACCGAGTGTAAGAACGCCGCCGTGTGCAGAGATGGCGGGGCAGGTGGCCAAGGGTGCTGGGTTCACCTTCCCCAGAGGCACCAGGTTCGCGTGGTCTGTCCCTGTCCCTCCCAGGCTGGTTCTCCCAGAGCTGGTCCCAGAGGGTCAGACCAAGGAGCTGCTTCTCTCCAGAAAAGGGGGGACGTCTGTCCTCTGCTCCCACCCCAGGCCTGGAGTTTCCCCTCCTCCCCGCCTCCCTTTGGAATTTTGCCTCCCCAGCTCCCAGGGAGGCACCTGCTCTTCCCCAGCCTGCTTGCAGCCACCTGGCCTACGGGGCATGGCCCTCTGCTGACTCCCAGCGCACCATCTCCTTAAAGAGACAGCTGCCCCATGTTACCCTGCAGTGTATCCAGCCTGAGCACAGACACACAGAGGCTGCAGCCCCCAAGCCTGGGGATGGGGCTGGGCTACGCCCTTAGCGCCGAGAGCTAGCTGTCCTCTCGTCCAAGGGGTCCTCGGCCCTGGCCGCACACCTAAACCACCTAAGGAGCTTTAAGGAATACTAATACCTCTGGCCCAGCCCAGGCCAATGAAATCAGAATTTCTTGGGCTAGGTGGATGATAGGGGAGGGTCTTTTAAAAATATATATTTAAATATTTAATTATTTAATGTATTTTTAAAATACCAACAAATGTGCAACCAGGGCAAAGGAAGCACTGAGCCAGTCCATCGGCCTCAGTTTCCCGACAAGGACGTGTGGCCCAGATAATCCAACAGTGTAGCTGTGTCCCAAGAGAAGGGGTCGCTCAGGGTCCCACAGAGGCTGAGCCGAGACCAGAAGATACCAGGCAGCACAGTGGGCTCCAGGCACTGACAAGTCTACCAACCTCGCTGCCGTATGACCTTGGGCAAGTTTCCTAACCTGTCCGACTCTCAATTTCCTCACCTGTAAAATGGGGATAATCATGCCTAAGTGATAGACTCGCGGCAAGGGTGCCTGACACATGTAGGTGCTCAGTAAAATGTTGCTCCCTGAATGGATGAAGGAAGGATGGATGGTTAGATGGATGACCACTTGGACTGTGCCCCGGGATTGGCATGGGATACTCTGCTTAGAAATCTAAAATCTGCAAACCAATTCCAGAACAATCCTGCTTGTCCAAGTTTCTAGAACTTTTTAAAACTTCTCTGGGACTTCCCTGGTGGCGCAGTGGTTAAGAATCCACCTGCCAATGTAGGGGACACGGGTTAGAGCCCTGGGCCAGGAAGATCCCACATGCCGCAGAGCAACTAAGCCTGTGCGCCACAACTATTGAGCCCATGCCTCACAACTATTGAGCCTGAGTGCCACAACTACTGAAGCCCATGTGCCTAGAGCCCATGCTCCACAACAAGAGAAGCCACTGCAAGGAGAAGCCTGGGCACTGCAATGAAGAGTAGACCCTTCTCACCACAACTAGAGGAAGCCCGCGTGCAGCAACGAAGACCCGACACAGCCAATAATAAATAAATAAATAAATAAGTAAGTAAGTAAATAAATGTAAATAAATAAAACTTCTCCTACTGGGAAGTATCAAGGCAGAGGACTGGGCAGGGGAGGCTTTTCTTCAAAGGGCCCCAGGATTTCAGGCCAAGGTGTGGGTAACTTGACGGAAGAATAAGCGCTCCATTCATCTTCCAGCTGCCTTGGCCCCAGAGCAGTTCCACTGGAGTGGCTCTGCCCTCATTGTGGGAGGGGCTGGATGCTCACCTTCCCCTCACCCCTCTCCCTCGCTGGAGCCCAGCCAGGGCACCTGTGGGGTCACAGAGATGCCGGCTCCTGGGATGGGAGAGCCAGGCAGGGGCCCCCTTCTCGTGCTGGCCAGGGTGAGGTCTCGCCAGCGGAGGAAGAGGAGGGGAGGGCCCTCTCAGGTCTGGTGACAGGTAAGTGGCCTCCTCGGAGGGCTGGAGGAGGGGAGAGGGTGACGGGACCTTCCTCTCGGCCTCCCCCCCTGCCTACAGACCCCAGCGGGCACCTTTCTGCCACCACTCCCAGCCAATTTCCTGGGTTCTCAAGTCTCTCCCTGCCTGCTGTTCCCCATCCTGGCTTTCCTTCCCTCAAATTCCCCACCACCGCCGCTGGTCACCATAACCCCCAGGGCAGCCTGGGGCCCACCCTAATCGGCTCCTTCATCACTGCTCTGATGAGACAGAAATCCTGCGGATGGAGAGATCAAACTAACCGTAGTGGGACCTGAATGGGGGCAGGGAGTATCTCCTGGATCTGAGCTGCCATCCTGGGGCAGGAGGGGGCACTGGCTTGTTTTCCTTCCTTGAGCAGGTACAAAAGAAGCCACATTAATACAGACCTGCCTTTGAAGCTCACCTTTGAAACCCAGGCTCCTGGGTCTGAGCCAAGCAGGCTCAGCCACTAGAGCCCTCTCCCCAGCCACCCCTCCAGAGATGCTTCGGAACCTGAGATCAAAGGGTCCTGGGCCCCTCCCCACTGTGCAGTTAGAGCACTGGGTTAGGAGTGACTGTGGGGGGCGGGGGAAGCTTTGCACAGGGTCCCCTGCGGGAGTGCAGGCCCGGATTTCAGGGCTCCAAGACACATACGCTCCCTAATAGATACTCAGCATCTACACACGTGGTCGGGCTTGTTTCTTCCTCGCAGTTGTTATTGTGTCCTGGGTCCCATTTTACAGATGGGGAAACTGAGGCTTTGAGAGGTTCAATAACTTATCCGAGGAGTTAGGATTGGAAACCTGATCCTAAATCCAGGGCTATCTCTCCATCGGAAAGTCCTACTCCCACCCCAAAGGTAATTTCCAACTCTTGGTCACCAAGTCAATTATATGCTTCAGTCCCCAAAGCCAACATCTCGCAAAAGGCTGCCATCTTCCTATTTCAAAGTGGCCAGTGTCTGCGGGCTTTCTCCTCCCTCCCCAGTCTGCACAGGCAGGATGGACAGGCGTCCAGGGCTCCACCACAGACCCCGATTTCCCTGTTCCTGGAGGCACGTCAGCACCCACATTGCCCCTTTGTGTTTGCTGCATGGCCCTGGGGACTGCAGAGCGGGCAGTGGGGTGAGCAGGGTACCCAGTCTCGGCACTGAGCTCCCCCTTAGAACAAGGGAGGGGTGGGAGGGGCCAGCCCCTGGGCCGGGACTCAGCTCTTTCTCAGGTGGACAGAGCCTGGGGTGGAAGACTCGCCCCCCTCTTTCCAGCGGGCAGCTGCCTCTCTCACCTGACCACTCACCTGGCCCTCTGCTTCCTCTCCCTCCCGCCACCCCTCACCTCACTCCAGACTACCTGATCAAAGGCAAGAATCTGGGAGCCATTAATGATCTCCTCTTCCTCCAGCTCCCTCCGGCTCCCCTCCCCACCCGTCCTGCCGGGACATAAATAACAGTTTCCCAAGGTGGAACCAGACTGAGTCTGAGATGGAAGGACCTTCTACATCAGCGTCTTCACTTTATAGCCAAGCAAACTGAGGTCCAGAGAGGGTGACTTTCTTAAAGTCACATAGCGAATTTGTGGCTTGGGACCAGGGCAATATTTAGGTCTTTGGAAACCTGAATAATGAAGTGATTTTGCTTCTCCCCCAGCACAGGTGTTTCAAAATAGAATCAACATTAAACTGTGAGACATAGAACTAATAAAAATCAGCACTGTCGGATAGAACTTTCAGCAGTGATGGAAATGGCCCTATGGTGGCCAGTAGCCACTTGTGGCTCTTCAGCACTCGAAGTACGGCTAGTGTGGCTGAGGAGGTGAACTTTTAATTGAAGTTAATTTAAATGAATCTAAATTTACATGGAAATAGCCCCGTGTGACTACCCGTTGTCAATTGGACATCTCTTCTTTCTAGATTTTCTGCTTGCAGCATCCTGGTTCAGTTCATTAAAGTTAGAACTTTGGGGGTTGGGTTTTGTTTTAGGGGTACCGCAAACCACTACGTCTGCCTGTTCAGTAATCTTGTCCTGTCTGGAACTCAAATTTGGGTCTGTAAAGGGTGATAAATTGTATAGTAAGGTTCCAGGGAGTATCAGAAGAGGAAGGGATTGCATCCAGTGTGGGGGTAGGAGGGCCAGTGGAGGGAGAGTTTCACAGAGGGGGCATTGAGGTAGACCCTGGAGGCAGTGGGAACAGCATAAGGAAAGACACAGGGGCAGGCATTCAGGGTCTGCCCCAGGTCAGTGTCGAGCACCCAGGAGACACACAGGCTCAGCAGCACACAGAGGTCTCCCAGGCTGTGGAGCTGCGGTCCTTTTCACCTCGTCGTGCTCTGACCGTTGTCCGGTTTTCCCAGGGAGACTGTGGTGGCCTTGTGTGCCGGAGGAGAAGGAGGCCCATCTGAAGTGATGGGAAGGAAAGAGGGGCGCCGAATGGCCATGGGCTATGTGAGAACCCGGCGGTGACGGGGAGCCTGGGGTCTCCCCATCTGCATCCTAACTCTGGCAGAGACATCAGGAGGGCAGGGCAGATGCTGAGGCCATTTAGAATCACACCCCAAGGAAACCTAGCATCTCAAACTCCTCACCTAAGTTTCTGGTCCAGGGTCCTCAGTAACAGCCTTCTAATCCAGGGGCTTGAGAGTGAGGGTGTGGAGTCTGACCTCCATGGTCAGGCCAAACATTTAAGAATTGGAGTCCCAGAAAATACAAACAACTAAAAATTAATATGACAAAGAAAAAGAACTTAACAGAAAAAAAAAAGGCAAAAGATAGGAACAGGGAACTCACAGAAGAGAAAACCCAGATAAATGGTCAATTACCAGGAAAGAATAATCAACCCTTGACACATTGTACACCTTAAATTTACTCAATGTTATATGTCAATTATATCTCAATAAAGCTGGGGGCGGAAAAAAGAATAATCAACCCTACTAGTAATCAGGACAATTCAACTAAAACCATCCTGTGACATCATTTCACATCCATTAGATTGGCAAAATTAAAAGTCTGGCAATACCTTTGTTTTGGTTTGGTTTGGTTTAGTTTGGTTTGGTTTTTTAATAAATTTATTTATTTATTTATTGGCTGTGTTGGGTCTTCGTTGCTGCACACAGGCTTTCTCTAGTTGCGGTGAGCAGGGGCTACTCTCCGTTGTGGTGTGCGGGCTTCTCATTGCTGTGGCCTCTCTTGTTGTGGAGCACAGGCTCTAGGCGCGTGGCCTTCAGTAGTTGCAGCACATGGGCTCAGTAGTTGTGGCTCACGGTCTCTAAAGCGCAAGCTCAATAGTTGTGGCACATGGGCTTAGTTGCTCCGCGGCATGTGGTATCTTCCTGGGGCAGGGCTCGAACCCATGTCCCCTGCATTGGCAGGCGGATTCTTAACCACTGCGCCACCTAGGAAGCCCACTGGCAATACCTTTGTATTGGTGTGGACACCCAGACACCGTTGCCAGGAGACTATACAAGGGTTGGGAGATTATAAATTGATACTTTCCCTTTGGAGAGCCATTTGGCAATATCTCACAAAAATTGGTGATGCTGTACTCTATTGTGGTAGGCTGTCATATTGGTGGTCCCCAGTGAATTATACCTCCCAGTATCCGCGCCCTCCTTCATTGGACTCTAGGCTTTCCTTATGTGACTTGCTTTGGCCAATGGGTTATTAGCAAGGGTGAGACAAGCAGAGGCTTAGTAAGCACTTGCACAACGTGGCTTGGAATCCTGAGACCGCCATGCTGTGAGGAAACCCAAGCTAGCCACAGAGAGAGATCATGTGCAAGAAAACTGAGGAACACACCTGACAGCTAGAACCAAGGCCCCACATATGTGGCCCCAGTTGAACTGTCCCAGATGTTCAAGGGCCCCAGGCTGAGACCCCAGACATTGTGGAAAAGAGCTCACTGCTGTGCCCTGCTTGAATTACTAACCCACACAATTGTGAGCAAATAAAAGGGATGTTGTTTGAAGTCACCAAGTTTTGGCGGGGGCGGTTATGATGCGGAGATAGAAGACTGATAAACCTGTTATCCAGCAAGTCCATTCCTAGCTCTGTGCTCAGAGAAAACCTTGCATCTGTGCACAAGGAGACTTGTACAAGGGTGCTTATCACAGCCTGTTAATAAATGAAGGGTAAACTGAGGCACATACCTTCTTCATTCAATGACTATAGCACAGAGCTACATGGAAAACAAGGATGAAACCAAAACATGCTGAGCAAAACGCCAAAGGTACAGAAGTTTACATGCAGGATGTAATATAGAAAGTTTAGGGACTTCCCTGATGGCATAGTGGTTAAGAATCCGCCTGTCAATGCAGGGGACATGGGTTCAATCCCTGGTCCGGGAAGATCCCACATGACGCAGAGTGACTAAGCCTGTGAGCCACAACTACTGAGCCTGCGTGCCACAACTACTGAAGCCTGCGTGCCTGGAGCCCATGCTCCACAAGAGAAGCCACAGCAGTGAGAAGCTTGCACACCACAACGAAGAGTAGCCCTCACTCTCCGCAACTAGAGAAAGCCGGCTCACAGCAATGAAGACCCAACACAGCTAATAAATAAATAAATTTAATTTTAAAAATAAAGTTTATATAAAGCTGAGGAGCATGCAAGCCCATACAGTACCGTGCTTATGTATTGATCATCTAAAGGTAAAACCTGCTTGGAAAGAATAAACCCTAAATTCAGGAAGGTGGTTGCCTCTGTGGTGGGTAGGGAGGGGAATGAGCCTTGGGAGGAAAAGACAGGGAGTTTCCGTGGTATCTGTAATATTTTGTTTATTTAAAAAACATAAATCTGAGGCAAAAATGGCAAACCATTAAGATTTAACAAAGCTGGGGAGAAGAGACTTGGGTGTTCATTATATTACTGTTTATAGTTTTCTCTGTGTGAAAAATATTTTATAATAAAAAAGATAATTTAAAAAATAAGAATCGAGGGGGGAGGCTCTGAGCAGTGAAGGATAATTTAAGAGGAGATAGAGTTGGAGAGCAGGTTCTGATGGCTCCCACGCGTGGTCCCAGCCTCCCCCTTCCCAGGGCAGCTGCGTTCCTGCCCGTGGGTTCCTCAAGTCATCCCCGTACCCTTATCAGAGAGATCCTCTTTCTATTCAAAGAAACTTCAAATAGCTGAGCTGCTTCAGCCTGCACCGTGGGGCGGGGGTGGGGGTGGCGGGCGGGGTGAGGTATATGTGCAAGGAAACAGACCAGTAATAGACACCTGACCAAGACTCAGGAGATTTGGTCTCAGGTCCCAGCTCTTTCACAACCCCCTGTATGACCTTGCACAAGCGTTGCATCTCTCCCAGCCTCAGTTTCCTTATCTTCAGTGTGAGATTAGTGGATTAGACCCGGGGTAATCAACTGGACAGAGCTGTCAACCTTCACCCACACCCAGCCAAGGTGACCAGAGTCTCTTTCTGTAAGGCAAGGGAAGCAGGCATTTGAAACAGCCCCTGGGGATTGTGGTACCCACACCTGGTCGAGATGACCTCTCAGAACCCTCCAGGCCTAGCATCGTGGGAGTCTAGGATGTGGCAGGCTCTATCTAAATTCTGTTAGGATTGTCAGCAAAGTTAATAGGGCACATCTGAGGTGTCCACTGTACACACTTTCCCTCAGGCTAGTCTGTCTGTCCATCCATGCATTTGTCCATCCATCCACTTATCCATTCCCAAAACATTTACTGAGTGCTTACTATGTGCCAGGCCCTGTGCAAGACGCTGGAAACTCAACAGCAAATGAAGTAGGCATAATAAAAATTAACACATAAATATCAGAGCCACTTCAGAACACTTTACATTTATTATTTATCCTCACAAGTGCTCTATGAAGTAGACACTATTATCCCATATTACAGATGGGGAAACTGAGGCATGAGTGGTTACTATACTCAGCCAAGACCAGCAGAGTATAAGTGGCAGAGCCAGCATGCAGCTAAGCACTCTGAACCGTCACCCTCTGCCTCCTCCCCTGCCTCCCACTCGGGTCCCTCTTCCTGGGCTTTCCTCCCACACCTGTCGACACAGAAGAGCCCCTTTCTCTCATCCCCTACCCCTCCCCCGCCACCAGGCAGGGAGGAGGGACTGTGAGTGACACAGGGCCAGGCAGGCCTGCCACGTGTTGGAGGCAAGTCTTATCCCTTGTGTTCGTGAGGTCAGAGAGGGCCATTCAGCTCTGGCACAGAGGAGAGAAGGCAGGAGCCCGGATTTCCAATTGGCAGAGCCCAGGGGTTGGGAAGAACTGGCTTCACAGGAGCTGGGTGGGATGGGGCGACAGGGGATCCAGAAGCCATCAGCACAGTAACTACCATTTACTGTGTGTCTGGCAGTGATTCAAGGAAGTGCTTGTCAAGTGTCATCTCGTCTCATCTTCACCAGCCACCTTAGGTAATAATTACTACTCCCATTGCATAAATGAGGAAGTCGCGTTCAGAGGGGCCAGGTGACTAGCCCAGGTTGCTAGGCTGGGATCTGAACCCAGGCTCTCTAACAGCAAATACTTCTTATGAGAGCCAGGCGCTGTTCCAGGCTCTGAGCACAGCAGCGAGCAGGGCGGGCAAGCTTCCTGCCCTAGTGGAGCTCACATCCTAGCTGGAGCAGCAGGCAGTAAACGAGTAACCTGAGGGTGGCTGTCATTTCAAGTAATGGTGAGTGCTGGGAAGACAGAGTGGGGCTGAGTGTGCCCAAGGGGACTTCCATTCCTTACAATACGGTGAACTGGACACCCTGTGCTAATGCAAAACACCTAGAAACATGGAGTAAAATATAACAGGCAGGGACTTCCCTGGTGGCGCAGTGGTTAAGAATCCACCTGCCAATGCAGGGCACACAGGTTCGATCCCTGCTCCGGGAAGATCCCACATGCCGAGAAGCAACTAAGCCCGTGCGCCACAACTGCTGAGCCTGTGCTCTACAGCCCGTGCACCACAACTGCTGAGCCCATGTGCCACACCTGCTGAAGCCCGCGTGCCTAGAGCTCATGCTCTGCAACAAAGAGTAGCCCCCCGCTCACCACAACTAGGGAGAAAACCTGCGCGCAGCACTGAAGACCCAATGCAGCCAAGAAAGAAAGGAAGGAAGGGAGGGAGGGAGGGAGGGAGGGAGGGAGGGAGGGAGGGAGGGAGAGAGAGAGAGAGAGAGAGAGAGAGAGAGAGAGAGAGAGAGAGAAAGAAAGAAAGAAAGAAAGAAAGAAAGAAAGAAAGAAAGAAAGAAAGAAAAGAAAGAAAGGGAAGGAAAGAAAGAAAAGTAAACTCTCTCTATATATATAACATCCCATTACCAGGAGAGCTGAGGTGGCAAAAATTAGAGAAATGTCAGGGGTCAAAACCAAAGAAGAACCTGGAAACCTGAAGCGTCTCCTGCTAGTTTTGGCAAATTTGAGGCTTAAAGGCCTTGAGAGGGACAGGAGACAAGGTGGGGAAATGGGAGTGAGACATGCATCTCCCACACACACCCCTAAAGCTGGGACCCGTGAAAAGCTACACCCTCAGTAAAGAGGCAAACTTGGAGATTGGGGTGGGGATCAACCTACACATAGGAAATCGGCAGAGAACCTGGACTCTGATCAAAAAGGAAAAAGCCTCTGGCGAGAACCTCATAACCACAGGCCTGCCTTCCAGTGGGTAGGGGTCTACTCTCCACCACTCGCGTGGAGCAGGAAAACCCAAGGCAGGAAGGGAACGAAAATGGACCTACGCTGGTATTAGCCTTAGGGCTGAGGAAAGACAGATTGTCTTTGGAGGGACATAGCTCCATCACAGTCCCCTCAGGAATCTCATAAACAAGCTCTTCAAGCAGGAGCCCACATTCCAAACACATAGGACACGTAGGACAGGGAAACCAGCAACCATGAGGGAGAGCCTGCCCACACCATGAGCAGCAGCTTTAGTCCCTCTGAAATTCATCTCATGGCGTCCTCATTGCAGAGAACCCCACATGTGGATACGTAACATGTCAAAAGAGATATAAGAGGCAGTTAAGTATGACTAAAGAAGGCAACATTGGACTGGAGGTCAGGGAAGAGCTTCTGAGGAAAAGACTTACAAGACTGGAATGAGGAGGAGCCAGCCGCCTGACGGAGTGGAGCATCCCAGGCAGAGGAAACAGGAAGTGCAAAGGCCCTGAGGCAGGACTTCCCTAGGCCTGTTGAGGAGCAGGAAAACGCAGTATGCTGGCTGGGATGACCTAGAGGGACTGTGATACGGGATGAGGTGAGAGAGCTAGGCAGGGGTGGGATCATAGTGATAGGCTCTGCAGGTCCTGGTGAAAAGTCTGTTTTTATTTTAAATGCAACGGGAAGACACGGGGCTTAAAGCGTGAGCATGAATTGATCTGACTTGCATTTTTAAAAGATCGCTTTGGGAATTCTGCGGCCGTGCAGTGGTTAGGACAAGCCAAGCACTGCGGCAAAAAAAAAAAAAAAAAAAAAAAGAATAAAAGATCACTTTGGTTTACTACGTGGAGAGAGTAGGTGACGGGGTCTGTGTTAGAGCCCAAGATTCCAACTCTAATCATCTCTAGAGGAAGACTCTCCTCACCCAGAGAGGAGTCCCAGAGGAGTAGGTGAGATGGGGGTGTGGTTTTGGGGAGAACCTGTTGGTCAGTAAACTCAGCCACAGACACAGAAATAAAGAGCTGAGCCTGAGCGGCCCACTCTAACCCAGCCCCACTGCCCAAATCAGTGACTTAATTCACTGAGTCTCTCACTCAGTAAAATGCTACTGAGTGTCTCCTCTGTGCCGGGAGTAACCACAGTCATCCTACCTGCTGGGGATGGAAAGCTGGGAGGCCCAGTCTGCCCTCCAGGAGTCTGCAGTTAACAGACAGTGACAACCCATGGGGAAGGTTCTAGGCTGGGGAAAGCCTCTGGGAGCACAGAGGAAGGGTGAGTGTCTGTTCTCAGGGAGGGACAGTGTTGGGAATAATTTCTTCGAGGGGGTGACAGGAGCTGCTCCTCCCCTCCATCTCCCAGGACCCACTGCATCTCCCACCAAACCTTTCTGCACCTCTCCCTCTAAAAGCCAGAGAGTGGGGCGGTTGTAGCTCTCCCACAGAGAGCCCCCAGCTGAAGGAGAACTTTCCTGCCGTGCCCTGAGGGAGGAAGAGAGGAGACAGTAGCTAATGATGATACCACCAGCCTTAGATCTGCGCCTCTCTCACTTCCATTCCCTTGCTTGATACTGTCAGCAGGGCCGGGGTCATTACCCCATTTCACAGATGAAGAAACCGAGGCTCCGTGAAGCGAAGTGCCTTATCTAAGGCCTCGCAGGGAAGGCGTGGCTGGGCCCACACCAGAAGTCAGTCTTCTGTTCCGATGCTCTTGAGACGAATGTCCCTCTGGCCTTCCTCCGTGTCCACTGCCTTCACTCCCAGTCCCACCCCACTGCCCTCTGCTCCCCATCGGGGCCCCCAAAAGCAGAGGTCGTGACAGCCGAGCTGCGGGCCAGGAGCAAAGAAACTCAGGGCAGCCACACCAACTTCCGGGGCCGGGCATCCCAACTTCTCTGCAAGTTCCCCAGGAAGAGTCCCCTGGAATGGGGTGCAGGGAACGAACTTTATAAAATTCTCCACAACCAGCCAAGCGGAACCTATTTTCCCTCACAATGCAATTAACGGCACCAACATTTACAAAATATGATTACAAGCGCTTTGGTTAAGTAGAGGAAAGTATATTAGATAGCAGCGAGGGGTTGATCTTAATGTGCATTTTTTCGAGAGACTTGCATTTTCTTTGTGCAAATAAAGAGGCCCTAAATTCTCCATAGGCACTAAAATCAATGCAGTGGAACCAGGATAACAAACACAGGCTCCACTTTTTGCTACATCCCCCAATTAATTAAGCCTTTCACGGGCATGTAATTAGGAACATTAGCAAGTCATAAAATTGCCGTGAGTCTTTAAATTATGTGCTGGCCCTCAGCAATTTGTTTTTAATTCCTTCTGAAGACAATGGCACTGCGGGGCCCAATAGATCTTCGGAGCGGCCTACTGTGCTCTCCTCTATCGCGGGAGGGCCGGCGGGGCTCCCCTCCAGGCAGCCGGGGTGCCCCGACTTCGCTCCCAGGGCCCAGGCGTGCTGCGAGACTCCAGCTCTTTCTTCCTCTTCCTTCCCCGCTTCCTTACTCTTCTTTGTTTTTACTTCTCCTCTAATTCCGCTTCCTCCCTCCCTCCTCACTTTTCCTTCTTTTTCTCTCTTCCTTTTGACCTCTTTACCTCCCCTCCTCCTCTTTCCACCTCTCCTTCCTCCTCCTCCACCTTCATTGCTTTCCTCTCTCTCTTCCTCCTCCATCTCTTCTTCCCCACTCCCCCTCCCAGCCCCCACCGCAGCCCCAGGCTCCTCCTTGCCCTTCCCGCGATCACGCAGGAGTGCTGGGCACACAGGGCTGCTTCCCCTCCCCCGCTGTCCCGCAGGACCCAGCTCCTGGCCCTGGATTCCCATCCACGTCGTAAAGGACCATCAGAGGCCATCTAGCCGGACCTGCCAGGTCTGTGATTGGTGGCATCCGTTACACTCCTTGGGAGCCAAACACTGAAGCACTCTGGAGGTGTCGGAGGAATGAGGGGCGAGGGTCATGACCCCACTCCCACCACCTTTCCTCCTCTGAGGGAAGGGAAAGTGGGAGGCAAAGCAGAGGGCTGTGGTGTCCGCCTTGCTGGCAAAATGCCCCTGAGAGCATCTCCGTTGGCCTTTCACTCATCTGCCAGGGCCCCTGGGACCCGAGGGAGCTGGAGAACCCTGCTTCTCATCCCTACACCACCCAAAATCCCCTGCCCCCTCAACTGTTACCCTTCCAAGCTTATAGCCACCAGCTCCAGGACTTAGGGGAATGAGGCCTTTGGGTTTAGGGCTTCTAAACCCAGCCCTGCCCTTGCATCCTCCACCCAAGTCTTCCATTTCTGTCAACTAGAGGTTTCTAAGTTATGAATCAAGATCCACTAGAAGATGATGCAGAGCTTGGAATGGCAACTCAGCAGGCCCATGGGCACAATCCAAGCCTTCTCCAAGGTTTGCTGAAATTCCAGGTAGAGAAGGACTGACTTCTGGCTGGGCTCCCTCCTCCTTCCTCTGTACCATCGGCATCCCCTCCCCATTCCTGGAGATCACAAGGCTTCTGTGATATCTCGGAATCCCCAAGATTTACAACTGGGAAGAATATTACAAAAGAGCAAGTGAGAATCACACCAAGCAACAGGTCAGGAACAAAAGACCTGCTTGCTCAGCTGCCAACCACTGTGACCGTCTCTTGTTCACGGCTACCATGGGGTCGGTGGCTCCTCTGCTTCTCAATCTCTTGTCAGTTTCTCCTCTCACTGAGAACTAGCTCTTTTTTGTTTTGTTTTGTTTGTTTTTTGTTTTGTTTTGTTTGTTTTTTGTTTTGTTTTGGCCACACCACGTGGCATGTGGGATCCCAGTTCCCCAACCAGGGATCGAACTCATGCCCTGTGCAGTGGAAGCATGGAGTCTCAACCACTGGACCCCCAGGGAAGTCCCCCAGAAATAGCTCTTTCTCTCTGCATTTCACAAATGCGATGGACATTACTAGTGCTCAATGGTGTTTTGGGTTCTGCTTTGCCTTCTTGGCAAGACTGTAATCCTGGCCCCACTGAGGTTAGGTGAGGCTATGAAACTTACATGGGCCAATGAAAGGTGAGCAGAAGGGGTTATGTGTCACTTCCTGGTGGAAGTATTTAAGAGCCGATCTTCAGTTCTGCGTGTCTTCTTCGCCGGCCCCTGTGGAAGCACCTGCTGGTATGGAGGTGCCAAGGTGGAAGTGGCCTGAAATGCTCAGACCACCCATGGTGGCAGCTGCTCTGGAGAGCTGCCCAGACCCAGCAAAGAACTTGCAGGAGCAAAAGGTCGATCTTTGTTGTGTTAAACCACTGAGATTTGGGGGATGTTTGTTACCACAGTGTAACTTAGCCTGTCCTGACTAATCCACCAAAAAAGTGCCTCTGGCTGGTCCAGCTAAGACCTTATCTGAGCCAGTGTGGGGGGTTAGTTGCCTTTGGGTCAAATGCATACCTTGCTGCAGTCTGAGAAAACGGTTCTTCAATTTATGGTTCCTATACACAACAGAATAAACATTTAACTTTGCAAGAGCATTTGCAAGGCTCTCAGTGGGCTGACCCCTGCCTACCCGCCAACCACATTTCCTGCTACTCCTAACCCTGTTCCACGTGTAAGGCCCAGAGACACTGAGCTTCTCCTTATTCCCTCAGCATATCAAGCCATCACTCTCTCTCTCTTTTTTTATACATTTATTTATTTATTTATTGGCTGCATTGGATCGTCATTGCTGTGCACAGGCTTTCTCTAGTTGAGGTGAGCAGGAGCTACTCTTCATTGTGGTGCACAGGTTTCTCAGTGCAGTGGCTTCTCTTGTTGCAGAGCACGGGCTCTAGGTGCATGGGCTTCAGTAGTTGTAGCATGTGGGCTCATTAGTTGTGGCTCACGGGCTCTAGAGCGCAGGCTCAGTAGTTGTGGCACACGGGCTTAGTTGCTCCGAGGCATGTGGGATCTTCCCAGAGCAGGGCTTGAACCTGTGTCCCCTGCATTGGCAGGCGGATTCTTAACCACTGTGCCACAAGGGAAGTCCCAAGCCATCTCTTTATACTTGCTGTTCCCTTTGCCTAAAATGCTTTTCCATTCACACCTCCTCCTGAGGAGATTCTACTGAGTTTTAAGGTCCCAGGTCAAGTCTTATCTGTTCTTTGAAGGATTTCCTGGTCAGTCCTGATGCCTACCCACTCCTGGCATTCTGCACATACTTCTATCATAGACTTCTCACATGAACTTCTACTTATTTGCTTATCTGTCCGTGTGCTCGGTCCTCCCCAGAGGGTAAGGTCCTCACAGCGTGACCAGCACCTCAGTCATCGTTGGGCCTCCCCTCTCCCACCCACAACCACCACACAAGGCCAGCGTTTATTGATCGTCTACCTCTGCCCCGCCGTGGCTACACACTGCACCCAGCTGACCTCATTGAATGGGTATATTTTATCATCTTCATTTCACATCCTCCAGAACCCCTGCATCCTACGGCCTCCCCTGTGGTCCTGCAATTTCTCAATAATACTCTGTTGAATGAATGAGTGGTTGCCTGCATGAAATTAATGAATGAATACGTAAATTCTAACTTACACACACAGAGGCCAGGTGTTCACGGGAGACACTTGTGAAAGCCCACCTCCTCCCCAAGTCACACGTGGCGGCTTTACAAACTGCCCGGGCTGTGCGCTTGTCTGTTTTGTTTGTTTGTTTTGCCTGGGACTTTCTTTCATTGAATTTCTAAAATTCACATAACAAAGTCGAACCATTTCAAAGTGAACAAAATCAGTGGATTTGGTACATTCACCATGTCGTGTAACCATCACTTTTATCCAGTCCCCAAACATTTTCATAACCCAGAAGGAAACTTTCTACCCTTTAAGCAATCACTCCTTATTCGACCCTCCCCACCCAGGCACTTTTAATCCAGGGATTCTGTGGACCTGTGGACAGGCAGGGGTGTCCCCCGGGGGGAAGGACATGCATTCCTGGGCCCCCCCCAGGGGGCACATGCAGGCGTTTCCTGACCCGAGCCAGCAGCCCCTGAGATTTCCAGCCTTTCAGCCCCAAGCGGGGCCCACCTGCTAGCTCAACAGCAAGGTAGGCCGGGTGCCCCAGGACCCCAGCCCTGGACTCTACTGGGCCCATTTCGAGGCAGCCACATTCCCTCCAGACAGGCAGCTGTGATGGGGAGCCTGGTGAGCAGACTCTAACCTTGAGTAAGTGTTTTCTTGTTGTCATCCGCGGATCTAACTTGAAGCCTGCCGAGAGTACTCGGCGGGGATGTATATTACAGCCAGAGCTTTTTATCTCGCACATGTGACCCTGCCCATCATGAGCTGTGCGTTTTATTCTCGCTGGTGGGACAAAACCCACCTCCCACTGCAGCATATATCAAGGGGAAGAATGTTGAACTTTCTTTGCATTAATATAAATAGCTGTTTAGGCCTCATTCCCCGGCCCAGGACCCTCTGCGCACCTGTCCTTCATCTACTCTATTTGGCATCTGGTTCAAGTTTGGTTTATTTAGAGCCCAGGTCGGCAGGCTTTTACATATTAAAGGTGCATTTTAAAAGAGCATTTTCTATTCTAATTTGGGGGAGCCAAGCTCTTTAGGGCTTTCCGGAGCGGTGTCCACCTGATTTACATTTCTCCCACTGGATCCGAGCCACCGAAACACATTAGAATGTAAATAATAGTGATGGATACATGTATCTTTAAAGATCCATTTTCTCTCCATTTTTTCTCTCTTTGCGGGGAGGGGACAGGCCAGGGAGGAACGGAAGTACCCAGGCTGTGGGGGCAGAGGAAAGAAAGAGGATGGAGGGAGGATGCAATGGGTTTCTGGGAAAGGCTGGCTCCGAGGGAGGAAAGGTTGCAGTTCAGAGGGTGGGGGATGGGGGCCTGGGTTTCTGCAAGATGTCGGTCAGCAAGCTTGGCAAGGCCAATCCCTTCTTAGTCTGGGGAGAGGCTACTGTGTTGCAGTTAAGCCAGTATTCAAATATGGACTCCAGTGTGACTTTGGAAAACTTACTTTACCTCTCTGTGCCTGAGTACACCTCTCGGGCTCTGACAGTCATTATAACCATCCCATCTGGGACCAGCATGAGGGGTACATGAGATGACACCCGTAAAACGCAGGGCGTAGTCCCAGGCACACAGTAGGCGAGCAACTCAATACATGTTAGCTATTGTTTATTATTATTTAAAAGAGGTACATTTTGTCCTCTATCCCAAGCCCCAGGGCCCTGCACATGATAGATGCCTGATTGGTGTGTCTTAGCTGGACTCCCCTTTCATTCAAGGTCCAAAAATTTACCTGGGGAATTCCCTGGCAGTCCAGTGGTTATAACTCTGCACTTTCACTGCTGAGGGCCAGGGTTCGAGCCCTGATCAGGGAACTAAGATCCTACAAGCTATGTGGCATGGCTAAAAAGAAAAAAAGAAAAGAAGTTTACCTGGCTCCCACTCTGGGCTATGGACACGGCCCAAGGCCCTGGAGAAAGATGATGACTGAGGCCTGGTCCCTCACCTCTACCCACCTGCCACTCCCACCGAGGCTCCTGTCTGACCTACCTCTTCGGGTCCCCATCTGAGCCATGCTCTCTTGCTTTCAATACCCTCGGTCCAGGACCCCCTCTCCCCTGTTCTTCACCTGAATAAATCTCATTCCTCTTCCAGGAAGCCTTTCCTATTCTCCAAGCTGGGGAGGTGCCCTCTTCCCTTCACCACCCTGCTTACCACCCTCTGGGAGAACTGTTTTGTGGGTCCGTATCCCATACAGAGTGGAGGCCCCAGGGCGAGAGGAAGAGTGTCTGTTTTGGTCATCATTCTATTCCCAGCCTGGCACACAGTAGGCACTCAACTGTTTGCTAAATAAAATGATCAAGTTGATGCTTTCAAGGGAATCACCCTGTTGGATGGACCCACATACAAGTTGTTACAGTGCACAATGAGCTTGGGAGGGGCAGCTGGGCAAGTCAGGAGGGCTTCCCAGAGGAGGTGGCAGTTGAGAAGGGCCTTGAAGAATAAGTAGGGGCTGTTCCAAAGAAACAGGGAGAGAATTTGAAGGGAGTGGAGATTTGACAAAAGAGAGACCCTGAAAAGGTACAAAAAGAGGTGGAATTCATTTCTGGATTTTGGACCACCTCTTAGAGGCGGGATGGGACCCATCTGGGGGGGTGTTTACTAAATGTGGGCACCAGGCAGATCTAATTGTGAATGACAAGGAGAGGGTGGCGGGAGTAGGGAGAGGAGGTAACTGCCCTCAGCCATAGCTGGGGAGGGGGAGACGGAGCAGGGAGAGGATGCCCCCCTGCCCAAAACCCTGAAAGGAGACCTGGCTCAGGCCCCGGGCCAGGACAGCAAGGATTGAGGAGGAGGAGACGAGAAGAAGGGCCCCTCCTGGCCTCAGTTTCCCCAGCCAGGAAGCTTTGGCTGGTGTGACTGCTTCAGAAATACAGGGGAGAAAGCCTGGGGCCCTCGCTCATGAGCCATCTTCAGGGGTGGAGGACCAGCAGAGACAGGCGGCAAAACAGGAGCGGGGAGGAGAAGGAAGGAGAATCCAGTCAGGTGCTGGAGGTGCTCTTGATTCTGAGAAACAGAAAATTAGGGGGAGAGACTCAGAAATGGCAGATGGCACAGCAGGGGCAAGGGGGGTGCAGAACAGGGTGGGGGTGGGGGGAGCGCCCCCCAGGGAGGTTTGACTGTGGCAAGAGCTGAGAGAGGAGAAAGAACGGGGAGCGAGGGAGGGAGGCCAGGAGGCAGAGCAGGAGATGAAGATGTTCTTTCATCTTCCTCCTGGAGAGAAGGGGCCAGGCTGTGACAGGGAGAATGACGGAAAGTCTCGTTGGAGCTGTTGGTTTGAAGGAATGTGTCTTCGGAACAAGCTTTTTATCAGTCAACTTTAAAGATCAGGATTCCTCAGAGGCTGCTCCATCTTCCTCTCTCTGTGTTTCTCTCTGTCTTACCCTCTTTCCCCGTTCCCTCTGTCTCCCTGCGCAACTCACGTCCCCTTTTTCGACCGGTGTCTGTCTCTGTCTGTGCTTTTTTCCCAGCTCCTGGCAACCCTCGCCACCTTTCTCTGCCCAGCCTCGCTGCTGGCTGACAGCAGGCCAGGCCCTCCTCGGAATCTCAAGGGGGCCGTGGGGCCAGGACAGCAGCGGGCAGGGCCTAGGCTAACAGAGCCGCCTTCCAGGCTGTGCCTTTCCTTTGGCCAAATCGTGGAAGCTCTGTGGACCTCTGTTTCCTCCTCAATAAATGGACGGAGTTGGAAACCATGACCCTGAAGACTGAGGTGGTGGGTAAGCAGGTGTTGACAGCCCTCGAGGTGGGGAGAGCCTTGGGGCTGTCCAGGAGACGGGATGCCTTAGATCTGGTGGGCCTTTACCTTCCTTTATCACGTGAGGTCCTGGGGTCCTGCAGTCCTGTGCTGGCTGACATCCAGACCTTGCCCTGGGAGGGGGAAGAGAGAGGTCCGTGCCTGTGTTGGGGGGGAGGGAGGAGCCATCAGGGCTACGTCAAGACCTTTAGGTGCCCCTCTCCAAATGTAATTTAAAAACCCATCCCCTCAGTGATAAGTAGGTGTAAGGAAGGCCAGCAAATGTCTGATTCCCCCATATGACTTACATGCTTTCTTAGGAATATTAAATTCCTTCTGAAACCATATTTTGGTGGCCCCACTTTGCGGGTGCTCTTGGCCTGCCCGATGTGTAATCTAGCACATTCCACCAGGACATATCACACCTGGAGATCATGGGTAAGCCAAGGGCACAGCCACAAAACCCCCTTTTGAGCTGCACTTCACACCGTGAGGTTGGGGCAGAGGGGGACAGGCCTCTCCTGAGGAAGATGTGCTCTGGACCAAGCTAGGAGGCCCTAGTCCCAGGGAGGAAAAGGGTGGGGACCGCCTGGGGGGTACGGGGGCCCTTGGCCCTGCCACAACCGCACCCCCGCCAAGCCAAAGTGACCTTTCCCCTCACGGCCAGCTGTCCAGGTGTGACTCTCCCCTGCCCTGTGTCCACAGCAAAGGCAGGCTCGAGGAACAAAAGGAGGACGGACCTGATCCTGACACCCCCCAGCCCCCTGGCCCCACCAGCAAGCCTTGGAGCAGGTGGTGGGCAGGAGCTGGCTTGGAAGGAGTTAAAGAAAAAATACTCCTAACACTCGGTGAAAATGGTAAGGCAGACTGGATTCAGGACCATCACGATAAGTGTAGGGACCGCCGCAATGGGTTTTGCAAGGATTTGGGGCTCAACGCCAGATACAGCATCCACACGTGGCGCTTTGTAGCCAAGGAGCCAGGTGGGGGTCCGTGGATAGAAAATTACTAAGAGGAAACATCAGGGGTGAGCAGGGGTTCCCAACCCCTCCGGGATTCTTGCTGAAGGTGGGCCAGGGCCATCAGACATCCCTGGGGGTATCAGATATGGAGTGGGGGTAGGGGTGCTCTTGGCAAACTGACGTAACAGGGTTCTTGCTAAAACTGGATTTTACAAAGAAGTGCACAGATGGGCCTAGGAGGCGGTCCGGGAGCCTGACTAAAGTTTGGTCAAGCAAAGAGTCTCGGTCAAAGGGTGGGGAGGAGCCGTTGGGAGCACCAGCCTGGGTGGAGTGTTGAGAGAACGCCAGGTGCTCTCCCCACGGGAGCGGAGGCGTCTCCGCCGCATTTCCCCCAGGGGACACCGAGATGTTTGCCCAGTGTCCCGTGGCAAGCGGCAAGCGTGTGGAACCCACGTGGAATCCGTGGCAGGAAGGAAGCTGAGCCAGGGAAGGTGGAGGCCTGGGCCGCTCCCTTCTCTCACTTGCCTCCCCGGGTGCGTTCACGTTTTGTGTTCCGCACCACCCTCCCCCAAGATATCCTGGCTCTTATCTGCGCCCCGGCTGATGGCCTGGGGAACGCTCATCTCCTGGCCCTGGGTGTTAATGCTGAAATGTTAATGATTTGTTTTTCTTGGAAGGGATGGGACGTGGGGTCAGGGGCTTCCTGGGAGCCACCAGGAGCTTCCTATTTCCAATTCTGACTCTGGGCCTGCGGACCCACAACCCAGGAGGGGCCGAGACCCAGGAGGATGGAGGAGGAGGGTGAGCAAACCATGGCCTGCGTGTCAGGCCTGAGCGGCAGCTCCAGAAGCCCCACCTCCGGGTCAGCGACTCTAAGCCATTTCTGAGCTACCCACCCTCCAGAGTTTGGGGGTGACCCTCTGGGACACCCAGGTCCCCTCGCCGTGCCCGGCCCTGCTTTTCCCAGGCTCCTGGGATGGGAGGGGGCCGGGCTCGGGGAGGAGCAGGAAGCGGCCAGGCAGTGTGTACAGAGAGGCCTCAATTTCACAGGGCTTGCTCCTGAGTGAGTTTCGCATAAAAGGATTAAGGCGAGAGGAAGTGCAGAGGAAATGGGGTGTTGGACACCTTGTTAAACGGGCTGTCAGGGCTCCCAGAGCGTGGGTGCTAACTCTATTCCCTGCCTCCGCTGGGCACAGGCTCGGCCATCACCTGAGCGATCAAAGATAGGGCCGAGGAGCCAGGCCTGGAGGATGGAGAGGCTGGACCAGCCAGAGGAGGGAGGCCCGGACCAGCACCCCGTCCCCCCAACCCCCCTCCTCCTTCAGGCCTCATTCCTGAGGGAGTCCCCCGGGGCCAGGGAGAAGGGGAGATGAAGCTCGGAAACTCTTCTCACCTGGGCCTGGAGACATCTCCGCCCCGGGATGAAATCACAGTATGTTTGTGGTGCGAGGGAATGAGGGGCTGGGGGTGCTGGACCTAATGATGTGTGGGTCTTCATCTTTCCTCCCTTATCTTAACACCAAGCCAGGGACATTCTTTTTCCTGAGCCCGGGGAATTAGCTCCATTTGTGAATGAGTCTGATCGGATCAGTGCTTTTCCTGAAGAGATAAGGGGGTTATCGAAATGGGGGGTGGTAACTTCCTTAGGAGGAAAGGCTGCCTGAAGACCTGAGATGGGTGGGGGGACATGCTGTGGGGAGAGACCCCATGGCCTGCGGGCCGGAGCAGCTCATGCATCCCTGCTTTTGCCTGTGTCTGTCCCCTGCCCTGTCTGGACCACCTTCTGCCCACGTCACCGAGCCAATTCCTACTCATCCCGGTTCAGGGTTCACAGCCCTGGTTGAACCTTCGGATCACCTGGGAGACTTTAAAAGCTTAGCCACGGCCAGGACCCACGCGAGACAGATGGGACCAGACTCTCTGGGGGGCTCAGGTATGGCACGGTTTTTGAAGCCCTCATGATGAGTCTCAGGTACAGCCAGGGTTAAAAGGTGCTTGTCCAGGACGCCTTCCCTTGCGCCCCAGGCTGAGGTAGGATCCCACCCCCACTGTCCCCTCCGCTCCCTGGGGCATATCTTCACGAGTCACACCTGCCACATGGTGGTTTTCTGTTTACGTGTCTGTCTAGACCTCCCAGCCCAGACAGCGAACACCTGAATGTCGGGACAAGGGTCACTCACTATTGTCCCTGGGGCTTAATCCTGCAGGTACTGGGCCGTCAATACCCAGCGCTGAAGGTCAGCGCAGGGAAGCAGGACTTAGTCATCTTTCTATCGCTCCCGGTCGCGGGGGCTGATGAGAGTCCCTGCCGGACAAAGTGACACCTGTGTGTTGACGCTTCCCCCTCTGAGATGTGGGGACGTGGAAGAGTTAGCAGACACGCCCTCATCTTGCCCGCGGTTGGAGGGGGTGGGGGCTTCAGGATGAGGCCTCCTCTGTTCCCACCATCACCACCACCACCGATTGACTTTATTTTTTTTAATAATTTTTAAAATTAAAAAAAAGTATTTATTTATTTATTTATTTGGCTGCATTGGGTCTTCGTTGGGGCACGTGGGATCTTTGTGGTGGCATGCGGGGTCTTTTGTTGTGGTACGCAGGCTCTTCATTGCAGTGCGTGGGCTCTCTAGTTGTGGCTCATGAGCTCCAGAGCATGAACGCTCAGTAGTTGCAGCATGGGGGCTTAGTAGCCCTGCAGCATGTGGGATCTTAGTTTCCCAACCAGGGACTGAACCCGCATCCCCTGCATTGGAAGGCGGATTCTTAACCACTGGAAGTCCCCTGATTGACTCTTAAATGCTTTCATTTGGGGGAAATGAGAGTTTAGTTCTGTAAAGGGCCAGATAGTAAATATTTTGAGCTTTGCAGGCCACTCTGTCCCTGTCACAACCACTCTGCTGTGTTACACAGAGGCAGCCATGAACGACACACAAACGAGCGGGCACGGCTGGGTTCCAATTATACCTTATTTGTGGATGCTGAAATTCAAATTTCATATCATTTCCATGTCACGGAATTTCTTCTTTTGATTTTTTTCCAACCTTTTAAAAGTCATTCTTAGCTCATGGCCCTACAAAAACACGGTTGGGCCAACTTGATTTAGCCAACAGGCTGTCATTTGCAGATTCCTGATTTCTATGACATTATTGGTGGTGGTTTCCTAAGTCCAAGCTTAGAGCCAAACACTGCTGTCCACCTATGCACCCCTGAGGTTCCCAGGGACCTGGGCCACACTAGCTGCCCCTCCATAAGATAGATGTGCATGTAAGGGGACCGGAGCAGAAGCCCTGATCCCTTCAGGGATGGGAGAGGGAGCGTGAAGGTGATGCATCCCAGAGACACACTGATAAGTAATGTGGTTTCACTTCAGGTCATTTCCTGAAAGTCAGATTCACTTTGCACGTGAGGACGAGAGCGGGGAGCTTCAGAATTCACTCTTGGGGCCTCCAAATTAAAAGCCAAATAGGATGTAGCTTTTGTCTGGGCTGCGTCTTCATCTGTCAGGAGCAGTTATCTTCATCGTCCACCGCTGGGGCCTGCTACTGTCAGTCACCCCTGCCCGGTACCCGCACCGTTGCCTTGTCCACATGGAGCACCCCAGCCTGGGGAGGGGTCCACTCATGGGCCCAAGATCCCATTGGTCATTCAAACCAGGAGGGAGGCGAGATTGGGGGCCCCAAAGGGAGGACTCACCCAGCTGGGTCTTTAGAGAAACCTGCTACTTCTGTCCCAAACTCCTAGACCAAGCCTTGTCACTTGGGGCCTGAGCCAGACTCCTGGAGTTTCTCTCTGCAGAAAGGGTTGGGAATTCTCCATAATGGCCCAGCTACCTTAGAGGAGAGTGGCACAGTCTGATGCCCAGAAACTTCCAGCCCCAGGCCCTGGAGGAGAGATGGGAAGATGGATGGGGACGCAGAGAGCAAGGGCCTCTGAGTCACACACTCAGTTTTAGTCCCGGCTCAGACCTTTACCAGCTGTGTGACCTTGGGCCAATCACTTCTCCTCTCTGAGTTTCAGTTTCTTCAAGTAGGACAGCCTTACCAGCCATGCGACTCTCAGGACTGTACATTTTAAGGCTCACAAGAAGCCCAAGAGAGCATCAAGGGGGCCCCCAAAGTGCCTTTCCCGTTCAGGACTGAGGGTCAGCGTGTCCTAGAGGAGAGCCTGGGAGCAGTGGGCTCTGCGGCAGGACCACTGAAGTGATGGGGGTCCTTGTTTTCTCCCTGTTCTCCTCCCACAGCTGTTTAGGGGAGGGGGCTTGGAAGCTGTCTTGGGCTCTTTCTTTGTCTCCCTTGTTAACCAGAACTGTCAGACAAATTGGCATCATAAAAAAAAAGAAAAAGAAAAAGAAAAAGAAGGCACTCTGTAATCGGAAGACTTGGGTTAAGATTCATCTCATCACTAGTGTGATCTCTGGCAAGTTACTTCATCTCTCTGAGCCTCAGGAGTCTCATCTGTGAAATGGGAATAATATCTCATTGGGCTGTGGGTAGCAAGTCCTTAGGAAAGTGCTTTGTTAACCTAGTGGGCTACACACGTGATCGTACAGATTTATGTGTCCTCTCCTCCCTCCAGCCAGTCACGGGGGTCTCCCCCAGCCCTACTGCCATCCCCAGGCTTGCTCTGCTAACACCTCCTCCCCACTCCACCCCCAGGCCATTTGTCAATGCTGGAGCCTGCCCTAGGCACACTATACTTGATTCACTGGAGAATGGGGGTTTTTACCCACTAACTCAAACCATCCCCGGGGTCCCCTCACCCCCTGTGGCTGAGCCAGACCAGGATGAAGCTTCCAGCCCTGCTCTCCTGCCCAGTAGCCCTGACCCATCACCTTGGACTCGAGCCCAAGTCATCCAAGGCCTTGAACCTGCCCTCCCTGCCTTGCTGTGTGAGAATCCCAGGCCCCAAGTCCCACACACTCCAACTTAGGGTGCCCATCCACGGCAACCGTGCCCTGCACACAGTAGGTGCTCAGTAAATGTTGTTGGCTGATCAACTGAGGGCATATCTTCTCGGCCTTTGGCATAGTCCCGCTGAGAGCAGGAGGGCTTCCGTTGCCTTGCTTTTCAGGGGGTTCAGAAATGAAGCAAAATAATGACCCTTCTAATGACACGATGAAGACGGCATTCTCCGACCCTGTTTCTCTACCAGAACGTGGCAAGTGATATACTGTCTCCCTTGAATGGAATTGTTTTCATTCATTCACGCCCTCAGCAAATACTCACTGAATCCCTACTGTGTGCCAGCCCAGGGAGGGGGTTGTCAGCAGTGGAGAAGAAGGCCACTCAAATAAGGAACCCTGGCTTCCTGGCTGTTAAAAAGTCAGGACATTTTCCTGGAGGAGAAGGAATGCCTGTGGGGATGGGAGGTGGGGAGGGCGGGGCGGCGGGCTGAGGGGCTGCTCTTTCCAGCGGGTGGAGAGCTGTGAGGCCGGGCGCTGAGGTTGAGGGGAGTGTGAAGGGGGCCTGGCCTGAGCCTCCCGAACCCACCTCCCTCTCCCTTTGCTCCCCTTCCACCCTGGCCGTGGTGGGAGGAGGGCTGGTCGCGGGGCCTCTTGGTACCCAGCTCCTGAAACCCAGAGAGGCTTGGGGGGAGCGTGAGAAAGGAGCGGTCTGATCTGAGTGGGCCCCTCTAAGGCCAGGAGATGGGTAGGGAGAGGAGGGAATGTAATTTAGGTTAAAACAAAAAAAAAAGAAGAAGAAAAAACCACCTTTGTGCCTGAGAGTTCTCAACCGGAACAGCCCGACCGCTGGGCCCAAAGCCAGGAGGTAGAGCGACAGGCAGGTCCCGGGATCTGGTGACCCTTCAGTGCCCTCAGGAAGGTGTTGGGCAGGGGAGGGGCGGGACTGCTGCGCCCACCACCCCCACTCCTCCCGCAGCCAGCCCCCCGAGCTCCACCTCGTCTCTCTTCCTCCAGCCTCGTATCTCATTCGTCTGGGGTCTCAAGAAAGAGAGGGCCTAGATGTAGAAGCTCCCAGAAGGGGGAGAGGCAGTGAGCTTTCACTACATGTACCAGCTAGGCCTCAATGCCTACTGCCCCCGACCCCTGCCAGGCAGCCCCAGGCCAGTTCATTGCCAGGGTGAGACACCAAGGATGCCAGGACGGTAAAGCAGGCCCTGTCCCCTGGGACCTCAGCAGCCACGGAAACTGCTCAAGATACTGCGATCAGTGCCATAGTGGTGGCATCTACGGGTGCTGTGCAGGCTCAGAGACGGGAACACTTCCCTCTACCTGGACCCAGAGAGAATAGGGAGTATCCAGAAGGGTCTTTTTTTTTTTTAAATAAGCATCTCCTATTTATTTATTTACTTATTTGGCCGCATCGGGTCTCAGTTGAGGCATGCAGGATCTTTTCGTTGTTGTGTGCAGCTTCTCTCTAGCTGTGGTGCACGGGCTCCAGAGCATGTGCTCTCTGTAGTTTGCGGCACGCGGGCTCACTCGTTGAGGCGTGCAAGCTCAGTAGTTGTGGCGCACGGACTTAGTTGCCCCACAACACATGGGATCTTAGTTCCCTGACCAGGGACCGAACCCCCGTCCCCTGCATTGGGAGGCGGATTCCTTCCCACTGGACCACCAGGGAAGTCCCCCGGAAGGGTCTTTACAGTTGAGTAGGAGTTTGCCAGGCAGAGAAGTGGTGGGAGGACATCCTTGGCAGAGGCAAAGCATGAGTAAAGCATGCACGGGTGAGGGAAGCTGGGTCTGAGAAACTGAGGCCGCTTTGCAGGAGTGGAGCCGAATGCCCGTGCTTGAAGTCCAGCTCCACTTTCTAGCTGTGTCACTTTGGGCAGTTTGCTTACCCTCTCTGTACCTCCATGTCCTCATCTGTTACAGGCACTAATAACAGCTGTGATAGTCATTAATGCTATTTACCACTCCTGGCTATCTCCCCTTCCAGGAATGGGTGGGAGGGATTTTCTGGCCCCACTGTGGTTAGGTGGGATCACGTGACTAGTCTAGGCCAACAAATTGTGAGCAGAAGTGTCACTTCCAGGCCTGGGTGTTTCGCAGTCAGTGGGAGGGCCTCCAGCGCTCTCCGGTTTTCTTTCTGGCCCAGTGCAGCGCCCAAAGATGGTTGAGATATGACTGCATGATCGGTCCAAGTCTCTAAGTCTCTCCAATGAGCAGAGTGCCCTGACCACCCACACTGGACACGTACTTTACCAGACAACCTTGGTTATTTGAGTCACTGACACTCGGGAGGTGTTTGTCACCACAGCAGAACTTAGCCCATGCTGACTGAGGGTTGTGACCGGGATGCCATGAGCTAGTATAGGTCAGGCATGGTACCCATGGCACTGGCACTTCACATTCCATACATGTGCGCTGCTCTCATCATTAGTATTGTTAGGGAGGTGGAAAGGGGTGGCCATGGGAAAGGCTAAAATGGGAAGCAGAGCCTGCTCGTGAAGCATCTTGAACACCAGGCTCAGAAGCTCAGGATTTAAGGAAGCGGGGAAGCGATAAAGATTTTTTAAAGAGAAGAATGACATGCTTTACAGACAGTTCACTCCAGGACTTGGCAAACAGCAGGCACTTAATAAATACTTCTTGAATGAATGAAACGAGTTTGGAGGAAGAGGGACCAGTGAGGACACTGTCTCAGCAACCAGGTATCCCATGGAGCGGGCCAGACCCAGGGCAGGCACCATGCAGTTGTGTGGGACGCACAGCCAGGCACGGGGCTTCTGAGCCCACCCGCACTTGCCCACCGCCACCTTCACCCCCACCCAGGCAGGCAGCTCCAATGGCACCGATGCCGGCATGCAGCGCACAGCCCCGCCTCATAACTCACGGTGCTTGTGATGAAGCGCAGCGGTTGTTTGGGAAGACAGCCACTCTGATACCCACCAGCCCCCAGGGCTGCTCCCGATGTTCCTCCTCCACCAGCCCCCGGTTAGCACGCCAGCGCTCTCTCCCACACTCTGCTCCCCACACCTCCATCCATGGCACCGATCTCTCCCCCCATACGCACAGCCCCCTCCACCCGCCTCTCCTGTGCTGCAGCCGGAGGAAATTTATGGCAGCCCCAGACTGCTATGGGCAAATACTAATAAAATGCTGTTTTGCTGCAATTTGTTTAATTGGCCACAGAAGAGACGTCTTGAGCACGTGCAGGCTCTGCCCGCGCCTGCCCGCCCGGCTCACAGATGCTCTCTGCTCCCTGCGCTTTGCCTCCCAGGCTGCTGGGATCCCGCTGGGTTGGGACGTTGGGCGAAAGGGGAGCGAGGGAGCGGGGAGACAGAAGGAAGCCGCCGGACTGGAGAGGGCAGTAACGAGCCCACCTCCAGCTATTCTTATAACACTTCACGGATCCCTTTTGCCCACAGCCCTGGAGATCCTTATGATCAGCCAGGCTGCTGTGTTCAAGTCCCACCACTTCCTCTTCTTAGCTGTGTGCCCTGAGGCGAGCTTCACAACCTCTCGGTGCCCCAGTTTCCCCATCTGTAAAATGGGAATGATAATAACAGCATTCTGAGGATTAAATAAACTAATCCACACCAAAAAACCCTTAGAACAACGCCCAGATTGTAGGAAGCACAAAATCAATGTTAAGAACTTAGACTGCTTGGGTTCTAACCCCAGCCCTGCCATGTGCCTGCAGTATGACCTTGGGCAAGTTATTTAACCACTTGGTAGCTCAGTTTCTCCATCTGTGAAACGGGGATAATAATTGCAACTACTTTATCGAGTTGTGCAAGGATTAAATAGTTAATGATCGTAAAAGGATTAAAACAGAGCCTGGCACATGGTAAGAGCCCAGATATGTGAGCTGCTGTTCCTCAACAGCCCATGGCAGTATAGTGAGCTCAGTAGTCTGGTTAGGACGTTTGGGAAAACTTTGAACCCCATGTTCCCTCACTGGAGGGAATTGTAGGGCAGGGATGAGTCTCCAGAGATAGGAATTCCCAATGGCAAAAAGTTCAAGCTGGTTCAAGACTAGCTGGCATGGCTGGCAGGGTAGGGGAAGACCCTTGCTGTCTCCCAGGGGTTGGGAGGTGCAGTGACCCTGCTGCAGCTACCTAGACAGAGTCCCAGGGCCGGGCTGCTGCTCGTGGGTTCAGCCCAGCCTCCCAGCTGCTCCCCTCTTGGCCCCTGGCACCCACACCCTGGGAGCGGGCACCTTGCCACCCGCCAGATGGCATCAGCAGAGGCTGGGGCACGGGGGTGGGCGAGGCGGGTTAGGCCAGGCTACGGGATCTGGGCACCCAGGTCTTAAGACAGATGCGCAGGATGCCTGGGGGCAGGGTTGGGGCAGCCTCCTCATAACAAAGCTGGGCTTTAAGATTTCCGCATGTCGTGGCCAGAAGGGAGTGAGATGGGAGCTGGGAGTCCCCAGGCAGGTGCCTTCCCTTCTCTGAGTCTGTTTCTCATCTGGGAAAGGAAAGGTTGCCTAGATGATTTATCTGATAACTCAGGTGAAATGGTTAGCCCGCAGCCTGGAGCCCAAGAAGTCCTCCGTGCCAGTGTTATTATTGTTATTACTTCACAACAGGGCAGAGGTTGGGATTGTGGACTCGGAGTTCAGAAAGCCTGAGTTCAAATCCTGACTCTACCACTTTCCAGCTGTGTGCCCTTGGGCCAAGTGACTTAACCTCTCTGTGCCTCATTTGCCATCTGTAAATGGGCTAGCGATAGGAGAGGGTTGTTGTGAAGATTAAATAAAACAATATTGGACCCTTACTTTGTGCCCTGTCAGGTAAGTGCTATTTTGCTCCATTTTTCAGATGATGAAACTGAGAGTCAGAGAGATGAAGACACTGGCCCAAAATCCCATAACCAGGTAAGTGGCAATCTGGTTGCATTTTCAGCCACTGTGGCCAGATGCCCTGTATCTAATCCCGTTTCCCCGTTAAACAAGGCTCCTGGTTGCTGGCTGGCTGACGCCCATATGAGGCTATGCACACACACACGTGTACACGTATGTCCTATGTGTTTCTGGTAACCTTGGTTCAGTTGGCTCAGGAACCTTTGTCCAAAGAAAACTTGCCCCTCCGGAAGAAACCTTTCACCCTGACCTTCAGGTCGTGAAAACTAGGGTGTGCCCCGGGTTACAGGAGGCAGTGTACTATTGACATACAGCCTTAAAGTCAGATCCACCTGAGATGGAATTCTGGTGGGCAAGTTGCTCCGAGCTCTGCTGCCCTCGTCTGTGGAGTGTGGAGAAGGTATTCGAGGAGACAGCGGCCCTGAGGTGTCTTTCCTGGACCTCTGGGGGAGCGAACCCAGGATGGCACAAGGCTTGGAAGGGCGGTCCCGGGTGGGCCAGAGGACCAAGCTTGAATGCTGGCTCTTCCTCTGGGAATTCAACCGTGTGCTCTTGGGCAAATAACCTCACCTCTCTGTTCAGTAAGTCCCCTACCTACAAACGAGTTCTGTTCCAAGAGCGCGTGCGTAAGTCCAATTTGTTCGTAAGTCCAGCAAAGTTCGCCTAGGTACCCAACTAACACAATTGGCTATGTAGTACTGCACTGTGCAGCACCACTGCTTTTATGGCTTCTTCTGGACATCCTGGGCTGGAAATAAAGATACTGTACTACTGCACTCTATGCAGTACTGTCCAGTAAAGTACACAAAAGCACAACCACCTGTAGAGGATGCACACATGTGACAATGTGCACCAGACACGTGAACTAACTTACGTGACTGGACCTGTGAACGCATGTCTACACCTTTGAAAGTTCGCAACTTGAAGGTCTGTAGGTAGGGGACTTACTGTACCTCACTTTCCTCGTCTGTAAAATGGGGATGATGACAAGAGTACTTACCTCAAAGGGGTGTTGTGAGGGTTAAAAATGAGCTAATACCTGCAAAGTGCAAGAAACAGAGCACAGCACACAGGCAGTCCACGTATCTGGGCCACTCAATTGCTCCTGCCCTGTGGCAGTTTCTGTTGTTCCTATGCTGAGCTCTCTGATGGCCGGGGAAGAGGCTTGTCCCTTCCCTGGCACACGGCAGGCAGGCAGGTGGTCAATGCTTTTTGGCTTGCTGGCCAGATGAGTGGCTGTGCGGGGCCCGGCCTGCCAACGTGGACGGGTTGCAGGCCAGCAACCCCAGCTCGCCCTCTGCAGCCCTTGGCCCTGCTGGTTCGTGGAGGACAGTGGCGTCTGCAGCACCACAGAAAGCCCCGTCCTGCCCCGCCCTGGCAAGTGGGTCTTCCACACTGCAGCCCTGGCCCAGATGCTCTGCGCTTCCCTCCCTTCTAGACTCTTCCCTCAGCCTCCTCCCTGCAGCCTCCCTGCCTCTGACTGCTCCCTACCAGATTCAGACATAATCTCCGAGCAGGGGTCCACTCCTGCTCTCCAGCTGTCAAGGCCCTTCACCAGGAGGTAAGGGCCTTCCCAAAGCAGCCTGCATCCCATTGTACAGAAGAGAAAATGGAGGCCCCACAAAGGGGAATGGTATCACCCCTCACAGTCCGGAGTAGAGGCAGCCAGCAGAGCCGGGCTCAGGAATGCAAGAAGGAAGGGAGGAGGGGACGCTATCAGTCCAGGCCTAGGACTGAACAAATGTGTCTTGTCCCCAGCCAGGAACGTTCCCAGGTTCTCTTCACCCTCACCCAGTCTGGGGCATTAAATGGAGTGGGAGGAGGGGGAGGACAGAGCCTGACCTCCCCAGCGCTGCAGAGCCCGATGCAGCCAGCTGTGGCGAGCAACAGCTGGATACACACACCAGGATGCACGGTCCCACGCCCTCTGCCAGGCTGGGCAGCTGGAGAGCAGGGGGAGGGCCTGGATCCAGGCAGCTGCCAGGGAGGGCAGTGCGGCAGCCCATGAGGCTGGGGGGAGGCTGGAGAGGGGAAGGGGAGCCCGGGGAGTGCTCAGCCAGCCCCCGAGTCCCAGGTCCCTTCCAGGGGGCCCCCAGGACACAGGCAACCACACCCTGACTCGTGGGTGAATTTAGGGGTTCTGTAGAAGCAGCCCTAACTGGGAACCTCGTCCGCCACTCTCCATCTCTGGGGAGTGGGCTGCAGTGTGGCAGCAGGAGGCTGATAGGGGTTCACAGGACAGGACAGGTCCTAAGAACGGCCCAGGTTGTAATAGCTGGAAACAACAGAAGAAGGAATACATACATTGTGAAATGGCATGTGATACCATCCATGCATTAAGGAGGATGTATCAACGTGGGTGATTCTCAATAGATAATGTTTAGTTTAAAAAAAAAGGGAGTCAGAAAAGAATCTGTAAAGTGTGATTCTAGTTCAAAAATATACAAAATTATGGACTTCTCTGGTAGTGCCGTGGTTAAGAATCCACCTGCCAATGCAGGGGACATGGGTTCAATCCCTGGTCCGGGAAGATCCCACATGCCACGGAGCAACGAAGCCCATGTGCCACAACTACTGAGCCCACGTGCCGCAACTACTGAAGCCCGTGCTCCGCGAGAGAAGCCACCACAATAAGAAGCCCACGTACCACAATGAAGAGTAACCCCCACTCTCCGCTACTAGAGAAAGCCCACATGCAGCAATGAAGACCCAATGCAGCCAATAAACTTAAATAATTAATTAATTTGAAAAATTGAAAAAAAAAAAACAAAGCTTGTGCGGACAAGTGGGCACCTAAGTGATAGGGATCACGGGAGGCTTCCTGGAGGAAGCAACCCCAAACTGAGATCTGGAGGATGAGGAGATGCTCACCATGAAAGGAACCAGCGCAGGGAGGAGTACTCCTGACAGAGATGGGTACATGCAAAGGCCCAGGGGAGGGCGAGGGGGACATTCGGAGGAACCCAGAGTTCAGTGCAGCCAGGAAGGGGGGGCGGTAAGGCTGGAGTGCTGGGCCAGAGCCAGATCTTGGAGAGTGAAGACATTTGAACTTCCTTTTGAAGGCCTTGGAGGCCCAGGAGGATTTAAGCAGAGGAAGGACAGGCTCCAGTTTGCATCTGAAGAAGAACTAAAAGAAATGTGTAAGATGCAGAATGGTGCAACCTGGCAATGAGTGGTTGGTGGGGTGAGGCAGTCTGCCTGGCCCAGTCGTGGCTGTGGTTTCTGTCGCCAAATGTGGGACACCAGGGTATGAGCAGGGTTGGCTGATGGGGGTGGAGCGGAATCTGGGTTCAATTTTGGTCCTGGAGACGGTCAGATGCCAACACCGCCCGCTGTCCCGATCCCCTGTGGTTATCCCCTCTGGTCCCTCCTTGCCCAGTGCTCCAAGCATCAGGTCCAAGTCTGAGCTTTTGTTTACCAAACATCCTCAGCATGTCAGCAGTGCAGGGAAAACAGAAATATCCAGCCACCTGGTTCTTGCCCTCCAGGCCCTTCCAGTCCGCAGGGGAGGTGGGCCACGTGCACAAATAGCAGCAGCACAAGGTCTGGTCTGAGTCAGAACTTTATTGCTTTTGACCGAGGCTGTCTGCAAGGGCAGTAAATGATTAAGGGCCACACGAGTGGTGCCCATAGGAATGGCCTCAGCGGGTCAGAAAGGAGGGAAGGCCCTGCTTGTTAGGGCCTTGGGGACGAAGAGGGGCAGAGCTGCTGGCCGACTCTGAGCCAGGGGAGTAGGTTCAAAGTCCCAGCTGTGCCCTAACGTGGGTGACTTTGGCCAAAGGGCTGTATCTGTGTGGACCTCTGTTTCCTCACCTGTAAAATGGGAACAAGGATAAAGTTCAAGCTTCCTATTCCCTAGGCCAGTGTGGAATCTATGGGGTTAGTGGACCCAAACCATCTCTGGATATGTGAAGTTTAACTCCTGTGCAAGGGATTGAGGTCCACTCTGCCCTGGTCACGGGGTTTGTTCTGGAGGCCAGTGCTTTTGGAGTCAAGCAGACCATGGCTCACATCCTGATTCTGCCGTTTTCTGGCTGGGCACCATTAGGCATGTGACATAACCTGTCCAGGCCTCAGTGTCTGTAAAATGGGATGGGTGCTCCTGCATCTAGGGTGAATGAGGTCACCACGTATGCCTGGCAGGGACTCCAGCAGTGACACCCAGTGCTGTGGGCATGGCACCAAATCTCTAGGATAGGTTGCCCCAGGGTCCTGGCCATTCTTAACCACACATCTTCCCAGCTACACAGGAGGTCCTTGTCGGCCCCTCCCTTGCCATCCTGCCCAGAGTGGGAGGGGCCCCAAGTCCCCATCAGCTCGAGCCCAGATAACACACACGCCAACAGGGACCCTGCGGAAACTCCCCAGATAAACGCTGCCGCCCCAGATAACCGGGGCCTATCAGCCTGTCATCTTGTTTTCCAAACCACGTTGCTGGTGATAAAGGGATTGTGCAGGGCTGCATCTGCCTGGGCCCAGGAGGGAGCTTCTCACGGGTTTTTTTTTTTTTCCTCTCACTCTTATTAACGACAAATGTTTGGCCTCTTCCGGGACAGACCTGTCCTCTGGCAGCCAAAGTCTCCCTGCTTAGCTTCCCCTCCCTCGCCCTCACATTTCCGCACGAGGGCCATTTGTCCCCTTTGTCATCCTTCCACAGAAGGAGATGAAGGCATCGGAGATGGGATTAGGCAGTGGCAGGCAGGCAGCTTCTGTTTAGCGGTCCGTGTGAGTGGGGCGCCCTTGTGACAGAGGCACCTACTGTAACCAGCAGTTCTTGAGGGTTTAGAATGCATAAGGGATAGCTTATCGGATCCCAGGGGAGAGGCCTACTGTCTCCTTTGTTTCCATTTCATAGGTAAGACAACTGTGGCTCAGGTCTCAGACACAAATGGTAAATAAATCTGGAACTGAAGGCCGGGGCTGAAGGCTCCAAACCCTGTACCCTTGCCCTCTGCACCCTGTTCCCAGAGTCTGCCCTGTACCTGACCGTTTCTGGGGCCTGGAAAGGAAAAGGTGGCTGCTCTCCTTGGGCACAAGCAGAAAAGTCTGAGCCAAAGCTGGAAGCTGGCTTTGGGCTAAGGCTGGGGTGCTGGGCTGGAACCTGAGCCTCATGGAATCTTGCTGGTCCCCCAGCTCTCGGGTCTTCACATCCCTGGTGGATACTGCCTTAGGGGTCCACTAGAGCAAGGGTCTCACAGGACAGATGGGGAAAGGGAAGCAGAAGAAGGAATATGATGTGCCCAAGAGTATCCAGTGAGTGAGTGCTTAGTTTGAAGACTCTGGCTTCCAGTGGTACCAACTCACCAATTTTACAGATGAGGAAACTGAGGCCCAGAGATGAGGAATGACTTACAAAAGGCTCCATAGCTAATTAAAGCAGAGCTGGGAATCGAATTGATCTGCAGTGCAGGGCTGTTTCCACACTCCCATGTTAGTCACGCACCGCCAGGTGCAGAAATTCACATGAAATCACAGCCACCAACCCTCCTGGATGGAGACTCGGATGCACAAGTAAGGGGCCACCCAGGTGGGCACGAGACTCATCCAGAGTTCTAAGTACACATGCTCAGGCTGACACTCTCATGACACTGTGTGGGACCCACTGTCACCTCCCCTCCCCCAGGACCTGGAAGCGACACCATTCACTTGTCCTCACTCCACCCCGCTCTCGCTCCCCACCCCTGCCAGCCCCCCACCTCCAGAACAGCCCTAAGCCAAGGAGCTCCATGCTGGGCTTCAAAAGGGCACTTAATTTTTCATTCTTAAATGCTGGGATGCTCTTGTCTTCCAGCTTCGCCCAAACCCCTTGGTGGAGATGGATGGGGCGCGGAACACAGTTATCAGAAAGATTAAGCCAGGACTTGTCATTTTTTTATATCACAAAGAGCAGTCAGCCCTACGAGTGATGTCCTCCACTCCGGCAGGATGAGTCCAGAACCTTTAGTGCCAGTAGTAAAAAAGACTATAAAAAACACCATCGGAGAAAGGGTAATGATGAGATTTAACTGCTCCCGATCACACACCTGGGGTCTGCTCACCGTGGAACCGGGGGTTCGGCCACATCATCCTTTACTGCAGTGTCCTTGTCTCGGAGTTTAAGGTCCTTCCGCTGAACCAGAACATTGTGTCCACTGCTGGGACCCTGGGGCCCGTCTGCCCCACCCCTCCCTCCCTGGCCAGGAGCACAGAGAGAGGGAGGCAGCAGGACGGACTTGGTCCTGGGAGGCCTTAGGGACCGTTGGGCCGGCAAAGGGGCCATGGGCTGGACTTCCCAGGCGTCCCGCTGAGCCGCAGCCGCCATTGAAAACTGAGGTGAGGCTAGGCTGTGGTTGGCTCTGATTTTATTTCCTTCCTTTCTTCTTTCCCTCCTCCCTCTTTCCACCTCTGTCTCACTTTTATGTGCCAAGTGCTATGCTACCTCCACCTTGGGTACCAGGGTCTTCCATTGCTCTTAGGACGCACTACTCTGCTCACCTGATTCCTAGCCATCCCCCACTCTGGTCCCTCTTGCCCCGCAACCTCATGCCACACTGCCCCTTTATCCCTCCTAAGGCTCTGTTCTAGCGTAGTTCTTCAAAATAACTTGCCGTTTCCAGCCTCTGAGCTTTCGTGCATGCTGTTCCCTCCACCTGGGACACGCCTTGGTTAGCTCATACGTGTCAGCAGGTCTCAGCTGTGACTTCCTCCAGGAAGCCCTCCCTGCCGTTCTTCAAGGGCACCTCAGGTTTCCTTGCTAAGAGCCCCCTCAGCTGACTGCGCTTCCCTGCCAAGTCTTGTGTCATCACAGTGTATTGTCATTGTTTGCTTCACCGTAAGGTCTGTGGTTCTGGGTCTGAGGATTTCGTGGTGAACAAAACAGATCAGATCTCTGGCCTTCATGGAGCTGGTATTCCAGTGGAGGTGGGTGGAATGGGACCATCTGTCTTGTTCAAACTTTGTGGACCTGTTTCTAAAGATGACATTGAGTTTAAGCCTCAAAAGGCCCTGTGAGGGAGGTGGTATCATCCTAACTGCACAGCCAAGAGCCCTTGGGTCACCTAGTTGGAGAACAGCAGGACTGAGGTTCAAGGCCAGGTCTGACGGGCACCGGAGCCTTGGGGTCTCCATTGCATGATACTGCCTCCTCTCGCTCACCCTGCTCGGGCCTCACTGGCCTCCTGGCTAGACCTTGGCATGAGAGGCACGCCCTTGCCTCTGAGCCTTGTCCGTGCTGTTCCCTTGGCCTGGGATACTGTTCCTGCAGAAAACCTTCGGCTCACTCCCTCACCTCCCTCAAGTCTTTGCTCAAAGGTCATCTTCTCAGTAAAGTCTTTCCTGACACAACTGCGTGTGCACACGTGCACACACACACACACTTACTCACACTCCTATGTGCCCCTCATACTCTGTATCTTACCTATTATGTCTACCTGACTAGAGTGTTAGTCCCTTGAGAGCAGGGATTTTGCTGATTCTATAAGTTGTTAAAATCTCTAGTGCCTATAATAGGTGCTCTGGAACCATTTTCTTTTTCTTTAATTAGTTAATTAATTAATTACTTAATTCACAGGCTGCATTGGGTCTTCGTTGCTGAGCGTGGGCTTTCTCTAGTTGTGGTGAGTGGGCTTCTCATTGCGATGGCTTCTCTTGTTGCAGAGCATGGGCTCTAGGCATGCAGGTTTCAGTAGTTGTGGCATATGGGCTCAGTAGTTGTGGCACACAGGCTCAGTAGTTGTGGCATGCAGACTCAGTAGTTGTGGCACACGGGCTTAGCTGCTCCATGGCATATGGGATCTTCCCGGACCAGGAATCGAACCCATGACCCCTGCATTGGCAGGCAGATTCTTAACCACTGAGCCACCAGGGAAGTCCTGGAAACACTTTCTTAGATGGATAGTTGGGTGGATGAGTGGGTGGATGGAAGAGACCCAGAGCTGAATACGGCTGGGTTCTGGACCCAGAGAGGCCTTGAGTCCAGCCAAGGGTGAGGGAGTGTCTCCTGAGTAAGAGGCGTGTTCTAACAGAGGTGTATACAGAGAAAGAACCACACCCCCCAGCACTCGTCCTCTCCCCACCGTAGGACAGGGACCTCTCCCGAGACTTACCCTCTCCCTGAACACCCAGGCTGTGGGCTGCAGGCAGAGGGCACCCCAGTCAGCCCCAGGGTGGACAAGCTGGGAGGGGCTGAGAGAGCTGGACCCTGGTGAGGCCCTGGCGCGGACTCTCTCAGGTCTGGAGCATCACCGGGGAGCTGGGGAGAGGACGCGAGGAGACTGGAGCGCCTCCCTCTGATGGCTGCTGCTCCTGCGCCCACAGCGCCTGCAAAGGGCCATTCCCAGGGCCCAGGAGGCTCAAATGCCAGTCCCAGACTCCACCCCTGGGGAGGGATAAATTAGGAGTTTGGGATTAAAATATACACACAACTATATATAAAATAGATCACCAACAAGGACCGAGTGTATAGCACAGGGAACTATACTCAATATCTTGTAATAATCTATGACGGAAAAGAGTCTAAAAAAGAATAAAAATGTTTAATATATATATTATATATAATGCATATTATATACAATATATTATATATATGTATGACTGAATCACTTTGCTATACACCTGCAACTAACACAACATTGTAAATCAACTATATTTCAATAAAAATTTTTGAAAAAGAAAATCATAGTAACATGGGTGAGAAAAGTCCCCACCCCTGACCCACCAAAGGACCTTGAGCAAGTCACCTTCCCTCTCTGAGTCCTAGTGCTTTCTCTCCCATAAAGTGAGAAGATTCGAACACACGAATCACTCCAAACCTTTTCACGTATGAGGATCCCCTTCAAAATATTTTTGTTGAAGCATCATGTACGTAGACAAAAGTGTGCACATCATATTCAATGATACTGCACAAAGTAAGCAGGTTCATGTGACCAGCACCCTGGTCAAGTAATAAACATCAGCTCCCCACCAGCCTCCGTGGGGCCCTGTCCCAGAGGCAAAGACTCTCCTGAGAGTCAGTGCTGTAGGTTGAGTTTTGTCTGTTTTTGAACACCTCAAGGATCCCTTTATTTTTTTTAAGATATCTTCTTTTTTTACAGATTTATTTATTATTTTATTTATTTACTTATTTTTGGCTGCTTTGGATCTTCATTGCTGCACGCAGGCTTTCTCTAGTTGCGGTGAGTGGGGGCTGCTCTTCGTTGAGGTGCTCAGGCTTCTCAGTGCAGTGGCTTCTCTTGTTGTGGAGCACGGGCTCTGGGCATGCAGGCTTCAGTAGTTGCGGTGCATGGGCTCAGTAGTTGTGGCTCACGGGCTCTAGAGCACAGGCTTAGTAGTTGTGGCGCATGGGCTCAGTCACTCCGCGGCATGTGGGATCTTCCTGGACCAGGGCTCAAACCCGTGTCCCCTGCGTTGGCAGGCTGATTCTTAACCACTGTGCCACCAGGGACATCCCAAGGATCCCTTTTTACCCTGACACAATACTCTTTGGTAGCCAGCCTCTAAGATGGCCCCCGATGATGCTCGCCGGCTGGTATTCACCCCCTGTGCAGTCCCCTCCCACACCGAATCAGGGTGGTCTTAGTGACTAATGCAGTGTGGCAGAGGTGACAGTGCATTGTGGCTCTGCCTTGTGCTGTTGGATCACTAGCCCAGAGGAAGCTAGCCCCCACGTTGTAAGCCATCCCATGGAGAGCTCCTCTCAAAGAGGAACTGAGGCCTCCCACCCACGGCCAGCACCAGCCCCGGTCGTGCGCGTGTGCCACCTTGGATGCAGCTCTTGCAGCCCCAGTGAAGCCTGCAGAGGGCTGCAGCTCAGGCCAGCGTGTGATTTAACCTCATGAGAGACCCTAAGCCAGCACTGCTGGCCAAGCCACTCCTGAATTCCTGACCCATGGAAACTGCAAAAGCTAATAAATGCTTATTATTCTTTTAAGCTACTAAATTAGCATGGGGTTATCATCTGTTCACAGCAAAAGATATGTAATATGGTATTCATTGATGGAGCAAATACCCAATGAGCTACACCTCCTAGGCTTTCAGGAACCCTTTAAAGGTATCCCTTTTTAAAATTATCTTAATAGTATGTACTCACGCTTGAACAAATGGCCTTCCCTTTGATGCAAGACAAAGATTTGGCCAAGCCAAGGAAAGCAATGACCTCAAGGGCCTGAGGCGCCCAGGACTGGGCCAGGATAGGGAGCTCCTGCTGACTCAGTTCATCGCCGCAGCTCTTTTCCTACTAAAACTCTGAAATCAGAGCCTTTCAGGAAGCCATCTCCTGGTTCTTGCTCCTTTTACATTGTTGGGTGGTAGACCCTGGTAATGAGGAACCCAGGCTTTGGGCTCCAGCAGTCCTGTGACCAAATCCTGGCTGCTCCTCTTCCAAATCTGGGTGAGCTCACACAAGCAGCTGTACTTCTCTGAATCCCAGTTTCTCATCAGAAAAATCGGAGGACAGAAGCCTCCCTCGTAAGTTGCTGTATAAGGCGGAAATACCACACGCCTCATCGTGGTGACGCTTTGGAAACTCTCAGGAGGCACGGCAGCTGTCGTGACCATCAAACCACAGTCGGGTGGGTTCTCCCAGGGGTGTCGGGAGACTGTTGTCTCCCAGGTGGAGGTTTGGTCCTCTTCGGCTGCCCCACGTGCTCACACCCTCCTGGCTCACCTGTGCCCCGGCCGCAGGTTTGAGGGGCCAGGGGAGCATATGGCCTCGTGACAGAACTTGGTGGGAGACGGGTCTGCTTCCTCTCCCTCGTTACTGTCACCCCGGGGCCTGAGCTCTCCTTAGCAGAGGCCTGGATAACGAAGGCCACAGCCTATTAATTGTGGTGACAGTGATAAAGGAAGGGGGGAGGCTGCTATTTGTCTTGCCCGTAACCTCTCGCATCATTCCAAGATGAATGAAAACTCATTTTCTGCTTTGATTCGGTCTAATTTCCCTGGGCCCCCTGGGCCTGGTTGGGGGAAGGGACTCACAGCCCCTGCTGAGAAGGAATGGAGGGGAGGAGGGGGAGGGGTCAGAGGTCACAGAGGGAGGAGGGTAGACTCCATCCACTGGGGAACCAAAGACTTGCAGCGGGGGTGGTCGTTGCACTCATTCATTAGGCGCCGACTGTATGGGGCCTACACATGTGCTAACTCATTGGATTCACAAACGATCCTGCAAGGAGGGACTCTGCTACCCATTTCATGGATGAGACAGTAGTGGTGGTGGAGAGAAAGGGGCTTATACAAGGTCACACAGCTAGTGAGAGTCAAAGCCTGGCTTCAGCAGGGAGGGTCTGTCCAGTGCCATCACCAGCTCTTTCCTGTCACCCACTACATCACCTCCCACCTGGATGGATGAATGCCTTCATCAGAATGGAAGGCCCTAGAGGGGAGGGACCATCCAGGTCGGGGAGCTACCACCCACCCATCCATTCTCCCCCAGGGGACAGGAGCAGACAGGAAAGGAAAAGGATGGAGGGTGGACCTTTTTCTCCATCAAAGAGCGGAGACTGACTGAGGGCCTTCTTGGAATAGCCATTTTCGTTTTTGTAGGATGGAGCCAACAGTGCCTGCCTCCCAGGACCACAGGGTGGCTGGGGAGGGGGTGGTGATGAGCGTGTGTGTGAAGGTGCTTCACACCTGGTACTCCCTCTCTGTTTGTGGAAAGGGAGAAGGAGACAGTAGCCCCCAGCAATGTGAGCTGCTTTATCCCAGACTGATTGACCATATGTCCGGGGGTCACCTGCCGGTGAGTCCCTGCACCCACCCTGCCTGGTCCCTTGCTGTATCACCAGGGTCCCGTCTGATGACCCAGAGGTCCAATGAAGCCCAGAGAGTAAGAAGGGCCTGGGCCCCACGACCTGTCTGCACAGCCTTGTGGCCCCAGAGAGCTGCTTGGGGTGTGAAGGTGGGAGACACTCCCGGGTCTGGTTCACAGCAGAAACGCACCAAAGCGTGTTGAACATGCTTCATACAACATCCTCTTGGGGCTCTGGGGCCGAAGATGGAGGGGTTGCAACGGGCAGGAAATTTTAGGTGATGCAATGCGCAAATAAGAGTGTTGGTTCTGCAGTCGGGTGGCCTGGCGTGGAGGCTCTGCCACGGACTATGTACTCCGTGACCTTGGGCAAGTTGCTTTGCCTCTCTGGACCTCACTTCCCTTACCTGTGAAATGGGGTAATAATAGCATCTCCCTCATACGCTTATCGTCAGCTTACGTAAAGCACGTAGGGCAGTGTTGGGTACAGGTCAGTGCCTGGGGTCGTGTTCTGAGGGAAGGCGGCCCGGAGGGATGTCTGGGGTCGGGATGTGTGTGAGAAGTGAGACAGCTGACTCCACTTGTGTCCCACCTCCCCCACCTCCTCCAACGAAGTCCTCCCATCTGCCCCAGATCTGAATTGCAAATGGCCTTCCCTTCTCCGCTACTCAGGCTCCAGCTGGAGCCAGGACAGAGGGGTCCAGAGAAGATGTGTTTCTGCCCCTGCAGGATGCCTACAGCCTGGCTTTGTCTCAAAGGGTCTGCAGGCGGGGCCCTCAGACCAGGACCCCTTTCCCGCAGTCTGGGAAAGGGGAAGAAACGCCCCGATAGAACCACCTAGGCTGGCATTCAAGGCCTTCACAGTTGCTTCCACCTTCTCTCTCTGCTTTTGTAAGAAACCTCTGCTCCTTCCTCCCCCTGCCCCTACCTCCAGCCTCAGCTCCACCTCCCACTCCCTGAAGAGGTGTGTACTGCTGATCATCCCATTCTACAGATGGGGACACTGAGACTCAGAGAGGTTCACAGTTAGCAGGTGGCAGAGCTGGGATGCACAACTATATCTTGTTCACTCCAGAGCCCAGCACTTCACCATGACCCTGGCCTGCCACAAATCACACTCTGCCAAAACACATAAAAGGAATGAAGTCAGAGAGCTTGGAGTTGTAATGAAGGTATAAAAGGAGCTTCTACAGGAGGTCTTTCATTCACTGATTTGATATTTACCGAGCACCTACTTGGTGCTGGGTACTCAGAGATAATAATAATGTGATGAGAATAGCATCAATGATAACGGCAACATTAATGACAGCAATAATGTGATAGCAGTTTCTGACATTTCCTGAGCTCTTACTATGTTCTCGGCACTGAGCTAGGTGTTTTGTATGCAAAGCCCTAACCCTCATAGCAGTCCTACGAGGCAGTTCTATTATTTTTTTTAATTTTACTGAAGTATAGTTGATTTACACTGTTGTGTTAATTTCTGCTGTACAGCAAAGTGATTCAGTTATACACATATATATTCTTTTTCATGTTCTTTTCCATTATGGTTTATTACAGGATATTGAATATAGTTCCCTGTGCTATACAGTAGGACCTTGTGATTTATCCATCGTGTATATAATAGTTAGTATCTGCCAATGCCAAACTTCTAATCCTTCCCTCCCCCCTCCCCCTCCCCCTCGGCAACCACAAGTCTGTTCTCTATGTCTGTGAGTCTGTTTCTGTTTTGTGGACATGTTCATTTGTGTTGTATTTTAGATTCTACATGGAAGTGATATTATACAGTATTTGTCTTTCTCTGTCTGACTTACTTCACTTAGTATGATAATCTCAAGGTCCCTCCATGTTGCTGCACAGGGCAGTATTTCATTCCTTTTTATGGCCAAGTAATATTCCATTGTATGTATGTACCGCATCTTCTTTATCCATTCGTCTGTTGATGGAAATTTAGAGTCTTTATTACCACGTTATAAATGAGTCAACTGAGGCTCAGGAGCTCAGGTACCTAAGGTGACACAGATTTTATACACCTGAGCAAGAATTGAACTCTGGCCTATTTTGAATAACAATGACAACAGTGGCAATCACTGCCTAGCACATGCTGGGTACTTTCTGTGCACAGGACCGTTTACTGAGCGCTCAGAATGACGAGGTAACCTTGAGAAGGAATGACACGTTTAGTCTCATTAAGCTGATTCATTCACCTGCTTCCAGGCTTACTAGGAGCAGAAGGCCTGGCCTCAGTCTCTTTCTTTTTTTTTTTTTCTTTTATTAATTAATTAATTTATTTATTGGCTGCATTGGGTCTTCATTGCTGCACACGCGCTTTCTCTAGTTGTGGAGAGCGGGGGCTACTCTTCACTGCAGTGTGCAGGCTTCTTATTGAGGTGGCTTCTCTTGTTGCAGAGCACAGGCTGTAGGTGCACAGGCTTCAGTAGTTGAGTCGTGTGGGCTGAGTGGTCGTGGCTCGAGGGCTCTAGAGAGCAGGCTCAGTGGTTGTGGTGCACGGGCTTAGTTGCTCCACAGCATGTGGGACCTTCCCAGACCAGGGCTCGAACCCGTGTGCCCTGCATTGGCAGGTGGATTCTTAACCACTGAGCCACCAGGGAAACCCCTGAGTCTCTTTCTGCATAATCACGGGCAGCCTGCAGGGTTAGGCAGGCCGGGGTTTGAGGAGGATCTGTAAAATGGGAAGATACGACCCAACTTACAGGATGGTTGTGAACATTTGCAACATTCCTTATTGAGTAGGATTGACATTTTGTACCCTGAGAATGGGCCTCCCAGCCAAGATGTCTATCCCAGGTCCCAGAGCATCCCATCCTCCTCCCTCCTCGCCCCCACCTCCACCCCTTGTGGGGTCCTCTGTCTCCCTCTGTCCCCTTGAGAAGCTCAGCCACTTCTGCAAAGGAGTACCTGATAGATTTTTTTCTTCCATCAAGTTCTGTGTGGGGACATAACAGAGACACTTGGGGTTTCAGGTAAAGGGAGAGTCAGAGACTTAGAGAGAGAAGTGCGGGAGGGGAGGAGAAAGGAGGGAAGGAAAAGAGAGATACCAAGACAGAAAGAAAATTGAGATAAAATAGGAAAACAAAACAAAAAGCCCAGAATCAAAAGACCAAGACACTAACAGACACCACGGAGACAGAAAGATGGAGACAAAACAGAGAAAGGGCAAAAAAGAGAGAGAAGTAACAGAAGCTGGAAAGATGCTGCCAGAGAAAAAGTGGATTGGAAGGGAAGGGTCCCTCCAGCAGCTGGGCAAGGACAGGGACAAAGCTACCCCCTTGGCCCCCCGCTGAGCAAGGCTTTCAGACTCCAGCGTCCTGCTGCTGAGAGAGAAAAGCCTCTTCTCCCACATTGGAATGAATTTGATATTCAATCAATGAAGATTAACTCACCGAAGGTAAGGGGGTTTTTACATCCATAAGGAAGTCAAATACGATTATGCAGATGAGAAAATTATCCCGAGATGAGGCGCATCTCATATATGATAACTCCGGGAAAGGGTGGGCTCCCACGCTGATTAGCTTATCTTCAAGACCAGACCGAGATGCGGGAGGCGAGGACCCAGAGATGGGCACTGCGCTGACCAGGAATCCTGCTCGAAGTTGGTCAGAGATAGATGTCTGCTCCCTGACGTCCTTTTCTGGAAAAGAGGACACTCAGCTTCGGTCAGGGAGACCTTAAGGAGAGCCTTGACCCTGCTGTGTCCATTGAAACCCTTTGGAGCTCAGCTTGCTCTTGAAGTAAAAGAGCGCTCCAGGGCAGGTCTTCTCAAACTTTAGAACGAGTACGACTCACCCGGCAATGCAGGTTCTGATCCAGTGGGTCTGGGGTGAGGGTCTGCGTTTCTAACCAGCTCCCAGGTGATGCCGATGCTGTTGGTCCGCAGGCCACACCTTAGGGGGCCCAGCTCAGTGGTCCTCACCCTGGTGGCACGTGAGGGTCCCTTGGGGAACATTTAAAAACCTGCCGATGCCCAGGGCCCACCGCAGACCAATTAAACTAGAATCTCCTGGAGAAGAGCCTGGGCGCTGGTATTTTCAAAAAGATGATTCTAATGTGGAGCCGGGGCTGAGAACCGCTGGCCCGAATGATACGTAGGATTGTGAGAAGTCCGTGGATCTATTCCAAGTCTCCAGGGACTCTCATGCCACCAGGCCCTCAGAAGCCACAGACGTGGGTGGGGCCGTGGAAGAGGTGGGGAGGGACTGGAGATGGGGTGGGTAACACAAAGTGGGACGGGCCGAGGACACGGCCCCCGGCCGGCTGGGGGAGACTTGATGGTAATTGCCAACATCAGCCCTTGCGTATTAAATACCTACTCGGTATAACACACGTATTCTCTACTACGTATATTCTACTGTATACACACATGTGTTCTCTCCAGCCCTTAAGTGGAGATATTATCATTTCCACTTGACAGATAAGGAAATGAGGCTCAGAGAGGCAAAGCAATTTTCCCAAGGTTGTGGTCAGGATTCGAACCCATCTTAGTCTGAGCCCCAACGCCGAGGGTCTTTCTACTCTAGCCATGGCCTCAAGGGAGTTAGTGGCTGGCCCCTGGGCCGTAAGGCCTGACTAAGCCAGGAGGTCCCACTCTACCTCCTCTACCTGAAGTAGGCCGACCTCACTTGGTAGAGGTGGTGGAGCAAGGGCTTGGAAGTCAACAGCGCTGAGCTCAAATCCTTCTCTTATAGCTGTGTGACTTTGGGCGAGTCATTTACCTTCTCTAAGTGACAGGCAGGCTCCTCCTTGGCCAAATATGGATAATGAGGTCCACTTCCGGGGTTGCTGAGAGGAGGTGAGGTCAGGTAGCACATGCGTGGCATGGAGTAGACACATGTAGACAGAGTGGACCTACGTGTGGCCAGAGTAGATCTTCCCCTTGTGAGAGGATGGGAGCTGGTTGAGTCAAGACTCAAAGGTTCTAGAACTTGTGACTCTTCACTCCCACCCTGAGAAGCCCAAGAGCCAGAGCCTTGGCCAAGGGACCACAGGTCCTTCCTCCAACACGGACATGAACCCGGTGCTTCCCAGGTGATGTGAAAGGGCCCTACCCAGGCCTGTCTGCACCTCATCTGGACTTGTAACCACCATCCCCACAATACGGACAGCTGGGACTGGACCCTCTGCCCAGAAGCCCTCTGGGGCAGGTCTCCTCTGCCACCCCAAGGAAACTTGGGGTGCAGCCTCCAGCACCTCTCCCAGAGCATGTGCTCCATTACCTGTTGGTGAGCAGGGGTGGGGGAGCTCTGGCCCTTGAGTCCCCCCTGTAAAGTGGGCCTGGGCCATCTCGAAGGAAGCTTCCAGCACTAGATAGCCTTCCTTTCCTCTCCCAAGAATTTGCCTCGGAGAACCGTCCTGTGTCTGGGGCTGCTGAGTAGGGTTGCACCCTACACCAGGGGGCCAAGTGGGGCAGGAATTCAGCCCCTGATCGGCTCGCTAACCTGTGCTTCTTGTATTTTGTCAGGAAAACACCCTGTGTGTCATGGGGGAAGAACTTACCTCTGTGGGCCTCAGTCTCCCAGTCTGTAAAATGGAGTAGTAACGGTGCTCCGTGAAGGTTCAATCGCTGCCCGCCTCCCTCCAGCTTTGTGTCTGCACAACCTCCCCTCACTGCCCACCTCACCCAGCACCCCTGGTGCCCAGGCCCTCTAACAAACAGCAACTTGGAGCGGGGGTGCCCTGGGCAGCCAGCAGTGGAGGCTCCAGTCCTCATTCTGTTTCTAGCTCCGCATCACTCCCCAGAATCTCCTCCGGCAGCAAGTGAGGTTGAGGGCGAGGAGAGAGAGAAGAAAGGGAAGGGAAGGGTCCACAGTGGGGGAGTTACCAGCTGCCTCCGTGCTCACGGGTTTCTCTGTTTCCTGTACCCACGATGCTATATCATCTCTCGCTGTCCGTGCGTGCCTGGTGCTCGTCTGGGCATCCGTGCACCTGTGAGTGTATGTATCACTGTGACTTCGTGCCTGTGCATGTTGTAGATCTCCATGTGTCTCTTGATCTGTGTGTACCCACCTGTCTCTGTGTCTGATGTGTGTGTGGGTCTAGATATGTGTGTGTGAATCAGAGGGGTGGCTCTGTGTACATGTGTGTCTGAACAGGAGAGTATAGTGTGTGGCGTGTGTGCACCTGCGTGTGTTCGAGTGGGTGTGAGTCTCTGCCTGGGTCTGTAGGTACACACGGCAGTGGGTGTGAGGACCCGAGTATGTGTCTAGGTTAGTGTGTATTAGTATAGAGGATGAGTGACTGACTGGGATGTGTGTGTCTGTGTGTGCAACGGTGTGGGTGTGTATAGTGTGTACGGTTGTATCTGTGTGTCTAGGTGGGCAGGTATGTGTCTGTGTGTGGTAGGGTGTGAATATCCGGGTGTGTGTCTGGGTGGGGTTATCGGCTTGGAGGGTTAGCGCATATCACCGTGTGTATCTGCTCATCCGTTTACGTGGTATAGGGTCTGAGAGTGTGTCTGTGTGTGTCTGCGTGTGTGTGTCTGGGTGGGGTGTATCAGTGTGTGGGAGTGTGCATGAATCACTGTGAGGGTGTCTGTGTATCCCTGTCTGGAATGTAGGGGCGTGCGTACCTTTGTGTCTGAATGGGGCATATCAGCGTGTGTGCGTGTCTCTAGATCTGTGTGTCTGTGTGGGTCTGCACCTCTCCAGCTTGGCTGGGCCCAGGCCCTGTAAATCCATCAACTCCACATGATTTTGTCAATCCTGACAGCTAACTTCAACATGACGACAAATCTGGCCCCAGAGGATATTAAGCAAAGACACATGAGCCTATAATTTTCTGCTTCCACGTGTGAGATGCTATAATAATCAAAAGAAAATGAGTTTCTAACTACCCCAGCTCTTTGTGCTGTTGCCTTCATGCCGGCTGCACTAATTGAATCACCCAGCACCACTGTATCAATGGTAACTTGGGTATTGGGGGGTAATCAGGCGTGCGGGGGGACCAGCTTGGAGAGGTGCGGGGGCTTTTGTGAGGGTCCCATCTGCCTCTTGCACCAAAGCCGCCCGCCGCCCGTCCGCATTTGGCTGGACAAGCGAGTGACTGAAGGGCAGTCCCTCACCCAGGGGAGGGTCTGGAGGGGATGCCTGGGGGAGGGGGCACCTGTACCCAGATGCTGTGGCTCTGGCCCCTTGGTCCCAGGAGGAGAACTGTGCAAAATAACAAAGGTCCAGACTTTGGAGATAGGCCTACCTGGGTTCAATCCTGGCTGGGTTCAGTCCTTATGTCATTGGACCTCTGGGGCTCGGTTTCCTTGTGCGGTAAATGGGACAACCCGTCCACCTCACAGGGATACGGAAGAACACACAGATTAAGCACAGAGGAGGCGCTTGGCAGTTGTCATTATTTTTGTTGTTACCAATGCTTCCAGTGCTTTACCATGCCTTAGCTTCACAGTGTGAGACAGGGCTCATTATTCCATTCTATGTCTGCAAAAACTGAGGCTCAGCAACATTAAGTAACTTGGTCACTTGAGACACAGCTCTCTCTAAATACAGTTGTGGGGGTTTGAAGCAGGACGTGTGTGTGTGTGTGTGTGTGTGTGTTCAAAGAGGAAGGAGAATAGTTCCTGGTGGCTTCTGGAGGTCCCCCACCCAACAGACCTTTGACTCAATAAAAATAATGGTTGCTCACCCTTATACAGCACTTACCATGGGGCATTTACTGTGTATTAACTCCTATAACCCTCATCCTGAGTTTATGAGGTAGAAATGCAATTATTCCTGTTTTACAGATGAGAAGACTAAAGTACAGAGAGGCTGAGTAACTTGCCCAAGGTCACATGGCTGGTAGGTGGTAGAACTGGGCTTCAAGCTAGGAAGTCTGTCCACACAGTCTTCATTTTAATCCATTCCCTGTTCTTCTTCTTAAAGATCCAGCTGTATTCCCATCCTCCCTTTTGTTCCTCAGAGTCTTCTAAACTGAATCCTTCATTTACCTCTAAGAAATGTCCTCTCTGTCCAGCCAAGGGACCATTCCTCCTGAAATGAACCTCCAGAGTGGGATGGAAATTTCCCCATCTCCAAACCCACTGTGCACCCCTGCATCAAGGTGGGAGATCACCCCATGTCACTCTCTGGCTTGAGCCTCACCACTTCCAATCAAACAGTAGTTGTCCCCAAGCAGCTGCTATGCACCTGGGACCTGGCAGGGAACTGGGGTGGGGGAGGGGGTGGGCACTAGAAGAGGAAATTATTATAACTCCATATTTTTGTACAGTATACAGACTTTGGAGCCAGGCAGATCTGTGTTCTGATTTTGGCACTGTCACTGACAAGCTGGGGGCCCTTGGGCTTGTTACTAAACATCTGTGACTCAATTTTTCTCAACTATAAAATGGGAACAATTTTCCCCCAAATATAAGGAGCAAGGCAAAGATGTCTGCTCTTACCGCCCCTATTTCACACTTTACTGGAGACCCTAGACAGTGCAATAAGACAAGAAAAAAAAAAAAAAAAAAGACACACAGATTGGAAAGGGAAAAAAAAAAATCTTTATTCACAGGCATGATCATCCTCACAGAAAACCCTAAGAAATCAATTCTCCCCAACAAAAAACAAAACAAAACAAAACAAAAAACTATTGGAACTAATGACTTTAGTAAAGTTGAAGGATACAAGTTCAATATACAAAATCAATTGTATTTGACATACTAACAATAAACAATTGGAAATTGAAATTAGAATGGGGATGTTAATCCCACCTCACCAAGGTTGCTAGAAGGAATAAAATGAGATAAGATTTATCTTGAGGTATCTAGCTCACCTACTTTTTCGTAAATTTCTTTAGAGGTGGAAAGAGAAAGAGGCTGGTAGAGAATCTCACCCAACACCCATCCCTTCCTGTCTATACCATGACCACTGGAAGGGAGTGTTTCTGATATGTCCTTAAGTAATTGTGTCAATTACAAATTTTAGGGCTTTATTTAATCTACAAATGTGGGGGAACAGGTGGGTGGAGAGGTGGTTCATCAAAATCTAGGGGCTCCTGGGAAACATTGCCATGAACACGTGAACATCATCCATCATGTGGGCTACCCAGAGGAACTGAGAGCCATAGCCTATATGCATTCTGCCTCCTCTCCCTCCACCGGCACTTCTCATCTTTCTATTATTCAACACTTCTACTGAGCCAGGCCCAGGAAGTACAAAGCAACCTGGATAAATTTTAGGTCAGTCTCAGCCTGGGTCATACCCAAAAGGAACCCCAAGAGCTTCCATAAACACTGATTTGCAACAAAGTCTTTACCGAACTCTCTTGGGCAAGCAGTAAAGTGGAGAAAGAAATTACATCACATAGCATACAGCAAAACTCTCTCAAATCCTTTTTAGTCCTGTCTTTCCCCAAAGTCTCATACCCCTTTTTCCTTTGTCTCTCCTAAAACTTCAGCTCTACTCTTTTTGCCTCCACTACTTGCCAACTGCATAGATTCTATTCTGATCCGGCTTGTACTGCTGAGAACTTTACACTCTTTTTTGTGTGGGAACTCTATCTGTGCCTTTCCCCCCACCCCCCACCCCCGCCCTGATCAGCTCAGGTATGGGAATGTGGGGGCAGCACTGGGGGAGCTGTAAGTATTTAAAGGTAAAGTACACCTTAATATATTGGTTCCTGCTCATCAGAAGCCCTCAAATCACTCAGAGCCTTGTAGGGGGAAGATGAGTGTAGACGGTTATACCACACATAGTGACACTCTCTGAGAGGCCGGTCCGACATACGACAGATGCAAAGAGGTGACCTGATCCCTTCAGAGCGGGGGCTCAAGAGGAGGTGGCGTTGACCCAGGGCTTGAAGGACAAGTAGGCATTCATCTGATGAGAGAATGGAGAGGAGAAGGGAAAGGAATGAGCAGTTATGCTTCACCTTCTGGCACTTGGTATTCGTTATCTTCTTTATTACCCACCCACATGGATAGTTTTATGATGTGGGTGTACATTAATATTCCCATTTTAGTGACTTGGAGATTGAGGCCCAAGGGGAAAATGAGCTTGTCAAGGTCACCCAGAGAGTAGATAGGATTGAATGCTGGTCTCTATGGCTTCAAAACCTTTATGGTGGGCAGATGGACAGAGAGGAGGAGAACCCCAAAGAGTTCCCACGTGTGGAGGGCTAAGGGTGCAACTCTGGTCACGGAGACACAGTAGCGGAGACAATGGGGAGCAGATCAGCGTGAACAGCGCACCACCACTGATGGGAAAGGCGGGAAAGACTATGAATGTGTATCTGCTTATTTTTGCATAACAGATCTCTGAAAGGATATCCAAGAATTGGGGACATCCGTTGCCCTTGGGATGGAAACTGGGGGATGGGGGAGCCCTGGGGGATGGGAGGGAGCCATTTCACACTCCCTTTTATACTTTCTGAAATTCGAATCATGTGAATGTGTTACTTGTTCACAAATAAACCACTTTGTTCTTAAAAGAAAGTATGCAAATAAGTAAAAGAATAAGCATTATGCGGTAATATGAAAATTCAGAATAAAACAGTGCCCAGACATTGATCATGCACTTGAGGGACCATGAGATGGGTCACCTCTGGGTCCAGGGCCAAGCCCTGGTGGGGAAGGGATGTGCGTGGGGGCCTGGGAAGGAGAGTCGCCGTGAATCTGAGTTGGCAGTCAGGCTCTCTCAGCTCGCTGGTGCCACGGATGCTCCCTCTCCAGCCTGATGGGTGAGGGGCTGTCAGACAGAGGAGGGGGGTGCAAGAGAGACGTCCGAGATGGGATGGGACATTTGGGCAGTTGGGGCCGATTTGTCGCCATTTTCACGGGCAGACTTGGGAATTAAGTGGCATGAAATTGAGCACAGACCAAGTCCCCCCCAGAGACGGGGCAGCCCTCGCCCAGGCGGGAAGAATGCTGAGGGGGCGGGAGTGGGAGGGGTGGCCGGGCCCCACGCTTGGCTGCTTCTGGGTGCAGATGGAGGGAGAATGGAAGGGGGCTGGGCCAGCTCCTCCTCCCCGACCCCTCCCCGCCCTCCTCTCCCCACAGACAAGCAGAGGGTCTGCCAGACCCCAGCGTTGGGCCAAGCCTGGGCTGGCTCCCTTGTGCCCAAGGACCTCTGGGAGTCAAGGTTGGGGGTAGCAGCCAGGCAGGAGCCCATTCAGGGGACCCCTCAGACCTTCTTGCTTATCTCAACATCTCTCTGCTGCCAATTTTGCTCAGTGCCCAGGAATGGGGACATCCTGGAGACAGAATCTGCCCCCTCTCCTGGGTGAGGAAGAGGTGAATGGGACAAAGCATCTATGGGGAAGATAATGGGGACCTGGGCTCCAGTTTGGGTTCCCACAGTGTGGCCTGGAGTGAGCTACTTATCTTTCTCTGAGCCTCCATCTCCTTCCTTATCTGTAAAATAATACTGACATCCAGCATATATGTGATGTTGACCACATGCCTGGCATTGTTCTAAGTGTCTTGTATACTCTGTGGCAATTCCTTTGATCTCAAAAATAAATACCTTATCAGCTGGTACTGTTATCTGTTACACTTCCATTGTACAGATGAGAAAATAGATCATCCGGCCAGGGAGTGGTGAATATAGGATTTACTGTTGAACATTCTGCTAACTCCAGGAGTCAAGGGGAAGATTACATGAGACAGTGCATATTTTTGGTTTAACCCATGGTCCATGTGTAACCTGGAGCTGCTGGCATGTCTACTCTGTTTGCCCATCAGTGGGGAACAGGAAGTTCAAATGCAAAACGTCAGAACCAGAAGGGATGGTCCAGATCACCTCGTTTGCAGTCAGGGCTGGACAGATGGAAAACGCGGACCAGGGAAGGGACGTCACTTGTACAAGGTCACACGTCAAGTTGTGGCCGGGCTAGGACTGATGGGGTCAGTGACCCAAGCCCTTGCCCTTCGGGGGTCCTGAGGGCAGCCCAGACCTTTGGAGAGGGCAGCTGACTTTCTTTCCCATGAGGGAGAAGCATCAGCCTGGAATTTCAATCCCTGTAGGTGCTATGAGCTCCGCGTCCTCCCTCCCCGGGTGGAATGAGACCTAGCCCCAATCCCCGTGGGGGTGAGGGGAGCAGACAACCTCCGTCTGCCAACCTGGCCACCTCCTCCTGGGCAGAGACGTGCCCTACAATTAGGAAGGCTGTGTTTGCCTCAGCGCTGGGCCCAACAAGCCCGTGAAAGCCATGAGGAACCCCGCAGGTGGCCAGGGGGAGGACAGGCCCCATGGTGCTTAATAGGACCTAATCTCTGCCAGTGTTGTTGGAAATGAAAATGAAAACAGCCGCGATTTTGTGGTTTAAAAATTAGCATGTGTGCCTACATCGTAAGCCCCTGGCCCACATTACCATACAGATTTATCCCAGGCCCAGCACGCGGCCAAAATATGTAATTACACACAGGCTCGGGGTGGCAATGTCTCTCCTCTTCCCTATCTATATAATACGGATTTTTAAAAATGAGAGCTCGATCTGGAATTTTGCGAGGACCTACTTTATGAAAGATGCTGCCTGTGGTGGATTTGGGAAAAGGGAGGGTCTCAGCCCCATCAGCAGCATTTGAGGGGGGCACATGGATGTGTCTGTCATCTTAAGAGCCATCTCCCTGGGCCAGGGGAAAGGAGAGCAGGGAAGGGAAAGGTTTACCATAAAGCACTGTGCTGTCTCTGCTCTGGGTCCCACCCAGGACTCCCATACACATTCTCTCCTTTCATCTGCACAGGAAGCCTGAAAAGTCAGTATCTTTATCCCACTGGAAAGAGGAGGAAACTGAGGCTGATAAATGGTGAAGCCCAAGATTCAAACTCATAACCCCAGAGGCTCTGCTCTTTCCAAAGTGCTACATATGGCCCCCAACTTCATTAGGCTCTCGTCATCTGACCAGTGACCTTAGTTGGAGTCATTGCAGGAGGAAGAATGGGGTGATGGATGTGAGGAAGTGGGTTGATGTTCAACGACGAAGACTGAAGGGGGATCAGGTCTTCACGTGGGGACCAACTGTAGAAAGAAAAAGAAAAACAGAGATCGCACCCGTTAGCACAAGAACTGACACGCAGGAGATATAACAAATGAATGATTGAGGGAATGAATGGACCAGAGCCCTAAAATAAGTATCAGTGTCTTTATTCAGCATTGGGTGGTGGATAATGTCCAGATACTGAGAGAGAAAAATAAATCAGCATCCCCAGTGTGGGATGAAGGTCCCCATCCGGAGTTGGATGGGAAAGGGAGTCAACATTCCAATGTCGGGATCAATAGCCCAGTGAAGATTTAGTTGAGGCAATCCGTGTCCCATGTGGGGATCAATGTCCCAATACAGAGTTGGTTGAGAAGAGTCAATATTCCACCACAGGGATGGGTACGGGAATCAACATCCCAATATCGAGATCAATGCCCCGGTTCAGAGTCAATTAAGGGGAATCAATGCCCCAATATCAGGATCAATGGCAGTCAATGGTATACAAAGATGAGCGTGACAGTCAGGGTCCCAGTGAGATCAGTGATGGCCAAAGTTCCACTCTAGGGATGGATGGCGGTTCATGTCCCAGGGTAGACCCCAGCTTGCCAATGTGGAGAACAGTATGGTAGCTATCCATGCCCTCTAGGCTTCCCTAGGGGGCTTTTGCTTCTCTTATTTGCTCTAAAGGGACAGTTCCTGGACTTGCTGGTCCTTCTGACCCTCTGACAGGTGTTTCACTGCAGGAAAGTTGGGGATAGGGTCAGTGTTCTGCCTGCGACACGGCCCAGCCTGGTTACCCACAGCCGTTCCCTTTGGAGGACTCCCACTCCCTAGCCTGTCTCCAGAGCCAGCTTGCGAGTATGTCCAGAGAATCCCACCAGTCCAGAAGAGGCTACTTACTTTCCAGGGAGTATTTTCTGCAGGGAGACCAGGCCTTGGACTCTCCCAGGCTCAGCACAAACCAGTAGTAGGTAAGATACAGTCACAGCCAATTGGTTCTTGCCTCTTCAGACTGATAAAGCAGTCACCCGTGTTACTCAATGTTACCGTCACGTCTGTCACGCGAATGATTGCTTCTCCCCATTTAACAGACTAGAAAATCGAGGCCCAGAGACGGGAACTGATGGGCCACAGAGAAGTGGCAGAGATAGAACTAGAAGCCTGATGTCCTGCCTGCCAGCTCAGCCCTTTTCCAGCTGCATTAGGTTGACATGACAGAGTCCCCCCACCCCCCCCACCCCCCGCCATAGGAGGGTTCTAGGAGTTTATCACACGGTTTGGGAAAGAGGGTTGAAAGCATCTCTCCCCCGAGCCTTCACTTCCCTGCATGTTTCCCATCACCCCTCTAATCCCTAGAAGCTGGGGGACAGGATGAAGTTTCCTGTTGCTTTTCAGGGCTGGAGATGGAAGTAGAGTTAGAGGGTGAGATGGGTAAACCGCCCAGCCTCAGCCACCGCAGGGGCTTGAGGGGAGGGTGTGATTTTTCTCTCGATCAGACAAAGGCCGGGCCGTGGCATCTGTCGGCTGACTCTTGTGTCTTGCAGCTGCTCAACAGTCAGACCCAAGGCAGGTGCCAGTTTGGGGCGGGAGGGGAACGTGGCTGTATGCACTCCCACTCCACTTCCTCCTCTCACAGCCCCCCTCCCCACACAGACAAGGCCTCCTGTTGCCCCTCCCACCCCAAGAAGCACACCCTGTGCCCCTGAGACCAAGAGCTTTGGGGACAGGGCCCCCATCCCACTTGGCCTCGCTGCTCTTCCCCCATGTACTTGTCCTGCTGAGAGCCTACTGCCAGCATCCTCAGGCACCTTTGCCCAGCCAAGGAGGAGGTTGGAGGAGGGGGTGTCTGGTAGGAGATGCGACCTTGTGCCTGATGGGATGCCTCTCCCTTAAGCGTCTCTGACTGGGGTCAGGGGCTTCCTGGAGACCTCCGAAGAGACGGGAGGCTCTGGTTCTTCTGACTGGGAAGGGGGAAGGCCAGACACACAAGCTCGCAGAGATGGGCAGACACGGATGGTAGGGGAGAGAGGGAGAGCCCACTGTATCGTCAGACTGTGTGAAGAGAGCAGAGTGTTTGTGTATGTCTGTGCATTGTGTTATACACATGAGAACACACCCAAACACACAGGCATGTTCATCTGCATTTTTGCATACACACACATACACACGCACACACGCACACAGGGCTATGTGACAAGTCGGAAAAATGTTTCAAGGCCCAAAGAGTCAGAGCTCTGTGCTCGTCAACTTTTCAAAAATTTTTATTTACTTGTATATTTGTTTATTTAAGTAGCCCTATCACCCCCACTCCCAATCTGAAAAGAAAAAATTTAAGGCAGCGGAGACCCCTCCATTTAGGCCACTAATTGTAAAATCTATTTTATTGTCCACAAATTTTATTTTTAATTCTACAGGTAAAGGAGAATATGGTAAGGGCAGCAGTGGGGGGGGAGGTGAACAGAGGCGGGTGAGGGTTGCCTTGTTAAGAAGATGATGCAGGAGGAAAAGAATATTCCCTTGAAAGCTGCTTGGATGGGAAAAAAATGTATAAATTTTATACAGAGATGCTCCCAAGCCCCTCCCTGGTGCAGTCCTCTTGACCTCTTCCTCCCCACTCCCAACCTCCCAGCCGCCTCCCTCTTCTCCTCCCGGCCAGCCCAGGCCTCTCCTTCTCCCCTTCCTCCCTCCCCGCCTCCCTCCCTCGCAGCCCCCGCCCCTTCCCAGGGCCCCCTCCTCAGATGCAATCCCCCTGCTGTAATTTCTGGGGGAATTGCTTCATCTCGGGTGCAGATATATTTGTGTCAAGGTGCAGCTGCACAGATAGCCTTCCTCTATGCATAGTAAGAGGGTTTCAGAGAGAGAGGTTGTGCCCAGAGCAAGGCCTTATCAGAGCAAGCTGCCTGCCATTTATCTGATTCCCCATCAAATAGGAAAACGGGCCTCAGGCTGCTGCTTCCACTTTCCTTGGGAAAGCCATGGGGGGAATAATAATTTACTCCAATCTTTTTGTTTCCAGCACTCACCTTCAGCCTGACACAGCCTGGGGTCTCTCTACCACCCCCCCACACACCAAGCAATGCCAGCCTCGGGGGTACAGACCCCCAGGGCCCATCCCAAGACACCCCCAGAAATGCCCTTGCTGGTTGAGTGGACCTTCATAATGGATTGGCATGAGCCGGAGGAGATACCCTTTGGCATCAGGGAGCGTAGACACAGGGGGAGGGCGGCAGGGACCCAGCGGGGAGTGGGGGCGGCTTGGCCTGGCTGCAGGGGGCCTGGCTCCCTTCCCAGCCCCCACACATACACAGATCCCCCACGAGCTCTCACTCTGTGTGTGTGCGCCCGTGTGTGCGCGCGTGTGCCTGTGTACACACGCGCACACATTTGTCAGACGTGACCCTGTGAGCATCCTTGTGTGAGGACCTATCAGGACCTTTATCGGTGTGTGTCTGTCCATCTGTCTGTCTATCTGTGTCTGGGATGGAGATCAGTGGAGCACTGGGGGCAGTTTCTGTTCCATGACCTCCCATCTCTGTTGTCAATCCCAACAGCTAAGAACCAGCCCAAGACGGGATGCCAGGGACTGTGCGAGAGGGGGGAGCAGCGGTGAGGGAGGGGTCCCAGCCGGCCTGGCAGCGGCCATCCTATCGCCCTCCCCGGCAGAGCGGCTCCGGAAAGCAGCAGGCAGCCCATCTGGTTCAGGAGCCGCAGAGAGGTGGGCGGTGGGGAGGGGCCGCTCCCCACAGGCCAGCCATAACTCACAGTTATGTGGCCGGGGGGCAGGGGGTGGGCAGGGGCCGGGGGCAGCCGTGGCAGCACACACGGGACTGGGCGGAGAGGCCAGGGTCCGGGGCGGCCGTAAATCGTCACCTAAATGTTTCCAAGCCGAGGCTAATCAGGGCGCGGTGACAGAACACGCCCGGCCCAACCCGGCCCTGGTGTGCACACGTGTGTCTGTGCAAACATACACACACTCACAGATACAAAGTCACGCCTGGATACAGTCTGCACATAGAGCCGCGCAAGCAAAGGTGTCACACCCACACCTGGATACACGGGTGCACACCTGACTTCCTGCTGCCGTGTGTGCGTGTTCTCACACACACGCACACACAGAGGCAGCGCTGCACCTGTATTCACTCACACCCAAGAACGCAAAGATTGCCTCATACACGCAGCTTGCACACACACACACAGGTGGGCATGCAAAGTAGTGGGCAGACTGTCCAACGCCCAGAGCAGGGACAGCTCAGAGGCCAAACCCCCGCAGGAAGTCTGGGGAGGAGGAAGAGGTTGCCGTGCTTAGCGGGTGCCAGTGCCTGGGTTCTCCTCCCAATCCCCCTCCTGCTCCCCGCTGGGCCCTCATCCCGCGCAGCAGTCTGTCTCTCCTCCGCCAGGAGCTCACACTGTTTCCTCCCTTCCGGCGCCAGTGCTGGAGCCAGACTCACGCGTTCACTCATTCGCCAGCATTTATTAAGCACCCACTCCGCCCCAGGCACTGTGCTAGGCAGTAGGATCCCTGCCCTCAAACTTAAAACCTTGCAGAGAAAAGATAGAAGTGAGCACACACTTACAGCTTGCTGCAAAGACAGACTAACCCAGGGCCGTGGGGGCACGGAGGAAGGGCACCCCATCCCGTGTGGAAGGGGACAAGGAAGACTTTCTGGAAAGAGCTATGTCCCAGCTGAGGCCTGATGACCAGTGGGAGCCAGCCAGGCGGAGAAGTGGAGCAGAGGAGAGGAAGTGCCCACCCCCACCTCCACCCCCACTGCTGAGCATGTCAGTCTCAGTGGGTAAATGCTGGAGGGGATGCGATGGGCCCTTAACCACGTGCTGCACCCCACAAGGCACCCATCTTGGGGCTTCGATGCCGGCAGTGAGACCCAGTGAACCCCCTCACCTGGACCCCACTGGAGACACCCAGCTTCATTTCCCAGGGTTTCCCTAGAGACCCTCACATTTGTCCAGGGAGAGAACGGATAGCTGGACCAAATCTTCCCAGAAGGTGCCACAATCAACTTGTATACAGGGTGAGGATGGCGGGCTTGTGAGGGGGACAGACGGCAGCGCCCACTAGGCCTGAGGACAGGGACACTGAACCCTCCCCCCAGCCCTGCTCGCTTTGAAACCTGCTCGGTGTAGCTCTCTGAGTTCCAGGGAGCACTTCCTAGGACCAGGGGTAGAGAGGGCTGTTGAAAGCAGGACTCTAGAACCCTCCAGGCTCAATGCAACCATTTATCTGCTCACCCTATTGGACTTCCAAACAGGACCTCATTTGAACAAAGGACTCCATGTGTGAAAACCATTAATCCATAGGACAAAGTCCAAAGTCAGCTTGGCATTCAGAACCCTCTCGCCCTCTCCCTCCGCAGCCTTCCTCCTGTGTTGCAGCCTGATGGTCTCCCCACAACCGCAAGCACCAGCCCGCTCCTCTCATCCCTCCAACCCTTCCATGCACACCAGCCCCACCCCGCCTGGACCCTCCCCTCCAGCCAACCTCTAACTCATCATTTTAATCTTTATTTTAAACATTCCTGGAGTGTCTGCAACACAGAAATAGACACATAGTCTTGCTTCATTTCCTCTATAAAATTCTGGGTGGTATAGCCTCATTTTGTTAGTGAGGAAACTGAGTCTCAAAGAGCTTAAATGTCTGCTCAAAGTCACTGTCACCTTGGAAAAGCTAAGAGAAAAGTCATTCTAGGGCCACTCTGAGCCTCCAGGCACGGGATCTGGGCTCCTTTCTTCCCTCCCACCCCAGAATGACAGTGGAACAGGGGCCTTCTCCCTTCATCCTTGCTCTAAGGCAAGAGCAGAAGGAGTGGGGGGTCAGTAGCCAGAAGGAGAGAGAGAGGAAGAGGAACCAGGCATCCTTGGATGCAGAGGGTCCTGGCTGAGGACTGGGGAACCCCAGGGCAGTTGTTGGGGGACAGGGTGCTTGTGGGTCACATGTTTATAAATGGAGGCCGTGTCAGGCCACTGTGGCCATTTACATCTTCAAGCTTGTCTTGTCTCCTACTTTGACAGGGTGACTCTTGGAGGCCAGGCGTCGGTGCCTTTGGCAGGCAGAAAAGGAGAGAAGAGAGCAGAAGCTCTAGGCTCTCAGTCATGCTTCTGAACTTCTTGAAGCCTCAGTTTTCCCATCTCCTAAATGGGGATAATAAGTTTCTGTCCATGATTGTTGAGAGAATTAAATGTGACTCTGCCAGAAGCCCACACATAACAGACCCTCCACAAATGCCATTAGCTTCCTCCTGACCTGAAAGCATGGGATGGGCTGCATGCTTCTTGATTGACGGAAATGGCTGGAGTGGGGTATCATGTCCTGGGGTTGCTGGGACTGCAAAGGGGCTCTGTTCTGGCCTGGCTTGCAGGGACATGGCTGGCTGGGGGCAGGGATGTAGCTCATTTTTCCTCCTTCCTTCCCTCTGGCTGTCTTCTCTCGCTCCATGGAAGAACCAGCAACCTGAGAGTTTAAGTAGATAAAGTAGTTCAAGAACATTGAGGCAGCCCTTTTCCATCAGAGCTTGGCTGATGAAACAGCCTGTATCGGGCTATTCCTTTGCCCCCTCCCCCCAGCCATACAGAGGCTTCCAAAGACCCTCGCTGATCACCGGGAGTGGAAGAAAAGCCCTCCATCATGAACACAGACAACAGCCTGATACACATTGGCAGGCAAAGGAGGGAGAAGTCGATACGGATTAGAAAGAAGGGCCTCCCCTGGCCTGGGGCTGGGGGTTCCCATTGATCAGTTTCTTGACCAAAGAAGCCAGCTTGACCGGACACCCATGTCGGGGCCCAGTCCAGTCCACCGCCTCACCCGGCCACAGAGCCCTGCAGAGCTGAGGGCCCCCAAGAGGGCTGTGTCGTGAGGGGACCGGAGAACAAGGAGGGGTGAAGGAGACCAGCCTCAGGCCCAGCTAGCATCACATCCCCCCCCCGCCCCGGGAGAGGGAGTTCTCTTGGTGTTGAGAGAATGGTCAGCAGCTTGTCACAGTCCACTGATGCCAAACAGCCCTCTGGAAATGTTGTTGAATTTAAATCCAAACACAGAGATAGCCACACATATGCCTGTTACTCCTCCCTCCCCTTCCTGAAACACAAACACAGTTATCTCGTGGCTACACAAGCATTTATTGAGTACCTACGTGAGCTAGGCACTGCAACTACAAACCACTTCATGCCCTAAAGGAACATACATTCTAAGAGGAGAGACAAACATGGAAAGAGGTCATGATAGGGCAGGGGAACAGGTGCAATGACAGCAGTACAAGCCATGTACAAAGGAAAGAGGGATTAACTCTAGGATCAGGGAGGGCACTTCCTATAGGAGGTGATATCAAGTAGAGTGGCAAAGGGTTCTTTCTCATTGACTGCCTCCTGCCAACATCTCTGGCCACACAGGGCACGCCTCTCCCTTTTTGCTGACTCTGCACTTTCCATTATGAGTTTCTTTCACCCCTAACACTCTGCGCTGTGCCAGCTGCCTGAAATGTTCTTCCCCTTCTTCCCTTGACTATTTCCTATTCAACCTTCAAGCCTTGCCTTAAAGAACTATGGCTTCCTCAAAGAGAGCTCCAGCATCTTTCTAGGTGCTGCCATGGCAACCTGTGTCTCCCTTGCCTAACTCTCAACACACCTGTGTTCATTTGTTTGCTCCATGAGAGCAAGAACTATGTGGTACCTATAGTGCCTGGGATAGTGCCTGACACTTGTCAGGAGCTCCATGGATGTGTGCGTGGATGGATGAATATGGGTGGATGGATGGATTGCTGGATGGCTGGTTGGATGCTTCGTTCAGGAGCTGTAAATACATGAGAATTCAGAACTGCAGAGGCGTGTAGACTACAGAGGGGCGGGATGATGGTGGGAGAATTGTGGCAGATGATAGCGAAGAGGCTGGCGGGGGTGTGACTGTGGCAGGTCCTGTGACCCATTTCTAGCACACATTGGCATAAGGAGTGAATTCTAGTCGGTTGGCCAAAAAGTGCCTTCGGTTTTTAAGTAAAAATAAAAGACATATCTTTCATTTTCATCAAGAACTTTATTGAACAACATAGTCACCCTTTTGTTCTACTACCTTCTGCCATTTTTCAGGCAACCTCATAATTCCATCTTCCCAAAACTCTTTATTGTTTTGAGCAAAGAACTGTTCCAGGTGACTTTTACAGTCTTCCAGGGAACGGAAAATTTTTCCATTAAAAGAGTTTTGTAAAGACCAAAATAATGGAAATCCGAAGGTGTAATGGCTGGTGAATACAGTGGATGAATCAGAATTTCCCAGCCCAGCTGTAACAGTTTTTGCCTGATCATCAAAGAAACATGTGGTCTTGCGTTATCCTGATGGAAGATTATGCGTTTTCTGTTGACTAATTCTGGACACTCTTCGTTGAGTGCCACTTTCAGTTGGTCTAACTGGGAGCAATACTTGTTGGAATTAATCATTTGGTTTTTCTGGAAGGAGCTCATAATAGAGGACTCCCTTCCAATTCCACCATATACACAACGTCACCTTCTTTGGATGAAGACCGGCCTTTGGTGTGGTTGGTGGTGGTTCATTTCGCTTGCCCCACGATCTCTTCCAGTCCACATTGTTGTACAGTATCCACTTTTCATTGTCCGTGGCAGCTTGTTTTAAAAATGGAACGTTTTCATTACGTTTCAGTAGAGAATCTCATGCGGAAATACGCTCAAGATTTTTTTCCCTTGACTTATGTGGAACTCAGACATCAAAGCGATAAACATAACCAACCTGGTGCAAATGATTTTCAGCACTTGATTTGGGTATTTTGAGTATGTCAACTATCTCCCACGTGGTATAACATTGATTGTTCTCAATTAATGTCTCGATCTGATCGGTATCAATTTCAACTGGTCTACCCGACCGTGGAGCATCATCCAGCAAGATCTCTCCAGCACAAAACTTCGCAGACCACTTTTGACACATTTGATCAGTCACAGCACCTTCTCCATACACTGCACAAATCTTTTTGTGTGTTCCAGTTGTGTTTTTATCTTTCTTGAAATAATAAAGCATAATATGCTGAAAATGTTGATTTTTTTCTTCCATCTTCAATATTAAAATGGCTACGCAAAAATTCACCAATGTTGATGTCTTTCTTTAAATGCATGCTGATATGACAGCTGTCACATACAATCTAACAAAATTGTTTTGAAGGAAGTTAAAGACAATTAAGCACTACTAGAGCCATCCTGTAGAAAAGAAATGAACGAAACTTTTGGCCATCCCAATAGAACATGAGCCGTACAAGACCCCTTTGAGATAATACAGTCCTAACCTTCACTTTACAAATGAGGAAGCTGAGGTCCAGAGAAGAAGCAGGGACTTGCTCCAAATCACCGGGAGGGTGAATCAATGGCTCTGCGGGGATTACACCCCTGGGCTTGATCTCCTGGTCCAGGACACACTCAGTCCACCACACGCCTGGAGGGATCAGGAGGTGATGAGATCGCCTTCATTGCTCAAGGACATGAGCTGAGTACACGCAAGCACACGCACACACAGCACCTGTACCCACCAGAACAGGTGACAGAAACTCTATCCAATCTAGCTTAATCCAAAAGGGCAGATTCTTGGCCAGTGTAACTGGGAAGGGCAGGTGGGGCTGCCTTTGGGTGCAGCTACTTTCAGGCACTTAAGCAATATCACCAGATCTCTCACATCTGTTTCTCTCTCTGCGCTGCCCACACTCTCACCTCCTCCTGATGGCTTCCTCCATGTTGGGTCAGGGGCCAGGGGAAGGGATGGGGCATGGCCCATCGAGCTGGTAAGAGAGTGGGGTGGGGGGAGCTTGCCTTTCTGAGAGTCTGTATATAAAATCCCAGCTAAATATTCTGATGGTTCCAGCTCAGGTCCAATCCCTGTGGTCGGAAGGATGGGACACTTTGATGGAGCAGGTCTGGATCTCAGGTCTGTGCTGGAGGCCAGGAGAGGGCGTGGTCCGTGGACTGGCAGCTCATCAAGTGACGTGGAAAGGAGAGGGCGGTACTCTAAAGGAAAGGGGTGCTATTACCAGCAGAACAGGGAGGGGATGCTGAAGAGGCAAAAACAGCAGATGGCCACAGCAGGGCCATCATAGTTCTGGGTAACTAGGGCATAGTAGAAAGAGTACTTAGAAATAATAATAATAGCAACAGTAACAATAGCTTTTAGAAGATGGTTCTACGTCCATTGTCTCATTTCATCTCATTTAAAAAACCTAGGGTGAAAAGACCCAGCCTTGAGCTCCAGCTCCACCATTTCCCAGCCCCAGGGCCTGTCTCTGAACCCTTATGAACCTCATGCCCTATGGGGAAAATGGGAAGAATATAGCCCATCTTCCAGGAGCCCTTGGGGGTTCTCTGCAAACTGCAAACATTGTGTACAACGGTCAGGCAGGAAAGGTTCATGGATTCCAGGTGGAGGCAAGGAACAAGGAGGTGATTTTAGTGACCCAGTAGTGTTCAGGCCAAAGAAGCAGCAGGTCGGCTTCCAGGCTGACATGGCAGGAAGGCCAGGCCCACCCAGAGCACAGGAAGCCCTCTTTGGGGACTCCCTCCCCCCCAGCCTGGCCAGTCTTCACTAGGGTAACAGGGGTGAAAAGAGGAGTTAATGGATTACAGGGCTAGGCAGGAAGAAGAGAGGATTTTTCATTGTAAAATGTTCGGAAATAATTCATATTTGCTTTGCAGGACGGCGTTGTGCGCTGTCAGCTCTGTAATAACTTCTAGGCCTTTATTTATTGTTTTGCCTTAATGATTTCATGTTGCTACGGTGTGGAGAATTCGCAGTGTCTTGTAACACATAATGGCAGAGAAGGCCCAGGCGGTGGCAGGCCCCAGGGGGAGGGGGTCACGGCCCCCCCACAGACCCTGCCCGTCCCCCAGGAGATGGCAGAGCCTAGGGTAGGAGGCAGCAGCAGTTGAGCTCTGTGTAAGAGTCTTTATCCGCGAAGGCCAATTCAAACTACACCTTATGGATCCAGTACTATTATCCCATTTTACAGAAGGAAAACTGAGCCTTGGAGAGATTACAAGACTTGCCACCTGATTTTGTGTGACCAAGCTGGGATTTAAGCGTAGGTCTGTAGTATTCCAGTCTTCTGTATACCAGTAGGTCTTCAGCTTTGGTAAGAGAGAACATTTAAAATATGGGTTCCTAGGACCCAACTCTGGGGACTGGGCTTTTGTAGGTCTAGGATGGTACCGGAGGCTCTGTACTGAACAGCCTGCCCAGGTGAATCACGGCCACATTTGGGAACTCAACGGGTGGGTGAGGCCACACTCGTCACATACTTGCACTCTGTCCCTCAAAAGTTGTGGTCCCACAATCGGCCATCTCCCCACTGCCCCTCTCTCTTCCAAATGTCCCATCAGCTACTCCTGTCCTCCTGTCATTCTCCATCCTGTGTCCCTGAGAGCACACACTCCCCGCCAGACCTTTAGCCCTTTCAGTGAAGCCAGGAGAGGAAGGGGAGGGGAGGGAGGAGAGGCTTGCTTGGTTTCCATGGTGATTCTCCACCTCCCAGTCTGTAGGGGGAGGCAGTTTCATTGTGCGCCTCCAGCCAAGGCCTGGAGGGAAGCAAGCTGTCCTGAGCAGGGAGGAGGCAGAGGGCTGGGAAGAGGACTCCAGACACTGGGGAGAGGGTGAGGGGAAGGGGGGGTGGGGACTAGGGTGGGGGACCCTGGGCCAGGGGCAGCCGGAGCAGAGAGCCAGCCCCTCCAGCTGCTGGGGCCGCCAGCCCGCAGCCAGGGGGCGGGGAGGGGTGTGTGCAGGCGCTGAGGCTGACAGGGCCCGATGCTTCCTGAGCCCCGAGCTGGCAGGAGCCCCCGGGCAGGTGGTGGCAGAGATGCAGGGACGAACGAGACAGCCAGAGGCTGGCACAGGGCAGAGTCAGAGCCCCAGGGCTGGGAAAGACCAGGCCTCCAAAAGCAAAGAGGAGCCACGGAAAAATAAAACAAAGCAGCAGAACCCCTCACAGACCCCACACTGCAGCCCACTCCCACCCCTAGCCAGGCCAGAGCTGGCACAGCCTGGGATCCCAGCCTGCTGGCCTGGGCCGGGCTGGGCTGGCAAGCCGGACGGCACAGGCTGCGGCAGAGGCAGATGGAGCGAGGAGGGGGCCTGACCCCCGGCCCACCAGGGAATGGCTGGGATTGTCTGTTCTTTGGAGACCTCCCACTGCCCAGCCTCCCGCCTCTGGGAGCATGGCTGGGGAAACGGGGGGGAAAAAGAAGTGACGTCTCGGAGCCAGCTTCTCCGCCGCCTCCTGCTCGCTTTGGCTTTCTTTCCCGGCCACTAGCTCACCCTGCCTGCTCCCAGCCTGGCTCTGGCAAAGACCAGAACCTCGTGGAGTACGATGTGAGCATGAGGGAGGAAGGAGGGACAAGACGGGAGCCCACGTCCTAGGCGCGAGTAAAAGGAAGCTGAGGGAGGAGGCTGGTGGGGGCTACCCCTTCCCCCACCACGGATGCAGCAAGCACGCGCTCTGCACCAGGCCCCATGAGGCCCTTTCCATGAATCAACTCTCCTAGTCCTCACAGCAGCCCTCATCAGTAGGTGCTGTTATTCCCATGCCTCTGATATTACACAGGACAAACAGAGGCAGAGCGGGGCTGAATGACCTGCCCAAGGTCACAGGCTAGGAATTGGCAAAGGGAGGGTTGAAACCCAGGAGACGTTCAAAATTCATGCTCTGAGCTCCCACACACTACTGCCGTTCACCCCGTCCCCACATTTTTAGTCTTGACTTCCCTTTTTTGCCCCATATTTTCTCCCTGTTTCTCTAACCAGCCTTTATTCCTTCAGGTAGTGTGTTCCATTCTATCCGGGGCCCCAGGCCAGCACCATCGCGTGACTGACCTATACAAACACATACGTGTGTGGACACAGGGACGCGTACGTGGACACCCACGTGCGTGACCCCCCCCATGCCCGTGAACGCACGCGCACACATCTACACCATTAGCCTGTGCATCGTGTGTCTGCGTACAGGAGCGCGGGCCCATTCACCCATGTATCCACATTACCGACCACACCCTGGGTAGATCTTCAGTGTTCTCACCAACAGAGTGTTAACCGTGGCTAAATAATTCCAAACAGTGGTCGAGCCAAAAAAATCTGTTTGGCTTTGCGATAAAGTGCTGCTTGGCATATGGGGTTTTTGGCAATACATTTACCTTTCTAGGTTTAGCTGGGGCTGATGTGGCCTCCTGCATGTCTGCAGCTTGGCAGCCCTAGGTTCTGGCTTCATCAGCCCCTGAGAACCTGCCAGATGCCAGGCCCTCGGCAAGGCACCTACCAGACGTTCTCGCAAGTCCTCCCAGCAACCCTGAGGCAGGTCCTGCCGTTCCCGTTTTGTAGGCGAGGACCCCGAGACTCAGCAAGTGGCCGTTTGCACTGTCACACAGGGAGAGAGAGGATTCGAACCCCAGGTCAGCCTGCGGGTCTGCAAAGCTTGAGTGCCCGCAGGTGGGTTGGTAAGCCCACCATGTGACTTCCCAGGCGTGCCTCATCCGTCTGGAATGCGGCTGCCTCACCGTCTGGTCACGTCTGGGCCCCTCTTCTGCAGCCAGGCTGGTGGGCGTGGATGGGCGGCAGTGGGTTCAGGCCGAGCCACTCTCCAGAAGGCCTCACACAGGCTGTGTACAAGTAGGTGTGCGAAAGGCTTTCCCCGGTGACAATGAAGATGGTAATGACTGCCCACACTGACTTATCACTCACCACCTAGATTTAAGTATACCCGTTCCTGCAGCATCTCTTAAATACCTACTATGTGCCTGGCATTTTATTTTGAGGACAGTGCAAACAGAAATCGGACCTGAACTCTGCCTTCCTTCCAATAGCTTTGGAGAACAGTTTTCAGGGATGGATATAGCTTTAAAATAAGTTTTAAAGAAACCTAAATGCTCTAAGAGAGATGCAGGAAAAAATGAGAGATCACTTCCAGCTCGAGACATCAAAGCAGCCCTCCTGGAGAAAGAGGTGTGTGATGGCCCTTGAAGAGTGGGGATGACTTGACATGGCGAGGGAGGAGAAGGGGTTCTTGGTTTCCCAAGGGGCACAATCCAAGGTGCAGGGGGGAGATTGGCAGGAGGGCATGGAGAGAACAAGTAGCTCCATTCTTCTGGGGGCAAAGACTGTGCGGAGGGAGTAGTGGAAGGTGGGTTGGGGTCAGAGAACAGATGATTCCAAGACCCAGGGCAAGGAGTTTGGACTTTATGGACAACAGGGACCATCAAAGACTGTTGATCACATCACTAATTATCAGAGAAATGAAAATCAAAACCACAATGAGGTACCACCTCACACCAGTCAGAAGGGACATCATTAAAAAGCCTACAAATAATAAATGCTGCAGAGGGTGTAAAGAAAAGGGAATTCCCACTGTTGGTGGGAATGTAAATTGGTGCAGCCGCTATGTAAAACAGTATGGAGGTTCCTCAAAAACACTAAAAATAAAATTGCCATGTCATCCAGCAATCCCACTCCTGGGCATATATGTGGAGAAAACTATAATTCAAAAAAATATGGGCACACCAGTGTTCATAGCAGCACTGTTTACAGTAGCCAAGACGTGCAAGCAACCTAAATGTCCATCGACAGGTGAAAGGATAACGTATACACAACGGAATACTACTCAGCCATAAAAAAGAATGAAATAATGCCATTAGCAGTAACATGGATGGACCTAGAGATTATCATCCTAAGTGAAGTAAATCAGAAAGATAAGTACCATATGATATCACTTATAGGTGGAGTCTAAAATATGACGCAAATGAACTTATTTATGAAACAGAAACAGACTCACAGACATAGAAAACAAACTTAAGGTTGCCAAAGGGATAAGGGGGTGGGAGGGATAAATTAGGAGTTTGGGATCAACATATACACACTACTATATATAAAATAAACAATGAGGACCTACTGTATAACACAGGGCACTATATTCAATATCCTGTAATAAACCATAATGGAAGAGAATATGAAAAAGAATATGTATATATATGTATAACTGAATCACTTTGCTGTACACCAGAAACTAACACAATGTTGTAAATCAACTATACTTCAATTTAAAAAAAAAATGTTGATCAGAGAAAGGCCTCGGGAACTGTGTGTCATTTAGGGAGACTAATCTGCAGTTGTGAGCAAAGAAACTTGGAAATGCACATGCGTGCAGACTTACGCATGCGTGTACATCCTCAGCAATGTGTAGACACACGTGTACACAACAGCACAGGGTTAATTCCTGAGCCCAGTTCTTTTTGAATTTTGAATTGTCTTTGTCGATTTGAATAGGTGGTACATTCACGTGACCTAAAATTCAAACTAAAATGCGTTGAGCACCTACTTTGTGTCAGGTACTTCGACATACATGACTTGATTTAAAAGGATAAGGACCGGAGAGGTTGAGTGATTCACTTAAGGCTGCAGGGCAACCTAGTTGCAGAGCCAGAATCAGAACGCAAGTCCCCATACTCCAAATCTAGAGCTCTCTCCACTGAACCATCTGTTCGTGTTTAATAATTAAACACGTGTTTATTGCATATCTATTGCATACCTACTCTGAATGGACACTAATGTGGCCAATGAGAGAACATTATCTGCAAGCTGTTAGCAGAGTCACAGGGTCTTTGCTCTGCAGGTCACTGCCTGTGGGGCAAGTACAGACGCCATCTCTGCATTGCCTGGCTCCATGTGAATGGCGCCCTCTGGAGTTGTGCAACACAGTAGCCCTGGGTGTACCTATAATGAAATATGAGGCAGTCTGCTAAGTACTGTAATAAAAATGTGTATACACAGTGCTACAGGAATATGGAAGGCATGGTTAATTCTACCCAGGAAGGAAATCCAGGAAAGCTGCCCAGAGGAGGTGACATGAGCAGGGCCTTGAAGGATATGTAAAAGAACAAAGAGCAAAAGAGACTAATGTCTATATTCATTCTACAGACTTTTATTGAGCAGCTCCAGGTTGCCAGGAAGAGATGAATAGTTCACTGTGCAGCCGTGGGGACAGACACATCGCCAGTAAGTTGCCAGAGTATAAGTGCAACAGTGGAGACACACCCATGGTGCAAAAGCAAAGATAACGCCTTCTGGAATAAAGTGAGGACAGGGCGGGGGCCTGGGAAGGCTCGTAGAGAAGTGAGGCCTGAGATTTTGGGGAGAGAAGTAGAAAATTTCCAGGCCGATGATTAGGAAAATGAGAGAGATGGAAAGGCACCCCAGCAAAGGGAGTGGCCAGGGCAAAGTTTCTGAGTCTTGAAAGATCATCCTGTCTTCAGAGCCCCACAGCAGAGTGTAAAATGCCGGAGTGGTGGGCAGTCAGGCAGGGGGCAGAATGACATACAGGCTTTGAGGTTGGACCTACCAGGTTTCCGGATGAATGGGGAGACAGCGTTGGTGTGCATTAGGACTTAGCAGGCTTAGCGAGCGTCCTCCAAAGCCGTGCCCCAGATTGAGAGCGGGAAGAGAAAAGTGTGAGCCATAAATCCCCAGCTCCTCCTGCTGTGCCCGGCGCTGCGGAGCCAGAGCCAGGAGCCTCCACGGCTCTCCAGTCCCACCGCTGCGACCCCGGCTAATCCAGCCTCCTGGCCCATCTGACACACACTTCCACTTAACATTTTGTTAGCGACTCTATAAACGAGCTCTCCCTGACCTTCAATCCCTGGCTAATTGCTGGTTTCATGTACAAGACTAGCTTAATTTTACGTGATAATTACCTGAGAGTGGCGATACATATGGTATTGCATGTTGGAAATGTCAGGCCTGGAAAGCTACCAAGTGGCCGTAGTCAGGGGCAAAAGGAGGAGGCAGCGGGGTGGCGGGGGCCTTGGAGAGGCAGAAAAGGGACAATGAGGCCACGAGGGGAGAGAGAAGATGCCCAGTGCAGCGAGAGCTCTGGAGAACCGGCTCCAGCCTGCAGCAGGACCCAGAACCCAGCACACTGAGGGGCACAGATGCATTTCACAGTCACAGATGCACCCACGCATGTGCGTGCACACACGTGCACACGCGCGCGCACACACACACACACACATCTCAGAGAAATACGGACCAGGTCAGAGGCACAGCTCATGTACACTCTCAGTCACTCACCCAGCAAATGTTCGTGAAGCACCTACTCCATGCCAGGCAGTGTGTGGACACTTGCATTGGTTTCAAAGCCCCACCCTGCTCAGGGAGGTTGGGGACATGCAGAGGGCACATTTGGGTTTGTCACAGTTATCTGGAGGGATGCTACCTGTACTGAATAAGCCAGGCCCAGGAATGCTAAGTGGCTGGCAATTCCCAGCACAGTCCCATTCAATAAAGAATGGCCCACCCCTGACGGGGAGGGTTGGGGGGAATGAATTGGGAGATTGGGATTGCCATATATACATTACTAATAAGAAAAAGAAAATTGTACACCCCAAACCCAGCTAAGAACCCCCAGCTAAGCCAGGCCCCCAGCATGAAAAAGACAAGGGGCCCCAACGCTCCTGGAGTTTACAGTCAGGGAGGGACTAGGATGACAAAGGATTACAATGCATGAGATGCGAGAAAGAAAGAGGACTCAGGACAGTCAGCCGGTGTACCGACAAAGTTCAGGATTCAGAAAAGAACCTTAAAAAGTGCCATTTGTGTCCCCAGCATCTCCAGTTCATGCTCAGTGCAGTGCTTGGCACAAAGACGGACAAATACCAACTGGTGTCTGTGTGTCTGTACCACGTGCCACACACCTGGGTATACACATGCTCCATAGAGGGATGGCCTGGGTTCACTTCTTTCTCATCATTGCAGAACCAGGGCAAGGCAAGTGGAGGCCAGGTTCCTGGGGTTGTGGGACAGGTGAGTACAGGCCAAGAAGGGGAAAGGGTGCCCCTGGCCAGCTGGGAGGGCCTGTCCCTGGGAGGCATGTGTGCACACCCACTCACACACACACACACGCCACAGGATAAAGTCAGAAGTACAATCCCCAGAATAATGCAAGTTCTAAAAACCCCTTTAGCCTCCTCACCCATAGAATTGTGGACTCCTGAGCTGTGTTGGAGCAAATGACTTGCTTAATGAGATTTCAATTAACAAAAACAAATTAAAATCACTTTGGTAATTAAGCTGCTGTGAACCTTGCCAGCAGTTCTCCCTCAGACCTCAGATATCCATGGGGAGGGAGCTGGGAATGGGGTCCACTCAGCAATGCTGCGGAGGCCTTGGCAGAGCCAGGAGCTCCCTGTCCTGGGGAATCCACCCTAGGAACACAGCTTCCTGGAGCTGTTCTGCCACCAAAAATGTGGGTGGGAAGGAGCAGGCAGCACCTAGCAGCTCAACTTAAATTCAAGTTGTAGCCCTGCCGCTTGGCTGTGTGAGCTGGGGCACATTAGTTGACCTCTCTGAGCCTCAGTTTCCTCATCTGTGAAATGGGGATAATAATAGTGCCTACATCATTGGTTGCAGGAGGATTAAGTGCACGAATGCATGTAAAATATTTAGGAGAGGGTCTGTCCAACAGCAAGGCTTTTAATCCACTTTCTCTTGTATGGAGTCTAGCCCTTCACAGGGTGATCTTTCCCACCTTGCAATTCACATTGTCCTAACCCCCAAGCCCCTCCAGGGCAGCCCTGTTCCTCTGAGTTAGGTAAGTTAGGATCTTCCACAGAGGTCCCCTTGCGGTGAGGTTTCCCGCCAGGTTCTGCCTCTCCCTGGCCCCATCTCTTTCCATCAGAGCCAGAAGCTCAGATCTGGGAGCTCTAAAGCTTTTTCTTCTCAGGTGGCCTGGGGAATACTCCTTTCCTTGGGTTACAAAATCACCCACCTCCTCCCACATGAGAGGCCTGAGAGTCAAGGTAGTGCAGGGACCACTGGCCTCATTCCACAGATGAGGAAACTGGCTTAATGACTTAGCCAGTGGTTCAAAGAGAAGAACAACTCTCAGTGCTGGCACAAATACACGTATTTAGTCTTGTGAATTTTGAATAATAAAATTTTAGTTTCCATTTTTGCATCACTCTTTGCTAGCTTCACTCACAGGGACTAAAACAGAAAATTAAAATTTTAAATTTATTATTCAAAATTCATAAAACTAAGTGTATAATAAATCTAACTCAGGTTTTCAATGATCTTTTTGGTTTTTAAAGTTTGCAGCACCTACATTTTTGAAGTTATTAAAGCAAAAACTGCACTAAGCCTTTTGGGATAGATATTTATATTATATAGGTGTGTCTTACATAACATATATGTTATTTACATAATATGTGTGTATATATATAAATACACACTTCAAATGTTTTCTCTGTAGCGGTTGAAATTACAGATGGTTTCGTGTGTTCACTTATTCACCCAACAATTTTTTTCATACCATTTAACTTCACAGCAGCTTTTTTAGTGCCCAAGAGGTGCCACAATTAGCAAGCCAGACTTGAACTTTGTTTCAGGGAACTTATAAATTGTTGGTGAAGTTGGACATTGGACATGAAACAATGGGGTAAATGTTCCAGAAAAGGAAAGGCAGGCCTTGCAGCCTATGACAGGAAGGGCACTCCTGGGGGTGGGGGTAGGGGCCTGCAAGAAACATTTATTTCTTTTGTAATGGAACTAAAAGATGACAATTTATGCATGTACGTGTATGTGTTCATATATATATATTTAAATTCATATATATATGTATAACATTTAAATTAATCCCAGGTGTCCCATAACTAGTTAGTAATAGAACTAAAAGTAGACCTAAATGCCTCCTAGTTCCCAGGCAAAAGTGGTCCCACCATCTGTGCACCTGTCACACCAAGGAGGTATCCCATTCACACATCCACTTCACATAGAGGAGGGCTGTGTGTGTGTGTGTGTGTGTGCGCACGCGCGCGTGCACATGTGCCAAAGAGACCTCGGGTCAAAGGGGGAAGGGAGGTCTCACCCTCCCATCATCTGTGGAAGAGAAGTCCACACACTGCTGGGCCTGAGCAGCCCTCCACCCTCCCTGCCAGGCTGACCTTTAATGCTCTTTCAACCCGCCCTTCCAGCCAGCACCCAACAGCCAGAACATCCCCCCCGCCTGTTCCTCCCATTCCCTGAGAAGTGCTGACCTTGCAGTCCCTCTCCTGCAGCCCCCCCCCTTCCCCACAGCCCCTTCTGCCCTGGGGAGGGAGAGGGCAGGGTGCCATCCTCCAAGCACCCAGCTCAGGTGAGGGCTGCTGAGGCAGTGATGGCCCCCGACCTGGAGATGCGGCCAAAAATCGTCCTCTGCCTGCCCAGACTCCATGTATCATATTTTGTGCTGACTTCAGGCAACCAAGAGAGGAGGACACAGAGTTGTACTTTCCAAGTAGCTGGAAACCCTTAATCAATGTTAATTGGCTCTAATTAGCATATGTTAATTAATGATATTTACTACAAATTAAAGGTATGAGTGCTCCCAGAGGATTTCCTGTTCATCCAATTAGTGCCAATTAGTTGCAATTAACACGTGTAAATGAGATTTCATTGAACCCAAAACAAACAGTACAGAATCTCTCAGATTCCCTCTTGCACCTTTTCAGTCAGCCAGGGATTGGGGTAGGGGTGGAGGGTGAGAAGTGAGTGGGAGAGAGGAGAGAGGGAAAGAGAGAGACCCTTGGACTGGACTCCTGGAGCAAGAGGCTGACTCTCCAAGCACCAGGGAGGAGAGAAGGAAGAGCCAAGCTGGGCCAAGAAAGCTGTTGGACAAGCCTGGCTGCCCTAGGGCTGTCTCTCCAGGCCTTGACTTTGCTCCTGAGGGCCTTGGGCCATCCCTTGGGCATCTCTGTACCTGCCAGAGCCTCACCCAGTGCATGGAATATAGTAGGTGCTCAGTAAAAATTGGCAGAATAAAAGGTTGTTTCCTTTGCATCAAGGGCCAATATTTTTAGATATCAAACCAGAGGATGCATTGACCAGGAAAACATACAGTGTTCTCCGTAACATCTTCCCAAGAGCTCTACCAAGGAGCAAGGCACTATTTACCCCTATAACGTCATTTTACTATAATCTGTGTATGTCTATGGAGATTTTCTTTATTGCTAATGTTGCCATCTCCTAATTTTATTTCCTTTCTATTTAACCACTACATGGGGCCTAAACCACTGTCATGGTGGTAACTGAACATAAAAATAGCCAGAAGGAGCTACCATGGACGGTGAAATGCTACCCCAAGTTCTCCACCCCATAGAATCTTCCAGGAAACTGTGATGTAAGATCTATTTCCCAATAAAGTATTCATTCCTAACTCACTTTGCTAAACCAAACCTTCCATTAAAGTTGACATTCGTTATTTAAAAATATCTATTGTTCATTGTGTGTCAGGCACTGTTCCCGGGGCTGGGGAGACAGCAGTGAACAAAACATCTACAAATCCCCCCTCCGCTGGTGCTCACAGTCCCTCATGTATTACTGCCCTCCTGGTTGGAAATGTGATGTATCTAGAGTCACAGAGACTTAGGTTCATATCCCAGTTCTGCCTCTCAGCAGCTGGGGAGGGAGAGGGCAGGGTATTTAATCTGTCTGGGCCTCAGTTTATTTATCTGTCAGATGGGTACAATAATACCAACCTACCTTTCTTATAGTCATGTTATTGGTGGGATTAAGCTTCGTCCCCTGTCCCATTCCTTGGTAGGGCAGAATTTGGAGTTAAGCCACAAGGAAGGTAGGAGGGAAGAAGGCAAAACTCAATCTGAGCCCACAAGTGAAAGTCTGATTAAGTCTACATTAAGTCATCTCCTTGTCTCCCCCATGCGTTGTAAGTAAGCCGGGCAGGGAGGAAATGGGTTCAGAAAGGGAAATGCTTCCTGGGTCATGCAGCTGCTGAGCCCAGATCTCTGCTCCTCTTGGTACATCCTCCTTCATCCATGGCCTTTCTGAGTGATGAGAGATGTGAGTAGTGTTCAGAAAGGGTCACTTCAGCTGGCTGGAAGCAGGGATTGGCCCACCTGTGTCAGAACAAGCCTGGCCCACAGGGAACCTTTGCACATCCAGGCTCCAGGTCTCCTCCAGCTCAGCCAAGCCTCTCCCAGGCCAGAGACCACACCCCTGCAGCCTTTGTCCCCTCCATCGCCATCTCAACTTGGCCCCCTGTGGACCCCCAGGCAGGGTGTTCAATCATTTCGAAGTGCCTTACTGTCCCCTTTATAAAGCAAGAGAGTCTGCCTAGATGACCCTTTTCAGACCTGATGTTCCAGGACTTTGGATCTCCTCTGAAGAATACAGGTCCTGCCTGCATATTCTGTACATGCCCTGACATTGGCAGCTGACAGGCAACCAAAGAAAGCCTTGTTTCCCCTCTTCTTTTAGGGATCCCTCCACCTGTGATGGCCTAAATGGGTCCCACTGGGTCCTCTCCCATCTCTCTATGGCATCCCTCCCTTCCCCAACCTTCTCCTGGATAGTGGTGAACCACAAGACGTGGTCCTCAAGACACCAGGCCACAGAAAAAGTTCTCCCTTGCTCTAGTCAACTCAGTTGATTAGGAGGCCAATGGGAAGAATGGAGAGGACTGTGTTTAATAAAAAGAGCTCAGCTGGATTATCTTCCAAGAAGGGTGTGTGGCTGTGGAAGTGATGTCTGCATGGGACCTTCTTGGGGTTCAATATTTCTTTCCCATCTCTGCACCCCCCCGCCCAGGGCCAGTAGGAGATATTGAGGGGGGTCTGGAAACAAATGGAAAAGACCATTTCTGACTGCGCCTCCTTCCAGCAAAAATAGAACCACCACTACCGGCTGCCCACCACGTGCCAGGCACAGTGCTGGGTCATTTAACCTGCATTATCTCCATTTCGAGAGGATGGCATTTGCTCCATTTTCATCTCCAGGTGCCGTGGACATCTTGGGCTGGGCCTGGCTAGCTTTGGGACTGATGATCAGCCACATTTGGCCATGGAAGGTAGAACAAGAAGGTTGCAGGGAAAGAGGAGGAAAGTACCACCTGCTGCGTCCCCCACCACCACCAGCAAGCGCATGCGCGAACGCACGTGCGCCCACACGCACCGTGTGCACATGCGCACGCCCCGTCCCTGCTGGCCAGATGGACGCTGGCTCTACCGGTTGGCAGAGGACACATCCAGGGAGAGGAGGCTGCCACTAAGAAGGCCGAGTGAAGACGCCGAAGAAGCCAGGGACACAGCGGGGTGAATCCTCCGTTTTCAAGGACAAGAACGTTGCCTCCAAACCAGGAGCTGTAGGGGCCCTGGAAACTCTAGACACAGGCGAAGTGTCTCCTCTTTATCCCACTAACGCCTCTTGAGAAGATCTCTCTCTAAAGGCAAAGTTCCTGAGATGAAGCTTAACAGGGCCACTTTGGAGGGGGGAAAATACAAAAACCCTGTGCTCCAGGAATGTAACAACAGAAGATAATTAAGGTCTAATAAGGTCAGTGTTCCACCTTAACACCTTTTCAGTTCCAGTTAAAACCTCTACTAATTTGCCAAGAAAAACCAGCCTCGCTTGGGTCTTATTATTTGAATCACGTCCTGTCTCTTAATTTAAACGAGAGACTCACATAAGGATTTTTTTTATTTTAAATTACAATGCCGACTTTCTTCCAGTTGATTACGGTATATGACTCTCTGTTGGAAGGCCATTATTTTTTGCTATGATTTACAAAGCATTTAAAGTGAAATCAATGTAATAAATATTGAAGTATTGTAATAGATAATTCCATATATTTAACAGGAGACAGTGCAGCCCTGGTTTGGGCAGCCAGGAGAGGAGCAGGGAAAGGATGGGGTGGGAGAGTAACCTGATATTCACTCAAAGGGTGACATCGCCTCTTTTCTTTGGAATTCATTTAACCAGGACTCACTGAGCCCTCCCTAAGGTCCTACAACTGGACTTGGGACCGTGCAGAGTTATGGGATGCCCAAGACATCCTCCAGGTGCCATAGACTCTGGAGAAATTCCCCTGCAAAGGAAGGAGACACTAATGAAGGCCACCAGAACCTACGTCAGGAGCCCTGTGATCGGGGAAGGGGTTCAGCAGAGGGAAAGGCTTGTGTGTTGGGGGAAAGAAGTCAGGAAAGGCTTCCCTAGTTCTTTCCTTCCCTCTCCTTCCCCCTCCTCCTCCATCCCTGGGCTGAGCTGTCTCTAGGCTTCTGGCTGCAGCCAGCATCTGCTGGTCCCTGGGCTGGCCAAACTCAGCTCAGAGCAAACAGCCCAGCATTCACAGTCCTGAAAGCCCTTGATGTGGGGAGCGGTATGAAGGGGAAGATGATGTGCCAGTCTCCATTGGCGCTCTTGGTGTGTGACCTTGGGCTCACTCCCTGGCATGGACCCCAAAGCCAGGAAAGGTGGATGCTTGAGGCCCCACACACGTGAAGTCAGGTTTGTAGCATCTTGCTGCATCTCTCCCGGCTGGAGGGCAGTGTCCACAGTGGAGGCCAAGACAGCTTCCCCAAAAGCCCCACTGGGGAGACCTCTTGCCTGCCCCTGCCCCGCCCACCCCACCCACCTCAAAAGGTACCCACAAGCAGGTTCCTTTGCAGCTACCCCATGACCTACCGCCCCATGGGGGGCACCCCCCTTTCTTCCTGTCCCTGGAGTCATTGCATGTGGGTCACACATCTGTTCCCACATGGGCTGTGCTCCCGGGTTCCTGTGAGGGAGCACCAGCCTAGTGCAGGCAGCGTGCTGTCTGCAGAGCTAGTGGAGCGCCGTGGAGATCTTCATAAAGGTTTTGTGGACAATACACTGCAAGCTGGTGATGGAGCATGGGTAGTGCACGCGCACGCGTGCGCGCGCGCACACACACACATTTAGCAGATCCCAGAGGAGGAAGATGTATTGTCCCTTGCCTTCCCGCCCCAAGCCTGAACCCAAGCCCCAAGTCCCTAGCTCTGAACATATTCCACCATAAATCCCAGGAGGGGACATACAGAGGGAAAGGGAGCAGAGAAAGGAGATTTACAGGCAAACTTGCTTCCCGACACCTCTTTGGCCCATCCCATAAAATAACAGTATCACCAGATAAATCACATAGAGTCTCAGGGGACTTTACCCTCGGCCTTGTGGGGTCTTGGGTGAGAGTCAGTAGGACATGGTCAGAGGGATTCACCCAGCTGGGTTCTCCATGACAACATCAGTCCCATGCGGCATGGGGGCGGGGAGGTGGCCCAGATCTAATCCCTAGAGTATGGGGAGGTGGAGAACGGGGTGAGGGTAGAGGGCATGAGCTATCATCACCAAGAGAGAGCAAGGCGTTAGAGATTCAGCATGGGCTTTGAGCAAATCCCAGGTCCAGTTCCTAGCGGCGTGGCTCTGAGCAAGTTACTTAACCTCTCCGGGCCTTGGTTTACTTCTCTGTAAAGGCGGGACATAGACGATCCACCCGACAGGATATGCGTGAAGGTTTATTGAGAATAATGTGTGCCGAAGTGCCTGGCATATAGCAGGTACTCAGAATAAAGTAGCCATCATAATCACAAGCGTTCCCCCTCATCTAGGACGCAAAGCACGGTGGGAGAGTTCCCAGCAGAGAGGACTGGATACAGAGAGGAGGGCGCGCTACAGAGACGCCACAGTGACCCCTTTCTCTGGCAGTTTTGGCATAAGTCTGCGAGGTTAGAGAGGCAGGGCTCACGAGGTAACTGTGGGCAGGTTTCTTCCCCTCTCCAGGCTGCGGTTTTCTCTGTAAAGTGAGGGGCGGGGGAGGTTGGAAAGTCCTTGGTCTTTGAGGCTCAGTCCCTCATACCATCATAAAACCCAACAATTATGACCAACTCCCAATGGGCACTGTAACCAAAGAGGAGCAGACAGGATGGAGGCTGCAGGCGTGCAGTGGGCATGGCCATGCAGACTGGGCAGAAGCTGTCACCATCCTTGGAGGGGACGGAAGGGCTCCATCTGGCCGGTCCTCACAGTTCTGACCACCCCAAACCAGAGACCCCCCCCGCCCCGATTACAGCCTGGCTAGCCATCGACGTGGTCGGAGGCATTGTAGCGTTTCGCCTTCACCCAGAGGTGGGAGCTGGTGGGTGAGGCTCCACCCAGCCTCCTCCCTCCCCCGTGGAGAGACCCCTGGCTTCCTTCCCGCCTGTGCAGCCCCCTCCTTCCCATCTGACATCCCTGCCCGTCTTCCCCCTGCCCTTGGCATCTTCCACCACGCAGCATAATGCCCTAGTTCTTCCCAGTCTCCCAGCCCCTGCCCTCCCTTCTTTCATCCTTCCTTTACTTCTCCTTCTCCTTTTCCGCCTTCTTGATTTCTTCCCCTCTCTCGCCTCCTCCTCCATACCCTCCCTTTTCCTCTTTCACTCCTACTTCCCTGTTTTATTTTTCCTTCCTCTTCTCTCTGCCTTTCACCATTTCTTCCTTTTCATCCTCTCCCGGCTCTCCTGCCTGCTTTTGTCCTCGGTTTCTCCTCTCTGGGTCTGATTCAGGGAGCCGAGGTGGCACTGCCCTGAGGGAGGGAGTATGTGTGTGTGGGGGGGGGAGTGGAGGGCTGGAAGGGGGCATGCTCTGGCCTGAGCCCCCCCCCCCATCTCTCCAGCCACAGGAGAACCGGAGTTCACCCACAGGGCAGCTGTCAGCGGCTCAGTGGATGGATGAGTGAAAGTGTAGGGGGTAGGGAGGCGAAGGTGCTGGGGAGGGAGCTGTCTTCAAGTAAAAATGAAAGGAGTGTGGTGGGTGAAATAACGGGGCTGTCGAATAACCAGCCCCACCCAAGGCACCTCTGCCTCCGGCCCCGGCCCTCCTGCCCACCTCCCTCCAGTCCTGTGCCCTACCCCACCCCTTCCCCATCCCTGAAGTCCCCTCATCGCAGAGGCCCACGAGTGTCCCTGATCCTTGGGGCGGGCCGGACAGCAGGAGACCCTCCTCTAAGTGCCGGGACCGCTACCCCTCCACCAGCCTTCCCCATTTCCTGAGGGGCACTGAGGGGCAGCTGGGATGGGGACCCCGGGCAACCTGCTCCCAGAGTGGTGTCTGAGCAGATCAGTACCCCAAAGCTGGCAGGCCTGTCAGGAGGCCTTTGTGGAGAAGGAGGCTGGGAAAGAGGAAGGAGATTTTCCATTCTCCCAGCAACTGGGTTACACAGTCAGGGGATCAGGGGAGAACTCACGGCTTAAGCTGCCTCTTCACAGCGTAGCCTCTGCCCTGGTTCGCAGCATCCTGCGTTCTCAGCAGGGTTCTCAGTGAGCCTTGCCTTGCCTGCTTTTGAGGCACCTTCTTGTGATTTGAGTCAGCCTTGAGGGTAAAACCAAGTCTCATCTCTCCCCACCACCCAGAGCTATCACACCAAAGAGGGGCTCAAAGGGGAACAGCTTGCTACCACCTCCGCCAACCCTCACCTCCCATGAAGACCTCAGGTCTGGAGATGGATCCAGAAGTGTGGCTCAGAGAGGTGAAATGACTTGCTCTTAGTCACACAGCAAGTAAAGGGCCTCAAGATGCTGGATTTATGGGAGCGTGTTCTCTGGAGAGTGAGTCAAGTCTATGCCAGGGACTGGAAGGACCCCAAGACTGCTTTTCTCCCTTACTAAAAGTGAGCTTCCTCAGCCCCAACATCAACTTTAAAGGGAATGGAGCCCTGCTCCCCTCCCATCTCTGAGGCTGCAGGGGACCAAACCACAGTAGATGGGGGAGGGGAGGGAAGACGAGGGGAGATGGAAAGGAGATTAGGTTTAAAGAATCTGAATTCTTCAGGTCTAATCCCAGCCTTACTACTAACTTGCTGTGTGACCTTGGGCAACCCGGTACCCCTCTCTGAGCTTCAACCTCCTTATCAGCAAAACAGAGATAACATCTCTTTCAGAATTATTTTGAAGATACTGGAAGAGGATTAGGCATAGCACCTGGTACATGCCAGCTGCTCAAAATGATGGTGGGAGCAGAATTGGAAGTGATTTTATTTCCCTTAACCCAGAGCTGTGCCCATTCCCTGGAACAAGAGGCTCCAGTGCACATTCAAGCAACTGGTTCTTCCCACTGGGAGGGCAAATCCATCATGTTCAGCAACTATTGGCCTCCCCACCTGGTGAAAGGTTATTGGGGGGTCACGCCCCCGTGCCCTGTATCCACTTTCTAGAAAGAGGCCCAAAGCCCGCCACCCTAGCCCCATGTGGCCCCGAGAGGCCTTTTGCTGACGAAGTGGCCTTCTCTGACCTTCCTGATGGCCTATGTTCTTTCCAGTCAGAAAATTCTATGATCCTGTGACCCCTGAAAGCCCTGCCCTGCTAATGGTTTTATGATCTTCCCTACGGAATCCTCTCTTTGCCCTCCCTAAGCCCCAGCCCCTTCTCAGTAGATCCTAGTCAAAATAAACAACATTTATGAGCAGAACAGGATTCAAGGTCCGCCCTGCAAACAAACGTGGAGCCCTTTGAAGGTGCCTGGGGAAGCCATCACGTCCTGGGGTGTGACGCTCCCCAGGCCCAGGGGAGGTGGGCCCTGGGAAGGGGCACAGGCGTGGGGAGCCGGGCTCTGGGTCTAGGGTTAGGATCTGAGGATGCTGAGCTGCGTCTGGGGCTCCCTGCTCGGCACCAAGTCCAGCCTCCGTGCGAGGGAAGACGGGGAGCGGGGGAAAGGACTGGGCAGGACGCAAGATGTCCACTGTAATCAGCAACCTTTCTCACCCTCTGTGCAGGCCCCCTGGGGGGCCAAGGCCAGATCTGGTGTGTCCTCGGGGGAAAATGAGAGGAGACAAAATGAACGAGATGGAGAAAAATGGTGACAAAGGGAGGAGAAGCAAGCATGAACGGATGAGAGGCTGAGAGCCCAAGCCAAGTGGGTCTCTGGGCCCATCACTGCCTCCAGGGCTCACCTGGACAGTAGAGCAGCGGTAGGCGCATTGGGACAACCTTCCTAAGGAAGAAAACTAGTCCACGCGCTGTCAGGAGAAAGATCCACCCAGCCTCACTTGCCTCCTGGGCCGGCCAGCAGAGCTACAGAGGGAGGGAGATTGTGGGAAAGAACAAGAACCGGACTCATCCCGGGTCTCGCTGGGAGACCCCAACATGGACTTCCGAGATTGATAATACTGATGGAGGAATAGGAGCCCTGCATCCAGAATGAAGCCCTCCTCCTCCATCCCACCCAGGTGAAAGGCAGAGCTGCGTCGCCCCCCCCCCCACTCCATTAAGCATCCTCCAACTGAAAAAGGGACCCACAGGCTCATCTCTGCCTCCTGCATGCCACGTGGCTGAGACGCCTCAGCTGGACCCCGCCTCTTCCAGCAGGTGCGGCTGCGAGCAGATTTGTTTTCAAGAGGGACTGGCTTTGCCTAGGGAACTGTGATTGCAGAATATTAAGGTACGAGTCCCACAGGCCCAAGTCTGAGAGCAGCTTTCTAGGACATGCAGCTTAAGGCTTTTTCTTCAGCTAGCGCACCAGCCTCCAGAACTGGGGCACGGGCCTAGGGGCTGGTGTTCTCCGACTCAGGGCTGGGGCTGGGGGGGAAACTTTCCCCTGGAGACCTGTGCCTCATCATTTACCCTACTAAAAATACCGTGCTACCCGACAGGTTGGGTGAGGCGCTAGACAGGAAATATGTGCAGTTAGCAAGGTATCAATCACATTTATCAGGGACCCGCTTATAGTATTTGCATCTGTGGCAGATAATTAATACATGGAAAATTGGAACAAAGATGGAAGAGAACAAAGAAGGAGCTGGAAACGCAGGCCTGAGTTTTTCTAGCATAAATAGAATTTTTTCGAAAATTCTCTTCTTCCTAAACTGAAAGAAGAATTTTAATGACTTTTTATGATCTCATACAAGTGAATTAGAACTTTCAGTGGGGTACCCTAGTGCCCAGCACAGTGCTTTATAAATAAAAGGTTGTCCATGGCATAGAGTTTTAGGGCGAGAAGGGCCTTGGAGAGCATCTAGCCCAGTGGATCTCAACATTGGTTGAATAAGGAATCACCTGGGGCCCTTTCCTTTCTTTTTTGGCTGGTGTGTTCAGCCTGCTGGATCCTAGTTCCCTGACCAGGGATTGAACCGGGGCCCCGGAGTTCCCTGGGGCACTTTTTAAAAAATGAAATGCCAGGTACCCACCTCCAGAGATTCTAATCTAAGTGGTCTGGGGTGGAGCCCAGCTGTCTGTATTTTTTAAAAGCTCCCCAGATGGTTCTACTGTGCAGCCAGGGTTGAGAACCACTGGTCTAGGCCAATCCGTCACTTAACAGATACAGAAACTGAGGCCCAGAGAGCAGGTTATCCAGGCTCACACAGATCACTGGCAGCAGGACCAGAACCAGACATCATACCTCATTTGTCAAATGAGCAAACAAGAGATTGATCCTCTGTTGAAGGCATCTCTGTCTGCAAAGACCAGCTACCCAACCCTTCCTCCCATCCCCACATTTTCATATTATTTTCCTCAGAGGCTGGGTGGGCTGGTATCTTGGCCCTGCTTCTCCTGGCCTCCCATCCTGAAGGCCTCAGGGTTCATCCAGGGCAAACCTCCAATTCAAACACTGTCTGCCAGGTCTGGAGCCTCAGAGAGGAACAGGGCAGCTGTGGCACCTTGGCCATATGGGGTGTCAGTGTATAGCCAAGGGCAGGGGTGTGGGAGTGTGTGTGTGCAAACGTGCACAAGTACATAGATGCACACTTATGTGCAGAGGACTCTCCTGCACGTGGCCATGCATCCTTCCAGGCATGTGTGCATTCTCAGTGAGAACACTTACATGTGGACATGTATATATCCACATACGAGATGGTACACGTGTTCACATCAGCATCTGTCTACGCAGCAGTGCAGGTGTGTGAGGAAACACAGGTAAATGTACCAGAGAGTCTTGAATGCCGGTATAGGTGTCTGTAATTGTGTACAAGTGTATACAGCTGCATCTACATTTATAGAATCTACATTTGCACTTACAGGTGAAGGCTTGTATATAATAATACGTGGCTGGCCAGCTGTGTGAGTATGTGTAACCTGCAGTCTGTGTGTTCAGGGTACAAGTGTATGTGGAGAAAGAAAAGGTTTCTGCTGTTTCCATCACATTTCTCCTAAGGAATCACTGGGAAAAATATGTGTGGGAAAACTGTATCTTTCATGCTTAAATATATCTGGCATATATAAACGAAACGTGATATTGTGCCAACTGAGATGCTACACATTAGCATCGTGTATCACTGATAGAATTAAATAAGCCATGCAAGGCCCTGGTAGCATGTCTTACAATTTTATTTAACACTGTTTTGGCCGAGCAGCGTTTGGCAAACAGCAGGTACACACCGTAGATTACTGCCACAAATGCATCATTTGTAGGATATAGTATACAACACATGAGAAGTGTTAACGGAGGGGCATCATCTAAAAATTCCAACAGTCCGCATCTTCCTTTGCGTTCAACTTAGTCCCCTTCCTTCCCCACACCTGATTAAAACCCATCCCTTCACACTTCCCTAGGAGGTCTCTGCATCTGTGGTGAAGAGAGAGAAAACAGAGGGTGAGGATGTGGGGTGGGGGAGGAGATGACACTCAAAGACCTGATCTCTGGAATGTTTCCCCTCCTCCCCCGTCTGTCAGAGGCAGGCTCAAGCCCCAGCATATGTTAAAACAGGGAGGCCGGAGAAAGCATCTTTATAGGTTCTATAGCCCTTTGGGTTGACTGACAAAGTTATTCATTCAGAATGAGCAAAAAGAGCATTGAACTTCTCAAGCTGGTAGTAAATCCTTCATTAAAAGATTCATAGAAACGGTTCCCTGCTTCTCTTTTTTAAGGGGAAACTACATCTTTTCGTGAGCCCAAAGGAGAACGACCTTGTACACAGTCACAGGCCCGCCAGCTCCCCTTTCAAAACATGGGCTGGCCAATAGCCTAAAACATCAGTTAAATTATGCATGGCCTGAGAGAAAAGAAAAACTCAAGAGCTGGGAAAGCTGGGGTGTCCAAACTAGAACATGAGAAGAAAATGGTAGAATCACCACTGAGGGGCATCCAGGCCGAAAATGCTCCCTGCCCAGCCACGGGGCAGGGAAAAGAGGTCAAGATCCCATGTGGAACCTCCAAGCCCTGTTCTCTGGGGTCTCTTCTTACCATCTCTGGGCTTCATTTTGGCTTGGCGCTAGGGGAGATTGAAACAAGGAACTCCCTACCCCTGCCTTCCTGAGTTCTAAGTTTCTGTAACTTTCCTCCGACTGAGACCCCGGAGGCCTGCGAGGTAAAGACAAGCAGCCTAATTTGAACAGTGATTAGACCCCCTCCTCGTGCTCCTCAAGTCCTCTGCTACCTGCAGCAAAGCAATCATCAGAACTATCTTTCCAGACAGCCCCCGGCCCCTCTCCGCCAGCAGCCATATCCGCCAACCTGCTTCCACGACAGCACCAAAAAGGACTGTATCGTCTTCACACGCTGAAGTCTCCAGAGCTTGGTGCTGTGGGCTGGCTCCTGGGTGAATATAGAAAAAAGAAAGTTTCATCATGTTTGGATTAGAAGTGAGAATGGGAAAAAGCATCCATCAATGTGCGTGCCCCCCCCCCCCCCCCCGCCCAGTGCGTGCGTGTGTGTGTGCGCGCGCGCGCACACACACACACGCAGGCAAATCATGAATCATCTCCGTGGCTGAACATTTTAGCGTGCAGTAATATTCTCAGAGGCCCGAGGTTTTCAGGCAAATCCCAGGTCTGTGCACAAGGACACCGCATAAATCCCGCCCCTTATGAAAGGCCAGTCTGAGCAGATGGGACCACTCTTAAGTAAACTGCGCAGCCCTCCCCATCTCTGCAGGAGCGGCAGGGGGCCCGCCCTACCAGCCCAGAGAGAAGAGATCGACAGAAGCTGCTCATTCTGAAGCTAAGGTTCACATCCCCAACTTATCTCTCTGAGGGAGGTGTCCGTTTGACCACACAATCCTCCCTCCCCTCCCCCAAGGGGAAATCAGATCTTGAAGGGAGATTGGAGGAAACCACTGCAAACCAAGTGGTGGCCAGAGTTGGGAAAGCAAAATGAGTATCAGAGAGCTGGCCAAGGCTGGGAGGAGGCAGGAGGCAAAAGGGCCCCCCAACCCAGATTCTTTCCACGCTAAGTCTGGGAAAATAACCTCGTGGCAACTCCACTTTCTGATAACCTGCCTCATTAATATTTATTCAACAAAAGATGTTTTTTAAGAAGAAGGAAGGGCCAGATAATTAAACACTTGGCAGAGGTCGAGGCTTCCTCCTCCCCATTCTCTGTCTGGCCCCCCCACCTGCAGCCTAGGCCAGAGATATATATGCCACACCATCTACCATCCCAGCGCCTACTCAGCTCCCCAGGTGTGTCAGAAGGACATAAGGCCGGTGGATGGAGAGAGAGAGACAGACCTGGGCACCCCAGGTGCTCCCCAGGAAATGCATGGACTGTGAAATTACACCAGGGCTGGACAACTTACCACCACGCTGGAACCCTTGGGGGTACTGAAATAATTAACTTGCTAATCAGCTACACCTTGCTCTTTCCTTTCTTCCTGGAAAAAACAATTGCAAATCGCCTTCACATCAGGTTCCTATGTCAGTCACTAGGACACAAACGATGCTTTGGAAGAAATACACTCTCTGCCAGCATGTAAACTGAAACGGGTCCTAACAAGTGAGGCCTCTTCCACGTCCTCCCCACCCCTTTCCACCAGGCCTGGGAGGTGGCCAGGGGGTGTGCACAGAGACAGAATGTTTCTAGAGAGGCAGAGTTGTTTTCTGTCCACAGCACAGAGCTCTTCCATCTCCGCTAAGCTTTTTCGCTTTTGGCCCTCTTTAGCCTGCCTGCTGGTGCTAAACAGCCAAGGTCCATGTGGAGAAAAGAGGATTGATTAGAATCGTAATAATAATCCCTGGCATTCATCCAGCTTTTAGCGTTTACAAAGTGTTTTCACACATTATCTCATCCGGTCAGAGGAGGTCGGAGCTGGAAGGGACCTGAGCAATCATGTAGCCCAATTCCCACGGATTACAGATGGGGAAACTGAGCCCGCAAAAGCTTACACGTCTTCCCGAAAGGCCGCGGCAAAGGACAGTGTGGCCAGGCCCTCACCTTCACTATCCAGAGACCCCGTGCTGCCTCCCATCCTCTGAAAAGAGGGAAACGGCACGATCACCTTTTTGCTCCACTGTGGAAGTAAACCATGAAAGCAAAAAATTACAAGAGGACGTGAGAACGAGTGAAAGCAACTCTCATGAGAAATGGTTTGGGGGGGCTGGGAGTGGAGACCAGTGAACACACTTCCCCACCGTCTCTTTGTCCCCTCACTCCCCCTTCTCTCCAGTTTTAAAAACATGAACATTGTGCAGTTTGGGATCTAAGGCTTCATTTGGCCACAGGTCCCAGGGGAGGGGTTGGGTGGGAGGTGCTTTTCTTGGATTCCAATCTGGCACCTACAGTCCCAGGATTCACAGCATGATGGGATCATGGTGCACACGTGTGTCCACTCAAAACACTGGATTTGGTGGCAAAAAAAAAAAACAGGCATCTTCATCCTTTCACAGATCAGATGATTTGCAAATTAATAGTTCTCCCCTCCACTCCAAGCTCAGAGGAGGTGGAAAAAAGATTTCTGGTGAAGGGAGAAACAAAAGTGAAAAAATATCAAATGGGACAAGGAGGCAAACTGACATGGGATTCTGTAGGAAAATACTTCCCTGTGAATGGCACGTGTGTATTTTGACACGGGTCTTGGCATTTCCACGGGGCTGCCTCGCCCCCGTGGCCCAAGCCTCTCGGAAGGTAAGCGGTTCCTTTGTGTGTCCATTTATTACTAAGCCCAACTCTTTTCCCTCTAAAACTCCTTCTCCCTGTTGAGCTGACCATGCTTCTGGATTTATGAAGAGAGATGTTTTAGCAGAAATCCCCCAGAGTGGCCCATCAGCCCTAAATCCCAGGCCCGCTCGCCCCCCCAAGACCCCATGACACACAGCATGCCAACACGGCTTCCTTTTGCCTATGCATTAGCCATCCATTGTGGCAACCTGACATCTCTCACACATAAAACCGTAAGAGAGAAATAAAATATCTGTCTCTTGGCGAAAATAAAGCTTTGCCTCCCTCCTGATGTATAGGATATAAAATAAAGCCGCGGCTCCAATAGTGGCTTTTCCTTATGCCGGAGTTGCCTTTGCACACACAGAGACAATGAAGACGGATGGTGTGGGACGAGGCCCAGCCTCCTGGGGCCGCCTTCACCCTGTTTTATTATCGTCTCCCCCCCCCCAACCCGCCCCGTCTTTTTCCTTCTTCCTCACTTTCTTTCCTTTCTGCTTTGGATTTGCCTTTTATATGCCCTTCTCTTTCTTTCCTCTGGAACTTTATTTCTCTTGCTTGCTTGCTTTCTAAAGCACGACGGCGGCGGGGAGAGAAGAGCCAAGTTTCTCACTTTCTCAAATACACGCCCGCCATCTCTCCCCACCCCCCCCCCCAGACCCCCAACTCTCTCTGGACTGCCAGCCCCTATGACAGATCTTGCTCTTGCTGCTTGGGGATTTGCTTTGGTCAAATGTACAAATGTTCCCAAGGGACAATTAAAAATGTATTTAGTGGGGGGGGGGGGTGCAGATTTTCTTTTCTCCTGAAGAGCTGCCCTCCCCCCTTTCCTCTCCGGAGACTGGGTGGTTTGTGGATCTCACCAATTATTTAGCCTCGGAGGAGCCAACAGAGCAAAGCTGCCGCCTCAAAGGGGTGGTAGTTGACATCCACCTCCCAAGCCCAAGCCCCAAAGCTGCTCCAGCAGACAGACCATGGGCTTCGCGCCCCTTCCAGCCATCTCAGCTACCAGAGGTCTCGTCCCAGGGCAACCCTCTCTCCCCTGCCTCTTTCCCCAGTCCCCAGGGCACCCCTCTCTCCCCTGCCTCTTTCCCCAGTCCCCAGGGCAACCCTCTCTCCCCTGCCTCTTTCCCCAGTCCCGGGAACTGAGGGTGCAGTGGGGGAAATAAGAGGGGCCCCTCCCTGTGCTCACACAGAGACACAAGACTGTCACCCTCACCGTCACAGGCAGGGTCACCTTCCCCCCTTCCCACGCGTGACACGCTCTCCCACAGTGCACAGCAGCCACCGGTTCCTCCTCTGTCCCCAGAGGCCTCGCTCCCGCCAGGTGTGCTCGGTTCTCCTCTGTGTCCCTCCATCTGGGTCTGACCTTGCCCTGACCTCATCCCTGCTGCTGCTTCCTAACTCACGCAAAACCTCACCTGCTCTGCTAGGGGCTGCAGGACACATCCCAGGTTGGGAAGCATACGTAGGGACTGAAAGAAGGGGGTGCAAAGTCTGGGCTCCGGGGGGAACAACAAGGAGGGGGGCTTTGGTGTTGCCTAGAGGTAGGCAATGTCCAGCAGAGGGACAGTGGTGGCGTTCAGCCTCTGAGACCCATGAAGGGCGTGTGTGTCGTGCGCGCGCGTGCGTGTGCCCACACTCCTGGTCACCCCAAAATCTGAGAAAAGCTTTATTAGTGCAAACATGGAGGGGTTGTGAGGCAGCAACATCTACTGAACTCTGTCCCCCAAAGCGGGGTGGGGAGCTAGGACTGCCAAGTCCAGAAAGAACTCAATCCCAGTCCCAAAGATGGTTAGCTTTGAGGTCTCCCTCTGTGTCTCTCTCTCCCTCTCTCGCCCTTCCCTTCCCTCCACCCGATCTCTCTCCAGATATCAACAGTGACCACCGCCATTAGGTAAGGGGAGGGAGTCAATTAGTGAGAGGATTAATTACGCAGAGGCACGAGCCCCGTTTGTCTTCCTTACTGGGTGCGAGTGTGTTCAGACAGAGGAACACGGGCACCCACCCAAATGCACATTGTTGTCATGCCGTCTTAGACGTTTTATTTATTTGTTGGATTCCTGCCCAGAGCCGCTCACATGCTTTTCCACAGGCTCTGAGTCTCCCACCAAACAGGCCGCCTCCTTTTCTCCCGCCTACAATCCTGGCTGTCACACACCGGACACCCTTCGGTCCCTGCCAGGATGCACCCTCAGTGCCTGCAGGGTCCTAGGCTCTGAGCCTCCTCACCACCATCACCACCTTTTTTGTCGCTGGGTGTCTTTCTCTTTTTCGTTTCTTTTCCTCTACTTTTCCATCCATTTCCTCCAGTATGTCTTTCCTCCTTCTATCCCCGCTTATTTTTCCTCAGTCCTTCTCTTTTTTCCTCTGGGCTTCTGCCCTTATTCGCTGTTCCTGTTCCCCTGCTCTCACTTCTATCCTTCTCTCTCTGTCCTGCCTTCTCCAGCTCACCCTCCAGCTCGTCCGTCCCAGACGCTCCATGTCCCGTCCTTGCTCCGCGGGCGGTGCTGAGATCACCACGCTCGACCTGGCTCCCCTCTTCCGTTCCCAGGGTGCCTCCAGCCCTCGTGGGAAGCCCGGCGTTGTTTACCCCGCCCAAGGGCACACCGTGAAGACCCGGCCGGATGCTGCCCTTTCCCGGCCTCGAGGTCCCCAGCCTCCCCTCATCCGGGCCTTGGAAGCGTGGCCAGGACAAAGTACACAAAGGGGCAGGGTGACAAGACCCCCAAACTTCTCGCCTTCAATAGCCCAAGGACCGAGGAATCTCGGGCAAACCTCCTCACTTGGGTTTCTTCCCCGGGAAGAAAGGAGATAATACCGATTCCCCCTCTTACCATGTGGTTCTGGGCAGATTGTGATTAAAAACTGTAAAGTGCTGCAAGCAAGTAGATCATTTCCAGGAGAGAGTGTTGGAGTGAGATTAAGGTAGCCGGAGGCTGGAGCAAGCGAGAGAGGGCAAGGAGAGAGCCGGAGAGGTCGGATTAGATCCCAGGGACTCGGGCCAGCTTCCTGCGTCGCAAGTGTGGCGTCCTCACCGAGTCTGCGGGGAGTTTGCGTGGCCTCTGGGACTGGCAGGGTCTGGGACGCACTCGGCTCGCTCCCTCCTCCCTCTTCCTGGAAGGTGGTAAGCTGGTTGCGTCCTATTGCTGCAGGCCGCGCGCAGGTACCCACCTGGAGTCCGCTCCGCCACGGGCGCCCCCTTTGGCGCCTCACCGCCGCTTTCTGGGGGCCGCGGGCTGGACAGGAGCGCCCCGGGCGAGGAGGAAAGCGGCCAGGGGTGGTGGCCGTTACTGGGACCAATAGGAGCGGACCGTGCCGGCAGGCTTGGGTCCTCGGACCTCCCAAGCCACTTGTCGCGGAGAGAGGAGATGTGCTGCTCGGAATTAAGGAGGCGGCGGGAAGAAAGGGGGTGCAGGAGAGGGCGCCGTCAGCCCCCCAGCTTCAGGGCGGCTGGAAAGGGCGGGCAGAACCCTTCCATCCTCCGTTCCCGGGCCAGGTCCCTCCTCTCAGGCTGATTCTCAAGGCGATTCTCACAGGGGAAACCCGTGGTGTGAAAGCCGCTTCCTGGGCCCTCTGGGGCCTTTTCCAAGAGCGCCTGGGGTGAGGGTCAGAGGATTCTGCGGCCACCGGGCGATGACTGGACGGAAAATTGCCCCTCCCGGCACCCGGTGCAGAATTTACACCACCTGGCAGCCGTGCGGTGTGCGTGGTTGTGGGTTTGGGAGACATGGAGAGCTTTGGGTAGAAAGCGCTTTGGACTTCTGGAGGCAGGCAGCAAGGGTGGCAGAGAGGGCGAGGAGGCAAGGTTGGTGCTCTCTGCTGAGCAGATACGGGTTTAAAAGCGGAGCTGGGCTGAGAGGCTTAGGAGACGGCCCATTTGGAAAGCTGGGTCAGTTTTCTCTCCAGGTCTCTGCGACCAAATACATTTTTAAATAAAAGCTCAGTGGAAATGGGGGGGGGGGGGGAGAACACATTGGTCTACTACGCGGTCGTCTTGGAGGCATTAAAATTGGACTTAAATTTCTAGACTCAGGAGCCTGGAGGCGCGCTTCGAATTGCCCTCCCCCGACCTCCTGGTAGATGCCGGGGTTAGTTCCCGGGGACCTGTTTACTGAGCCATCTGGACAGCGGAGCCCGATGGGCCAGAGTCCGCGTCCTGCCCTCGCCCTCAACTCCCCTACTGCGCTAGTCCGCCCGCAGGGAGGGACCTTCTTGCCCCCACGTCTAGGTCCCTGCACCCCCCAAACGGGTGCAGCAACCTCCTCCAATCCACTCGAAAGGAGGCGGCAGGCCTTGGGCTCAGGAAGGGCCGGCAGCCGGGTCCAGCTGTCGCCCCGCAGGTCCCCGCCGACCGCCCCCCACCCCCCGCGGTCCCTCTGCTTTGCATGAGAAGGAGCCCAGCTGGGACGGGGGCGGGGGCGAGCCACTCGGGACTGGGTCCGCTATAGATTCCAGAAAGGGGCGGTTGAGTTGAGGGCGCTAGCGGCGAGAACCAAGACAGCTGGGGGTGTTGGGGAGGGCGAGGTGGGGAGAGCGTGGAGACCGCTCACAGGAGCACCCTCTGCCGCGGGCCTCACCCAGCGCAGCTGGCTGGGGAGACGCCTCTGGGTCAGGGTGGAGGAGGCGAGGACCCCGCGCCACGCAGCTCTTAGCGCCTCCCTGGGTCCTGGAGTACCTGCTACGGGTCGGCTGTTTCCTGGAAATGCAGGGTCCGCAGGAGGAGCACAAAGTCAAGTCGCATCCCGAGAAGCCGGCCTGCAGGGTTGGAGAACCGCCCTCCCCATCCCCAGCTCTGCCCTGAGCCCCGGCCTGGGAGAGGCCCGCGGAGGGGGCTGTGGCGCGAGAGATAACCAGCCCCAACGCCACCCTCCCCGCAGAGGGGAGCCAGAGCCCAGATGTGTGTGGAGGGGGCGCGGAGAAGGTGAAAGGGGCCACGCACCCAGAGGTCAAGATGGGCGGAGCGCCAAAGAGGCGCACTGCCGGCCTTGGCTTCGGCTTCCAATGAAAAGGTGACGCGGGCGGCAAGGCGGCGGGGGGGCGGGGGTGGTGCTGCCAGCAGGCCTCAGGGGTGCGGGGCAGGGCGGGCGGAGGCTTAAAGGAAGGAAAGGAGTGTCGGCAGAGCCCTAAAATCCCAGTCCACAGAGCGCAAACCAAATTCGCTGTAGCGGCTTCCCGGTTCGTTCGAAGAGGGTATTTCATTTGCAAAGAACTGGATTCCTTGCCTGTCCAGGTTCACAACAATTGCGTTTCAGAGCGCATTTCCCCCAACTTAGCCCCGGCCCTGTGTGAGGTGTCTGAACCCAGCACCGCGTGTGGGGTCAAAAGGCCATTCCCCAAATACCGGCTAGACCTGCCTGTCTGTCCATCCTTATTTTCTTCTACACTAGGGCCGAATGCGCCTTCCTAACACCACTTCCCCCCAAAAAATAAAAGTCAGGAGCAAATGCTCGACTGCCCAGCCCTGCCACCTTCAGATTTCACTGCGGAAGAAAGCCCGGTTAAGCATAGAAATGGTGCTGTCGAAGCGGAATTTGGTATTTGACTGGTGTGGGTCGCGGAACTAGAGTGACTCTTCGAGGCTAAGACTCTCAGGACCCGGACCTGACCCCCACTTCTGGGAAAATCCACACCCGTGGGCAGCGGTCCCTAGTTTATACTCCGAGGAAAAATTAGGGAGGTATAAGCTCCTTAAGACGTGAACGACCGGGGGTTGTGCTCTGCGCTTGTCTAGGGAAGCTGGTGCCCGCCCGGAGCCTGGTAAAGGGGAGGCAGAGAGGCCGGCCCCGCTCTCTGCACACTCCAATCCTCTGCAGCCTCCCTGTGGAGCCCCAGGACGGCCCCGCTCCCGCCGTCACCACCCCCCCCCCCCCCAGCCGCCGCTATTGCCCCTTGGTTTCCCGCCTAGTCGTTTGTTTTCATAAGTAAAAAGTGTCTCCGGATCACCGTTTTCTCACAGCTTCTCGCCGGGGTTGCAACTCCTCACCCGGGGCGCTTCCCCACCCGCTCCTTTCCCCCTCCCCGGCGCCGCGCCTCCGGTCTCCCCCGCCCCCACCAGGAAACCGCCGGAATCAACTTTCCAAGACTGCGCTGCGGGAAACAGACACCCAGATCTCCCAGAGACCCGGATCCTGTGGACTTTGGATGGATTGGGGGAGGGGGCACATAAGGAGGGACCGGAGGAGGGAGATTCTGTTGCCAAATGCCCTCCCCGCCCCCACTTCCCCAAAGACACGCGCTGCGCCCGGGGCAAACTTCTAGGCCAAGAAAGCAAAAGCGAAAAAATAAAACAAAATAAAATAAAATAAAATAAAATAAAATAAAAGGCAGCACCCGCTGAACTGCAAAGCCAAACAGTGCACCTGGGCCGCCGAGGCTCCCGGACCCAGCTGCACCCCAACGTCCAACAAGGCTGGATCTTGGGTTACTCCCACCCTCCGGCAGAACTCTGCCCTCCTCCTGCGCTTACTCCCGCGCTCTCTCAGTCTCTCCCACCGAAACTGACGCCTTACCGGAGCAGGAGGGGACCCGGGCACCTCGCTGCCCGCCGCCCGCACCGCGCCTGGCCGTGGTTGCCGCCGCCACTGATCCTCTAATCGCGGTCTCCCGGCACTCTCCCCAGCCGGGGGATGCAGAATGGTTTACAGAGGGACCGCGAGCCGCTGATTGGTCGCCGGCCGCCGTGACGTCGGCGGGCGCTGCATTAAGGCGAGGGGGCTTCCAGAGCCCAGCCAACAGCCAGGAGCAGTGACCGAGCCGCCAGAGCTGGGGAGAGACGCGCCGGGGCGGCGGACTGGGCCAGGAGACCAGGGACAGAGGGACGCTTGTCCGGGGACAGCCAGCAACGAACCGCGGCCCGGTGGGCGACAGCGGCGGCCCGTGCTGAGCTGTTCCAGCCGCACAGAACTGTAGCCGCTGCACCAGGACGTTTTTAAAAAAGCTCTTCAAGCTACTCCCCCTCCCCCCGACTCCTCCCGCTGCAAAAGAAAAGAAAAAAAAAAAGAAAAAGAAAGAAAGAAAAAGGAAGGAAGGAAAGAGGCTAGAAAGGAAACCCAGATTTGCCACCAGAACGAAAAAAGAGGGGAAAAGGAAAAGAAAGTCGAGAGACTGTGGGGTTGCACGCAGGCAGCGGAGCGTGGGCCGAGCGATGTGGGGCTGCGCGCCCAGGCGGCCGCGAGTTGCTACTGGAGCCACGATGCACGGCCAGGCGCGGTGAGGAGCCTGACGGCACCCCCTCCCCGAAGGAGTCCAGGCGCAGGGAGGGCCGCCCCGAAGAGACGGAGGCCGCCAGGCAGGCCACGGGCCGAGGTGACGGGGCTGGGGAGGTGGGGAGCGAGAGCGCGCACCTGGCTGCGTCCGCCCGGAGTTGTCCCTCTCCGCTCTCGATTGACACAAACACTTCTCCAAAAGGGGGGAAACCTAAGCAACAACAACAATCAACAACGAGGTCTTCCTCCTGCCCTCCCCCCTCCCTCCCTCCCTCCCCCCTCGGCCTGCCCCCGCCCTCGCCCCCAGGCCCACCGCGAGCGCCCAGCGCATCCCGACCCATTGCGCGATGCCAGCAGTTTAGGATCCAAAGCTTCTCTACTCGTTTGGTTCTTTTCTTTTATAAAAACAGGAGGGGAAATTCTGGTGGCGGGCAGCCCGGCACACACACACACACAACGCGCCCTCATACCCCGACAAAAGCAGATGCACTTTGACTTCTGACAGCTCTACCTCAAGCCCGAGAGAACTCAAGCGGCGCTTTCCCTGCAACCCGAGCTCGCCGCGTCGTCCTCTTCCTTCTCCGACTCCGTTTTATTTATTTATTTGCGCTCCCGTCGCCGTTCTCGTTGACCTTCACTCCTTCGCGGGCTCTGGGCAGAAGAGTCGCTTTCTCGCCCGCCTGAGACTCTTTTCCTCGCCCCAGGAGCTTCGGCGGCGCCGCTGTGCCCCCGGGGCCCTGGGACTGCCGGGCTGCACACTCCACCGAGGCGCCTCCTGCCCCCCATCAGCTTCCTCCCTCTCTTTGATTTTCTGGTGCGGGTTTCGGTTCGCACTGCCAAGTGTGTCTCCCCATTTTGGAGGGGCTGGGGAGTTCCTGCCGGTCGTCTTGGTGAGTCATCCCGTCGGCTCTACCTGCGCTTCTCTCTCCGGGCCTCACCCGACCAAACCAAAGACCATGGTGCACTGTGCCGGCTGCAAAAGGCCCATCCTGGACCGCTTCCTCTTGAACGTGCTGGACAGGGCCTGGCACGTCAAGTGTGTCCAGTGCTGTGAATGTAAATGCAACCTGACCGAGAAGTGCTTCTCCCGGGAAGGCAAGCTCTACTGCAAAAACGACTTCTTCCGGTGAGTACTTCCCTCGCGCGCCTCTGCGGCTCCTTCCCCTCGGGCCCTTCCCAGCCAGCTTCGGATCAGAGGTCAGCGTGGCCGCTGCGGCCGCGTTAGGAGCTGCCTTTGGAGAGGGCAGCCAAGTCCCGGGGGCTCCCACCTCCTCGCCAGCTGGCGCGCTGGGCGCCCGGGACGCGGCCTGCTTTCGTCCTGAAAATTGTGGGTCCGGGCTTGACTGCACGTGCCTGGGAAGAAAGAGTCTGAGCTCGCCTCTGAGCCAGAAGCCCCTCCAAGCTTGGAAGGAGGTAGCTCAGCCTCAAGGGATGTAGCCCCGGCTCCTGCCTTTCCCCTCGCAGGGCTCTTCCGCAACTGCATTCTCCGGGCCTCCCCGGTTTGCTCGACCTCCAGGCTGAGCTTAGAAGCCCGGCCTAGCTCCACGCCACTGCCTTTTCCGTCTCGGAGAAGTCTTGGCGGGAACGGCCGATCCTTTTGCATGGAGTGTCCGAGTTGCCTGCGGTGGCAGCGGCAGGCAGGGAAGAGCTCGGCCCTGGTGCCTTATCCTGCACACCCCAGGGTCTTCCTGGAAACCCGGATGGGCCTCCCAGCGCCGACCTGGGCCCACTACTGCACGGTAGCCTGTGAAGTGCCGGAGGCTGTAGCCTCCGCGAAGACCTTCCCTAGCTGCGGGGGTGGCCAGGAGGTTCGTCCTCCTCCCGACGCCGACCTCGGCTCTGAGGCTCGGGCTCTGCTCGGAGCTGTCCCAGGCTCTGCCCGCCACGGCCCGCCACCTCCTTGCCGAAACTTGGGGGAAAGCCGAGCCCCGGCTCGTCGGAGCCGGGAGGCTTCTCCCGACAACCCTTCTCCGTTTAGCTTTTTAATTGAATCCTCTTAAACTCACTATCTTGTTACCAAATCCACACAATACACAAGTCAACAGAGAACTGGAGCAAATTCGAACTGAAATCCCCTTGTGCCGGTCTGAAATCGCTCAGTTTCCTTGGCTGACTTGGTCTCTGCTTTTCTCTGAGTTTATGGTAATAGATCAAACTGGGGGACAGTGTTGGGGTTCGAAGCCACCGGGTCGCTTTGCTTAGAGGCCCGGGACGCGCTGTCCCAGTGCGTCCCCGGGATGCGCGGCTCTGGTTGAGGCGGACCGTGGAGCAGTGCTCTGTCCGCTGATATTGCCCAAAGCAAGAGCAGGTTGAGCCTTGGCCCGCCGTGCAGGGCCTCGAGCTCCTGGCGGGCGCCCAGCCGGAGGGGTGAACGGTGCCGCCTGCCAGTGAGCCCCAGAGGCCTGGCTCCCGCGAAACGCGGCCCAGCACCTAGAGCCCCCACGCGGTCTAGCTTGCGCCAACCTGCCGGGCTTTGGGCTTGAACTTGGCGACGGCCCGGCTGTGGCCGTCCGGGCTCCCCGTGGCTTTTTGTTTACCCGCGGCGGGACTGGACCTTGCCAGCCTCCAGCCTGTGCTAAGGTCCTTTTTCGACGAAAGAGAGGCAATATATAGGAAAGCGGCGCTCCGGACGTATTTGTATGGAGCTCTAATTTTGTTCTCTCAATCTAATCGGAAAATAAGTGCCTCCCTCCCCCTTCCCGTCGCCACCTTGGTGCCTTCTTCGGCAGCGCTTTTTCCCTCTGGGACAACGCTGGGCGTGAGGCTGGGTGGGGGCAGCTTGAGTTCCTTACTCTACCATTCTAACCATGTTAATCTCCTCCCTGACTTTTCACTGGTGCCCCCCCACCTCCTCCTGCCTTCTTGCCTGCTTCATCGGCATCCTGCCTCTTTCTTTTTGGCTGTCTCTCTCTCTTTCTCCTTTACCCCTCTCTATTCTTCTTCCTCCACTTTCTTTCTCTATCACCTTTCTCCCGGTTTCTGGCTTCCCTTGGCCCTCGCCAACCCCCACCCCTACCCCCCTCAGGTGTTTCGGTACCAAATGCGCCGGCTGCGCGCAGGGCATCTCCCCTAGCGACTTGGTGCGGAGAGCGCGGAGCAAAGTGTTTCACCTGAACTGCTTCACCTGCATGATGTGTAACAAGCAGCTGTCCACCGGTGAGGAGCTCTACATCATCGATGAGAACAAATTCGTCTGCAAAGAGGATTACCTAAGCAACAGCAGTGTCGCCAAAGAGAACAGCCTTCACTCGGGTGAGGCCCTAATTCCCGGCTCCTTATGGGCGGGTGGGTCCTGGGGGAGGAAGGCCCGCCAAGGCTGGTGCTCACCTGTCCCTTCCCTGTCCCCAGCCACCACCGGCAGTGACCCCAGTTTGTCTCCGGACTCCCAAGACCCATCGCAGGACGACGCCAAGGACTCGGAGAGCGCCAATGTGTCGGACAAGGAAGGTGGCAGCAATGAGAACGACGACCAGAACCTGGGGGCCAAGCGGAGAGGGCCGCGCACCACCATCAAAGCCAAGCAGCTGGAGACGCTGAAGGCCGCCTTTGCTGCTACACCCAAGCCCACGCGCCACATCCGCGAGCAGCTGGCTCAAGAGACTGGCCTCAACATGCGCGTCATCCAGGTCAGGGCCCAAGCGAACCACTTAGTTCCCTCGAGGCCCACACGGCTACTCCGCGCAGGCACCCAGGCCAAGCCGGGGCGGGGGCAGTTTTGAGGAGCAGAGCGAGTCCTTGGAGGCTGGCGGAGGGGGGAGGGAAGAGACATTCCCCTACCCAGCTCGAATTTTGAAGGGTCGCCAGACGCATAGAGCATCTGGAATTCCCTACACCTCCTCCTCTTTCCGGTCCACCGCAGGTTATAGTGCTGACGGTGGCGGAGTGAAGGGGAGCATGGGGCTGGAGGAGGGGACGCTGTCCGACACTGTGACGAGAATTGGGACCCATTTTTCTGACTGCCACCCCTGTTAGGGAGGAGCCGAGAATTCGCTGTGCATCCCAGAATTAATCGGTTCCGCTGGCTTCTGCACAACCTGATCTCTCTCTGTGTCCCCACCCCCAACTTTGTGGGTCTTTTGCCCCAGTTAAACAAGCCCCAGAGCAAAGACTTCCCCTCCGAAGAGAGGTGGGCTGTTCAGGTTTGAAGGGAAGGTGGTCGGGGCGGGAGTCAGCTCTGCCTCGGCCTGTCCCGAGAGCGATGGGGATGGGAGGTGGCCATTCAGGCAGCTGCGCCGGTGTGCGCTGTAAGGTCTTGAGACTGCGTGTGATTCGGGCCTGAGTCTTGGGCCCAAGGGTAGGTGTCCGGTGCCTGGAGGCTCTGTGAGGGTGTGGGTGGATGTGCCTGGGAGGCTGTGCCGGCGGGCACCCTATGCAGGCTGCCCTCCACAGGGGCCCTCTGTCTCTGAGAGGTGGTGCGATCTTATGCGCAGGTGAAGGGGAGGTTGCATGTCTGTGTCACTACCAGCGAGAGGCTGGGGATGAGTATGTTTGGCACTGGGAGGTTGTGCGTGGGTGTGAAAAGGAGATTGTGGGTTTGGGTGTCACTATCTTTGGGAAACTAAGTGTCAACAGGAGGCTGTTTGGATCTCTGTCACGGCCATGCAGAGGAAGAGGGGGCTGCCAGGGTCGGTGAAAGGGAAGCTGTGTGTCTGAAACTGTTTGGGGAGGTTGAGCCTCTGTGTGTACAGCCCTCGGGAAGCTGTTACAGTGTCGCTGGAATTGTTAGAAACAACTCCAGTTGCCTCCTGTTGGGCAGAGCGGCTTGCCCAGTTTCCTCTGTCGGGAATCCTGTTCACCATTGGCTCAAGGGCCACCCTGCGCGGTCCTACTCATAGACACCCCCCCCCCCCCAATACAACACACACGCACACACGGCCCGGAATGCGCGAGCTAGGCAGTGGAAGGGTGAGGGGCCAGGTTAGGCCGCGCACTCGAAGTCGGAGGTGGGGTCTCCGGGGCCTCACCCCCGGCGTATGTGCTTCAGGTCTGGTTCCAGAACCGACGCTCCAAGGAACGCAGGATGAAGCAGCTGAGCGCGCTGGGCGCCCGGCGCCACGCCTTCTTCCGCAGTCCGCGCCGGATGCGGCCGCTCGTGGACCGCCTGGAGCCGGGCGAGCTCATCCCCAACGGGCCCTTCTCCTTCTATGGAGGTGGGTGCGCTGCCCGGGGCAGGGCGCGGGCAGGCCGGGGTTGGCTTCGTTGGAAGCGGGTAGCAGCGCGCAGGCGCTTCTTGCTTTCTATAGAGAAGTGGAGAGTGGGGAAGAGATGGGTGAAGGTTAGGGAGTAATTCAAGGGGAGAGAGTGAGACCGGACCGAATCCCCGACCCTGAAATGAGCCGGGTGGGCAGGTAGGGAGCAGCTCATGCGTTCGCACCCGGCCTCCTCCGTGCTCCCAGCACGGCAGAAGACCCCGGCGACTGGCTAGTTCCCCGCGTTGCCCTCCCCAGCCGGCTCGTGGGTGCGCCTTCCGGCCTGTCACCCCGCCCCACCCCAACCGGGGACCCCGCCCTGACATCCTCCTCCCCGCCGCTCCGCAGATTACCAGAGCGAGTACTACGGGCCCGGAGGCAACTACGACTTCTTCCCGCAAGCTCCCCCGTCCTCGCAGGCTCAGACGCCAGTAGACCTGCCCTTCGTGTCGTCGTCCGGGCCTTCCGGGACACCCCTGGGTGGCCTGGAGCACCCGCTGCCCGGCCACCACCCGTCGAGCGAAGCGCAGCGGTTCACCGACATCCTGGCGCATCCTCCCGGGGACTCGCCCAGCCCCGAGCCCAGCCTGCCCGGGCCTCTCCACTCAATGTCGGCCGAGGTTTTCGGGCCCAGCCCACCCTTCTCGTCGCTGTCGGTCAACGGCGGGGCGAGCTACGGGAACCACCTGTCTCATCCCCCCGAAATGAACGAGGCGGCCGTGTGGTAGCGGAGTGGCGCACGGTCCGCGGAGTTCGTGGTTGTACAGAAATGAACCTTTATTTAATAAAAACAGAAAACAGAAAAAAACCCCACAAAAGCAAGTCATCCCCCCGCCCCACTTCCTCCAGCCTCGGGGACCATTTTCCATCTGGGGAGACCGGATGGGAAAGGGGGACACAAAATAGGATCCAAATCCGCATGGAGGTACCGCTGGGATCCGTGCGCTGGCTGGCAAGGTGCAGAACTGGGGCTCCCGCAGGGAGATGCAGACCTCTCCCCACCTCCCACCTGGACCCAGATCCTTGGACAGACACCGTCCGCACAAGGGAGAGGCCGGCGGGCAGCATAAAAAAACACCCGCGGCAGCTGCGGGGGCGGCCAGCCAGTGATGATGCCAGGAGCCGCGGGGAGGGAGGCTGCGCCCGCAGCCCCCTGAGGGAGGTGAAGCGGCCGGGGGCGCTCCCGGGCCAGCCAGGAGGGTTCTGGCTCTGGGAAATCTGTTAGTGTTGTCTCAGAGTTAAGGAACAGCGACAACAAACTCTTATAGCTTCAGAAACGCCGACCTGCTGTGCATCAGGTGGGACTATATATATATTTTTTTTGTCTATCTGGGTTTTTGTTTTGTTTTGTTTTTGTTTTTGCCAAAATTGCAAAATTCTAAATGTAAAGCCCTCAGTATCAACTCTTCTACCTTCACAAAGCTCTACACACACACACACACACACACACTCTCTCTCTCTCTCTCTCTCTCTCTCTCTCACTCCATAGGATGGTCTCCAGCCAGACCTCTTAGTAAAATAACTTGAACATCAGCTGTACAAGAAAAGTATTCTACCTTCATACACACAAAATTAAAAAAAAAAGACTATTAAACTAAAAACAGTCAACTGTTTACGTATAATGTTAAATTCAGGAGTTCAGTGTTTTACTAATATATCCTGTTTTGAAACCTCTTGTTCAAAACAAGATGTTTTGAGCAATCAACCAAAATTGTTCATTTTCTTTCCTGTAGACGTTCTGACAGATTTGCAGGGCTCACAGCTCACTGTGCTAGTATGTAAAAAGGTGTTGTTTACACAAGGCAAAGAGAAAACATGATATTCAGACACTTGCCAAATAGAATAATTATAGCACAAATACTGTAAAGGTGCTTGGCACCACAACCCGAGAAAGTGTTAAAAAAAAAAGTGTTACAAGGTTTAAAAAAAACATCTTTGCTAATTTTTAGTCCTGTTGAACATTCATGGAATTGTTAATATGACTTATATAGACCCACACAGGTTTTATTTTTGTGTCTTTAAAATAAAATCCAAAATATTTAAATTTTATGGTCAAATATGCAGTCAACAGCTGCTACTTTTTTCTTTATATATTAAATTTCTCATATGTCTTTTATTGTTCTGATAAACCTAAGCTTGTGTGACCTCCAGTGCATATTAGACCATTCACTGTATGAAAGAAAACATGTTGAATAAATTTGTGAGTTTTTAATAAAAATGGAAAATCTGATGTTTAGATAATTGGTGTGTTATTTGATGTTTTAACAACTAGAATTGAGCTGTGATAAGGGGCCGAATAACCCCTCAAAAGCCAGGAGGAAAAGAGACTGGTGGATCTTTTTTTACCTTGGCTATGGTTGAACCCCTTTGCTGATGCCAGCCAAGCAATTCTCGGTGCCTTCCTGCTGTTATTAACTACAGATTTGCATTCTGTGAATTTTAACGGATACAGTTGAAGAGATGTTTGCTGATAAGTTAATATAGAATTTGAAATAGAAGTCAAATCCATGGCTAAAAATAAGTGGTCCCAGCCTGTCATTAAGCATGAGACCCCATGCACTCTCTCCCTCTCCCCTCTAAACAGGCAAAACCAGACTTGTGAATGTCAGTTACCTGTAACTAGGTAGTTAGAAGTGGTCCTTTTCTATTTCAATTCGTTTCCCATAGATAATCCTGCTTCCTAATTTGGTGGTTTGAAAGATAACATAAAATGAATGTACAGCGCAGCTAGAAATGAAATACTTTAATCCCTTTCACTGAACGGATATGAAATAGTTGTTTTATAATATTTGTTTCATTTGAAGTTCCCCAGAAGGAAAACGATTTTGCTTGGCACAAGATACATATTACTTTCTCTGAAAGATGAGCAAAAATAACCAATATAGAAATCAAATTTCAACTGAGAGTTGCCAGTAGGTTCCGAAAAGTAGTTCAATCCCTTCCAAGCCTTCATTAAACATGGAAGGAATTTAAATATTTTATCTGCTGTGAAATACGTGTGTGTGTTTTACTCTCAGACACGACTAGAGTTCCAGAATTTCTTTTCCATATCACCTAGATTTCAGTCTGGATTCTTTATTTCCTTATTTAAAAAAAATCAAAGGTTTTACACGAAATGGTATGCCATTTCCAGTGTTGTTTTCATGTTTTGTTAAGACACACCCAAGTGTATGTTTCTGGCTAAGAAGGCTTTAAAATAAGCAATATTTCACTGCATCCACATGACAGCTTATCCAATGGGGAAGACTATCGGGGTGGAATCTGACAGTGTCTTTCAGAAATCCAAATTTATGAGATACTGGGGAGACTTTCAAAACTCCTAGCCTGTGCATGCAGCACATTTTATCTACTTTGTATGCAATCACTGGATTGCCTTGTTTTTGCCCTTTTAGCATTTATATACGTTAAATCATAGCCAACTTATTCATTACAGCCAGCCTCCTTTAAAGACATTCATTTAACCGAACGTATGCTCATTAGGAAGCTGCATTTTCCTATCAAGCCTGCTGAATTATTTAGCAGCTTTATTGTGGAATCTTGATAAGAAGCACTTTAGAGTTGGGTGCTCGGTGTGGACGCAGTTCTTCTCTCTGACTCTGTGGTAGCAGCTCAGTCTTTCTCCCTGGAAGCTGTATCCAGAACCCTAACGAATCCCTGACCAGGTAGCAAAGTTTAGCCGTCAAATTTGGAGCCGCCTGAGAGGGGGAGGTCTAGAAATGTCGGGGGCTGTTCTTGTTCCCACCAGAGCTGTGCTGCCCACCTCTGGCCCTGAGCTGCACAGGAGCACTGCACCATCCCAGTGCGCACTGGGAGCTCCCCAGAGGCGCAAAGGCAGGAGGGGCGGGACTGGGCGGTGCCCTCCCACCCAGAGCGCAGTCTCCTCTCCTGCCTGGGCTTGACAGCCTGGTTTCTCCCCGCGGCCATCTTAAAGCTGCCACCTCTGTGCCTCTGGCCACCTGCCCTCAGGGGTCCAGTGGCTGGGAGCTGCCATCTGCCCTGGGCGAGGGAATCAAAGCTCACCCACCTCTCTTTTCCACGGTGGGGGAAAGTGGGAATTGCTTTAGGGCGAGACAATGGGGGAGGATGATGCGTGAAGAGCCAGGACAGGCATTGGCAGGGGCCTGGGACCCTTGATAGTATCTGAGAAGAAAGAAAGAAAGGTGAGAACCTGCTTTCCCTAAGCTCTTGAAACTCCTGGTCAGCTGGGCAGACAGGTGATTGGGATAATGAGTGGGGGGTGGTATCCAATGTCAGCTCTGCCTATCCTCTGCTCTTCCTACATCTGTCTGCCACTTTGAAGCCCTTAGGCAGCAGGCAGAGGGACCTTGAACTGGGAGACCCTCTGACCTTCTCTAGAGAGGACTGTTGTTTTAGGAGCACTCTCCCATTTACTCCCCCCTCCTCATCTCATCTGCTCACATCACAGGGCAGTCAGGGTTTACACTTCTTCTCAGGAGGTACAGTCTTTGAAAGAGCCCCTCCCATAGTCTACCCTTCACTCCCATCCCCATCTGGAAAGCCCTCCTCCCTTCTCAAGAATCTAGAATCAAGTAGGGAGAGCCCCCCAGAGGGGATTTCAGGAGGTTGCTGCCCTGTGCCTCCACATCTCTGAGCTGCATCTCAAGTCCTAGAACTTTCTTCTTTCCTCCACTCCTGGAGTCCTCTCCCTACCCTCAGAATGGAGTGAGAAAGCCCGGGAAGCATTTTTGGGGCCCTGGGATGTGTGCAACAGCAGAAGAGCGGTCTTGATTTCTTCCTCAAAAGGCTTTCCAAGGGCTTCCTAGGTGGCGCAGTGGTTAAGAATCCGCCTGCCAATGCAGAGGTCACGGGTTCGATCCCAGCTCCAGGAAGATCCCACATGCCACAGAGCAACTAAGCCTGTGCGCCAAAAAAAAAAAAAAAAAGGCTTTCCAAGTCAGTAAGGCACCTGGACAGAGACGGAAGAGTAGGGAAGCAGGCGTCTTCTGCCCAGAATTATCCAGCAGTGTCCTGTTTACAGGACAGCTTAGAGGTGGTCTCTGCCTTGCCTCACCTTCCCCCTCCTTTTCTCCCCTTTCTTTACCCCAAGGCCAGGTTTCTAAGCCTTATTCGTGTTCAAATAGAAAGGGAAGAGGGCTGGGGGAGGTAGTTTCCTAAATGTGAGGTAAGGGAAGCATTGTTGTCCTTCCGAAGCCCAGGGCAATGGCTGTCCCAGTCCGTGGAGAATGGCTTTTGCTCTGGAGGCCTCAGACGCAGGCACCAGACTGCAGTTTCAGGGGATATGTCTTTTTGTTTTTTGTTTTAAAGCTGTTTCCTAGACTGAATTCTATTGCAGGTGGTAAAAAGCAGTTTTCTTTGCCTCCGTGCTTTGCCTAGGATGCCACCATCCTAGCCTGGCTTTCTTGCCCTTTCTTGTCTGTGGACGGCTACCCTGAGGGCTCTCCTTTCCTTCTACCGCCACCTAGGAACGGGACGTGGGCCAAGTGGTCTCTTGTTGCTCTTGACACTGGGGGCATGAAGACTAGGGAAGTCAGGGACCCTAAATTGCCTTGGGTTCCACAGGAGACACTGGAGAACTGAGGGTTCCCCAGGCTGTTCAGCTGTGGGATCCAATTGGCCTGGGCTGTTCCCAGGAAGGACACGGGGCACCCCAACCCTGTTTTCAGGATCTGTTTGAGGCAGTTTCTGTTTAGGGGCTTCTAGGTCTTTACAGGTGACCTCACACAGATACAGGAAGGATAGACCTGATCATCCCTTTCTGCAGTTTCTGTTTACATGTTTGTCTATGCCCCTAGGCTGATCACAGCCAGGAAAGAATCTAACTTACACATCTTTGTATCTCATTTAGCAGTGCCTGCCACGTAGCGGGCGGTCAGGGAATGCTTGATGAGGAAAGAACATATAAAGGGATTGTATTTTTCCATGTGCCTGGGTGCAGTTAAACTGATCCTATTGGGTCTTTATATTTTGAGTCTACCTGTGCCCCTCTAACTGTAGACCTGAGATTTTCTGCATTTGTGCGCCAGTTGTATTTGTGCCTTCATCTTTGAACAGCAAGGATATCAATACCGATGGGTGTGCAGTAGAGTAATTCCCACTCCACCCTCTCCCCTGCCCAGACAAGGGAACGTGGAGAAGCTACAGAATCGATCTTTATTTACGCACAGCCATAGCGCTTCCTAATTATTCCTATTAATAAAAATGCCAGCAGTCCACCGCACACGTACACATGCCCATCCCTGAGGTAGGATTTCCAAACCGTGGCCATCGCGGCCCCAGACTCCTCCAAATGGTGAAATGCCAAGCCTGCTGTTGGTCCCAGTCTGTGCGTGCCCTAAGGCACACGTGAGGTTCGAGACGCTTATCCTTTACGCCTCCTCCTTCCCAAATCAGCCACCACGGGTCACGGCTACGCTACGCTGTTTCTAAGCAAATCTCGGACAAACCTTGAGGCATACTTTATGCGAGAGGACACCCGCGGCGCGCAACGCAGCCTCGGCTCGGGGCCAGAGGCGGCGCCGTACCCTTGCGCGCTCCCGCGCTGCCCAACAAACCCCCTCGGCGCACGCGCACGCGCGTCGGCCTTCCGGGCGCTTCCGCCTTCATCCTAGCAGCGCCCGTAGTGACGCAAGCCCCGCCCCCTCCCGGGAGCCTCCCGGAAGTTGCCGGCCCGGAGCTGGGTGCGCGACTCCCCGCGCATCTCTGGTTGCGCTGGGGCTCAGTCTCGGGGCGAGAGGACTCGGCAGGAGGAGCGCGACGTTCGCGAGCACGGCGCAGGGCGAGACCTGGTGACCATGGCGGGGCCGCAGCCTCTGGCGCTGCAGCTGGAACAGTTGTTGAACCCGCGACCGCGCGAGGGGGACCCTGAGGCCGACCCCGAGGAGGGTGAGGGCTGATGCGGGGCAAGGCCACGTGCGGAGCCGTGGGCCGGGCCCGGTGCGGACCCGGGCGGCGTGCGAGGGGCCGGCAGCTGGACCTCGCCGCCTAGCCTACTCTCCTGCCCCTCGCGCAGAGGAGAACTGCTTCCCGTGAGGGTGGCCCCCGGGGCCGGGGAGGAGGGCTTCGGAATCCTTCTGACGCGCGTTCCAGGCTGGGCGCTCGGGTGGGCGGAGCGTCCGGAGGACTCTGCCCTGGGTTAACTGTTGATCCAGGGCTGTTGAAGGCAGCCAGAGCCTGGTGGAGGGTTGGAAGTTATCTTTCAGGACATGAGACATGAGGAGAAGGAAGTCTCATCCTTTTTTTTAAAACAAACAAACTCTGCCTGCCCCTGAGAACTTATTTGGAGAATGAAGGAAGAAGTAGGCTTCCATGGTGCCGGTGAAGCCTTTTCAGGCCTCAGCACACTTGCTTAGCAGCTGACGAATGAGACTGCTATTCTGTAAGCTGACGTTCAAGATCTAGTTGGGAGTAATTCTGCTTTAGGTCTGAGTCAGAGAAGTGTGAGGAAGGGGGAATGCGGAGGGATAAATGTGAGTGCTGGACCGTTTCTTAGGAATAATCAGTTGAAGGAACTGGGGCTGTTTAGTCAGGATAAGCAAAGAAAACTCCCTGAGGGATGGGCTGGAGGGGGATAGAACATGATGATGGCTGGCTTAAAATATTCGAGCGACTGTCATACGTGGCAGAGGAATTAGACTAATTTTCAATGATGGAAGACATGAATGCATCCTCCTGGTAGATGCAGGGAGTCAGCTTTCTGTTCAGGAGCAGCAGCAAGGTAGTAAGTGGTCTGCCTTGGGAGATGATGAGGTCCCTCCCTGTTCTTGGAAGTTGATGGGGATTTTGTAGAGGGCATTCAAGCATGAATTTAAAGGGTTGAACAGGGTTATCATTAAAGTTCGTTCTAACCAGGAGATTCTGATTACTTTTCCCCCTTCCCCCCACAGCCACTGCTGCCAGAGTGATTGACAGGTTTGATGAAGGGGAAGATGGGGAAGGTGATTTCCTGGCGGTGGGTAGCATTAGAAAGCTGGCATCAGCCTCCCTCTTGGACACAGACAAGAGGTATTCTGGCAAGACCACCTCTAGAAAAGCTTGGAAGGAAGACCATTGGGAGCAGACTCTGGCAGTTTCATCTGGTGAGTAGACATATTCGCCTGGTACTCACTCTTTCCAAGTTTTTTGGGTTAAAATCTTTTTTTTTTTTTTTTTAATGATTTTTTGCAGAGCTAGTCTGGATGCCCCAGCTATTGTCTTCGGAGAAACCATTGATTTGGCATTAGAAAGGGCCCTTTGAAGTATGTAATTTAACTTCATAAGCAGTCTAAAGCCTGGAGGTATTAAGGTGCTGTACTCCTAATGTTTGCACCCTAAAATGGAGTGAGAGAAAAGGTCTTGCATATTTGGATTTTGGAGAGGGCTGTGTGTTGAACAGGCATTGTGTCTGGTGAACTTGCTACTCATGGATTTTGACCCTTTTCCTGTGATTTGTCACAGTTTTGCATTGAATCGCTGGATAATATTAACTTGTGACACTCATTTTTTGCCATTGTAAAAATTTCATATTCTTTCCCTGATCCCTGCAAGAGTTAGGAGGATGTGAGTTTATAGTTTTAAAGGTTGTGAGTTTCTCAGAGTGGAAGAAGGGGGCTGGATATGGTGATTATTGAAAGGGTGCTGTTTGTTTTCCTTTAGAGAGGTCAGAGGGACATGCTGAGAATCCGCAGACTATATAAAAGAAACAAAAACTCATGCTATGATATCCATGATGTAGTCCTTGATGCAGTTCTGGGAGCTCCCAGATGATACGCTCATTTCATATTCTTTGCTTAGAGATGGATAAACAGACCAGTCCTGGGACCAATATAATATTTATTAAGCTCTCACCGTGTGTCAGACACTGTGGTAAGTCCTTTAAGTTCTAAGAGCCTGGGACATAGTAAGCCCTCAGAAAATATTATCACTGTTATCATTACGTGTATCATCTCATTTAATCCTCCCAACAGCCCTGTGGGGTTAGTACTATTTATCCCCATTTTACAGGTAAGGAAATTGAGGGGCACATTGGTTAAGTAACTTGCTCAAGGTCATATATCTAGTAAGTACAAGCTGGAACTCAAATAAGGCAGTCTGACTTTAAGATCTATATAACTACTATTCTGTGAATGTTTCTTTATCTGAGAAATGGCACACATTTAAAGAACTTAAAGGATTATTTCCCTTACTATTTGGCACTTAGTTTATATTTTTGGCAACCTTCTGTGTCTTGAGTTTATATATTGTTACTTAAAGAAGTACTTAAGACCTATCATATTTTCACAAAATCTTTATTTTATGAAGAAAGTTGTTGGTAACAGGTCCCTGTATAATTATGTTTCCTGTATATGGGACCTTTATGTTCTACCATGAAAGAGATTAGATAATCATTAAAGACCTCTAAGTATCAGGATACCCCAAGCATATGTAAAATAAGGAGCCATAACTAATATTCCATTTCCTGAAGGAACAGGTTCAAACTCCTTCCCATGGAAGACGAGACTCCTGATGTGGTCCCTGAGCAACTCTCTGGGCTCATATCCCACGCACTCCAGTGTACTTTTGTGTGCTGGACCTTTGCATCTGCTGCTTTTCCTTTCCTTCCCCCTGCTCTGTCTGATGACCTGTTACTTATGCTTAATAAGTAAAACTGTAATGTGTCCTTTGCATGAAGCCATCTCTCACCCTTCTCTATACGCTATACTGATGACATTGCAATATAGTTGTTGGTTATACATATCTACCACTCCTAGCAGACTATGAACCCCTCCCCATAGATGTTACGTTCTATTTGTCAGTCTCTAGTTTTTATCCATGGCTGGTTCATAATAGGTGCTTAATAAGTGTTTACTAAGCATCGCTAGTGTGGTGGAGAATGCGCATTTGGGATAGTTAATGATAAACTCTATTTTTTCAGATGCAGGTTTGGGAAAACCAGTAATTCCCTCACAGCGGTTGAAAGCTGACCATTTTCCAAGGTCCAGACCAAAGGCTATCTTTTCCTTATAACCTTGCTGAAATTCACTAGCCCCACAGTTATAATCCCTTCCTCCTCTTGGTTATCAAAACTTTGTCCAAAGTTTAATTCTTCTCTGTATTGTAGTTTTCATGGGTCTGTCTTTCCCACTAGAGCCTTTCAGTAGGATAGGACCCACATTTTATTCATTTTTGTTTCTTCCTTAGCATTTTAGAGATAGTAGACATGTAATAAATATTTGTTGAGTTGCACTGAATACAGTAATACCTTTTCTTGGGGGTGGGGGATATCTCTTATTTTAGTTAAAATGAAAGATACGGCCTAGTATTTGTCTCAAGGTAACATCCTTTTCTTTTTTTCCCTTCTTCCCTCCCTTGTTTAGATAAAGAAATATCTGATGAGGAAGGGTCTGGAGATGGAGATTCAGAGGAACTGGGCCTGGAGGACTCCGATGAGGATGTCGTGAGTGCTGAGGAACAGGAGAGTGGTGGTGACGCGGACAGTAGCCCGGCCTGGAAGGCGGGGAGCAGAAGCTGCTCCAAGAAGGCGTCGGGCTTCAGTGTCCAGAGCATCAGTGACTTTGAGAAATTTACGGAGGGAATGGATGACCTTGGTAGCAGTGAGGAGGAGGAAGACGAAGAGGAGGAGAGCGGTATGGAAGAAGGGGATGGTGAGGAAGACTTTGAAGGTGAGAGTGAGGAAGACAAGGCTGAAGACAGGGCCAGTGAGGACGACGGGGTGGTGATGACCTTCTCCAAGGCCAAAGTTTCAGAGGAGGTGGAGAAAGGCCGAGCCGTGAAGAACCAGATAGGTTTGTACATGGCTCGCTGTTTGCTTGGTTTTCGGAGTGTCCACATTTGATCTCCTTTTTGTTTGTTTGTTTGTTTTTGGCTGTTTGCTCTCACCTGTGTCCTTCCAGTTAGTTGATGATGTGCCCCACTTACCTAGAGGCTGGAAGCGCCCTTCCCCTGTGTTTGGCCCGCCGTCGCTACACCTAGCTGTTTGCTGGTCCTGCTCTAGCACTTCTTTTTTATTTATTTATTTATTGGCTGTGTTGGGTCTTCCTTGCTGTGCGTGGGTTTTCTCTAGTTGCAGAGAGTAGGGGCTACTCTTCATTGTGATGCATGGGCTGCTCATTGAGGTGGCTTCTCTTATGGCAGAGCACGGGCTCTAGGCGCACGGGCTTCAGTAGTTGTGGCATGTGGGCTCAATAGTTGTGGCTCGCGGGCTCTAGAGCACAGGCTCAGTAGTTGTGATGCACGGGCTTAATAGCTCCGTTGCCTGTGGGATCTTCCCAGCCCAGGGCTTGAACCCGTGTCCCCTGCATTGACAGGTGGATTCTTAACCACTGCACCACCAGCGAAGCCCCTGCTCTAGTACTTCTGGCAGCTGTGGAAGGTTGAAGAGAAGAGTGTCTTCTCCTCTCCTTGGACTGTAGCTGTCTCTGTCATGTAGCAAGTCAATTTGGGTCCAGATACTGAATTTATTTCCTGTAATAAATAGAGTGTTTCCATGGCATGAAACTGTGATAAAGCTATGTTGCTTAGAGACTGCTTTGATTGCCAGTGCCTCCCCTGCTTCCCGCCCCAGGAAGATGTTATAACTGAGGAATGGAATTCTTTTTTCTTTCTCAGCACTGTGGGACCAGCTCTTAGAAGGAAGGATCAAGCTACAAAAAGCGCTGCTGACCACCAATCAGCTTCCTCAACCAGATGTTTTCCCTATTTTCAAGGACAAAGGTGGCCCAGAATTTGCCAGCGCCCTAAAAAACAGTAAGAATACTTATGCCATATTGGAATGCTCAGAATAACTGGGGTCCATGGGGATATACTGGGGTTGTATTCACAGCACCACAGAGTTGAGAAGAGAATACTTGGCTTTAGTGGTAGTATGGTATAAAATAGTGATTTTTAACTTAAAAAAAAATAGCAATATAACCCTTTCATCAAATGAAGGTGACTTTGATCGAAACAGATTGGGTGTTTGAGTTATGTCCAGCCCTGCTCTCACTTTCCCCTCCCCCTCCTTGTAGCTTTCTGAGCTACTTCTTTAATGCTCAGAGAAAACCCACTGGTTCAGAAAGAAAGGGAGACAGTGAATGACTAAACTCAGTTCAAGTTGTACATCATGTGCTTAAAGGATGCCTTTCTTTGTTGGGCGGTTTCTAGAATAACATGCTGAGAAGACCTTACTCCTGTCTTCCTTTTGGTTACATAGAGTGAGGAAGGAGGATGACCACAGAGGAAGGAAGATGTTATGAAAGAGAATTGGTGGGCTGTAAAGTCTAAGCATTTGAGAAGAGAAAAGGAATTTAGAAGTTATTTGGTTCCCAACCCTCTCATCTTCCAGAGGAGAGAACCAAAGCCCAGAGAGAATGATTTGCCCAAAGTTACAGAGCTTGATCATACACGGCAGAGACAGTCTCCTGCAGCTTTTCTGCCTTACGATCTAGGAGCTGCCTTCTGCACCACACTGCCTCTTGTGTGCCCATGTGCCCAGCGGCACCAGAGGACTGGGGCCGAGGGAGATGCAGGGTGAGTGCCCAGAGGCTGGACTCACCCTCCCTCACTTGCACGCTGAGACTTAGTGTTGTTATTTGTTCTTTCAGACTTGGTTGGCTTTTTTAAAATAAAGTTATTGATTGATTGACAGATTAATTGGCTGCATTGGGTGTTGCTCCGTGCGGGCTTTCTCTAATTGTGGCGAGCCAGGGGGGCTACTCTTCATTGCGGTGCTTGGGCTTCTCATTGCAACGGCTTCTCTTGTTGTGGAGCACGGGCTCTAGGTGTGCGGGCTTCAGTAGTTGTGGCTTGAAGGCTCAATAGTTGTGACTCGAGGGCTCTAGAGCGCAGGCTCATTAGTTGTGCTGCATAGGCTTAGTTGCTCCATGGCATGTGAGATCTTCCCCAACCAGGGGTCGAACCCGTGTCCCCTGCATTGGCAGGTGGATTTGCAACCACTGCGCTGCCAGGAAAGTCCCTCAAACTTGTTTTTATAATATCATGGAGTTGGCATGAGAAGGGCACCAAGGAGGACATCTGATTTGGTGTCTGCCTCTTGGTAGAATCACCTTAAACCATTTAAGATAAGTGGGTAGGATTTCTAGGGTAAGGAATTCTGTGAACCTTTCTTAAAGGGGACTACCTGCTTTAATTAGGAATTACTTCCCAAGGGCCAGTCTTTAGATTGTGTTTCCTGCCACACTTGCAGGAACCCTGCAGATACTGTGAGCGAGGGTCTTTTGTAGCCTCTCCTCCAGCTCTTCCCTGCTTCCTCCCTCAAATAAATGGTAGCTTGGTAGTTTTCAGCATTTTTGAGATTTTTGGAGCGTTTCTCTGCTATCTTTAATGCCCTAGTGCCCTGATTTCTGGTATCTCTGCTCTAGATTAAATGTCTTAAATATTTCACAATAAAGCGTTTTCCATTTTGTTACTCATTACTCTCCTTGCTTGAGCCAACCCTGCCCCCTCTTTTTTTGGGATTCATCTCAAAATATAGATATTTTAAGTGTTAGTGGGTACGAGGGACACATTCTTACTCTTGGATACAGTTTCGTTTCTTTAGCTATTTTAATGTTACTTAACTTTTATTTTGCAACAGTTCCGATCTTTTTAAACTTTTTTTTAAACATTTTTTAGTTTTAGTTTTTAGTTTTTTTGACGGTGCTGTGTGACACGCAGGATCTTAGTTCCCTGGTCAGGAATTGAACCTGCATCCGCAGCATTGGGAATGCGGAATCTTAACCATTGGACTGCCAGGGAATTCCCAGATCTTTTTAATCTGTGTCTTTTTGTACTTAACTAGTTCCCTTTTTGCCTCATTGGTGTATTCCAGTTAATCTGACAGATGTTCCTTAATCTGACTGGATGGGTTGCAGCAGAAGAGGGAGAAGAAAGGAATGTTTGTTTGATATCACATATTCTAAGAGGGGAGGGTGGAGAGTTTTCTTTTTCTTTTTTTAAAAATTTTTATTGAAGTGTAGTTGGTTTACAATGTTGTGTTACTTTCAGACGTACAGCAAAGTGAAGCAGTTATACATGAACATATATCCACTCTTTTTTTAGATTCTTTTCCCATATAGGTCATTACAGAGTATTGAGTGGAGTCCCCTGCGCTATACAGTAGGTCCTTATTAGTTATCTAGGAGAGTTTTCTAATTACCAGAATTTCTGTGCATCTGAAGGGTAGCTCATTTTTTTTGGGGGGGGGGGTTATTTATTTATTTATTTATTTATTGGTTGTGTTGGGTCTTCGTTGCTGCGCATGGGCTTTCTCTGGTTGTGGCGAGCTGGGGCTACTCTTCTTTGCGGTGCGCGGGCTTCTCCTTGCTGTGGCTTCTCTTGTTGCAGAGCACGGGCTCTAGGCGCGTGGCCTTCAGTAGTTGTGGCACGTGGGCTCAGTAGTTGTGGCTCACGGGCTCTAGAGCACAGGCTCAGTAGTTGTTGGGCACGGGCTTAGTTGCTCTGCAGCATGTGGGATCTTCCTGGAGCAGGGATCGAACCCGTGTCCCCTGCATTGGCAGGTGGATTCTTAACCACTGGGCCACCTAGGAAGCCCAGGTGGCTAATTTTTGTTTCTACCTTTATGACAATATGATACAATATGTTGTGTGTTTCCCTATCTTGGTGAACAGAGTTTAAGAAAAACTTCTTGGTTACATTACTGTGAATGAACAGTTTATACTGTGTTATATAGCTGGTGTGGAATACAGGCTGAATTTGTGCTGACCCCCAAGCAAACACTAGAACTTATTTCCTGTAATTAAGTGTCTTTTCACTTTGGTTGGTCTTACAGTAAGGTCATACTGCCTGGGTTTGGATTCCATCTCAGCAGTGGATTAGCTGAGTGACCTTGAGCAAAGTACTGAACTTCACAGTAAGATGGGGATAATATAATTGTGAGGGTTAAAGGACATAATCGATGCAAAGCATTAGCACAGTGTCCAGCACACTGCACACCGCAGATGTCAGGCACGCGTATTCTCTTCTGCTGGAAGAGGCGTTTGGCAGTGTTGAGCCCTGTGAATGATGGTCATCAGTGTAACTAACCATCATCCCCGCTGTCTCCGGTGTTTTTTGACTTTTTATTCGTACTCAAATTCCCTATATAATGTAAATTAACCGTTTGTTCTGGAAAATCGGTAGCGTTATATTCTACAGTAATACTTACAATTCAGCTTTGGCCTCTTATGACTATGGAAAGGTGATCAGCGATTTCCTTATTGCCAAACCCAGCTAATCCCTCCCTGAAGCGTTCAACCTGTCCTTGAAATTTTTCCCTTAGGTTTTGGTGCTGCTGCATGTGATGTGTCTCCTGCTTTTGTGATTCCTTCTCGTCTCAGACCCCTCTTTTATCCTCTTGGTGTCAGTTTCACTGCGTTGAGGATCCTGTTCTCAGGCTGTGTTTTCTTGACCTCTCCTCTTCTTGGCACTGTCCTTGACTCTCATGGTCCTAACAGTAGCCTCTGAAACAGAGCGGACTTCCAGCCAGCTGTATTTTAGCCACAGTCAGGTGCTGAGCAGCATGCCTTTGTACCCTAAGCACTTTAAACTCTGTTTTTCAGAAACTAAACAAATGTCTCCTTTCTTCCCCAATGCACTCAGTCCCCAATCACCCTGGTATTACACATCGGTGATTATAACTCTCGCTGTGAAAAAATTTCAGAGGCATTTTTGGATGTTTTAGTAGCTGTGTAAGTGGTAAGTCATGAAGTAACGTTAGCAAAATTAAGGGATTTTCCATGCATAAAACCATTTCTCTAAAGAGGTTAACGTTTTCTCTCTGATTTTCTTTTAAAAACTTCTGTAGCATTAGGAAGTGGTTCTTTTATGTTAGTGGCAACAATACATAAGGAAGACGGCAAATTACTTAAAGAAACCTCAGCATGAGTTATTTAAAATTTTTCATTATGGAATATATCAAACCTGTCTAAAAGTAGAGAGAATTGTACAGTGAACCTATATACCATTAACAGCTAAGCAATTATCAAGTCACAGCCTGTCTTATTTCATCTACTTATACTAACTCTCCCCCTACCTCTGCTTTATTTTGAAGCAAATACAAGACAACCTGTCCTTTTATCAGTAAATCAGCATGAATCTCTAAGAGAAAAGAATTAAAAAAAAAAATCACAATACCATTATCCTACACAAAGTCATTAACAGTGATTTTTTTAATAAGCATACCTGGTTTGAATAGAGGGGAAATTGAGAGAGCATTCCTGTAGCAGGCGTTCCCTACCATCTTTTCAGAGTTTGCTCTATAGCTTTATTTATTCAGTATTTTTTAAAATTTATTTAATTAATTTATGTATTTATGTATTTATTGGCTGTGTTGGGTCTTCGTTGCTGCACGTGGGCTTTCTCTAGTTGTGGCAGTTGGGGGCTACTCTTCATTGTGGTACGCAGGCTCCTCATTTTGGTGGCTTCTCTTGTTTCTGAGCATGGGCTCTAGGTGCGTGGCCTTCAGTAGTTGCAGCACACGGGCTCAATAGTTGTGGCTCATGGGCTCTAGAGCACAGGCTTGATAGTTGTGGCACATGGGCTTAGTTGCTCCATGGCATGTGGGATCTTCCTGGAGCAGGGATCAAACCTGTGTCCCCTGCATTGGCAGGCAGATTCTTAACCACTGTTCCACCTAGGAAGTCCCTGCTCTGTAGCTTTAAATGAAGTGATTAAAGGAAAGCTAAACTTCAGCCATAATATGTTGACCTTTTAGTGAAATGTGTGTTATTAATGTATTTAATGAGATGCATTACAGACTGCAGTAAGCACCATGTTTCATTATAGGTCTAAAATGCAATATCATTAAAGACCTTTAATAGAAACAATGGTTGACATTTTGATATTTCCTATAAGCCCCCCACCCGAGAACACAGTATAATGTAATATAAATATAGAGGAAGTGTTGAGATTCTTTTACTTGCTTAAGAGTGTAAAAACAAATTCCACTATTAACAAATTACATTTTGTTTGCGCCCCCCCCACCCCCCACTCTCCCCACTTCTTGTTTGTGTTCACCCTCTCATCCCTCTGTGGCCCCTCTCCCAACCCCTCAACTGTTCTGACTTGAATAGACTAAACATTTTAATGCCAGTGTGACCTCAGCACTAAATAGACACCTTAAAGAACAACTTTTTAAATTTTGAGTAAGTCATGGCAATTGGAATCTTGATCAATAATGTTTCTGTTTTGTTTTTTAAATTTTATTAATTTTTAAGTAGGCAGTGTATTCACATGGCTCAAAATTCAAAAGATACTAATGACTCTATAGAGAAAATCCTCCTTCCCACCCGGTACCCCTGCCACCCAGTTCCCTATCCCATAGGCAACCAATATTGTCAGCGAAATTCCCCCTTTGTTAATTACTTAGTTGCCTTAGGTGACAAATCCATGAACATCTATTTCAGTGTTCTCTCAATTAACGCTTTATGGGTTCATGGCAGAGTTCTCACAAATGATCTGTAGTACCCGGAAATATTCTTAATTACTTGGGATAGGTTTAAGTATTGCTTGGGACGAAGGCACTTGCAAGCTTCTCCAAGTGTAGCATTGTGTAGGATTGAGGACCCTTATTACCATGGGCTTCATCTAGCCAAGATAGTGTGAGGAAGATTGGTCTTTTTGTTTCAGCTGATGGTGATCATTTTTTAAAATAGCTTTACTGTTCTAATTATAAAATTATGTCATGCCTACTTCAGAAATTCAGGAAATACATAAAAGCATAAAGAAGAAAATAAGGATTACCCATAATCTTATTGCCCAGAGGTAACCACAGTTGTCATTTTGATGAATATCCTTTCAGATCTTTTTCTGTGCTTACACACACACATACACACACACTTTTTTAAAACAAACACGGAATCTCATGTACTATTTGGTAAGCTTATTTTTTCTACTTAATATATTATTTCATGTCAGTATATTTAGATGTATATCAGCATTTTCAGTGACTACAGAATATTCCATTTATCGATTCACTGCAGTTTATTTAGCCAGTCTGTATTAATGGATACTCAGGTTTATTTCAGCCTTTCACTTTTATAAAGCATGCTTTGATATACACCCTTATACATACATATTTGTACATTTTGTCTAAAAGTAGCACTGTCCAATGAAAAAAAACAGGTAAAAGTAATTTTTGTAACGTTTTATTTATAGTATATAAAAATATTGTAAGTTTAACCTGTAGTCAACATATAAATATTAATGAGATATGTATATTTTTTCATGTCAAGTCTTTGAAGTCCAGAGTGTATTCTACATTTACTGTTCATCTCGATTTGGGCTAACCACATTTCAAGTCCTCAGTAGCCACATGTGACTAGTGGGTACTGAATTGAATAGCACAGATCTTTGTTCCTGGAAATTCAATTGCTGGGACAAAGGGATTGTATTTTTGTTTCTTTTTTTAGGCTTTTGGAAGATACTGCCAAGTTGGCCTTTGGAAGAATTGTAACCATGTAAATTCTCATTGGTAGCATTGTTTTCTTGTACTCCTGCCATCACAGAGTATTATTGATCGTCCTGTTTTTCCTAAACTGTAGGGGAGAAATGAAGGCAATCATTTCTTGATAACTTTCTGTTTGATATTTACATAATGCCTCTTGACTTAGCTTTGAAACCTATGCTGTGTTTGGTCTGTTTCTTAGAGAATGAGTTCTAGTAGGAAGACTCTTGGTCCCTATTGAGCTGCTACCTGATTTGTCCAACGTGGTTAATTAGGCATTTATACTATGTAGAGAGTAAAGTGGGGTCAACAGAGCAAGTGCTTTTCCAAAGCAACCAAGTGGGGGAACCAGGAAGAGAGTGTCAGATTCTTTCACCCACCCTGAAAAGATGAGCCCTGGGTGGCTCACAGAGCTGTGGAAGCTTGAAAACTACTGCAGCCAATCTTGTCAGAACATTTGTTTTATCGTTTTGGGTTTCTTACGAATTAGAGTTGTTTTCAGCCCTGGAAACAGTCTTTCATTGTGATGCGTTAGATAAGGAAGCAACCTGGACTTGCAATAGTAGTAGTAGTCGTAGTAGTAACATACGTTGTAGGATCACCCTGTCCACTGGATTCACAGTGAAGTCATACATATCCGTGTATGTTGGAGTCTCTTTGTACGCACATTTCATGAACTCACCTTTAACCATATGTGCCTGGCCAAAAGAAAAAGAGGGAGAGAGAAACAGCTTAAGTAGTGCCAGTGATTCTGCCTGCCCTCTTACTCAGTGCTTGTGCATGTGCCCTGGAATAAGCTTGGGTGGCAGGTGGAGTCTGCGGCTGCCGCAGTTATTCTTTGTTCTGGGTACCTCTCCAGTGAGCATCTCCAGTGAGCATCTTGTCGGACTGCACATCTAGTGGTTATAGTTACAGCTTGCATTCTTTGTCCAGTACAGTCCCCAAATGCAACCATCTTGTGCTTAATTGTTGAAGCGGCTGTAGTGTTGGAGGGGAGAAACTGATCATGTTGAACTTGCAGAGACTGTGGTGCTGTACTTTCTGAGCAATTTTAGGGATTTTTAAAGTAGTTTTGTGAGAATTTGATTTTTGCTTTATGCTCAGACTTTAGAGCCTGACCACTGCAAAAGATGCTACTTTAGTATTGTTATGTCTTAACACATGCTTAAATCATTTTATTAAAATCATACACGAATATGATAAATAGTACAGAAGCACTTGGGAAGACAAAAGTCCTTTGTCTTATGGTCAGTCTCATTCTATTTCGTTTTACTTTTATAATTTTAGATAATTTGCTTAGGTCTCTATTTCTTGATTTCTTTATCCTCTGATACAAAAGATGAGAATGCTACTGACAGGTTAAGATGAAGATTGAGCATTGACCATTTCATTTAGCGACATGGTGGCCATCCGAGACCTGGATGAGCAGTTTTGGTGGGGTGGGAGGGATGCAGGCCTGACTGGGATGGGTTTGCTAGAGGACGGGAAAATGGGATCTGAGACAGTGAGTGTAGATGACTCTTTCTAGGAATGTTGCTTTAGAGGGGAGCAGAGAAATGAGACGTTAGATGGAGAAGAATATGGAGTCAAGAGAAGTGTTTTGGTTTTGAGATGGGAGAAATAACAGCATGTTTGTATGTTGATAAGAATGATGCAGCAGGGACTTCCCTGGTGGCACAGCGGTTAAGAATCTGCCTGCCAACGCAGGGGACATGGGTTCGATCCCTGGTCCAGGAAGATCCCACATGCCTTGGAGTAACTAAGCCCGAGAGCCACAGCTGTTGAGCCTGTGTGGTGCAACTACTGAAGCCCACTCGCCTAGAGCCCATGCTTTGCAACAAGAGAAGCCACCATAATGAGAAGCCAGCACACTGCAACAAAGAGTAGCCCCCATTCGCCACAACTAGAGAATGCCCACCTGCAGCAACAAAGACCCAATGCAGCCAAAAATTAATAAATATTTTAAAAAAGAAAAAAAAATTATACAGCAGAGGGGAGGCTGATGATGATACGGGGGGCAGGGGGAGGGGCAGGGATATCTGCTCTAGCAACATCCTTGAGGAGGGAAGTGAGATGGAACTCGGGCACGAGAATGGGGGCCTTTGACAGTCGTGGGGACAGTTTAACCGTAGTGACAGGTGGGAAGACAGTATATACATAGACTCAGATAGGTAGGAGTCTCTGAAAATTCTTTTTTGATAGTTATATTTTCTTTAAAGTAGAAACCAAGGTCAAAAATTTCAAATGAAGAGTAGGGGAGGAGGTGGTAGAAATTTCGAGAAGGTATGAGGTAGTCATTCCATCCTTCTTCCACCACATTTTTACATTCTGCCCTGCAGCTTGCACCCGAGGTTCCCGTGCTCTATCCACGTATTGAGCTAGGAGTTGAAAACCAGTCAACTGCATTTACAGTGTGTTATTGTCTTGTAAATAAGGGTATAACATCAGGGCAGGGAAGAACTGGAAAATTACTTTTTCTTTCCTGTGTGTTCAGGGGCCTGTCTCCCAGGCCACTCGACGGAGAATGTTCCTAGTTTAGCACAAGTTCCTAGTTGCTAGTTCAAGTAGATCTTTTATAACCCTCCATCAGTTGCTTAAAATCATGCCATATTTTAGCTTGCTTCACATTTGGACTGTTTATCTGTTATAGAATTTTTTCCCTAGGTCTCTACATTTCCTTTTTTTTCCCTCTTATGGCTCAGTTTTGTCATCTCAATCTTTCTTCCCCCAAACTTTAAATCATGTGGTCTCTCCTCTTACCTTTTCCTGGTTTGAGTGGGTTGTTCTCTGGGTCTAGTGCATTGGGCCCTCCTGGGACTTCCTTTCTTTGCTTTTCTCTGGTGGAGCTGTGCTCTGGCCCTCTTGTCTTCCTGTATCTTAGTTTTTCAATTTGTTGCCAAACATACATGGGGAGTCAGTTATCTGATTTCTTGTAGATTTAAAAATGCTCTGCCCTCATTCGTCATTGATATGTTCTTCATGGATTGGGTATAAATTTCTGGGTTGAAAATGACTTTCTCTCAGAACTTGAAAGTACTGCCCTATATTAGTTTCCTATTGTCACTGCAACAAATTAGCACAAGCTTGGTGGCTTGAAGCAGCACGGCTTTATTATCTCACAGTTCTGGAGGCCAGAAGTCCTAAAATCCAGGTGTCAGCAGGACTGTGCTCCTTCCAGAGACTCTGGGGGAGCACCGGTTTCCTTGCTTTTTCCAGCTTCTCGAGGCTGCCTGCGTTCCTTGGCTCATGGCTCTTTTCTATCTTCAAAACCAGCAATCCCATCACACCAAGCATTCCTTTTCTGACTCTGACCCTAACTCCTCTCTCTTGTAAGGACCTCGTGGTTACATTGCATCCACCTGGCTAATTCAGGATCCTCTCAATGGTTCTGGGGATTAGTATGCGGACGTCTTTGGGGGCCATTGTTCGGCCTACCACATGCCCTGTTGTCTTCTGTCATCCAGATGTTGTCCAAGAGAAGGCGGTTGCTGGTGTGAGTCTCATTCCTTTGTAGGTGACTTGTTTTTGTTCTCTGGAAATGTTCTCTTTATTCTTGGTTTTTGGAAATTGCCTGAGGAGATGTCTGGGTGTGGGCCCTTTGCTATTCATGGTGCTGAGTACTCACCAAGCCCTTTTGGTCTGAAGACTGCATGGTCTTTCCGTTTTGGGAAAAATCTCCTCTAATATTTCTTCAAGAATTTCCTTCCCTCCGTGATCTATGCTCTCTTTTAGATATTCAACTGGATTAGTGTTATTTTGTCTCTTTGGTGTTTTTTTTCTAACAAGTTCCATCTTTTTGTGATTTTCTGTGTCTATGTTCGGAAAGATTTTGAGTTTGATTTCCTAGTTTGTTTTTTTTTTTGCAATTATATTTTTAATATCTAAATGGTCTTTTGTTTTCTGAGTGTTCCTTTTCTATATAATTAATATACTCAGAGTATATTATGTACATTTAAACTTCTTTTGCTTTGTTTATATTCACTTTAAAATTTTTATTTATTTTCTTTTACAAAGAGTTTTATTGAGATATAATTGACATACAATAAACTGCATATATTTAAAGTGTACAATTTGATATTTTTTTTCTTATTAATCATCTATTTTACACATATTAGTGTATATATGTCAGTCTCAATCTCCCAATTCATCCCACTCCCCCCGCATTCACTTTAGTTCTTAAAAGTATCCCTGTCTCCACCAGTTTTTATGTTTACTCTGGACCTTTTTTCCTGTCTTTAAAATTTTTATCCAAGTTATACATGTATATAATTTAAAGAGTCAAATAATTCTACAAAGCTTGTTTTGAAAACTGGAATCTGCTGACTGTACACTCCACTCCCTTCCCATACATAACCCACACTCCTAAAGCAACAATTATATTTTAAATTATTATTATTTTTTGAAGTCATGAGTTTATTTCTATATCTCTGTATCTCTGATATATTTTGTTTCTACTAGATTTTTCAGTTTTAGGCATCACTTATTGACTCCTCATTATGAAAATGAGGGTTTAGCCCTTGTTCCTCCTACACTCATGCACACTTTCTGTCCCTTCCTGGTTATATTGTAATTTGGTTAGATCAATAGTCAGTGTTTGCATTATTATGTCTGTGTAAACACTGTTCACAGCTGAGACCTGTAATATACGTGCCATGATTATTTTTCCTTTCCCACACATCATTTTGTTTTCTAGAGTTAATAATTGTTACATTTTTGTTTATTTTGTTTTCTATCCAGTAATTCAAGCCTGAACTTTTCTCTAGTTGTCTAAGTCTCCCCTCAAGATAATCAGTTGCATCAGCTCTTCTGCCAGCTTACCTTCCTAAAGCAGTCTCTCCCAGAACCTTTTGCCCTGCTCTAATCTGGACCGTTTACCCTTCTCTGGTGTCTGGCTGTCATGCTGGCATCTCCCTTCCCCACCATCCAGGAGATTACCTTCACTTCCTGCTTCCGTGGATCTCCTCGTCAGGATCTTTCTTGGCGTGTTCCCTTATTTTGGTGAAGCACACCCTCTAGTAGCTTGCTGAGAAAGGGTGCACGAGAGGGAAACTTTTTTAGACCTTGAGTGTCTGAAAGCACCTTTACTGTATCATCACGATTGACTTGCTGACTGTGTATAGAAGTCTATGGAATATTCCCTTGCCTTCCACGTTCCGTAGTTGCTGTTGATAAGTCAGAAGCCATCCTGATCCCTGATCTTACTGTTTTTTCCTCCCTGTTTTGAACTCTTTGTCCAAAGAATTCTGGAATTTCATGATGCTGCCCCGCGGCATGGATGTTTTCATCATTGTGCAGAGTGCCTGCAGGCCTTTTCAGTCCGGAGACTCGTATCTTTCAGCCCTGGGAAATTTTCTTGAAGTTATTTTGTCAGTGATTTTCTTCCCTCTTTCTCTTCTCTTTCTGGAAGGCCTATCATTTGTTGTTAGACTTTCCCTCTGATTTTTTTCTTCAATTTTCCAGTTCTTTCTCTGTTTGTCTTTTCTCTTTTCCCCCCTACTTTTTAATTAATTAATTTAGGCTGCATTGGGTCTTTGTTGCTGTGTGCAGGCTTTCTCTAGTTGCGGTGAGTGGGGCGCTACTCTTCATTATGGTGCAAGGGCTTCTCTTGTTGCTGAGTGCAGGCTCTAGGTGCATGGGCTTCAGTAGTTGCAGCAATCAGGCAGGTGGGCTCTAGAGCGCAGGGTCAGTAGTTGTGGCGCACAGGCTTAGTTGCTCCATGGCATGTGGGATCTCCCTGGTTCAGGGCTCGAACCCATGTCCCCTGCATTGGTAGGTGGATTCTTAACCACTGTGCCACCAGGGAAGTCCCCCCCTACTTCTTAAGACATTTCCTCAGGTTTGTTTTCTCATCTATTGAGTATTTTTATTTCTCTGGGGATATACCTGATGCGTGTGTGTGTGTATGTATGTATATATATGTGTATTATATATATATGTATATATACACACACACACATTCTTAAGAGTTTTTCCTGCGTAGTCTATTTCCTCCAAGCTGCTTTCTTTTCTTTCGTTTTAACCTGGGTGTAATATGTTAGATGTTTTCTTCAAATATTTGGTGATCTTTTGTCCGCTGTTGACTTCAAGAGTGGGGTACTCAGAAGCTGATTAGCAGCTATGTGTGTTTGGATGAGGCTCTTTGACTGTGGTTTCCATTGTAAAGTAATCTATCTGGGCCGTGTGGGGAAACCTCCATGTCAGTATCTTTAGATCTCTGCTCTTTATGGGATCTTAGTTGCTAGAGGGCTTCTAATCTCCTGCCTGGCTGCCAGCATTGCCGGAGGCCGGTAGGCTGGGGGTCTCAGCATTCAATCTGTGAACGTCTGCTTATTCCCCGTTTCGAAAATTATGCCCTTGCCTCAACTGTGTCTGGTGCCCCCCTGTTCAGAGACCCTATGTTTAACTCTGTTCAAAAGATAAAGCTTTAAACATCTGCGTGAGTAAAGAGATGTGTTGACTGTAGCCCTGCCTTCCTCTATTCTAGAAGTGCCTGGCACAGCTAGTTCTTGACTCTCCTGGGGTTGTTTTTGTGGATTGTGAGGGGATTGCTTCCTGTTTTTCACTGCCAACGCCAGAGTCAACTTAGCTCAGGTTTGCTAAGTTGGTTATTTGTCCATCTGCTTAAAAAAAAAAAAATGAAAAACTAGTTTATTGAGGCATAATTGACGTACAATAAACTGCATATAGGTCCCCTCTCTCTGCTGCCCTGTAAAGCAGCATCCCTGGAAGGAGTTGTCTGTACTCGCTGTCTTGGGTCCCTTCCCCTTGTTGTCTCCTGAATGCGTTCCAGTCAAGCCCGTATCCCTCTCGCTCCACCAAAACTGCTCCTCAGGGTCACAGGTGACCACCATGTTGCTGAATTAACTGGTCAGTTCTCACTCCTCGTCTTATGTAACCCGCCGGCAGCATCTGTACAATTTGGCCTCTGTGTGCACCCGTGAAACCATCACCACCCTCGAGCTCAGGGTGTGATCCTCTTCCCCAGACGCTCCTCAGCCTCTTTGTGATCTCTCTTTCCACCCCTCCCATCCCTCAGCAGTCACTAATCTACTCCCTGTCACTATTGATTGGTTTGCATTTTCTAGAGTTTTATATACATGGAATCATGCAGTTTGTACTCTTTTTGTCTGTCTTTCACGCTGTAATTATTTTGAGACTCAGCCGTGTTTTCGCCTGTGTCAGTAGTCCATTGCTGAGTAGTCTTCCATGATGTGGATAGAGCACATTTGCTTTGTTTTGTTTCTGGTTTTTAGCTGTTACGGATACAGCTGCCATGAGCATTCGTGTGCATGTGTTTGTATGGACATATACTTCCACGTCTCCTGGATAACTAGGCAGGGAATGGCTGGGTCACATGGTAAATCTGTGTCGTTTTCATAGAAACTTCCAAGCTGTTTTCTAAAGTGGTTACACCATTTTACAATCCCACCAGCAGTGTATAAAAGTTCTACTTGCTTCACATCCTTATTAACACTTGGCATGGTCAGTCTTTTTAATTTCAGATATTCTAATAATCATGTAGTCCATTGGCATTTTAGCTTAAAAAACTTAGCTGCTGTCATCTCTCTCATCCAGGTGTACCTCGGAGATATTGCAGGTTTGTTTCCAAGCCACTGCAATAAAGCAAATATCGCAGTAAAGTGAGTCATGTGAATTTTTTGGTTTCCCAGTGCATATAAAATTATGTCTGCACTATACCATTAAGTGTACAATAGCTTTATGTCTAAAAAAAATCTACATACCTTAATTAAAGAACGCTTTAGTGCTAAAAAACACTAACCATCATCTGAGCCTTCAGTGAGTTGTAATCTTTTGGCCGGTGGGGGTTCTTGCCTTGATGTTGATGGCTGCTGGCTGATCGGGGTGGTGGGTGCTGAAGGTTGAGGTGGCTGTGCTAGTTTCTTAAAATAAGACAGCAGTGAAGTTTGCCAATCTATTGACTCTTCCTTTCACTGATGACTTCTCTGTAGCGTGCAACGCTGTTTGATAGCATTTTACTCACAGTAGAACTTCTTTCAGAACTGGAGTCAGTCCTTTCAGACTCTCCCACTGCTTTATCAACTAAGCTCATGTAATGTTCTAAATCCTTTGTTGCCATTTCAGCTGTCAGTCAAATTCGCGGTCTTATATGGGCATGCTTGTGGCACTCCAAAACAATCACAGTAATAACATCACAGATCACTGATTACAGATCACCATAACAAATATGAAAAGAATGAAAATGTTTGAAATATTGCAAGAATTACCAAACTGTGACACAGAGACATGAAGTCAGCAAATGCTGTTGGAAAAATGGTGCCTGTAGACTTGCTTGATGCAGGGTTGCCACAAACCTTCAAGTTGTAAAAAACACAATATCTGCAAAGTGCAAGGAAGCAAGGTATGCTTGTACTTTGTCCTTCTTTTGTGGGTTTATTCCTTGTAAATTTACTTTAGCCAGTGAAATAGAGAGTTCAGAAATAGAGTCTCACAAATATAGGCAAATTGGCTTTTTAAAAAAATTTTTAATTTAATTTATTTATTTATATTATTGGCTGTGTTGGGTCTTCGTTACTGCACACGGGCTTTTGCTGTAGTTGCTGACAGCTGGGGCTACTCTTCCTTGCAGTGCGTGGGCTTTTCAGTGCGGTGGATTCTCTTGTTGCGGAGCACAGGCTCTAGGTGCATGGGCTACAGTAGTTGCAGCACGTGGGCTCAGTAGTTGTGGCGCATGGGCTTAGTTGCTCCTCAGCATGTGGGATCTTTCCGGACCAGGGCTCGAACCTCTGTCCCCTGCATTGGCAGGCAATTTCTTAACCATTGTGCCACCAGGGAAGCCTGGCAATTGGCTTTTTACAAAGGTGCAGAGTCAGTTAGTGGAGAAAGGTTAGTCTTTTCAACAAATGGTGCTAGAACAATAATACATTCATTTGCAAAAAAAAACTTCAACCTACAGCTCATACTTCATACAAAAATTAACACTAAATAGGTCATCTACTTGAATGTAAAATATAAAACTATAAAGTGGTTTGAAGAACACATGGGAAAAAAATTTTCATGAGCTTTGGTTAGAGAGAGTTCTTAGATCATCAAAAGTGTAATCCATAAAAGAACAAATTGGTGATTGGACTAAATCAGAATTAAACCTTTCGCTCTGTGAAAGACGCACTAACAGAGTGAAAAGACAAGCTACAGACTGAAAGAAAATATTTGCAAATCACACATCTGACAAAGGATTTGTGTCCAGAATATATAAAGAACTCTCAAAACCCAACAATAAAAAATACTCTTTAAAAAAAGGGGCAAAATATTTGAACAGAAACTTTACCAAGGAAGATATATGATGACAAGTGCATGAAAAGCTGTTTATTTAACATAATCATCAGTACTGATGAAAACGCAAATTAAAACCACAAGGAGATGCCCTTATATACCTATTAGAATGACTAAAAACAAACACCTGACAGCACCAAATGTCGGTAAGGGTGCAGAGCAACTGGAATTTCCGTGTATTGCTAGTGGGAATGCAAAATGGTATAGCCACTTTGGAAGAAAGCTTAGCAGTTTTTTATAAAGTTAAACGTATATTTACGAGATGATGTAGCAGTCCTACTCTAAGATATTTTCCCTAGAGAAATGAAAACATACGTCCACACAAAGACTTGCATGTGTGCTTGCATAGCAACATTAATCATAATCATCAAAGACTGCAAATAGCTCAAATGTACTTTAGTAGGCAGACAGATAAATTATGGTACATTACTCCGTAATAAAAAGGAGAAAAATATTGATGAACACAGAATCATGGATGAATCTCAAAGGTATTATGCTAGTGAAACATGCCCGTCTCAAAAGATCATACATGTACGTTAACATTCCATTTGTATGGCATTTTGGAAAAGGTGAAAACTGAAGGGACAGAGAACAGATCAGTGGCTGGCAGAGATTAGGGATGGGGGAAAGGTTTGTCGTCACAGAGGGGCAGCCCTGCTTTCTTCTTTGTTTCCTGTAAGTTTCTGTTTTCCTCTTCGGTAGCCTCGTTTCCTTGGAGTGTTTCCCACCTGTTTCGTGGTGGCTTGCCTCTGAGCCTTTCAGCCTGGCGTGATTGTGAGCATTTTGCTTCGGTTGAGGGAGGAGTGTGATAGCTGTGTGCTTATTCTCACGTGACTCTGGGAATATTTCTTACGGTAATGGGTACATGACACAGTGCTTCTAGGGATGGAGGAATGGGCCGCATCAACCTGTAGTGTCCTTTTTGCTTGAAAAATATATCTCTGGTACTAAAACCTTACCCCGAAGAGAATAATAGATTACGCAGAGCTTCTAGATTTTGATGTGGGTTAGAACTGAAAAATGAGATGTCTTTAAACTCCTTTTCCTCCTCTCTTAGATAAGTGATATAATGTGGTTTGGACACTCAGAGATTCCTGAGATTCCAGGTTCTGGTTGATGATTTACTGCAAAATTGCTTATAAATTGAAGTAGAAAATGTTTTGCAGACCTGGCAGCTTTCTGGCTTCACACCCATTTGTCACCCAGCATTTCCCTTTGTGTATAGAACAAGAATTAATTAGACTGCACTGCAGGAAAAGTTTATGGCTATAATTTATATAGGATGAATTTCTTTTTAAAGAGACAGCATTGTTTTGTTTTACCTATATATACATATAAGTGTGTGTATATATAAAGTGGGTTTTTTTCCTTAAAGCAGTGTCTGAGCTTCTGGAGTGAACACTCATTTTTCTGCTTAATGCTAGACGTTGGTGGGATAGATGCTTTTATGGTGATTGCTTTCTGATTAAACCGTTGGGAGTTTTGTTTCTGGTTTTTAAATTTACTGTATACTAGTGAGCAGGCCTCAGTTTTAGGTTTGCATTTTAGACATTGGTCAGAGTTGTCTGGTTTCCAGAGCTTTGCATTCTTTTGGTCTCTTCGAAGACTTAGGATTCTGTCTTTTTTAGGGTCTTGCTCATTCAATTAATGTTTTCATAATCAATGCAAGTCAGAACTTGCAATTTGTTCCTGATTTGCACATTAAAGAGCTCCATTAATTAAGAATCTCTGTGTTTGGCATGTTCCTGCAGGATCTGTGCATTATTTACATGGTAAAAGTGCAAGATGCAAGTTTCTCAGTTGTAGTGGCAATTGCAGTTAATCTTGCTTTTTCTTTCCTTCTTTTTCTTTTTTCTTTTTTTTCCTGGCTTGTGAATAACAATTAATTCACAACTCATTGAAACTCCTTAGGGATACATTGTACCAAAATAGGAACAAGTGATCCAAATGAGGGGGCCACAGGAAGAGCAGAAAGTAAATCCTTTGTTTAAAGGGAAAAAAAACCTCTGGAAGACTGTAGAGAATATATGTGTTTGGTTTTTGTTGGCTGTTTCACTTGGCTAAATGTAGGAGGTGTAATTCTGTTGACTCTGAATTTGCAGATTTTTTTTTCCCTCTTGATAATAGGAGTTGTACTGATAAATGAGGTTGCTTTCATAACCCAAATAACCCCAGACATTTAGAAGAACATAACCTTCATGCTTATGTCAAGTATGCTGTTTCATAATTTCCTGTTTTGAGTTGCTTTTTCATGAAATCACTTTCCAAAGTGTTTGAGTTCTGTTACCATTTCTTTCAGAAGCTTTGGTCAAAGCTGGAGGTAGTCTCCATCTTGATAACGTTAGATGGTATAAAAACAGTCGGAAAGGTGAAATCAGATCACTGGTTTAGTAGGTTCCTGCTTGCCAGTTTCAGCCATGGCTAATGCTTAACCTACTCATAACATATTTTCCCAATAGTAGCTAGTCCATCTTTAAAAATACTACGAGAAGCCGCAAAGCATTTTTTAAGAGAGTGGAGATGTTTTTTCCCCTGATATTTATGAAACTTCCTAGGGATTTTATGGGACTTAATTTGTCCTGATACACTCTTGCATTACAGTATATGTGTAAAAGCTTTACATATATGTATATATGTGCACACATATATATAAAGGTATATATAAAATCTTCACTGTAAAAAAAGTACATTAACAGTAGAGATGTATGTGAAAGTACTTCCACTTTCCTAAATCCTCATACCTCCTTCTCAGAAAAAACAATGAGGGGTGTATTCTTCCAGATATTTTAATATGTATATATTTTCTTCCACTATATGTACTTTTCCATTACTCTTTAATGGAAGTTTAACAAGGAGAGGAGATGAGGGGGGAGGATAAAAAAAATACAAAGGCTGTTATGCGACTTATAAATTATCTTAGAGAAAGTCAGTATGTCATGATAACCTTTTAGACATAATTCTCTCCTGATTATTATGATTATTATGTTTATTACCTGTCCCCACATAAGTTTGCCCGTATGACTTGCTTTGAAAGTTTGTTATGCTTGGACCACTACGCTTGACTTTAGTTTGAGTTCTTTGGTGATTTTTAATTAGCTCTCCTGTAGTATTGATTGTTTTGCTTGGTGTTTAGTCTCAGCTCTCCCAGATTCTGTTTTTCTTGAGGCAGTTGAGTAAATTTGCCTCTGGATAAATCCAAAATGCTGCTATTTTGAGACGAGTTTGTACTAGCTATTCATACTGTTTCATGCAAGGAAAAATTTTATAGGTGGAGAAGCTGTTCAGATATTCTTAAAGATTCTTACATCCTTAAGATGGAACATAATCCATGCTACATAAATGTCAGCGGTGGTGAGGGTTTGGAGGGAGGGCAGAGACAGATGTGCTAACTTGGGTAATTAGAAAGCATTTCCGGTGTCCTCAGTAAGACATAAGATAGAAGAGCATGAGTGAAAAGAAGTCAAAGTGACGTTTTGAGAATCAGGATGATTAATTTACTTCTGCCTTGGTATTTTATCACGCAAGTACAATGCTAGATGCCACTATCCTCTAAAAATAATAAAAATAGCTCCCATTTGTTAACTGGCACTACTCCCCAAGCACTGTATTAAGTTCCTTTTTTTTTTAAATTAATTAATGAATTTATTTGGCTGTGCTCGGTTTTAGTTGCGGCGTGCAGGATCTTCATTGCAGCATGTGGGATCTGTAGTTGCGGCATATGAACTCTTAGTTGTGACATGTGGGATCTAGTTCCCTGACCAGGGATTGAACCTGGGCCCCCTGCATTGGGAGTGCCGAGTGTTAGCCACTGGACCACCGGGGAAGTCCTGTATTAAATTCTTTACGAATGTCTCATTTAGTTCTCACGGCAGCCTGTGAAATAGAGGCTGGCTGATAACTGTGTTGTACAGAAGAGGAAATCAAGTCTTAGGTTAAGTAACCTGATTAAGGCCACACAGAGGCAAGGCCAGTACGAGGTCTGCTTTGCTTCACCACCTCTGCTCTAGGCCATCACCATGCACATAGTTTAACTCTAATATGTGTTTTGTTTTTTCCTTCTTTTTAAAGAAAATATGAGGGAGTAAAGAATTAGAATAAATACCAAAGCTTAAAGGAGAGATACGGAGATGAATTTGTTGTAAGACAGAGGGCTTAGGTATGAGTAGTAAGTGTATCCTTCAGTCTTTCTAAAGATGCTTCTGGGTTCTGCTTTTTCAGTAAGAGAGCTAGAAGGGCCCTTGGGGAATCAGCTGATCTAGCCCCTCCCTTTAAGACTTTTTTTAAGTGATAAAGAAATAGATAAATCTGTGTTTTTCTTATTATAAATGTGCTACATATTCATTACATAAAATTTAGAAAATGGCCAAGCGAAAGTAAGGAAATAATCTTCCTCAATCTCAGCAGCTAGAGTTATGTACTTTTAATATTTTGGTATATGGTATAAATATTTTCTAGTTTTCTTCCCCCCCTGTGGGTGTGTAGTTGGAACAAAAATGGAACCATATTCTATATTCTGTTCTGCAGTCTGTTTTTTTTGTACTTAACAGAGATCATGAATATTTTTCCATGTCATTAAATATTGTTTTACAGCATTATTTTTAATGGCAGCATAGACTTTCCATCATATGGCTAGTTTAACTAGTTCTTTATTGTTGGACGTTTGGATTGTTTCCAGTTTTTCATTTTTATAAATAATGCAATAAACATTATTGCTAGTAAATCTTTACTCACATATGTGATTACTTTGTTTCATAAAATAAATTTCTAGATGTGGAATTAGTGTGTGTTCTAAGGATATACACAGTTTTAAGGCATCTGACCTATGGCCAAGTCGCCCTCCAGAAGAGTTGGATCAGTTTACATTCTCACCTTCTGTATATGAATGTCAGTTTCCCTTATCCTTGTCAACACTGGATATTATCATTCTGTTTCATCTTTGTGACTTTGATAGGTGGAAAATGGTTTCTGCTGCTTTTAATTTACATTTAAAAAAATTTACATTTCCCACTTGTTTAGTGAGGGTAAACATTTTTTCCTTACATTTATTGGTCCTTGGTATATATTTTGTGACTCATACAGGGAAAATTTTAAATTAGTTCTAGGGATGAGTGATCTCCTTGTTAGTCTAATGTATGACCAGCTCTAAGTTCTCCCGCTTTTACTTTAATCTGTTTCTTTTTTTTTTTTTTTGGCTGCACCGTGCAGCATGCGAGATCTTAGTTTCCTGACCAGGGATTGAACCTGTGCCCCCTCGCAGTGGAAGCACAGAGCCCTAACCACGGGACTGCCAGGGAAGTCCCTATTTTAATGTTTCTTTTGATTTGATTATTCTATTGACAGGAAGAATTATATCTACCTCAGAAGACCTCTTTGTATTCTTGAGTATATTTATTTAATCTTAATCAGCTTAAAAAATTAAAGTGAAGTTTGTTTGTAGTAAAAAACAGTGCTAATTATTCCCCCCACCCCAACCTAACACTCCTGAAATATGTAATACGGATGGTGAAAGTCCTCTGTCTTTCCTGTTAAGAGTGTTCTTTAGAGAGAGCTGTCTCTAGCAGTTTGGTGTATATCCTTCCAGATACTTTATGTCAATTTAAACTTTTTTTAAAGCCATAAATGAGATTATAAGGATACGTTGAAGTAGAACCATCTTCCCATGTTAATAAATGTCTTACCTGTTCTTTCTTTAAAAAAAATACTGTGCTATCATTTTCTTTTTCTTTCTCCTGAAATGTTTTAAAGTACTCATCTTGTCATTTTGCCTCTAAATACTTCTGTAAATGGCTCTAAAAAATGGGACTGTTTCTTATGTAACACTGTCATCTCACCTAACCAAATCAATACTCTGTAATAGTCCTAATAATACGTCCACTCCATACTCAGATTACTTCAGTTATCCCCCAAAGTATTTATAGTTTAGTGTATTCAGGTCAAATTCTATTTATTCTTATCCTTTTCAACAGCTGCCCAGAAAGTTATCTGACTAAACTAAATTGATTTAACCAATCCCCTCTAAATGGGCACTTAAGGTGTTTGCAGTTTTTACCTACTATAAACAATGCTAAAAATAATGTTTTTGTATCCACCTCTTTGCTTTCTTATCTGATTATTTCTCTAGGATTAATTTCTAGAAGTGGAATAGTAGGGTCAGGAGGTATGTGTGTGTAAAACTTTGATACATTTTACCAGATTGCTTTCTGGATCCCTTGTGCTAATTAAACCCTTATCAGTTGTGTGTGGAGAGCACTCCTTTCTTCACATTCTTACCAGCATCAAGCACTATCAGAAAAAATATCACACTGTTTTAATTTTTTTTTAAGTAAAGCTTTTTTTTTTTTTTTAATGTATTTGGCCATTTGAATTTTGGAGACTATTAATCTATTTCTTAACATTTTCTTTTTTAGGTTAAGCAAATATTCTTTTATCTTGTGTTACAGGACCTGCCTTCCATCCGTATGATTTGGGCTTTCTTGAGTTTCTCCACTTTGCTTTTTCAAGTGTGGGGACCAGATTTAGATGTAGCATTGTAACAGAAGCTCACTAGTGTTTTTTATCCTGTCATGGTACTGAGGAGGGAGGTTTGTTGGTTTTTTTTTAATTAAAAATTTCCTTTCATTTTCCAGATAGTTTTGATACATAACCCATAAGGGTACATTGATCTAGGAAATTAAAAATGTGCAGTTTGCACAGGGAGGTCAACTTGATGATGGGTGATGACTTAGAGGGCTGGGATAGGGAGGTTGAGAGGGAGTCGCGGGAGGGAGGGGATATGGGGATATATATAAATACAGCCGATTCACTTTGTTGTACGGCAAAAACTGGCACAACAGTGTAAAGCAATTGTATTCCAAGAAAGAGATAAAAAAATTATATTATGATATAACTTTAAAAAAATGTGCAGTTTTTTTAAAGCTTGTAGTAGTGTTTCATTTTCTTCATCTGTGTAATGGTGATATATAATAATAGTACATACCTGAAAGGATTGCTGTGAGGATTTAAATGAGTTGGTACATGAAAAGTGTTCAGGCTAATGCCTGTTACTTAGTAGGTCCTTAATAAGTGTTAGCTATTAATCTTAATAGTGAATAGTTTTTTTTTCCCTTAGGCTGTTGCTCTGTGGCCACAGTATTTGTTTCCCTCTTCTTAAAAGGGTTATGTAAATAAATACTAGTACTAGACTTATGGTTAGTTCTTTGAAGATTTGAAATGTCAGGAAATGTACACACAGAAAGTACATGTCAGGAAAAATATTAGGGTGTCATTTTTATTCAGTTATTCACTCAGCAACATGGAGTCTGCCATTTGCCAACACTCGGCATGCCAAGGTGACTGGTTCAGTCCCTGCCTCAGGGTGCTCACAGTGAGATGTGGAGATAGGGAAGCTGCTTTTAAAGCATCATTTAAGTGTTTTTACATGAAAGCAACCTCTCAGCATGTTTCATTTTTGGGTTCTTGAATAAATAATGCTTACCTTCACTAATATTAAAAGGAACACAAATAAAGCAATCTTTTATTTTCTAAGCCTCAGTTTATCCAGGTGGCAATAATGACTGTCTTCATGAGAATGCACTGCACCACGCCTAACAAAAATTGTTACTTATTTTCATGTCTGTACTTCTTACATCTGGTGCAGTGGTTTTAAGACTCTTAGGAGTAGCCTATACATCTTATAATTGGCGTGTTCAAATGAGGAAAAAGTTACATTTGATTACCTTGCTTCAGTTAACAAAGGGTCAGTTTGTTGAGAACACACAGTTATTGAAGGTAGCAAACAGGGAGTCCACGTTTTGTTTGCTTGTCAGCATTTAGATTTGGAAATGATAGTGTAGTTAGATGTTCTGGCATGTGACTTAGGCATCATTTGTCCGGAACTGAAATATTTGTCGAGTACTTTTTATGGCCGAAATGATGTGTTAGCTGCTAGAGTGACAGGGCGAGGTCTGTGTCACAAGCGGCTTACGACGTACACAGTACAATATGTGCTAGGGCGGTTGGTGTGAAGGATGCTGAGAGAGGAAGGATGAACTGTGTGGGAATGCGCATTTCTAGACCCACACTATATAGAGAATTTGGGCACTTGGTTCGGGACAGTTGACTACCTGTTTGTTTAAAGGCTCTTTAGTATGAAAGGATCAGACTATTTTATATGAAACAGAAGGTTACTTGGATTGTGGTTCTAATTTTATTTTTAACAAGTTCCCTTACTTCAGGGTTTACTTTAAACTTTAATAGTATTTTAAATTGTAAGAATAATATGTGCTTATAAAATATTCACACAGTTCAAAAGTGTATCAAGTAAAAATGAAAGTATCCCCTGTCTCCCTGGGTAACTCCTATTAGACAGTTTAAACAATTACCTGTAAATAAAGTTGGATTTTAAGTACCTCATGCTCTGAGCGTTCACCCTTTCTGTTTAAAAGGGAAAAATAAATTTCCGTTTTCAGGGAAGTACTCTGGAACAATGGAGGTCGTCTAGGAACTGTGAAACAGAAGGTAGCTAGTGGATTTCCGGAAGTACATTGATCAGTTAGATGGCTGTGTCCTGTAGGGCTTTTTAAGGATTTATTGACACACTTCATCAAGGTATTTGAGAGAGTATTCAGGGAAACCTAGGAAATTCTGCAGTTCTTTTCCCTTCCTTATAAATTCATGCCTGGTCGGAAATTACAGCTTGAGTGGGATGTCCCTCCACAGAACTCAAATGCGCACTATCTATCATGTTACTTAGTGCGGCAGTAATGTAAAATGGGGAGGGTTTTTCCTTTTGGTTTCTTTCTGTGAGGGGGCTCACCCAACATCTTTTATCCTATGTCTCTTCATCGCTCCCTTATTTCAACCTCCACTTACTCCCCAATTCCCCACATCATTCTTTTAAGAGAAAAAAAATAAGTTTTGTCCACCGAGTCCTCTTTCTTATTTGATTTAATATGTCTTGGGTTGAATGTTTCTCACGAAAACACTTTGCATTCAGAATTAGCCCATCAAACTGTTTTCCTCCACAGACCCCTGCACAGCCTGCGTGCCTGCCAACGTGGGGCCCCCTGAGGTCGGAAAACCCAAGTCTGCTTTTGGCTTAGTTGTCATGATATTAGAATATAAGTCCCCACGCTCTGCTTTGAAAAGTTGTCCTGGTGGTGATTTTGTACCATTAAAAAAAATCCTACTTTTGGTTCACACAAGCAGCCAACACCGTAGGACGCTACTGTGTTCTTTTACTGTTCCAGTCGAAACATGGTCCTCCTACGAGCACATCCATTTCTCTAAATCGGGGGACGTATGTGTGCACACACCTGTATATGTGTATACCAACATAGATATATAAAAATCCAGGTTGGACCCACATTGGAAGTGATAGCGGCTCATCCACACGGTGGGTGTTAAGGAATTTGTAACCTGCAGTGCTCTTTCTTACTGGTAAGGCCATTCTGCTTGGGGAATATAGAACAAGCCCAAACAGTAATACTGACAGAATTCGGAATTATGATACAGTGGAGCCTTCACGTAATTCTTTGTTGAAGAAGTTAGGGCCTAAATGTTAAGGCTTATTGTTATTCCGAGTTGATAATCTCTGCCTTGCTTTAATAATTTTTCCTCATGCCTGGGTAGCCCGCGAGTTGCACAATAATCACTCACACAGCTTTGTAATCAATGCCCAAAGTAATAGGATTCCTCTGGCCACCGGCAATTAATAAATTTGTGTCTTTTTTAAAACACTAGCAAGTCGGGCCTGAAATACGACTGACTGGCTCTCCTCATTTGCATATTTATTGCAGTGGAAAAATTCTTACCAGATGATTGATGCTGAGCCTGCCTCTTGAATTCCAAGCAGCACATTATTATGAAATGAAAAATGCCGGCCATACAGTTGATTAAAGTTGAAGACAGTGGAATCGGTGTTTTTTAAGATTGTGGGAGAATTAAAGGCATATTTTAATAGATGTTGACAAGAAGTGAACTAACAAAAGCAAAGCAAAGGATTTGCTTGAAAAGATTTAATCAAACGTCTTTCTTGGGGGATTAATTGCCGGGGACGACGAGTGCAAGTGGCAGGCTGGTGTGGATTTGAATGAAAAGTATTGTTCTCAGGCCGATATAGCGTGTGTCATTTTGACCTATAGTTTAGCTGTAGTTCTAGAGTTACTTTGGAAGGAGAAAAAAAAATGCTCTTGCAATCTCAATGTATATATCTGGGGTAGTAGGAGTGTGGGAGTTTATATATACTTGCACATGAATAATTGCATGTTTGCATATTTACTTTAAAAATAATGGTGTGGGTATTTAAAAACTGATAAGGTGAGCTTTATTTTACTCTATACATTCTCACTCTTCCCCGTTGTCCTCTATCCCCTTGCCAGAAATTTTACTTATTGGTTTATAATCTAATTAACGAACTGTATGTCCATGTCCAAACTTACTCTCTGCCTACAGTTTTATTTCGAACAGCCTAGATGAAGCAGGGAAAAATATAAAGCTGTTAGGTGAAAATGGTTTTTAGATTGGTGACATTTTATATATAGAATGCTTGTGTATGGGTAGCATGTAAATGAATACTTAATATAGGCATCTGTGAATACTAGTTCAGTCCTAGTGCTATAGATCAGAACAAGCAGAGCTTGAGATTTTTACCATGTGAAAGATGCTGATTTTGTGATGGTAATATACTTTCTCTTTCTACAGCATTAAAAAACTTGCAAAATACCTTAATGTATGAAAGCATTTGTTATTTTTCACCTTAATTCTGCAAGATAAACAGGCAAAGGATTATCTACATTTTATAGACGAGACCATTGAGACTTGAAGAGATTATATTGGTCCACTCAGTGGAAAATGACTAGTTAGCGATAGTGTCATTTGGAATACAGGGCTTCTGACCCTTAGTAAAGTACTCTTTCCATTTATTCTCCACTTGGGAAATTATTCCTAAAGCCAGTGCCCAGATGCTTGGGTTAAATCTTGGTAATAAGGTGAGGCATATGTCCTCCTTAATCTCCTCTTAAGGGAAAGCCCTCTGGAAGTGGACCATGTAGGACAAAATAAATATATATGTCCTTGACAGTCTCCATTTGTTTTGTAGCCATGTTCTAAGAGAGAGAGAGAAGATAGTATGTGTATCTCTGCTGCTTTTCTTAACTTTTTTTTTTTTTAATTTCTTTCTTTATTTATTGGCTTTGTTGGGTCTTTGTTGCTTGCTTGTGGTGGCTTCTCTTGTGGAGCACAGGCTGTAGGCGCAGGTTTCAGTAGTTGCGGCATGTGGGCTCAGTAGTTGCAGCTCACAGGTTCTAGAGCGCAGGCTCAGTAGTTGTGTCTTGGCATGGCGGATCTTCTCGGACCAGGGATCGAACCCATGTCCCCTGCATTGGCAGGAGGATTCTTAATCACTGTGCCACCAGGAAAGTTCCTGCTTTTCTTAACTTTTAACGCTGACGCTAATTGGGAGAAAAACTAGAGGTGAATTAGAAACTGTTGATTCCATTCCCTGTATTATTCATAGAGTTGAGCAAATAGAATTCAGCCCTCTATGAATGATAGAGTTTTTTGGCTTGGTTTGATTTGGGTTTTGTCTGGGAAGAATTCACTGTTGGATTTGAGCCTCCAGGAGAGAGTCTTTCCTCACCCTCGTTGGCTGTGGCTTGCAGGAGACCTACCTCTTCCAGCAAAGGATTACTCAGCATCTCTTCAGGTTTTACATAAAATCTCACTAAGAGGAAATGTGGCCCTAATATCACAGAGAAACGAGAATTGGGCTCTGGCTTCTGAATCTCTTTATAGGAGCTTGTCCATGTGTTGGCCACCGGTGACTTGACTTTGATAAACAATTTTTTTTTTTTTTGGTGGTTAGAAGCACAGAATTGCAGATTTCATCTCTGGTAGGTCTCTTGACACTTTGATGCATGGTGGTGCTATCCCTGAATGGAGCTTAAATACTTCAGGGCTACTTTCTGACTGGGTGAAGGGGTGTATAAAATGAGAACATATGAGAGAGTATTAACAGAAAGGCACACTTTGATTTACTGATATTGGCTCTCTGCTTTCTTGTTGGATTGATATGCTGTCTAATATATCTGCAATGGATTTTTTTAAACTGACTTGAACAAAATAAAAGGGCTTGTATAGCTACTTGAAGGTGGCTCTTAAAAGTAGTAGTCTTTTTGTTGGATGTTTTCACAATTCTTGGTTATGTTACATGTGAGAGTCAAATTATGACTTGCTTGTTGGGGGCAAGTAGCTATAAACATTATGGACTGCTTTGCAGCTTCTTCTCTGTGTGGTTCTTGATCTTATATTTTGGATCATGGACACGTAGTACCTAAAGGAAGTAAGGGACAGGCACTTGCTTTTCCTGCTCTTACAATTTTTTATTGTGGTGATAAGACACATAACATGAAATTTCCCATCCTACCTGTTTTAAGTGTACCGTTCAGTACTGTTAAGTACATTCACATTGCTGTGCAGCCAGTCTCTAGAACTTTTTAATTTTGCAGAGCTAAAACTCTATACCCATTAAACAACTCTCCACTTCCCTCTTCCCCCCAGCCTGTGGCAAGCACAGTTCTACTTTCTGTTTCTATGACTTAGACTACTCTAGGTACCTCATATGAGTGGCATCATGATACAATATTTGTCCTTCTGGAACTGGCTTACTTCACTTAGCATAATGTCCTCAAGGTTCATCCATGTTGTAGCACGTGTTGGAATTCCCCTCCTTTTTAAGCTGAGTATCCATTTGAAGGATTGTAGATGATTTTTTCTGTATAGAGATAGACTGGGATGGTAGAATTATTACTACTTTGGTCTTCGGATTTTTTTAAGTGTTTTTTAAAATTGTGTTAACATAGATATGACATAAAATTTACCGTTTTTAACTATTTTAAAGTGTATCGTTCAGTAGCAAGTACATTCACACTGTTATGCAACCATCACCACTGTCTGTTTCAAAAACTTTTTCATCATCCCAAACTGAAACTCCTAGATCCATTGAACAATAAGTCCCCATTCCCACCTCTCCCCAGCCCTTAGTAACCACTCTTCTATTTTCTGTTTCTATGAATTTGACTTTTTTTTTTTTTCCTGCATTGGGTCTTTGTTGCTGCACGCAGGCTTTCTCTAGTTGCAGCGAGTGGGGGCTACTCTTCATTGCGGTGTGTAGGCTGCTCATTGCGGTGGCTTCTCTTGTTGCAGAGCACAACTCGCGGGCTTCAGTAGTTGCAGCACACAGGCTCTGTAGTTGTGGCTCTAGAGTGCAGGCTCAGTAGTTGTGGCCCACGGGCTTAGTTGCTTCTCAGCATGTGGGATCTTCCCGGACCAGGGCTCGAACCCATGTCCCCTGCATTAGCAGGCGGATTCTTAACCTCTGTGCCACCAGGGAAGTCCCGAATTTGACTATTTTTTTTAGGTACCTCATGCGAGTGTAATCCCACAATACCTGTCCTTGTGTGATTGGCTTATTTCACATAGCCTAATATTTTCAAGGTTTAGTCTTGGGAATTTTGAAGACTGCTTTGCAAATGCAAAATTGATTTGTGGTTTCACTTTGGAGAACATGGACCCTCCTAAGATGTAGCCATTTCTAGAAAAGGAGGTGAGAACAATGGTAGATACTTGCATAGAATTTGGATGAGAAATTTCTGTGTTTTCATGGGCTTCGTTCCAAGTATTAGTGTCTCTTCTATTTCTTCAGATTCTTGCTATAACATACTTTCAAAACCTTAACTATCATGGAATCTCTATAAAATTCTCAATTAATTTAAAGAATTTCCCTATATATACATAATTTTACATTACCTTGGTTACACACTTAGCACATTTAGACTTTAAAGTAATTCTTGTCTTAAAATGATTATGTCTTTATTCTTTTCATGCTTCTTGCCTACTTGTCATCGTGTTTACACTTAATCCGTTTCCCCAAAACTGTCAGAAGAGTAATTCTTTAGTACTTTTTTCTTCTTCATAAGAATAACTTTTTATCTTTATATTTGGTGGAAAGATTTTTTGTTTGTTTTGTTAAGATTCAGAGCAACAGGTTGAGAATCTTGGTTTGGAACACAAGACATTTTGGATTTTTTTCAGGTAATTAGGTATTGCAGGTCCCCACATGTGGTGTAAATATGTACTGATTATAAAAGGATTCGAATGTGGCATTCGGAAAAGATATGATCAAGGGTCTTATGTTACTTTTAAATAAACAAGTTGTATTTTTATAGTCTTATATGGAGGGAGGCTTATATTGAGTTCCTTCTCACCAATCAGAGGAGGCCTTCTCAGGTAAGCTCTTAGCCTTATGTTGAAATGGAATGCTGCCAGCGTGATCTATTTGGAGAACTTAGTCAGAGTCACGTATTGGTGTCCTATTGATGAAATAGTTTGGGATGTAAAATAGTGAGAAAGCTACTCAACTGGGCAAGGTAGAAGCAGAAGAGATAGAATCAAATTCATAAAAATCACGTAAACTGAAGTTTGTGTGGACTGAAGTTAGCCTGGAATATAAAATAAAAATGAATGTAGGGATTGCTAAATGAGAGTAAGGATGCTTGTGAGATTACAGTTACTTATGGGAAAGCGGGAAGGAGTGATAGAAGCATAGCCAGAGACAGCTGGACACCTGTTAGTGATAAGAAGTATGGAAATCACAGGATTTAGCAACTGATTGAATATATTGAATAAGGGCACCAAAATGTCTGTGATCTCCTATGAAAATACATTAAACAGAGATGAGAGAATCAGACAAAAGGAGAAGTATTGGTTGGAAGAAATATTAGGGTGGAAGAAAAAAGTTTTGTTTCTGACCTGGTGTGTTTTAGGGAGTGATAGAGCATCCATGTGAAGATTTTCTTGGCAGTTGCTGGAAATGCGCAACTTTGATTATAAGGAGAGCTGTCTGAGTGCTATCAAAACATGACTGGTAATCAACAGCCCTGTTAGTAGGATTAGGCTGATAAGGAAGGTAAAAGTTCAGTTCTCAGAGGGCCAGTTTTTATTCCTTAAGTTCTTGGTCATAGACTGAACTTGATCCTGACCAGTGCATCCTGTTGGCTGTGAGGAGAACCAGGTGAGAACATACTCTCGGTGTGCAGATTTTTTTTTTTTTTTTTGGCACACGGGCTTAGTTGCTCCGTGGCATGTGGGATCTTCCTGGAGCAGGGATCGAACCTGTGTCCCCTGCATTGGCAGGCAGATTCTTAACCACTGCGCCACCTAGGAAGCCCCACGGTGTGCAGATTTTTAATACACAGTTCAATACAGTGGAACTTCCATATCCTTGGGTTCTGCATCCACGGATTCAGCCAACCTTGGATCGAAAATACATGGAAAGAAGAAATGTCAGAAAGTTCCCAAAAAGCAAAACTTGAGTTTGCAGCACTCCAGCGACTGTTTACATGGTGCTCATAATGCTTTTTATAGCAGTTACATTATATAGTTATTATAAGTAATCTAGAGGTGATGTAAAGTATGTGGGAGGATGTGTGTAGGATATATGCAAATACTTGGCCCTTTCACATGAGGGACTTGAGCATCCGCGGGTTTTGCTATCCTGCGGGAGAGGTCCTGGAACCATTCCCCGCGGATACCAAGGGATGAGTACACTGCAAACAGTAAGTCATTAACTTGGGTTTCTGTTTGTGAACAGGAGCTTTCCATAAGGATATTCGTTGAGAGATTGAATGAATGGGTGGCAGCTCACGCCAGAGGCAAAGGAGATCTCCTGGGGGAGGGTGGTGATGGTGGTCGGGGTCCCAGGACTAAGCTGTGCTCTTCAGGAGAAGAGAAGGACGTGCTTAAGGAGTTGATCAGCAAAGGGATAATCCAAGAGGTCAGGGGTAACCTGTAGAAAAATATCTGAGAAGGTAACACCAGAAAAAAATGATGGGTTATGATGACAGGCAGGGAGGGGAGTTTGTCACTTACTAAATCTAAGAACTCACAGTTTTTCGGAGACATTTTTCTAAGTACCTTACACATTGTTACCTTCTTGTTCCTCACAACGACCCTGGGAGGCAGGCACTGTTATTATTTCCTTTCAGGAATAATTCTGTATTTCAGAGAGTTCTTAGCCGCCAGCGGACCCTGTGCCCATCCCCTCAGCCAGTACTGCTCAGGAGGCGGCTGTATAGGCATCACCTACTTTGGAGAACAGTAGATAATGAACTGTTCCTTCTCTCTGCTTTATTTCCCAGGTCACAAGGCACTGAAAGCATTGTTGAGGTCGTTGGTAGATCTTCAGGAAGAGCTGCTTCTCCAGTACCCAGACACTAGATATCTGGTAGATGGGACAAAGCCCAAAGCAGAAAGGTATGGAGGGAATGGAACTGTGGAATTGCTTCTTTCCTTTTCATCTGAATGGTTTCCCATAATTTATGAAAAAGAAAGCCAGGTCCTTTCCAGACAGATATCAGACTTAATGTTAGTAAAATAGAGCCTCTTACATTTAATTGGTGGCCAGGATGGCGCATAAATTGAGAATTAGGTTTTGTATTTTTTTATGCACAGTTGTGCCTAATTCTCTTTGTAAGCTTCTGCGCAAAGAGCTTGCCTTCTTTTAGATCTAGCGAAATTATAGGTGAAAGCACATTTTTCATATGAACACTTAATTAATGTCTACGGATCCCTTCGTTGCCCATACGTGGAATGGCCAGTCACAACCGTCGACTTGTTAGTGGGGGAAGAAGCAGTTATTTTGAAGGGTGGAGAAGTTTCGAAAAATAGCAGATTTTTTTTTCCCTTTCTGAAATTAGCACAGTTGGTGAAGGTTCTCCCCCGCCTACCCCCTTCACTTGAGCCTGCTGCATAAGGTAGCTGCCTGCTGTTTTCCATTGGGCCTCTCCTCTGCTCCATTCCTTTCTACTGAATTAGTTGGAAGGACAAAGGAGAGGTGCTCACATGTAGTAAAAGCACTTCCTGTGTGCTGGGGTGGGTAGCACAGGGAGTGCAGCTGGCTCCGTGGCTCTAGGCTCTCGTACTTTCTCACGCGGTTGAGGGTGTTGCGTCCTAACTCAGGTTCTGTGGCCTATCCCTTTGAGTTTTCTTCACATTCTGCTTCTCTTCCTTTGGTTTGACTTATATTATTCAGCTTTCCTGAACAATTGGTTACAGGGAGACATATTTCCCTTATTGATTTGGGGATTAAGGTCATAAAAGTACGATTATGTGTTTAATTTTTAAAGACCCTCCTGTAACAATGTTCATGTGCATTTCTAATAGTGTTTTTAAGAACCTCATTTATATTTACCATCGGCTTACCTTTTAAAAAATATTTAGAAACCATCTTATTTTTATATTTATTTGAAAAGTTACATGAGTTTTTGTTTGACCTCATGAATGTTCTCTTCCAGCAACAAAAAATAGCCATCCTCACCTCTCCGGGGCTATTTAAGACGCAGGCAGCATAGGGAAGGCCCAAATACGTCTGGACTGCATGTGGGCCTAGGTTTTGATTTAGGTGACGTTTATTTACATCAGACTTGGTGTTCTTACTGGTTTTCCAGTGAGGAGGAGATTTCCAGTGAAAATGAAGAGCTCGTAGAAGAGAAGCAGCAGCAGCAGCAGAGGAGGGCCCCAGCAAAGAGGAAGCTGGAGGCTGAGGACTACCCCAGCTTCATGGCGAAGCGCTTCACCGACTTCACCGCCTACAGGAACCGCACGCTCCAGAAGTGGCACGATAAGACCAAGCTGGCTTCTGGAAAACTGGGGAAGGCAAGTGTGTGCGCCCATGTGTGTGTCAGGCAGGTCATGGCAACCTGAAGCAGATGTGAGAAATTGGAACTGCAGCTCCCTTCCATGGATGATGCCTCGATGTAAGAGTAATCATTTCCGTAGAAAAATTTACTGAACTCCTACTGTTGGGGTTTATACCATTCAGGCGTGGGATTTCAACTTTATTAGAAGGAGTATTTTATTCTAGAAATTGTGGCCTTGGAAATACAAAATACTTTGAAGAAATGGACTTTAAAACAATTATTATTAAAGGAGCAGAAGTTAATCTCTGGGTATAGGAAAGCAATATGATCTGCTTAGGACTAACTTTTTTTTTTTTTTCTTTTATTTCTGAGAACAATTACAGCCATTCACAAGCTCAATCTTTAACAGAAAGTCCCTCCTGGAAGGAGGATTGTCTGTTTCTCTGCTGACACAGAAAGATAGAGAAACCAACCTAGCTGCCTTCAGCAGAGACTTTCCACGTTATCTGACACTGGTTAATGTTGTTGCAGGGTTTTGGTGCCTTTGAACGCTCAATCTTGACTCAGATTGATCATATTCTGATGGACAAAGAAAGATTACTTCGAAGGACACAGACCAAACGCTCTATCTACCGAGTTCTTGGCAAACCTGAACCGGCAGCCCAGCCTGTCCCAGAGAGTTTGCCGGGACAGCCGGTAAGAGCTGTGATGCACGGTGATTATGGGAGCAGTTTCTAGGAGGCTGATTAACTGAAAACTCTGATCATCTCCTTGTAGGTATTCCTCTGGGTATAAGAAGTCAGAGAAAGAAGGGGGAAAAAAGCACTACTTTACTAGATTGTTGAGAAACTGAGAATATGTGGGAGGAGAAAGTTTTTTAAAAAATGAAGCTATTATTGTGTGTAGCCTTCTCTTAATTTTGAGTTTAATATGTCTGGTCATGGAAGCATTTGTAATCCAGTTTTTGAAATTCAATTTTAAAGCTTCTTCTTTAGAAACGCCAGTATTGAAGCTAATGTGTACTTTCCTTTGGGTGTTTAGATACTCCAGGAAAGGATCCAGAATTGGAATAGGCAGAGTCTTCTGTCTAAAGGAAACTCTTTTATCTATAGTAGAAATACGTACTTAATATATTTTTTAAGTTCAGAAGACTTTAAAATGAAAAGTAAAATTCCCCCAGTCTACAAGTTCCACTCCTCAAGTTTAACCAGTGTTCATAGTTGTAACATGTTTTCAGGTATTTTCTATTTATATCTGTAAATATACACACACATACACGCATATAAGACATATGCACTTATAAAAATATGGTTGTCTTTTTTTAACTAAGTGGGATGGGTGTGTATATATGTGTGTGTTTATATAAAATGTTTATGAACTATGTATGAAACCTTACAACTTTCTAAATTGTTCTAGATACTCTTTCTTCCATGTCATTCCATGGAGGTCTATCTCATTTTTCCTAATGGCTAGAGTATTCCATCATGTGGATGTGTACTGTAATTTATTCAAACAGTGGATATTTATGTGGTCTCTAGTTTTAGAAACAGGGCTGTAGAAACGTTCCTGAGCATTTATGTTTTTGTATTTATGTGAACATATGGATAGAATTCTACAAGTGGAAATGTTAAATCAAAGAGCATATGCATTTTAAATCCTGATAGATGTTGTAAAATTGCCTCAAGAAGGCTGCATTAATTTCTAGTCCCACCAGCTGTGTTTTCCAGTACTGAAGATTGCCAGTTTTAGAGGTAAAAAATGATGTCTTCTCATTTTAATTTGCGTGTATTTAATTAGAATGAGATTAAACATATTTTCATATAACTATTGACCGTGGTTTTCTTTTTCTATCAGGTGCCTATTAATGGTTTGCCCATTTTTCAGTTGCATTGTTTTTGTTCTTTGATTTTAAGAGCTCTTTATATCTTAAGGAAAATAGTGCTTTGACTGTTATACATATTATTTATAGTAGCAGCTATACTTATTTTGGTAACTTCATTGGGATTCACACTTTCCTTCTCATTGATATAGGAGGTCCTTCCTCAAGCCCCTGCCAATGCCCACCTGAAGGACTTGGATGAAGAAATCTTTGATGATGATGACTTTTACCACCAGGTATGATTTTTACACTCTTTTCTTATAAGTAAGGCTTCAGCATTTTAAAACAGCTGATAGAGTTCTCAGACCAAAAGGTAGCTTACTTTGGATGGATAGCGTCAGATAGGGAGTTAGAACTCTTGTGTTCAGAATTGACTTACTATGTAGTTCTGTATTTATTGCTTTGCTTTTATATTTTTCCTTTTGAAATGAAAATAGGTACAGCTACTTTGTTAGTTGCTGCAGAGTGTAAATTCTTTGTAAAACAGTTTCAGCTTCTTTGCATCAGGTCGTTTATTCTCTCTCAGCCAATTTTGATGATGTTAGTGGAGAATCTTTTTGTTTTGTTTGTTTCTTGTCCTATTACCATTAGATAAGGATGTAGAGCTGAAGGGCCGGGATCCCAGAATTCTTGAATTGCACTTCTGGGCCTGTTAACCTATTAAGTCTCTTCTCTTAAAACTTTTGTGCATGTGTGCATGTTCAAATTAGTTAAGCACGTATTGAGATTGTCTGCTACTGTTGATTATAATAATAGCGTAGTGCTTTGAAGACAGAAAGAATTGCTAGAGGTTGAAATGTGGTCCAGTTCTCAGTATCTCTTCACAGACATTCCTCTGTTCGTTCCCTGATGCTATGATCTGCTGTCGTTGCTGCTCTTTTTGATGATGGTGGTGACCGTTAAGGTATACTACAAACATCTGGGCTGTTCTAAAGGACTAAAATAATTTTCTGTAATCCTGGGTCTCTTGATAAGTCATACTTCTTAATGAAATGTGCTTTAGGATGTACCCTCTCTAGCTCTGGAGCGTCGAGGATGCTGTTCAGCAGTGATATACCAGTTTTGGTTGAGCCATTATTTATCAAGATGATTTTTTTCTCCTCTGCTGAATTTTTAGTGTTAACCTTGGCCGAAAAATTTGCAGATGCTTGTTGGTGATTTAGCCATGTTATATGTTGTATATGGAATACAAAGGCAGGAACTTAGGAAAATTACACTGTGAAGCAAGTAGAACAAGTGATTCTGTATTGGGGATGCCTCTGGTTTCGCCGTAAAAGAAAAGAGACTTTTTATTAATCTTGTTGTTCACTCTGTGATGTTCAATAAAATTATTGCTGTAAGTCTCAGAAGTAATGATGAGAGGGTATAGGCAAGAGGATTGGTGTGGCCCCAGGCGTTCCTAGTCGGAGGTCCTGATTCTTTTTTCCTTTTCTTCTCTTATTATATCCATTTGTCAGAAGAGTAGGGGACGCAGTTTTGTTCTAGATTGTCTAGGAAGTACCTGATACGGGATATTGATGCTGTATATCTGTGTGAGATCATGGGAGACAATCCAGAATGTTCCAGTCTTCATTAATTGAAGTGTACATTGTTCGATGGAAGGTGCATCATAAATTAAATAGGCTTAATAAAATAAACTGAAATTACTGGGAGGAAGATGCTTCCACTGACAATCCTTAGTCTAAAAGATTTTTTTTTTCCTGGCCTGGAGGTCTGCTTAAAAAGAAATAGCATTACTTGATTGGCCCTTCATCCCAATTAATAATTTTAACTTCGATAAATTCTGATTTCAGTTATGACTAGTCATATCTTAGCTTTTCCCCTTGCTGGTTAATTGGGGTGCTGGGGTTAATCTAAATTAAAACTTAAACTAATAGAGGTCAGCAAGGCAGCTGAAACACCTGAGTGAAACAAATGGGGCTGCCAGGCGCAACTTTATCTTGGCTGTTTCCCAAGAGGGAAGTGGCAGCAAATTGGAGTTGTTTCAGCCTTCTGTAAAGGTGAATGATGGGTGACACTCGTTAATGTACAGCATCTCCGGAAGCATTCCAGATTGCTTTGCTGCTGTACCAACTGCTGCCATCCATGCACAGTCAGTAGGAACTGGACCAGTTGCCAACATCTGGCAGCACAGCAAGGAACGGGTGCAAGTCTTGAAACCCCGCAGATTCTAAATATGGTGCTTAGAAGTGTGCAGGCTTTAATCACTTACCACTCTTTGGCAGCAGGCTACGACAGCTTATCCTAGCCTCGTACATCACATCCCGACATCTGCTGAGCCGCAAGGCAGCTGCACATTCATTTTCTTTTCTTGCCTTTTCTCTTTGCCTCCTATTCCTCTTCTTCTTCCCACTACCCCCTCTCCCCTCCCCCCCCGCCCTCCTCCCTTCAGTTTTCCTCCCCCTCCCCAATATGCTTCTTGGGAGAGATGATCTGTAAAGATTACTGCTTCATTGTGTGCAAGTAATTGTGGTGATGCCAGGCCCTTGACAGACACAACGTAGCACCTGTTCTGCTGACCTGGTTAATTTCTTCTGTTGAGTGGGATTTGCCAGAGATTGGAGCTGAAGCCAATTCAATGATAAGGCTAAAGAAAATGGCTGTATGTTTTCTGTCACCTCCCAATTAAATTGGCTTCATAAAGTGCTTTCCTTTATTTGTCAGGGTAGTAAGCCTGAGCTAAGTGTTGCATTCAGAAGTGGTACAATGTATCACAATGGGCCTGTGAGTTTTCATTTGTGTTTTTTTCATGTGGTCATGTGGAAGAGCTGGGTGGTGCATATAATACACCCCCCCCCCACACTTTTTTTTTAAACCATACTTGAAGCCAGACTCTTTGGGCCCATGTTTTGTAAGGAAGAGATTATAGCCACATTGAATTTTAATGTTTCATTGTAAGGGTTTAAAGGCTTACTTGGTTAATTCAGGTGTCCGGAGGCTTTGTAAATGCCCTCACCGCTGAGAATGGTGTTCCAGGTCAGAACACCCAACACATACACACTCACTCTCTTTGTTTCATAAGGGGCCTTAAATTACTACAACTCAAAAACTATACTTGCATTATTTAATAAAGGTGCGTATATATGTGTATGTGTGTATAAGCATATACATACGGGGGAACACTGAGGAATATCAGATATTGTAAGTAATTATATCGTTTTTGAGCTGAAAAGAACCTCACAAGAACCTGAGTGCCTGAGACGTTAAGGAACTTCCTGAAAGTCAGGAAGTAAATGGCAGCACTGGTACTTGATCTCAAGACTTCTTTTTTTTTTTTTTAATTAATTAATTAATTAATTATTTTTGGGGGGGTACACCAAGTTCAGTCATCTGTGTTTTTTTTAATTTAATTTAATTTTATTTTATTTTATTTTTTTTGGGGGGTACACCAGGTTCAAGCATCTGTTTTTATACACATATCCCCGTATAATCATCTGTTTTTATACACATATCCCTGTATTCCCTCCCTCCCTTGACTCCCCCCCCACCCTCCCTCGAGTCCCCCCGATCTCAAGACTTCTTAAGCCAAATCCTGTTCTTCCCACACCTTTATTTCTTAAATAGTTCATTCACCAGCCATAAAAAGACTACACTATAGTATTACAGTTTTCAGTTTGTAAATAACTAAGCTTCTTTTTCTTAGGACCAGAGGAAATATTATGTGTGTTAGAAAGTAATTTTTTTCCCTTTGAAGGCAAATGATTTATTGAACTGGTTTCTTAACAATTCTAATGAAAAAATTAGCTTTCTAGTTGTGTTATTGGTTTGTTTGGAAACTGGAGTTGCTGAAAGCCCAAAGTGGGCCCAGTGGTGGCGGTTTTAGGAGGGAAACCGTCCGCTGGCTGCAAACACTGCCGAGTCTCTCTGCCTGATGGAGTCAGTCCGCCTCTGGCTTAGCTCCTGTCCGCACTCGTCCCTGAGGGTGCTTTCACAAAATAGGAAGGCTGCAAATGACCCTGAAGGATGAGCCGTTCAGAAGTGTTTTCAGCATCCTGCTTTTCATTTTCATGATCCCGTTTGCTGCTCTTTAAGTGCTTTTAAGGTGTGTTGTCTGTATCCCCATTTAAAGTTTTTGTTTCTTTGTCTTGGTTTGCTTTTTTTAAACCATCGGTTGATTTTTGACTTGAGAGGCCTGAGTTCTTAAAGAATTGAGGAAGGACTAACATTTACTGAACACTAGTTATGTGCCAGCTCCTGGACTGGGTAGATAGGTTCTTGACTCACGTCTTTATTTAAGCCTCCCAGGATCTCCATGTTGAGATATGACTGTACTTAGTGATAAGCTGTGTAAAGTGACTGGTTTTATTCTTTTCATAGCCAAGACCTCAAACTAGTTTCTTGTCACCTTGTGAGGTATTTTGTTCTGAAAGGACTAATTGAGCTTAGATATTGACAGATCGATACCTGGATTTCTGAGGGCGTTCCTTGGGAGTTTGCATGTCGCTTCTAGCTCTGTTGAGTTTTGATCTGGTTTGTCCTGCCACTTTGAATTTAACCAGGAGCGTCTAGAGAAAGGCTTAATAGGTTCTGTTCTTTTGATGACCACTTTGATGGGTTAAATTTCTCCTTTCGTTTGCCATCAGGGCATGTCTATAACTGACCCTGCCACATGCTGGACTTTTGTGTCCAAGACATTTGATAATGCCATAAACAAGTAATTACCAATTCGGTGAACTATTAAAAGTCCAGAATGTTAAGAAATATAGAAGAGGCAAGCTTTCTGACAAGATGGTTTACCTTAATTAAATTGGTGAGTGATTAATATGGACGGCTGATGTGGTGGCTTTAATTGTATGCATTTAGATTGCATTGTGAATAGGGATGCGTGAGGCCATTCCTACGGTTAATGGAAGTACAGCGCTCTTGTTGGCGTGTTTCTTTCCAGTGGTTCAGTTGATGGATAAGAATATGCTCTAAGTTTGATTTGAACTTCCTTTTAATTTGTTGTTGGAAAACAGATCCCTTCTGTTCAGAGCAATATTTCATTTTTAGTTTGACTTGAAATGTTGCTGCAATTTGAGATGTGGATAGTGTTTCTTAAAATTTTGATAAAATTTACTACATATAGAGCTTTATGGTAACTTTAGAGAGAACGTATATATGAAGTACATAAATTTGAAAATTGAAACTATGGTTAAAGTTATAGCAGAGAGTTAATCAGGTAGGTTTCTTAAGACATAATAAAGGTGTTAAACAAACAGACAAACCTCAAACCAATATCAATGTCCAGTTAAACCCCAGTTTTAATAATTACAAGATTATTTTTTGACCACGTGTAAGAATTTTATCTGAGATACATTCTCGTCTCTGTGCTGCCGTTGTTGATCTGTCAGTGTTTAGACCCAAATACAATATCAGTATCGGCATTTGATTGCTAGCGTGGGCCCACTATTGCGGAGGCTGCACAGAACAGGAGGCCAAAAGCCACATTTTAAATGCAAGGTCGAGAAATTTCATCAAACAGCAGCGTCAAGGGAAGGCACACACGACTGGCCTTCATTTCTTTCAGTTTCCTTGCTTTAAAAAACACCGGAGCATGACTTCAGTACTACTGCTTCGTTTAGACAAAGGTAAAACCTCAGAAGAAAGCCTAAAACAGTACATTTGATGGAGCCAGCTAGGAAAGAGATAAGAATTGGCCCAGAACTATCGAAGAAACTTTTCAAATGCAAGTGGTACCGTGACAGTTTACCAGGCAAATATGTAGCCAAAATTGCCTTTTCTGTACTAATAATAAGCCCAACGTCAGCTGGCTGAATGTAAATTCAACACAGGATTCCAGCAGTGTTTTAGTAGGCCCAAGTGAAGAATTTGGCACTTTAGAAGTGGGAAACACTACCTGTTCACTAAAGCGGGCATGATGTCTTCTTGTGAAATTACATTCAATGTGTAGCTCCTTTAAAGTAAATTATAGGGACAATGACTTAGCATAGAAGAGGGAAGTTAATAAGCATCTTAAAAAATGTATGTGTATTGTAGATCTAGAATAGACCCTAACTGCTTTAAAGTTTGATAGCATCTTTAAAAATCATCAGTTCCAAACTGTCTTTGCACAAAGTAGAGCCTAGAGGAAGTAAGTGACTAGGATAGGATCTCCTCATTTAGGACATTGAAACCCAGGTGCTCTTGTTCCCAGTTTGATTTTCTTTCTAGCATGCTATGCTGCCTTTTGATCTGACACACTTAAAAATCCAGTTGAGCGTTTCCTTTTCCGATTTATATCTGTTTAGGAAATTGAAGATCCAGGGTATCTGTTTGCACTGTGACAATTCACATTACCACTTTTGTGCAATTATGAACTTCATTCATGTAACAGTTATTATGCCAGATGCTAGGTTTACAAAGACTAGTAAGACAAAACCCCTGGCCAAGGAATCTGTGTCATCTAACAAGAGCAGAATTCTCCTCAATTTTATATAGTCACGTAGCTGCTCTTTAATAGTATAACTTTAGTAAAATTTAAGTGGAAAAAATAAATGGTGCAAGAGAGCAATCAAGTCTTTGATGTTAAAACATACGTGTAGTTGCCTAGTGTTGTCATATCACAAATGCGCCTCAGACATGCTTTATCACACAGGTTTTTCCCTCAACAGACACCTGCTCTAATTCCTAAAGTCATGTCTCAATGACCTTTAAAAGACCCTAAGAGATACTGTTAGATATAAACTCTGGATAATAGTATAAATTCACTATTTTCCAAGAATATAGTCATTGTTAGAAGCCAGTACTGAGATACTGGTATCCACTGAAACTTGTTTCAGGTTAGAAGAGCATTTAGGGAGACAGTGCTTTGGGCAAGATCCCTGGTCTTCTCCTTACGTGCTGCAAGTAATAATAAATCCTTCTTTCTCCAGAGTGGGGGGTGAGGGAAATAGCATTCAGATTGGTGTTGGGTATTTGAGGGTTCATTTTGCTGTGGCCTACTTTTGTGTATTTTTGAAATTTTCTATAATAAAAAGTTAAGGGGAAGAAAAGGCTTCAGATTTCTTTCTTCCTTCCATTAATTGATTCAGCACATATGTATCTACTGTGTATTTATTGAGTAACTGTTGTTCTAGGCTGTGCTGTCTAATGCAGTGGCCACTAGCCACATGTAACTTTAAATGAAAATTGTAATCAATTAATTAAAATAAAGTTGGAAATTTAGTTTGTCAGTTATGCTAGCCACATTTCAAGTGCGGTAGCTACACGTGCTGCAGCACTTGAAATGTGGCTACCATGGTGGGCAGTACAAATATTGAGAAAAAGAGAAGAGATTCAAAGCCTGAATCCTGGGCCATTCAGATATTTAGAGGTGGGGGGGATAAGGAGGACCCAGCAAAGGTGTTTGAGCAGGTGAGAGAGAATAAAGGAAGAGTGATTTCCCAGGTTCCATATCAAAGTGTTTCAAGAAGGAGGAAATCCAGTACATTCCTGATACCAAAACCTGGCAAAAACATCACAAGGAAAGAAAGTTACAGACCAATGTCTCTAATGAATATAGATGTAAAAGTCAACAATCTACTGGCACACTCAGTCCAGCCACACATAAAAAAGTTTATATACCATGACTCGGTGGGGTTTAGCCCAGAAACACAAGATTGTTTTAGCATCAAAAATCAATTAATGTAACATACCATGTTGATAGAATAAGGACCAAAAGCACATGATCATCTCAATAGATGCAGAAAAATATTTGACACCCTTTCATGATAAAAAAAAACAAAACACCAACTAGGGATAGAAGAGAACTTCCTTACCTAGTAAAGAACATCTGTGAAAACCCATAGCTAACATTCTGTTCAGTGGTAAAAGACAGAAAGCTTTCCCCTAAGATTAGGAATAAGGCAAGGATGTCCACTCTTGCACTGGTATTCAACATTGTAGTGGAGGTTCTAGCCAGGGCAGTTAGACAAGATAAAGAAATAAAAGGTATAGAAATTGGAAAAGAAGAAGTAAAACTATCTCTTATTTGCAGATGGCATGATCCTATACATAGAAAATCCCAAAGAAGCTACCAAAAACTACTAGCTCTAATAAATGAATTTAGCAGAGTTGCAGCATACAAGATGAACTCAGAAAAGTCAGTTCTGTTTCTATATACCAGTAGTAGGCAATCTGAAAAGGAAATTAAGAAAACTGTTCCAGGACTTCCTAGGTGGCGCAGCGGTTAAGAATCCATCTGCCAATGCAGGGGACACGGGTTCAATCCGTGCCCCAGGAGGATACCACATGCTGCCGAGCACCTAAAGCCCATGCGCCACAACTATTGAGACTGTGCTCTAGAGCCCGTGAGCCACAACTATTAAGCCCGTGTACCGCAACTACTGAAGCCCACACGCCTAGGGCCCGTGCTTCACAACAAGAGAAGCTACTACAATGAGGAGCCTGCGCACCACAATGAAGAGTAGCCCCTCGCTCTCTGCAACTAGAGAAAGCCCGTGTGCAGCAACGAAGACCCAATGCAGCCAATAACTAACTAAATAAATACATTTATTAAAAAAAAAAAAACTATTCCATTTACAATAGAATCCAAAAGAGTAAAATACCTGAGAAGAAATTAACCAAGGAGGTAAAAGAGTTGTATGCAGAAAGCTATAAACATTGCTGAAAGAAAATTTAAAAGACCTAAATAAATGGAAAGCCATCCCATGTTCATGGATTGGAAGACTTAATATTGTTGATAGCATTACTCTCCTAATTGATCTACAGATTCAACACAATCTCTATCTAAATCCCTGCTGCCTTTCTGCAGACGTTGATGAGCTTATCCTAAAATTCATATGGAAATGCAGAGGACCCAGAATAGCCAAAACAATCTCGAAAAAAATCAAAGTTGGAGGACTCATACTTCTAATTTCAAAACTTACTAGAGCTACAGTAATCAAGATGTTGTGGTACTGGTGTAATGTTAGGCATATAGATCAATAGAATACAGTTGAGAATCCAGGAATAAACCTTTATGTTTATGGTCAATTGATTTTTGACAGGGGTACCAAGACAGTTCGATGGGGAGAGAATTCTTTTCAACAAATAACGCTAGGACAGCTGGATATCCACGTGCAAAAGAATGAAGTTAGAGCTCTCCTTCATACCTGCACAAAGATTAACTTGAAGTGGATCTTATACCTAAATATAAGAGCTAAAACTGTAAAACTTTTAGAAGAAAACACAGTAATAAATCTTCATGACCTTTGGTTCAGAAATAGTTTCTTAAATATAACAACAAAAGCACAAGTGACAAAAAGCAGATACATTGGACTTCATTGAATTGAAAACTTTTAAGCTGCAAAAGGAGTGTGAAAAGACCCACAGAATTGGAGAGAATATTTGCAAATCATGTATCTGATAAAGAACTGGTATCTTGAATATATAAAGAACTCTTAAGCTCAATAATAAAAACAAATAACATACTGAAAAAATAGCAAATTACTTGAATAAACTTTTCTCCAAAGAAGATATTTAAGTGACCAGTAAGGAAAAGATGCTCACCATCGTTAGTCTTTAGGGGAACGCAAACCCGATCCACAGTGAATACTGCTTTTCACCACTAGGATAGCTATAATGAAAAAAGGCAGATGAGGGAATTCCCTAGTGGTCCAATGGTTAGGGCTCCATGCCTCCACTGCAAGGGGCACAGGTTCAATCCTTGGTCGGGGAACTAAGATCCCGCGTGCCGTGTAGCACAGCCAGAAAGAAAACAAACAAACAAACAAAAAATGAAGAAAAGAGATGAAAACAAGTTTTGGGAGGATATGGAGAATTTGGAACCCTCATACATTGCTGGTGGAAATACAAATTGGTGCAGCCTCGATGGAAAATAGTTTAGTAGTTCCTCAAATCATTAAACATGAGAGTTACCATATGACCCAGCAATTCCACCCTTAGCGGTACACCCAAAAGAAGTGAAATCATAACTCCACACAAAACTTGTATGTGAATATTTGCAGCATTGTTCGTAATAGGCACCAAGGAAACAACCCAGATGGCTGTCAGCTGATGAATGCATGAACAAAACGTGGTCTATCCATATAGTAGAGTATTATTCGGCCATGAAGAGGACGAAGTACTGATCCTGGCAGCAACATGGAATAACCTTGACAACATTATGCTGAGTTCAGTGAAACAAGGGATTCACAAAAGACCACATGTTATATGATTTATGGAATGCTCCGAATAGGCACATTTATAGAAGCAGAAAGTGGATTGGTGGTTGCCTAGGGCTGGGGATGTTGGGGGTGAGATGGGGAGTAACAGCTGGTGAGTAATGGGTTTTTCTTGGGAGTGATGAAAATATCCTAAAATTGATGGTGGTGATGTGTGCATAACTCGGTGAATATACAAAACCATTGAATCGTACAATGTAAATTGGTGAATTGTATCTGAATAAAGTTTTTTTTTTTAAGAACAGCATGGCATAGTATGTTAAATGTTGCAGATAGAGCAAGTAAGATAAAGAGTGAAAATTGACCATTCGTTTTAGCAGCGTGGAAGCCATTGGTGACCTTCCCAAAAACTGTTTTGGTATAGATGAACCAGGTTCAAGAGAGAACAGAGGAAGAACAGTTGGAGACAGTGAGTGTAGATGGTCTGGAGGAGGCTTGCGCTAAGCCGGGGGGCGGGAAATGGGGCAGCAGAGGATTGGGAGTGAGGTTTTTGTTTGGTTTTAAGGTAGATGTCCTTCGTATGCTGTTTGTTTCCTTATGGAAATGATCCGGTAGAGGACAGAAAGCATGTTTCAGTAACGAGGTGAGAATTGCTGGTGAGGACACAGGTAGAGAGGGGTTGGTCTGATGGACAGTTCATCCTTAGGTATTGGGTGGAAGGCAGAGTGTGTGGGTACTCTTGTGGGTAGATGTGGGGTGGGGGCATGTGGAGGTTCTTATCTGAGTGCAGGGGCTGGAGGCTGGAGAAAAGAGGTGTGACAGAGTCCCTAAGAGAGCAGGAGAGTGAGTAGATGAGGAAACTAGTGGAATCGTCCGGTAGTGCTGAAGACCCACGTAAGCTTAGTGGAAATTATTTTAAAGTGAGTGAGGCCAGTTCACTCCTACTTGTCTTTTTTTCTTAGTCAGTTCAGCCGCATGGATGAACTGAGATTTAACATGGTTTGGGGTTTTGCTGAGGAAGTACAGGCACATGATCCCTTATCTGCAATTCCAAAATTCAGAAAGTTCTGAAAACTCATAGTATTTTGTTTGTTTTGGTAAGTTTGGTAGAGCACTGTGGCGGCAACATCTGATCTGAGTGGTTCTGAAGCTATCTAAACCTATAAGGCTTTATTTACTCCACTTAGTGGAAACGTTCGTGTATTTTGCTGCAGAAACATATTAATGTGTTTGACTTCGGGGTGCCGCCCCAGGCTCCTCTGGGGCATTTATGGTATATACACCATATCACCCAAAATCCAAGAAGTTCTAAATTCCAAGACACATCAATCCTCAAGGGGTTGTGAATCTGTATGACAAAGGGACAGCGTGCAAGGGAGTTGAGGATGTTTACGAGGAGTGACTATCCTGATGGACTGTGGAATCCTGTGCACCCGAGTACAGAGAGATGCGAGCATGTGGGGAGGGAGGCGGCGTACTGGAAAGGTGGCAGGATCAATGCGTTATCGATCCTTGTGGGGCTGAAGAATTATTGGAGTCTGAGTGCTAGAGGGGAATCCTGGAAAGAGAGGTTGAGGTTTGTTTCAGCTGGGCTTTTTAATCCTTAAAGGACATAATTACAGAATACAGGTTATACTACCCTTTTAGTTTCTTACGTGTGAATCCTTTTTTAGTAAAATCTTCTCTAGTTCTGAATGGCTTCCTCTTTATTCTTTCAATACAAATGATATACTGTATGGTGTCAATAAAAGAAACATTGCCAAAGGATGCCCAGAAGTAGTCAGTGATTGAGCTGGTGTCCCAAAGGATATATAAGCCCTCTCCTCACCTTTTTTATAGATAGAAAAAATACATATAAACACACACACCAGGACATCTGTCTGGTGACCCAGGGACAGAATACTGGAAATGGGGCTGTTGGAAGTTCAAAATAGTAGCACTCCTGGTACATCACTACTTTCGGTATAGATTAGGGAGAATGGCTTATTGCAGTCACTTAGTCCTGGTAAAATTCTTTTTTATGGGTAGGAAAAAGAAAGGAAAAGGAAATTGGCAAAAAGAAGTTCTTTAGCAGTCGAACCGCCTAATTCTCACTCTGTCTTCACACATCAGAGCCTAATACTGAGAGTGATTTACTTACACTCCTAGTTAATAATTAGACCCTGGGAGACACTGTAATTCATGCCTAATGGAACATATGGGGTCTGATGAGAAAGTTTTCTGTTTTGACTAATAAATTTTAACCCAAACGGCCAAGTCTAGTGAAATATTATGGCCTTATGAAATATTTTAGAACTTGTGCTGAGAAAACAGTGTGACTTTATTCAGCGAATGAATTTATCAACCCTTCCAAATCGCAGGCCTTAGCTCCAGCTCTGGAGTGGAGGCACGAGGCAGCGCTGAATCAGAAAGTGGAAAAACTAATCAAATCCTTAAAGACCAAGGGCACTGAGGCAGAGTTAGGCTGACTTTTTCAGTGGTAGCCTCTCGCTGTACATTTTCTGATTTTAGTAACCAAAGGTGGGTTTATCTGTAACTTCAGTAGTAAGATGCACTTGGATTTTCTTCACACCCTGATTTCCCTCCATTCTTCCCGGGGTTATTATTCGGGTAAATATTGTACTTGCTGCTGCAGAATTTGGATGCTTTTCATCTTTGATCACAGTATCTAGAACTTGACTCTTTCCTTTTAGAAACATGATTGAATAGTCAGTGTGTGCAAGGCAGTGTGTGGAGTTCTGTGGGAGGAGAGAATTTGAGTGAGACTGTACCCTGCCCTCAAGTCGCTTACAGCCAAGCAGAGGAGACGACGTGAACATAAACAGCCAGAGTGCTCGGCGAGGGGGTGATAGAGAATTCAAAAGAGGGAGAAACCAAAAAAACAGTCGGGGAGAATTAGAGAAGGCCGCAGGAAGGAGATGGCACTCGGTCTAGGCCTTTGCAGAAGGCTAGATCGGTTGACCCGTAGGATGAGGCTGAGGGGCAGGCTGAGGGGCAGGCTGAGGGAGAGGGGATGGTGGGAGCAGAGGGGGGTGAGGTGGTTGCAGGTCATGGAAGGGGAAGAGCAGTTAGTTGTCCTAATAGAGTAAATGAGAAAGGAGAGCATCGCTTTTGCCCCAGTTTATCATGGTCTAGTTTGGAAAAGTTCTGCAAGTAATAGCCTACTTTTCAAGTATTGTCTCACTATTTTTTGTGAATCTGCTGTGCTTTTTACATTTTTTTCCTCCCATTCTGCTTTTCCTTCATTTCGTATGTTATCTGTTACCCACTGTAGACAATCAGTAGAAAGGAACACCGAATCATGGTACTTGTTCACTGTTGTTGTTAGCAGCTGTGGTGATTCAGCTGTGGAAGATGTTGAATTTTTTGCCCCAAATTGTGTTTTGTGATTATCTATGAGTATTATTATCTGATGTTGACAAAATTTCTTTTTATTGAGTATTTACAGTTTGCTGAATGCTTTTTACTTTTATCATCTTTTAAAATCACAAATCAACTTTAGGAGGTACAGTTATTATGAGGAAACTGCGTCTTGCTCAGAGAGGTCAAATAACTTGTCCCAAACTGTGCAGCTAGTAAGGGGCATAGCTGGAATTCGGAACCCAGGTGTGTGAGACTCCAAAGCCCTGGCATTTTATGGACTCATTGGCAGATGTTTACAGTTGTATTGAACCGTGGGGCACACTCACTCACGGAATTGAAAGCTCGTGTCTAGAAGCATTAGATCTTAGAAAAGGGGAGGTAGAAACCTGTGCCTGGGGTTTGACAAACCTATTTCATAGATAAAAGATATTTAAATAGAAAATACTAGTTGAAATTAATTGAGATCTTTATTACAAAGATGTCAAGACACCTTTCTTACAGTAAAAGAACCAACTTGAAGATACTACAGAAAGGGTCAAAGTGTGGAAGGGGTCAAGGGTCAAGGAAGCACAAAAGATCTGTTCCCTCTCTTCTTTTCCCGAGAAGAACCAACTTTTTCCTTTGAGAAATGAGACCTGTGAGGGAGGCTAGATCGACATCATTTTAACAGTAAAATAATGCGAAATGTTTTAAGATCTTTTCATTCATTTGGATTATGTAGTTTTTTGTTTTTGTTTTTTTAATTCAGATACTCTTGGGAGGGTTAAAAAACGTGTAATTCCCACCCACTTAGACCACCCAGTTCTCTAGGCCCTGTGTGAGACTTCTGAGAAGGAGAGTATTGTTTGAGGAGGAGGAAGTACTGACAGTCAGTAGTGATAAAAACAAGGAGGTTTCTCAATTTCTTAGGTAGATAGTGGTGTTCTGGACTAGAGGCAGGGTATTACATAGTATGATTCCTTTTGTTTAAAAACAAAAGAACGTGTGTGTGTGTGTGTGTGGTGGAGTAAACAAAAATTTGGTATTTTCTGCCAGAAGCAATTTTCCCCCCTCTGTGTGTGTGTATTTATTGAGCTCCTTCAGTGGCCAGTGGACAAGGTAGAGTGGTGAGCACAGTCAGATACGTTCTGTGCTCTCTGTGAGGTAGACAGTCGGCCAGTGGAGGAAATAGACATTAATCCTGCCGTAATCCACTAATAAATTGTACGTTAAGTAAGGCAAGAACATCGTGTGAATGTGCATGGAGGGGTGCAGTTAAGAGAGGCTTTCCTTAGAAAGAGGTGATTGGGCTGAGATTTAGTGAATGGGTGGGGAAGGTGGGATGTAAGCTGGTTAATGGTTAGGGAAGCGTGTTCCAGGCAGAGCAGGTGCCCCATGGTGGGGGCGAGCCTGGGAGCATTTCAGGTACAAAAGGAGTGCTGGTGGGATTGGAGCACCGAGGTGGAAGAGGCTGGAGAGGAGGTAGGGGGGCCATGACGCTGCAGTAAGAATTGTGTACTCTGGCTTACTTGCATCGTGACAATATTGCTCTGACTGTAATGAGGAGAACAAAATGAAGGAGAGGCAAGCGTAACTGTTGGGAAATTGTTACACTAACTCAGGTGAGAACATGTCTGTTTTATCCTTCATTGTTTTCCCAGTGTGCTCCATGTTTATGGAATGAATGACAATGATAATAGCCTATACTTAATAGCCTATACTATGGTGCAAGCAATGGAGACATAGAAAAATGGACAGATTCATGAATTGGTGGATCACGTATATAAGACTTGGGGATAGATTAGATATTGAGTGTAAGGGAAAAGGAATTCCAGGGATAACCCCTAGGTCATTGAAACCTTGAAAATAGAATGAAACTCTTGGGGAAAGCGTATGGAGTAAGAATAAAAGAAAGCTGGGAACTGAGTCTTGAGGGATGTTAGCGTTTAATGTTTGGGTAGAGGAGCTGACCGAACATGGTGTAAACCGAAGGAGGTACCTCAGCGATGCCAAGAGAAGAGTGTTTCAGCAAGGTGAGAATGTCCAGCATCACTTGCTGCTTCAAGAAGTAGTGGGGGGGAGGGAAGCTGGGACAAAGTGAGAGAGTAGCATTGGCATGTATACACTACCAAATGTAAAATAGCTACTGGGAAGCTGCTGCATAACACAGGGAGATCAACTCGATGATGGGTGATGACCTAGAGGGGTGGGGTAGGGAGGGTGGGAGGGAGGCTCAAGGGGGAGGGGATGTAGGGATATATGTATAAATACAGCTGATTCATTTTGTTGTACAGCAGGAAAAAAAAGCCTAGTAGGGTGAGTTGTGACAGATGTCCGTTAGACATGGGGATCTGGAGACCTTGGCCTGAGATGTTTCAGTGGAATAATGGAGGCAAAAATGTTAGGTGGTATAGAGTTGGCTGAGGAGTGAGTGGACAATGTGGAAAGGGGACAGAGAAAAAAATAGTTGCCTGTGGGGAGTGGGTCATTTTATGGCAATTTTGTACTATAGGCATGGCCAGTAATTCCTTCCTGTCTATTTGAAATTATAGTATATGTGGATGTATCTTCTGTATGCTTCAAGTATAGTATAAAAATTGCAAATGACTCCTTTTGGGAATAATTTGAAAGACTGGAGATCCGAGAACTAAAAAATAGAGTAGTAAAGCAGGAGTTAGAGCAGAAATAGGTATATCTTCACTAAGAATTCTTGTGGGGGGACTTCTCTGCTGGCACAGTGCTTAAGAATCCGCCTGCCAATGCAGGGGACACGGGTTCGATCCCTGGTCCGGGAAGATCCCACATGCCACAGAGCAACTAAGCCCATGTGCTGCAACTACTGAGCCTGTGCTCTAGAGCCCGCAAGCCACAGCTGCTGAGCCCGAGAGCTGCAACTACTGAAGCCTGCATGCCTGAAGCCTGTGCTCTGCAACAGGAAAAGCCACTGCAATGAGAAGCCTGTGCATTGCAACAAAGAGCAGCCCTCGCTCACCACAACTAGAGAAAGCCTCCACCCAGCCACGAAGACCGAACACAGCCAATAAATAAATAAATAAATCTATTTTTAAAAAAAAGAATTCTTGTGGGAGCTAGAGAGGAAGCTAAAGGAAGAGTAAACCCAAGCTTTATGAATCTGCTTTTTATATCTACCAGTAAGAGAGGGACTGAAACACATGTAAGAGGGGTTGACTGCACTTCTTTCACGTGTTCTCTGTGTATTGGGGAGAGAGTTTGAAAAATCCTGACTCGGCGAGGCTAAGTTACATACAGGGTTGCCCCAAGCTTTTTTTCCATCTCAAGCATCTGTGGCTATGAACCATGGAAGCCTGAGAGGTAGGAATCAATAACTGTGGGTTACAAATTCAGAAAGTCAGGGAATATGAGACCATAAAACCAACTGCTTTAAAAATTACTTGGCTTTTTGATAAGGGCTCCAAAACAGTTCAATGGGGAAAAGAATTGTCTTTGAACAAATGGTGCAGTTGGATATCCACATGCAAAAGAATGAAGTTGGACCCCTACCTCATGCCACACACAAAAGTTAATTAAGATTGTAAACTGGGTCTAAATATAAGAACTAAAACCATACAACTCTTAGAAGAAAACATGGGAGTAAATCTTCATGACCTTGGTAGTGGTTTCTTAGATACAATCCCAAAGACACCAATGAGAAAAGAAAAAATTGGACCACATCAAAATTAAAAGCTTCAGTGACAGTCCACAGAAAGGGGGTTAATAAGGGACTGGTATCCAGAGTATATATAAAGAACTCTTTAAAACTCAATCATAAAAAGACAACCTAATTGAAGAGTGGGCAAAGCATCTGAATAGACATTTCTCCAAAGAAGATACGCAGATGGCCAGTAAGCACAGAAAGGTGATCAGCTTCATTTTGCCATCAGGGAAATGCAAATCAAAACCACAATGAGAGAATACCTTACACCCACTAAGATGGCTATAATGAAAAAGTCAGGTAATAACAAGCGCTGGCGAGGATGTGAAAAAGTTGGACCCCTCAAATGCTGCTAGTGGGAATGTAAAGTGATGCCGCTGTTTTGGAAAACAGTCTGGCAGTTCCTTAGAATGTTAAATGTAGAGTTACTGTATGACCTAGCAGTTATATAAACCCAAGAGAAATGAAAGTGTATATCTACACGAAGACTAGTACATGAATGTTCATAGCAGCATTATTCATAATAGCCAGAAAGTGGAAATAATCCAAGTGCCCCTCAGTGGTGAATGGCTAATAAACAAAATGCGGTATATACATACAAAGGGGTATTCTTTGGTTTTTTTGTATGCACATCATACAAAAATACTCTGTATGATCAATTTTATGACAAACATGAAATTTTTAAAAGTTTTTATCGGAATATGCTTGATTTCAAATGTCGTGTTAGTTTCAGGTGTACAGCAGAGTGAATCAGTTATACATGTTCATATACATATTCCACTCTTTTTTTAGATTCTTCTCCCATATAGGCCATTACAGAGTCTTGAATAGAGGTCCTTGTGCTATACAGTTGGTTCTTATTAGTTATCTGTTTTATATATAGTGGTGTGCGTACGTCAATCCCGATATCTCTCAGTTTATCCCTCCCCCTCCTCATCCCTTAGTAACCATAAGTTTGTTTTCTACGTCTGTGACTCCGTGCGGCGGTGGACAGTGGGTGACACAGCGTCCACAAAAGAATATTATTCAGCCGTAAAAAGGAATGAAGTACCAACATATGCTACAACATGAATAAAACTTGAAAACCTGTTAAGTAAAATAAGCCAGTCATAAAAGGCCATATATTATATGATCCTCTTTATATGAAATGTCCAAAATGGGCATATCTATAAAGACAGAAGGATTAGTGGTTGCTTAGGGCTATTGGGGGTATATGACTGGTGGATACTGGGGATGACAGCTAGTATGGGGTTTCTTTTAGGTGGGATGAAAATGTTCTAAAATTAAATATGATTGCATAGTTCTGAATTTACTGGAATGTGCTATATACAATTGTATATAATTATATACAGTTTGAATGGGTGAATTGTATGGTAAGTGAATTATATATCTCTCTCTCTCTCAATAAAGTTGTAAACAGTTATTTGGCATTATCTGCAGCAAATCAAAATAAATGTTATTGGTATTATTTCTAGTATGTTGCCATGTTTCTTTTAGGGAACAGAAAAATATTCATAAGGGCTTTAATCAGTATATCCTTGATCCTGCTGTCCTTTTTTCCCTGTGGGAGTTATAAAATTTCTCAATGTACATTTGCAGACTGGAAAGATTTTCCAGAAACATCTATACTCTTTCCTCTGGACATTGCCAAATAAATACCGGCAAATTTTTCTTGGGTTCTTCATTACCTAAGAAATGTTAAAATACTATCATGCTGAGGCGTCCTGGAGGGTAAAAACTTCCAACATTTTTAGGTTTTTTTTTAAGAGTTACTTGCATCTTTTTTTTTTTTTTTAATTATTTTTGGGGGGTACACCAAGTTCAATCATCTGTTTTTATACACATATCCCCATATTCCCTCCCTCCCTTGACTCCCCCCCCACCCTCCCTCGAGTCCCCCCCACCCTCCCCGTCCCAGTCTTCTAAGGCATCTTCCATCCTCGAGTTGAACTCCCTGTGTTATACAACAACTTCCCACTGGCTATTTTACAGTTGGTAGTATATATATGTCTGTGCTACTCTCTCGCTTCGTCTCAGCTTCCCCTTCACCCCCCGCCCCCTCCCAAACCTCGAGTTCTCCAGTCCATTCTCTGCACCTGCGTCCTTGTTGTCACTGAGTTCATCAGTACCATTTTTAGATTCCGTATATGTGAGTTAGCATACAATATTTGTCTTTCTCTTTCTGACTTACTTCACTCTGTATGACAGACTGTAGGTCTATCCACCTCATTACATATAGCTCCATCTCATCCCTTTTTATAGCTGAGTAATATTCCATTGTGTATATATGCCACATCTTCTTTATCCATTAGTTTGTTGATGGGCATTTAGGTTGCTTCCATGTCCTGGCTATTGTAAGTAGTGCTGCAATAAACATTATGGTACATGTTTCTTTTGGGATTATGGTTTTCTTTGGGTGTATGCCCAGGAGTGGGATTACTGGATCATATGGTAGTTCTATTTGTAGTTTTTGAAGGAACCTCCAAATTGTTTTCCATAGTGGCTGTACCAACGTACATTCCCACCAACAGTGCAGGAGAGTTCCCTTTTCTCCACACCCTCTCCAACATTTGTTGTTTCCAGATTTTGTGATGATGGCCATTCTGATTGGTGTGAGGTGATACCTCATTGTGGCTTTGACTTGCATTTCTCTGATGATTAGTGATGTTGAGCATCTTTTCATGTGTTTGTTGGCCATCTGTATGTCTTCTTTGGAGAAGTGTCTATTTAGGTCTTCCACCCATTTGTGGATTGGGTTATTTGCTTTTTTGGTATTAAGCTGCATGAGCTGCTTGTATATTTTGGAGGTTAATCCTTTGTCTGTTATTTCACAGGCAACTATTTTTTCCCATTCTGAGGGTTGCCTTTTAGTCTTGTTTATGGTTTCTTTCGCTGTGCAAAAGCTTTTACGTTTCATGAGGTCCCATTTGTTTATTCTTGATTTTATTTCCATGATTCTAGGAGGTGAGTCCAAAAGGATCTTGCTTTGATGTATGTCATAGAGTGTTCTGCCTATGTTTTCCTCTAGGAGTTTGATCGTGTCTGGCCTTACATGTAGGTCTTTCATCCATTTGGAGTTTATTTTTGTGTATGGTGTTAGGAAGTGTTCTAATTTCATTCTTTTACATGTTGCTGTCCAATGTTCCCAGCACCTCTTATTGAAGAGGCTGTCTTTTTTCCATTGTACACTCGTGCCTCCTTTGTCAAAGATAAGGTGCCCATGTGTGTTTGGGCGTACTTCTGAGTTACTTGCATCTTTTTAAGTAATGTGTTTATATCACTGTTGAGTTATCAGTGTCGGTCATTCACCAGATCCTCTCCTGACTTTCCATCGTGGTGGTGAGGCCCTGCCCCCCCCCCCCCCCCCCAGTGCTTTAGTTCGCCATTCTCCTGTTGTACTTACTGTCACAGTTTTGTGAAAATAATTGTTTCCAATATTATGATTAAATAAATGTTCACGAGTGGTATACTATGATTACATTTCCTTACAAACTTGTTTTTCCCTAGAGCTAATAATACTTGCTTTTAAAAGAGGTGTCTTTTGCTCTTTCTCCCCCCCCCCACATGTTCCAAATGCCTCGAATGTATAAAATAACCTACCGTTTTACCCCTTTCTCCTGGAGACCTCGCTCCTGAAGCTCCCTGGACTCTTCCTTTTGGGGCCAGGCTCTCTGGGGCTGTGCCATCTGTAGTCTTGGGACTTGCCTTCCCTTCTCTGCTGAAGGTAGACCTGTTTTCTGACATCTCCTGTCCTTTGTCCTTCTTGCCGTATGCTCTCACTTTACTGAAGCACATCTTCCTGTGAAAGAGCGTGTGGAAAGTAAACTGTTGAGTCCTTGCCTGTGTGAAACGCTTTATGTAACTCTCATACCTGGTTGGTACTTTGGCTGCGTGTGGAACTTGAGGCTGAAGGTTATTTTCCTCAGAATTGTGAAGGCCTTGCTGTCCCCTGTCATCTGTTATTGCTATGGAGGTGTCTGATCCCATTTAGATTTACAGTCCTTAATATTTAGGGTGACTGTAGAATTCATTGTCAGAACGGACCCTGGAGGTGCCAGCCCTGAAAGAAGAGCAGGACGGCAGGCGTTAACCAGGATTCTCTGGGGTAGCCCGAGCCATGTGGTCACCCTCTTTACATGTGACCTGTTTTTCCTCTAACCATTGAGGACCTTCTCTTTGCTTCTAGAGGTCCACATTTCACGATGATGTGTCGTACAGAAGGTTCTTTTTCCTTTGTTGCACTCGGTTGCACCAGTTTGGTGAGTTCATTCCCATCCTTCGATTTGGGGACGTTTTCATTATTATTTCTTTAATAATTTTCTCACAGGCTTTTGTTAGGCAGGTGTTTGACAGTCTGGATTATCCTCTTAAGTTTTTTTCTTCTCTCATAAATAAGGGGATGTTATCTTTTTGCCCTTTTGTTTTATATCTGAGAGATTTTTGTACATTTATCTTCTAGTTGCTCTATTGAAACTTTTAAATGCTCTGTTTTGTGTTTAATTGCTTGTTTTACTCTTTTCTTATAGCCTCCCATTCTTGTGGAAGTGTGTCTTCTCTCACATCTCTGAGGGTGTCCGTTGTGAATTCTCTTCTCTCTTTTCTTTTTCTTTCTTTTGTGTGTGTGTGTGTTTGTTTCGTTTGTTCTCTGCATTGCTTTCTTGAGTCCCTTTTCTTCTGTTTGTTTTGCTGTGTGTGTGTGTGTGTGTTTGTTTCGTTTGTTCTCTGCATTGCTTTCTTGAGTCCCTTTTCTTCTGTTTGTTTTGCTGTGTATCCGAGGCTTTCCTCAGATGCTGCTGATCCTTAACTGTCCCTTCGTGTTTCAGAGTACGTCATTCAAAAGTACGTCTGAAGCCGGGGCAGAGCTTTTTGGCTCCTCTGTGTATGATTTTGCTGTGAACTAACGTGGTTGCCAGAACTTGGAAATCTTATTTTCTGGGCAGATGGGGGGTGACCATGCAGTTTCTCCAGAAGAGACTCCTCTGCTCTCCTGCCTGGGAGGTTTTACACATGGTGCTAGCGTTCTGTGCAGAGGGTGGGGGTGGAGGCAGAAGGTCTCAGAGATGAGCATGGAGCCTTTTCCTTGGGCCCCATCCCAGCCTTCTGTGCCTCATCTCTCTCAGTTTGGAGCTTTTGTGGCTCGGTGGTTCCGGAGAATGAAGGTTCTTTTCTCCCTGTGGGGTAGTCACTTGGCTGTGTGGGATGATGGAGAAGGCCCAGTGGTTCTGCCCCCTCTCCCTTCCCCGCCTTTCAAGGTAACTGCCCTCCAAGAGCTCATCCTCACAGGGATTCCAGGAGTCTCATTAGCTCCACCCTCACCTTTATTCCCTCTGGGCACTTGGGTGATAACTTCCTTTTACTCCTTCATCTCCTAACTGTCTTTGAAAATTTTGTGAAAATCTCTCATTAGCTTTCCCTTTTCCCTTCTTTCTTGCAGGTTAATACATTTTTTTTTTTCCTCTGCTGTCTTTTAGAGGAGTTGAGAAGGGAGGAGAGATAAACTAATGTGTCCAATCTGCCATGTTTAACTGATTCTGGCATGCATTTTTCCAGGCAAAGTATTATAAGTGTTGATGAGATTCTGAATAGTACTATCAGTGCCATTCCTCACGTATGTTGTTATGGGTTAAGTAGGTTTTTGGGGGCTGACCCGGAAGCCCAGCTACATCTATAATTTTCCCCTAGAACTAGAGAAACAAGCCTTTCTGAATTGACTCTCTGGGGGAGTTATAACAGATTGGAACGAAAATATTTCATATATCTCTCCATTTTCCAAATCACATAGAAAATTACGTATATTGTATCATTATCATTGAAATAAAAAGCTCTAGTAACTAACAGAAACCTGAATTTTAATGGAAAAGTTTGTTCATAAAGTTAGGCTATAAAAATTGAGCTGAGGAGCAAAGCTAAGCTCTTCAGCAGTATCCCTAAAATGTCATTTTTCAGCAAGTTTTTTGAAAGCAGTTTTCCTAATTAAATTTAAGCCCAGTGATGTTGAGAGCTGTGGGAAACAGCGATAGCCACGGGAAGCCTTTGTTTACTTATTTTCTTGCTACTTTCTCATTCCTGCCTTGCACACAACAGGGTCTTCTGAAACGTTGGACTGGATAAACTAGATTCAGCCAGATAGACCAATAAAACTCTCTTCATAGCCATGAATGACTAAGAATAGCTGTGTAAGGCGCTGGGGCAGTGAAAACGCAACCCAGAATATGTAAAGTGCACAGGGCGCTTGAGAGTAAATGCTGCACCAGCTTGGTGTTGGAGTTGCAGAGACCACTGTGAGTGTAACAGACCCACTGTGGTCGTGCAGCTCCCGTTTCCAGCCTTCCCCCTTGTGCTGGGGCAGCCTTCCCTGAGCACTCGCTCCCGGCGGCCGTCATGGCCCCACGTCTCAAGGGATCAGAGACGATTAGGAGAACCAGGAATGGTGGCTATTTTCTCTTATGTGGGGCAGGAACAGAGTAAGGGCCATGAGATGTGGTGGTTCCATTATTTTCCTTCTTTTTTATTTTTTTTCTCTCTTCTTTATTAAAAGAAATTTTTTTTTTTTGTTAACCTCTCCTCCCTCTCCCTCCCACTCACCGCCCCCCCCCCCCCCCCGCCCCCGGCTTTTGACAGGATGTTGACTAGGAACCAGAGCCCATTTTGGCGTAGCCTTAAGGGCAGCTGTTTACAGAGTAGCGGTGTTACATAGGGTTCCTGTGTCATATGTCTGTGTAACACTGGGTTTGGATCTTGTATTTAGCTGCCAGAAGTGACTGTGATGAAGTAGGGGAGATAAACTGATAGATTGGCTGCCAGAAAGATGTTGGGAGTCAATCAGATAAACAGGGCAGAGAAATAGCTTGCTGTTTTCCAGTGATAATAAAACAGAGGCCTCTGGTCTCCGCATTTTTAAACCTAAGTGCCGTAGTAGTAATGTCTGAAATAAGCAAATGAAAAAACATCACAGGAGGTTTTTCATTTGCGATTGAGATAGCCTTTTCCCTTTTGCAATAAAGGCTCATCCTATATGGAAATGAATATTTTTACAAATCTGTTTTACTTCTTCTGGTGCTTGCTTACATAAACAAATGACAATTAGAGAGTGAACTACTTTTGTAGGGATCTATCCCTCCTCCTCGATCCTCCCACAGACTTCGGCTGTTTAACCCGGTGAACTCTCATCTTATGGCTCCCATGCCTTACCTACAAAATAATTACTTATGTTTGTGAAGAAACAAGTTTTAAAGTCAAACCTGTATTATCGACAGGCGACAAGCAGGAAGGAGTTTATTTTAGTGTCTTCCCTTGGCTTTCTCTCAGAAGACTTTTGGAATTTTAATCTCTGTTGCTGTCTCCCTGCATATAGCACTTGCGTAGGAGAGCTGATATCTAGTTTTATTCTTAAAATTTAAAATTCTCCTCCTTTAATGTTTAATTTTTAAATCCATTGCTTCTCCTCACCTGGGACTTTAAGGTCCAATGCAAATTCTTCAGTCTGTGTGAAGGATACAGATTTCGACTTTGCTTGCATGTGGTGGACTACCCCGGATTAAGAGGAGAGTAGGAGAGTGATTTAGAATTCCCATGGGGTTAATTGTGGGGGGTGAGATCTCGACTGGCTCTCTGTGTTGTGTTTCCAGTACACATGTACGACGTTCTTTAGGGTCCCTCTTCAAATTATTGTGCCTGTGAATGTGTTGGTGTCAAATATGGTTACATCACTTCTTAGTAAGCATAGTAGGGTCCCAGTGATGGAAAGCCAGAGAGTGAAGTCCACACTTTTAGTTATGTCTCATAAAGGCTTTTTGCCTAAGGAAGACCTTCCTGACTGCTGGAGGTTATAGGTCAGGAGTTAACCATGTACCATTATCCTGCTGGTGAGAAGCTGATGTGTTTTCCTTTTTGCCACCCAGCCCTTCCCACCTGACCTTTTAAAGATTCTCCATTGATATCGATGAGGTGGACAAAACTAATCATAAAAACAGTGAAGGGAATGTTGCACACTCATTGATCCATTTGAAATGAACTGCAGCACAATAAGTCTTCCAAATGGGCTTCTGTTCTCAGCTATTGCTGTAGCCACCTTTTTAAAGATATATAAATATGAAAGGGTTAATGGGAATTCAGTCATGCTCTTGCCACTGGGTTGTCCCTTATCGATTGTGGTTGTAGAGCTGTCACTGTGCCATTCAGAATTCCTCCTGTGTCCTTTTAAAGTCGGTTGGTGCTGGGAGATGGTAAATAAATCACTCACTTTCCTTTTTCCCCTAGCTCCTTCGAGAACTCATAGAACGGAAGACCAGCTCCTTGGATCCCAACGATCAGGTGGCCATGGGAAGGTAATTTAGATGTGGCTTTCTATTCACACAAGTAGCCTGTATAGTAGTTTCTCCCCCTGAGTCCCCTTAATTCTGCCTCCAAGTCAGAACAGGCCCTGTGATTATAAATGTTGGGAGTTCCCTGGTGTCCTAGTGGTTTGGATTCCGGGCTTTCACTGCCATGGCCTGGGTTCATTCCCTGGTCGGAGAACTGAGATCCCACAAAGCCGGACAGCCCAGCCAAAAAAAAAAAAAAAAAAGTTAAGCAGGATAACAAGAGCTAGACAAAGTGCTGTCTACCCTACATTGTCTTAAGTGCAGTTTGAATAGGAGATTATAAAATACCTATAGGTGTTTATTTTAAGGTTTGTTTCACAAATTCTCTCTTAATCCCTTTGCTCTCTGGTTTGGGTTGCCATTGTATCTGTATCAATCCCTGACCAGTGGATACAAAGCATCCACCCAAATAGATGCTCTCCACTGTCAGGACGTGGCACTCTGCACAACAGGTTCCTTGCCCTGTGAGAGTCTGCCCTAATTTAGACCTCCACCCCTTCAGTGAAAGCTGCAGCACAATTAGAAATGGAACGTGGCGGCATTACCCAGATGTCAGGGTAGAATGGAAAGCAGTGAAGGAGGGCCCTTGTGTATGCTTCATCCTGTGGTTGAAAAGTAAAAAGGACATTTAGAGTGCTACCTAATGAATGCTGTACAGTTAAATAGCCATGAGCCATAATTTGCAAAAGCATGAAAGGAAACAAAAGCTGCGAGTGTCAGAATGGGATCCTGGGGCAGAGCTACATTTTGAGATCGCAATGAAAAATTCGTGTTGATGAAATAATTTTTTTTGAGTAAAACATTTGAATTTTAGGGTAGGATGTTGATATTTTGTATATCTCTGGAATGCTATAGAGAGCTGTTCACTCTGAGTTTAATGTGATAGAGCAAATTGCATTTAAGTAGTGATTATATTGTACATTTATCTGACTTTACAATAAAATAGATTATGGTAATTAAGATTATATTAAGATTACAGTAATTGGATTTCCCTAGATTTTTTTTTTTGATGTTGAGTTTTCATTGTATAAATCAGGTAAGATGACTAGCTGCTGCTATTTCTCCTCCCCCCCCACATTTGTTCGTATAAGCAATTTATGAATATTTTCTTAGCCCAGTATCCTTTATTTGAAAAATTAATTTCTTTCAATCTAAGATGACTGCAGAATATCGACTCTGGTTTGAATCCTGATTCAAACTAACTATAAAATTGAGACCCTCTGGGAAATTTAAAGACTGACTAAATATTTGATAGTAAAGAATTATTGTTAACTTCTTTTAGGTGTGACCGTGGTATTGAGTTTATTTGGGGCTCTTGGTATTGAGATTATATTGAGGGGGGAAAAAAAGCCCTTACCTTTCAGCAACACATGTATAGCCAAAATGAAAAATAAATAAAATGACTGTAAAACTAGTATCAATTGTGGGTAATTCTTAACACTTAGCAAAAAGTGGAAAGCACAAGAAAAAGCAGTTGAGTGTTAACAATGGGAAAATTAAGAATTCACATGTTCAAACAGCAGCTGCGATATTAGTTATAGAACAGGCTGCTCAGCTAAAACATTAAAAGCAAACCCAAGCAGCTCTGCTCAATTGGATGGGTTTCCCTGCAGCCTGGTAGATTTAGTGCTTATCACAGTAACTCCAAGTACTAAGGAGCATTGTTAACCAAATTTGCTGTAGAATTTCCCAGCTGCAATTTTTTTTTTTTTTTTTTTAAACCATTGCACAGATCCTCTTCAATTGATTAGTCACTCTGGCCCCAGACTATCTTGAGGAACTTGATGTAGGTTGATGATATCTTTCTGCAGCGTTGTTAGTGAGAAAAATTCCAATTTGTCAATACATGTAACTATTTCTGTTAGTGATGATGCATAACATCACTTGTGAATTTCCCAGGCAGTGGCTTGCAATCCAGAAGTTACGAAGCAAAATCCACAAGAAAGTAGATAGGAAAGCCAGCAAGGGAAGGAAACTTCGGTGAGTTACTTTTTTTTTTTTTAATAAATTTATTTATTTTATTGGCTGTGTTGGGTCTTTTTTGCTGTGCGTGGGCTTTCTTTTTAGTTGCGGTGAGTGGGGGCTACTCTTCGTTGTGGTGCGCGGGCTCCTCGTTGCCGTGGCTTCTCTTGTTGCAGAGCACAGGCTCTAGGCGCCTGGGCTTCAGTAGTTGCAGCACATGGGCTCAATAGTTGTGGCTCACGGGCTCTAAAGCGCAGGCTTGACAGTTGTGGCGCACGGGCTTAGTTGCTCCGCGGCATGTGGGATCTTCCTGGAGCAGGGCTTGAACCCATGTCCCCTGCATTGGCAGGTGGATTCTCAACCATTGCGCCACCTAGGAAGCCCCCGGTGAGTTACTTTTTAGAAAAAATGCTAAAGTGGTGTGTTGTTACCTCTTTTCTTGCATGTTGGCTATTACATCATATTTCTATTTCTTTTCATGATTCTGTTTTTGAGGGGCAGAAAAATAACTAAAGCAATTTGGGGGGCTTTTTTGAGACTCAGTTTTTCTTACTCTGAAATGGAAAGATAGTTTCAGTTACTTTTTTCCCTACTATTGTGAATGGATGGTTTAAATAATATTTGTATTTCCCTGAAAGAGACATAATAAGAAAATAAGACAAGATAGTTGAAATTGCCTTAGTTTTAAAAAAATGATTTCCTTAGAACAATATAAAAATTGTATTTTGGAGTCTTATTTAGGCCTAGAATTATATTGGTCCATTTTCATGATGCCGTAGCCAGTATGCTAAAAAGGTAAAAATGAAGGAGTCTAGAGAATGTTCACACTGTGCTTAAATGAGATGAGAAATAGAATTTGTATGAGAACACAGAGACATTTCTCAGTGTAGGAGAGCCTTCAACCCTGTGAGCCCGTGAAGGAGGATTCTTAAAAGTATGGAGACAAAAGAAGGGGTAAGAGTAGAAGTGACATTGCTATATGCTTTCAGACTTAGATTCCTTTTAACTAGTTTTATATATTACATAATATCACTCACAAAAGGCCTCAGTGTCAAAGAAACTACTTGTAATTCAGGTGCACATTGAAAAAAATCTTACACTCATTGTGTTAGGACAGTTTTAGGCAGATGGCTAATCCCACATCCTTATTAGAGCCTGCCTGTCATTAAATTCCCTTTAGACAAATGTGGATCTATCTCATTTTTAAATATCTTCAGAGAAGCAGATTTCACTACTTTCATTAACCTGTTTTAGTATTTAACAAAACTCATCAGGAAATGCTTATTTTTCTTTAACTTTGCAGAAGTGCAAAGTAGCTTTTCATCATCTTTTGATTGAAAGTCACTTTTCTTAAATCAGGTTAAATTCTCATAATTTGTTTAACTTTTTTCATCTGTTGAAGTTTCCAGATTTTCATACTTCTCCAAGTTTGTTTTCAGTGTGCTGGTTAAGAGCATGGACTCAAGAGCCTGACTGCCTGAGTTTGAATCCCAGCTTTGGCACAGACTAGTAGTTGCTCTGAGCAAGACCCTTAAGCTCTCTGTGTTAGTTTCTTCATCTGTAGAATGGGCATGATAATAGTACCAGACTTGAAGGGTTGCTGCAAGGATTAAATGAGTACGTACATATACAGATTTTAGAACAGCACCAGGAACATAGCAAGTACTGTGTAAGTCCCTGTTGCCATTACTCCTGTCATTATTATTACTATTATTATTACAAGACTGGATCAGTCTCCTACTGGAATGTTCACTTACTTGCTTGCTCACATACATGCCTCTTTTGTACCCATACATGTCTCTTCTGCACCCCATACCCTGGAAGGATTTAAGGAAGAATGTTAGAATGTTACTGCTAGTACTTTATAATTGATCAGGATGAGTAAGTACCTGTTCTTTAATTTTGAGATTAGGCTTTTCTCCAATACTGTGCTTTTAAAATTATATCTTTGAGAAAGACAAATACTGTTATCACTTATATGTGGAATCTAAAAAATAAAACAAATGAATGCACATAACAAAATAGAAACAGGCTCATAGATACAGAGAACAGACTAGTGGTTACCAGTGGGAAGAGGGAAGGAGGGAGGGAGGAGATAGGGGTATAGGATCAAGAGACACAAACTACTGTGTATAAAATAAATAAGCAACAAGGATATATTGTACAGCACAGGGAAATATAGCCATTATATTATAACTTTAAATGGAGTGTAATCTATAAAAATATTGAATGACTGTGTTGTACACCTGAACCTAATATATTATAGATCAACTATACTTCTAATTAATTAATTAATAGCTTTGTGAGGCTTTAAATATTCTCTAAAGGGAGGAGCCCAGGATTTCAAACCAGGAGACTGGCTCTGTGATTTTGGTTGCTCTTTATTCGCTGAGCCTCACTTTTCTCATTTAATAAGTAGAGATACTAATCCCTACTCTATAGATTTGGTTTGAGGATTAAAATAATGTGTATATGTCTGGTACATAGTAAGCGTTTGAAAGTGTTAGTTTCTTTGGTTTCTCTTGTGTTTATCTGTTGGCGTTGCTGTTGCAAATATACGCGCTTCAGAAGAATTGAGGGAGACCAAAAAAAGCCTTTTCTACATTACTGTGCTTTTATGAGTTTTAAAATTATTAGGGCAAGTAGCTCTAATTGTGTATCCCTTGAGGGCAAGAATCGTGCTGCTTTTTCCAGACAGTTCCAAGCTTGCTGTCTGCTGTAGTGCCTCGTAGACATGTTTTGGATGATTGTGACAGTAAAAGTAACACGCTCGTCGGGGAAGACGTTCTGTAAGACGCAACATCCGCGCTTCACATTCAGCAGACTGGGAGGAGTTCGCCTAGGGAAAGGCCAGAAAGGCTCCCGTTTGCCAGCGTACAGACTCGAGAGTGCACACGTCCATTTTGGGGACGGCAGTTCATTCGTTTGGGCAGAGACTTTCAGTGAACATGCGGGAATGGCAGGTGATGGGGCCGTGTGGGTAAGTGGCTGCTGATCCTGGTCATGCTCAGAGTTTGGACTTTACTCTGTAAACTGTAGCGAGTCATTGAAAAACAGGGAGGCCTCACAGCACGGTAAAGCAACCACACGCCAATAAAAATTAAAAAAAAAAAAAAAAAAAAGAATGAAAAACAAGGAAGCCTGAGCACCTGTCACAGATTGGAAGAGACTTAAGGAGACACCATAACCAGGTGCAATGTGGGGTCTTAGATTGGATCCTGGAGAAGACACTGGAACACTAGAGTAAAGAAATGGGTGAGATTTGAATAAGGTCTGTGGTTTAGTGAATAGTATTGTACCAATGTTAATTTCCTAATTTTGATAATTACGTTATATTTGTGTAAGTTGTTAACATTAAAGGAGGCGAGGTGAGGGTATACGTGAACTCCGCCCTCTTTTTGCAACTTTGCTATAAGCCTAAAATTATTGCAAAATAAGAAGTAAAAAGAGAAGTAATAAATAAGGTCATGTGCTTTGAATTGTTTTGCAGTTTTGTCATCTGTATTCATCTGGCTGGCTGTCTTTGTGACCATGGATGTGTGGGACGTCAGAATCAGAGTGATCTTTATTTATAGCAATAGCGACAACTAACATTTGTAACTCTCTCTGTCGGGCACTGCAAAGCAGTTTACACGCAGAGGTAGAAAAGGCACAGGCTCCGATGCTAAACTCTCCGGGTTTGAAATCTGACTCTTCCGCTACTGGCCTTGAGACCTTGGGCAAGTTACCTTATTACATCTCTGTGCTTTGGTTTCCTCATCTGTCAAACTAGCATGATAATAAAAGGCACATCTCATAGGATTGTTATGCAGGTTGAATTAGCTGATTCATGTAAAGTACTTAGAGAAGATAAGTAACTTACCCAATGTTACAGAGCTAGTTAGCACAAATTTGGATCTGAGTTAATTGGTCAGATTCCAGAGCCCACACTTATGACCTGTGGCTGTTGAGTTGTTTCCCTGGCCAGGACCTATGCAGGCACCAAAATGACATCTTGGCTTCACTGGAATTCTGCCATGAAGGATTTAACAGGGGCCCAGGCTGGATGAGAATATCATAAGTAACTTCCTTAAATTAGGCCCCCAGAAGAGCTGGTGGGCTGTGCCAGCTGTCATCACTGGTACTAGATTCCACCTGTGAGCAAAGCTGTGCTCTTTGTGATAGGGTTGGAGAGAGAAGAAATGTCACAGCAAAGATGAACATTGCCTTGTGGAAACATTAGTTTAAATGAGAGCAGGTCAGTGGCATCATCCTGGTCAGGTTGGGCGTGGCAGTTTGCTAGTTGGGTGCTAGAAGATAACTTATAAAAAAAAATTGGCGATATCCCTGGCAGTCCAGTGGTTAGACTCCATGCGTTTAGTGCGAGGGTGCAGGTTCAATCCCTGGTCAGGGAACTAAGATCCCACAAGCCACGCAGTGTGGGGGCAAAAAATTGGTTTTGGGAAATAATTATAATTATTGATTATCAGTATTTTACTCAGCATTATGTATAAGTGGATTTGATCATGACTTAAGTAGAATTCATAATGTAAATGAATTAAACTCTCGGGCCTTTAGTAATGAGGTGTCAGACTCTGTTTTGCACTTGTCCATTCTTCTGCAACAAAATTATGTTTATCTCTTCTTAGTATGGTTGGTAAAAGGTATTTTAATACTAAAACATTCATCCGTCCTTAGTAGCACTGAGATGAGGTAAAATTGTATTAAGTACACATTACTAAATCGTCTTTAATGTGATTGCTTCTTAAAGCCTGTCTTTCATCATGCAGTTAATAGTTATTGAATATATTGTATTAAAGTGTATAGGTATTCCATGGAGCAGTGCCATCTGATAAAAATATCTTTACATGTATAATTTTAAATGTTCTAATAGCTACAATTTAAAAGGGGAAAAGAACGAAACGAACTTAATTTTAACAATATATTTCATTTAACCCAATATATAAAAAATACTATTTCAACAATTGTTTTAAAAATTATTAGTGTTACATTTACATTTTTTTTTCATCTCAAATTTTCCAAATCTGGTGTGCATCTCAGTTTGGCACGTTTCAATTCAGGTTTGCCACCTTCCAGGTGCTCAGTAGCCATGTGTGGCCAGCGGCTCCTGGATCGGACAGCACAGCCGTCCATTCATAGTCTTTGTCTAGACAGTGAATTAAACCTGTCTTTGGACACAGCCAAGAATAGTTTTCATTTTTTCAGATGAACAGCAAAGTTTGGTAAAGCCTAAAGACATTAAAATGTGTTTATTGTTTTTATGCTTTATACTTAACAAAAAGGGGTTATATAAATAATTATATTCTTGTACGTTACCATAACTTTTGGGAGGGCATTTGGCTTAGTTTTTCAGTTTTAAATATGTGTACTTTTTGATTCACCAGCAATTCCACATCTCAAAATTTATCTCATAGAAATGTGTGAACAAACATACAATAATTTATATATAAGAATCTTCACTTTAGCTAAGTCAGAAAGAGAAAGACAAATACCATATGTTATCACTTATATGTGGAATCTAAAATATGACATGAATGTCATATTTTATCTAAAAAACAGAAACAGGCTCACAGACATAGAGGACAGACTTGTGGTTGCCAAGGGGGCCATGGAGGAGGGATGGATTGGGGGTTTGGGATTAGCGAATGCAAACTAGTATATATAGAGTGGATAAACAACAAGGTCCTACTGTGTAGCACAGGGGACTGTGCTATATCCTGTGATACACTATAATGGGAAAGAATATGAAAAAGGATGTGTGTGTATCAAACTGAATCACTTTGCTGTGCAGCAGAAATTAACACAACTTTGTAAATCAACTATGCTTTAATAAAATAAATTTAAAGAAAGAATCTTCACTTTAGCACTATTTAATATGGTTTTTAATGGGGGCAGACTATGTAAATGCCTATCAATAGGAGGTTTAATAAATTACAATATATTGATACAACGGAATATTTTGCAACTATGAAAAAGAATATGACAGTGGAAAAAGCATAATGCAGAATATGAAGTATATTGCAATATCATTTTTATGTGAAAATATGTTGTTTATATTCATCTTATATATGGAGTATGCTACAGATAAACTTAATAATTTTAATTAACAGATTATTTCTGGGGGATAGGACTACAGGGAACTTGTCAGTTCTCTATACATTTCTGAATTTGAAATTATATTACTTTTTATAATTAGGAGATTATGAACATTAAAAAAAGTATGATGAACAGAGATTTTGTTTTTGCATCCTGTAAGAAGTGAAGAATTGGAAGCAATATGAATGCTCAAAAATATGAAAATATATTTATGGTACTTCTGCTCCTGGAATTTTGTATACAGCTATTGAGATAAAATGCTAAGTGAAAAAAAGGATATGAAAATTATGTGTGTGGATTGCTATGTAAAATGAACATAACTAGCCAGAATATTAACATAAGATGAATAATATTAATAAATATTAATAACGGTTCTTCTGTAGGTGGAATAATTATGTATGCATTTTTTGTGTGTGCTCAGTTGGTTTGTTTTCCACATTTTCTGTAATGAATTTATGCTTTTTCTATTACTCTTGTAATATGAAAAATTTCATCACTGTTATTCTTTTAAATGCATTTGTTAAAAAATGAATGAAATTTGGGAGGCTTGGCTATTGGTGGTAGAGAACCAAATTCTTTGATGTGTGTAAAAATGTTTTTAAAATGGTAAAACATTACACACGTGAAAATATTTACATCATTTTTTTGTGGCTAATGTTTTGCCCAAGAAGAGTTTTTTTGGGTTAGAGTTTTATAATATGCATATTGTCCTGCAGCCTCTTTTATAATGAACCGAAAAGGATACCTTCTTTGAATTCTCTTTGGTATAATTTCATCTGTATAAGGTCAAATATTTGTTCAGCCCCCCTCAGCAGAGGATCTCAAAGCACTTTATGCAAAAATACCCGTTTTTTTCTATTGGTGGAGTTGGAGGTGACATAAATTTCCATAATACCTTGACTGAAGATCTAGAGATCAGACTTGTTACATATTCACTTGTGTGCCTCATTTAAAGGTGGGTGAAATGAAAGACCCAGTGGAGCTAGCAAGTGAAGGTGATTCTAGAAGCCTTTTCTGACTCAGGAAACCAGTACTAGTGAGTGATGATGGTGGTGAGGTGTTCCATTTGGGTGTTATACCACTATCTGTGCTACTGCCACTAGTAGCTTTAATGACACTGAAACATGATTAAGATGTATGTAGAGGGCTTCCCTGGTAGCACAGTGGTTAAGAACCCGCCTGCCAATGCAGGGGACACGGGTTCAATCCCTGGTCTGGGAAGATCCCACATGCTGTGGAGCAACTAAGCCTGTGCGCCACAACTATTGAGCCTGCTCTCTAGTGCCTGTGAGCCACAACTAATGAGCCCATGTGCCACAACTACTGAAGCCCAAGCACCTAGAGCCCATGCTTTGCAACAAGAGAAGCTACCCAGTGAGAAGCCTATGAACCACAACAGAGTAGTCCCCGCTTACCACACACAGTAATAAAGACCCAACACAGCCCATAAATAAAAATTAAATAAATAAATAAATTTATTTAAAAAAGAAAGATGTATGTAGAGAAGGGGACAGTTGGGGGAGTCAGGCCCTCATTTGTCTTTTGTCTGGAGCGACGTTTAACAGTTAGTATACTGCGCAGGGGCACACGTGTATCTACTCTTTTTGGGGGGCTGTGGTTTAAATGGAGCTGTGTTGAACTGCTGTCGTTTACAGTGTGCTTTTTTTTTTTTTGGATTCATCTTTTTTTTGGAGTATAGTTGCTTTACAGTATTGTTACAGTGTGCTTTTATCAGGCTTTTCTCCTGTGGCATTAAGGAAAAAGGGTTTTTATGGTTGTGAGTGGGAACCTGTTCCACTTTGGAGCCAAATATTCCTGTGATCAGTTCTGGAGTTTGTTACCTCATAGAGTGTGTTTCCTTTTCTAGGTTAATAGTTACTAATGTTGCTGCCCGTTTGTTTCCTGCTTTATTTAGGTTTCACGTCCTTAGCAAGCTGCTGAGCTTCATGGCACCTGTTGACCACACCACAATGAGTGATGATGCCAGGTGAGTCATAGATTAATCGTATGTCTCAGATGGCTTCATGACAGCCCAGTATTGACCTGTTCTGCAGCCTGTCGCCCTCTCCATTTCTTCTTATCAGTGAACCATGTGTCATTGGCATCATAGTAAGCGCCCTTGTCACATCTCTTCACTCCCATAATTACTGTAAAACTGAAACAGAATTTCCATAAATCTCCATGCTGCCTCTGGTGGGTTTTTTGGGTTTGTTTTTGCTGTTTTGTTTCGTTTTGAACCTTAGCCACCTGCCTAGGATATCTGAGCTCTTCTCTAGACAGATGGGTCAGGACAGCACACACACTTGCTTCATGTGCTTGGGGGTTTCGTGCATATGATCTGCTTTTTAAAATGGGTCTAGAGATTGCTCTAGAGACGTGTGATATGTTGTGTTTGTTCAGGCTGCTGTTGAGGATTTTTTTTTTTTTTTTGAGTATTTTTACAAAAGAAGTACATGCTCATTTTACAAAACTGAAACAAGATAGAAACATGTACATAAAAAAGTGTATATGCATATACAATTCACAGATAACCATTTTTTTAAAGAATCATTCATTCCATATTTACTAGTTGGCATTCTACTACAACATGATATTTTTATAATATTACTTATCTAGCCACAGCCCTTCTCCTTCATTTATTCAGCATTTATTTATTCACTTATGTCAGTATGGACTCATGCTTTCCTATTTTATTCAGTTAATTATAATCCGTTACTGTCATTATTTATTTTGATTTAAAATTTTCTCAGATTAATAGAAACCCCTTCAAGCTGGCTTGCATCTTTTTGAGATGTCCCCAATTATTCCTTGAGTGCTTCCTTGCTTTCTACCACAACAAGGTGTTCTAGGCTCATCTTATATTTTCTCTACTCCAGCCCTGGAATCAGTCTTCCTCCAGGGCATCCTCACTCTTTTTAGTGAATTGTGGTTTTTAGAAACCAAGATCTGGGTGCTGGGGTGCTCATTGCTCTGGGTGGTGTTCGTAGACTCTCTCAGTGTGCGAGATAGGAAATGTGTGTATATACACATACCCGTACATAAGAGAGAACCACTTAAAAAATTTATTTATTTTTATTGGCTGTGTTGGGTCTTCATTGCGGTGCACTGGCTTTTTCTAGTTGTGGAGAGCAGGGGCTACTGTTCATTGCAGTGCACGAGGTTCTCATTGTGGTGACATTGCGGAGTAGGGCTCTAGGCGCACAGGCTTCAGTAGTTGCAGCATGCAGGCTCAGTAGTTGTGGTGCACGGGCTTAGTTCCTCTGTGGCGTGTGGGATCTTCCCAGACCAGAGCTCGAATTGGCATTGGCAGGCAGATTCTTAACCACTGAGCCACCAGGGAAGTCCCAGAGATAACCACTTTTAACATCTCAGAATATTTCTTTTAGGTCTTTATGAGTTCCCTTTTAATATGTTCTTGTTTTTCTTTTTATATAATTAAAATTATATTCTACAATATAGAATTATATTCTGTATTGTGACTTTTCCTTTAAATATTTTGTATACTATGACCATTTCATGTCATTAAAATTCAAAAATTTAAATGCCTGTGTAATATTTTTATAATATTACTTATTTAGCCATTCACTAATTGTTGGCAATTTAAATTGTTTTTAATTATCATTGTTGTAATGCTGTGATAGATATTTTAAAACATAAGTCTTTACCAAGTGAAATTATTGGTCATAATGTAGGCACACGTGGGTTTTGCCAGCTTTGTCCCTCAAGCTACATTTAACCTTTTTATTCGAGAGTACTTAGTTTACTACTAAACCCCATCAGATTTCCCCCCTTGCTTGAAAAGTAGATGTGCGAGTTTAGTTGAACACAATCATTAATTTTTTGTTTGTTTTTGTTCAGTGCTGTGAGTACAAAACAGCCTGTGGATGGTCCTGAATCCATTTATACTCACATCTCTGTAACTTCCTGTGCTTTGTAAATGAATACTTGTGTCTAGCTGGGTTTTGTTGTTGTTGTTTGTTTGTTTTCCTTTATTTCTGGGTCTAATCTGTTTTTAAAAATAATAGAGTAAAATGAATGCTTCTTAGGTTCTGTGTCAGGATGACATGAAAAAATTACTTCAATAGAAAAGGAAAATGAGATACTTAAAAACTAATACAAACCCATTAAGGTAACATTATCCCAGGCATAAAGTGAAACCTAGATTAAGTACTGGTGGCATCTTTTGAATACGGTACTACTAGATCATTTATTTCTTTTTTTTTTTTAATTTATTTATTTGGCTGCGTCGGGTCTTAGTTACGGCACACGGGATCTTCGTTGTGGCCTGAAGGCTTCTCTCTAGCTGTGGTTCTCAGGCACCAGAGTGCCCAGGCTCTCTAGTTGCGGCTCGCGGGCTTAGTTGCCTCGAAGCACGTGGAGTCTTAGTTCCCCTACCAGGGATTGAACCGCATCCCCTGTGTTGGAAGGCAGATTCTTAACCACTGGACCACCAGGGCAGTTCCCTACTACTAGATCATTTAGAAATCGATTGTCATTCCTAGTTGGGATTTTTCTTGAATCACCTGATACCCCAGGACACTTAGTTTTCCAGAATCTTGTTTGTTCATTCCTAGTTTTTAAGGGTCTGCTATATCTTAGACATAAAGTTTGTTTGAAAATGACTTCATTATTTAGGATTATGTTGGGCTTGGTCTGCAAGAAACGTAAAATCTGACTACAAAGGCATAAGCAAATGGGAGTTTATTTTCCTGACAGAATAATTCTAGGGGTGGCAGGTAATTATTGGCAGTGTTTTTCCCTCCTCAATGATATTAGGGCCAGCACATCTTGATCTTCCCCCTGTGGTCCCAAGGTGGTTGCTGCAGCTTTAGCCATCAAGCACGCATTCCAGGAAGGAAGAAGAGGAAAGGAGTGGTGTCAGCTATACCGTTTTTTTTGTTTTTTGTTTTAATCAGAACAGGAAAAGCTTCTCAGAATGCCCTCCAAAAACTTCTTCTCGTATGTCATTGGCCAGGACTCTGTTACGTTGCCACTTCAGGTAGAGCAGGCAAGGGAGGAGGAGTTGGGAATGTGTTTGTCAGGTAACAGTGTGGCATTCGGTGTTTGTGGGGAAAAAAGCTGTCCCTTGTGGACCTTGCTAATTATCAGCATTGTTCTCCAGCTGGTTTAGCCACTTTGTAACAAGGAATTTAATAAAAGTCTCAGAGCTGGAGAACTGAGCGTTTGTTTTTACCAGGCACGCTCCATTCGCGTTGTGTTTCCTAAGGACACAGACGCAGACATGCAGGTTACCACTCATGCGCCGCAGTCTGACTAGGCCAGACTAATTATAGGCGAAGTGAGTGAGTAGCAGCTCTTTCTGCTTCTGGTATCAAATCTTCCAGGCCCATAGGTAATGTTACTGTATCTTTTTTTTTTAAACTGTATCTTAAGGAGGCAGTCGCAGCTTGGCCGATTTTGTTTTTGGAAATAATTAGCACTATGCTGTTTGGTTTTCTACTTTGTATACCATAAAATATTGAGGAATGGGAAACTTTCATTTCAGTATCGGTGCATACTATCGATACTTTCCTCCAAGTGAATAGTTCTGGTTTTGCTAAGTTACAGATAGGTCTTTTTTTGTTTTTAAACAGTGGTATAGATTTATTGAAGGTAAACCTCTGGGAAAATTCAACCCATTTTTACAGTTGTATCTATGGTAGAGTACAACAAAGTTTCAGATATGTCATTCTTGGTGTGCCTGTATGAACAGAGAATTTTTTTTACGATTTTGAGTTAGAGAAAGGCTTTGTAAGCATGACACGCAGGCCAGAAGCCACAGGGAAAGTATTCGTAGATCTGACTACATGAGTCACATTGAAAAAGGTATCAAAAGCAAAGTTATAAGTAAATGACAAACTGGAAAGAAAAAGCTCAATGTAATATTACATTACTGTGTAATGGTGCTAGGTAAAGAATTTTTACAGATCTCTAAGAATATCCCAGTAGAAGTAATGAGCAGAGCATGTCAACAAGCAGACTCAGACATCAGAAAAGAAAAATCGCAAATGGCCCAAAAATATAAAAACTGTCCATCTCATTAATGAAAGAAATGCATATTAAAATAATGAGTTTTCTTTTTTTTCTTATTAAATTGGAAAACATAAAAAGAGTGATAATCCCTACTGTTGATGCTGTGAGGAAACAGACAGCTTCATATACTGTTAGGAATGTAATTGGCAAAATCACTTGGAGGGCTATTTGGCAGTGGTTTTGAAAATTTTATTTTTTTTTAATTAAAAAAAATTATTTGTTTATTCATTTGGCTGCACCAGGTCTTAGTTGCAGCACATGGGATCTTTTAGTTGCAGCACGCAGGATCTTTAGTTGCGGCATGCAAACTCTTAGTTGTGGCATGTGGGATCTAATTCCCTGACCAGGGATCGAAACCAGGCCCCCTGCATTGGGAGCTTGGAGTCTTAGCCACTGGACCACCAGAGAAGTCCCAGCAAAATTTTAAATGTAAATGTATCTGTTGACCCAGAGAAATCCACTTCTAGGAATTGACCTAAGGAAATAGCAAGTTGGCAAATGTTTTTGTATCAAGGATCTTTATTGCAACATTGTTTATATTGGGGAAAAATAAGAAACAATCCAAACGACTACCAATAGGGAACTAGTTAAAATAAATCACAGAAAATCATTCTTTGAAGTTTTAAGCAACTGTTAAAGGAGAAAGTGGAGATATACGTATTAACATAATATTTAGTGTAATAAGTAGGCTACAGAATACTGTATCATAATCCTACTTTTGAGTAAATAAACATGTATGATCAAAAAAAAGTGGTGCCTTACAAAAAAAATATACTGTCATGGAAAGATCTCCAGGTTATTTTGTTAACTAGAAAAAGAAACAGTTCTTGTAATATCCATTTATGTTTTGAAAATAAAAATTAAACAGCTATATATGTCTACATGTGTATGTATATGTCATATTGCTTAGGAAAATGCCCGGAAATGCCATACATCAATAATATTTAAAATGTTTGCCTACGGGAAAGGGACTAGGAGGAGGAAGGGGCAAAGGGAGACTTTCACCATTTTTTTTTCATGCTTCTGTTTTGCTCTAATATCCTGCCGTGGTAATGCATTCATATTAATTGTCACTAAGAAATAAGAAGCTCTGAAACAGCGTACTCCAAACTCTTCACGTATTTTTTGCTGGGCAGAGTGGAGTAGAAGACACATTTTACTTTCTAGTCTATGTATTTCTGTAGTATTCTATTTTTTTTTATAATAAACTTCATTGCACTTTATCAACAGAAGACCAAGACATGTTCATTTTGAAAATTATATATATAACATAAAAAGGAGGTGGGAGGGTCCTGGTTTTCTCTGTTGAAGTATTACATAAATGAAAGATCTTTCCCTTAAGGCTTCTGCCCTGTGAACCATTTGGATAAAACTGGCTTTTGAATACGCGACTAGCTTCTTGCCCAGCCCACCCCTTCCCCCATTTTAAGAAAATATTTATTTATTTGGTTGTACAGGGTCTTAGTTGTGGCAGGCAGGCTTCTTAGTTGCAGCACACAGGCTCCTCAGTTGTAGCATATGAACTCTTAGTTGAGGCATGCATGTGGGATCTAGATTCCTGACCAGGGGTCGAACCCAGGCCCCCTGCATTGGGAGCTCGAAGTCTTAACCACTGGGCCACCAGGGAAGTCCCCCCTTTTCTCATCATGGTGAAAAATTAAATAACAAGCTTTCCAGCCCTTTTGATTTCTTATTCTCAGAGTCCTGTCTACCTCTGGTTCCTACCATACCCAGGTGTGGAGAGAGAAGCCCTTCTCTTTTCTTTAGTTGTTTCTTGGGTGCAGTTTATTGTTCCATACGTGTGCCTAAGTTGGATTAATAGTCCGTATTAATAAAGAGAGAAGGGGGAACTCCCAGTGCTGTTACTCATCCTTGAAGCTCCCATGTCCTTTGTCCAGTTTGAGCTCCAAAATTTTGTACTTGTTCAAACTGAATTGAGACCGGAACATAGCTCATTAAGGGAGAGAGAGCAGAGATCTTTAACATACGGTATTCAAATATCCTCAGGGGAGGAAGAAGTACTATCTGTGAAAGGATCTTTGGTAGTGGCATCTTCATTTTGTGTCACCTGTGGTGTGGTCTGTGTCGTGTTATCTGTTTAGTTAATTTCTGCTGATACCTATTCTTTTCTCATGCTAGGACATTTTCTCTTCAAGCAATCTATTTTTTAAAAAGTCTGCTTAGGACTTCCTAGGTGGCGCAATGGTTAAGAATCCGCCTGCCAATGCAGGGGACAAGGGTTCGATCCCTGCCCCAGGAAGATCCCAGATGCCAGCGGAGCAACGAAGCCCGTGAGCCACAACTGTTGAGCCCATGTGCTGCAACTAGTGAAGTCTATGCGCCTAGAGGCCACGCTCCACAGTAAGAGGCCACCACAGAGAGGAGCCTGTGCACCACAATGAAGAGTAGCTGCCCCCCCCCCACCCCGCCCCGCCCCGCCACAACTAGAAAAAGCCCATGTACAGCAACGAAGACCCCACACAACCAATTAAATAAATAAATAAATATAAATTTTAAAAAATTCCAGAAAAAAAAAGTCTTTTTAAATGCAGAGTAGCCCAGTTTGCTCCTTTATTACCAAATTTCCCTTTGGGGCATCTCTATCTAGGTAAGCTATGCATACTGATTTAAATGCCTTTACAGGCTCTCAGGTTTCCTTTGTTAGCGAAAGTCTCCTGTAACCCCTGACACTTCTTACCTGCCCTAGTAGCAGTAGGTTTTTACCCCATTAGGAGGTAGGCAAGTGGTTTCTACTGCAGGCCTGATGAACACTCCTAGTACTGGGAGGAAAGAAAAGAAATTCCACTTTGCCCCTGTATCTTGAGTTTGTGCGCAAGAGAGGAGGTTACCATGAATCTAAAAACGGTCACTGGCCTGGCTGGACCCTCAGGTACTCTTGGCACGGGCAGCGCAGCTCCTGTTTGCCCTTCAGGCTCATCTTTACGAAGAGGGCAGAGTATCACGTGCTGCTGTAGAGGCAGAGTTATCAGTGGGCTGAGGAGGACGAAGGGCTTGCTGTCTCGTCGCGGAGAATCCCTCTAAGCACATCCTCACCACTGAGAACAAGGCGGTGTGTTGCTTGCATGATTTACACGATTGCCGTTCACCTCTGACTATTGAAGTTATTCTGAGCTTATCAAGGACATTTTAGAAGCAGAGCCCACTTTACATGGTGTGAAAGCCCTGGAGCGCTGTTAGACCAGAGGGAGGGGGAAGTGAAAATTCGGGTGGTCTTTTACTATGGTTCTACCAAAATGAAGAATTTGTCGGTTGTGGAAATAATCACCTGGGTTTTTGCCTGTGTTTCTGAAAGACCCTCTGAGGCAGACTTTTAAAGAAGTTCATTCTTTTTCATTTGCTGTGTCGACGCAGCTCAGATAGTAAAATGCTAGCGTGCCAAGTAGGAGACGCAAGTTCTGAGGACGACTGAGACAGGTCGCGATGTGTTCCTGAGAACTGGCCACCATCCCAGATTTGGGACGGGAAATGCATTGGGAACTGCTTACTCTGTCAGCCTGCGTTTTGTCGTCAGCACAAGACAGGTCTAAGTGGCAGCAGTCAGCTTGGTGTATGCCTAAGAAAATTGGTTTTTTCCTGGCATTAACTGCTGCTTCAGAGAGCAGTTATTAGATAAACCCAGTTCTGGTACTGTCCATCGAAAGGGTAGGTTATTGTATTTTCCTTAAGAAGTTTTTTTTTTTCTTATTAAAAAACAATAGCAATAACAACATTTTGTAGGTATTCCACTCCTTTGCAGAGAACTTAAATTTTCAATGGGAACAGCAAGAATTTTCATTTTAGCCCCCATTCTCTCCCATCAAATAAAAAAAAACAAACCACTTTCCCGCTCCTTTTATAAAGCTACTGGCTTTAGAAAGAACAAGGAGAGAATCGTTTAATGATAACGACTAAGCACCGAATACATTATTGTTTTACGTCTGGAGTTTTAGAAATGTACAAATGTAATCCAGCCTTGTAAAGTGCTTTGTCAACATCACTGCCACGTTGTTCTCGAGGTACCTCAGTATAATAGAATTTGTACAGGCAATTTGTCTTCCACGTGCCATTTTTGTGTGTGGGTCTGCACCCTAAGTACGGGCACATTCTACCACTCTCCTGATGGTATTCTTTTCTCCCTAATTGGTAACCCAGAAGTTAGTTAGACCATTTTTGATTCCCAGTTACCTACTTTACCCTCCCCCCACTTTTTAAATTAAACATAACGCACTGAATCGTGCTGAAATATTCTGATGGAGTTTGCTCAGTGTTTGAGAGCACATCAGCTAATAACCCCAGAAATACCCTCCATAGAGCATTTTTTGTTGGTTAAAAACTTGCGAGCAAGAATGGTTAAGATACAGATGTTTTCTCGAAGGCTTCTTATCTCCTAAGAAGGCACAGGTTGTTCTGACAGGTGAAACAAGCCCGCGCAAACATGCAACATTGATCTAATCAGCAGGAACGAGAGCGATACTTGCACTGGTGCTGACTTTCCCCAGCGTCATTAAAGGCTCCCATTACTCTTTTATTAGAGGCTCCCTCTCTTCCTTATCAGATTACAGAATGAACATAACTCATGGCAGTGATTTGATCTCTTGTTAAAGAGGATTACAGCTTTGCATTAACTTGGATTGACACAGTTTATAATTCTCTTGCTGATGATACTCGGGCAGGCGGCATCACACATGTGACCCCCCAGCAGTGCTGAGGGGAAAGGACCCCCATATATCATCATTAAAGATGGTGTCCAGCACGGAGCGAGGGGGCCTGGGGCCTTCCTTCTCCCGGAGTGTCAGAAAGGACACAGGGAACGTTCTCAAGTTCAAACCTGACACTTGGGCCAGAGTTTTAAAACCAGATTGAAAAGAAAGCACTACTCTTGCTTCTTCTATCATTTCCTGATTTGCTGGTGTTCAGTCGTAACATAATTCTAGAGAATTTGCGTTCTCAAGTTGAAGCCTTGGTTCCAAGCAGGTTGTAGAGAGAGAACAGCCCATTTTCTAGAAAGAGATTGTAGATGCTGAACAGGTAAGTTTTTCCTCAAACTAGGGCTTCTTGACTGTAGTTCTCGTTTCTACAGTCAGATTCCCATCATTTCTTCAGAAGGTGGTGAATCTTATTTTTCTCCCAAAGGGATATTTCACGTCCTTTAAAATGAGTGTAAATGTTGCTTTTAAGGAATTATTATTTTTAAGTTTTTGTATTCTATTATTATTGTCTTTTAAAATGTGATATCTTACAGATACTGTATTAGTCACAACGAAGTAACCAAATAGGTAGGCAACAGCTAATATTTTTCACCTGAACGTAGATTAGTCTTTCATACGTACTATGAGTACATTTCCCACGGTGGTCCCTGCGTCACCTGAGCTGCTTGGGTTGCCAAGATGTGCAAATCGTCTGTTTTTAAGTGCGTTCATCCTTTGCTCTGATTTATCTCCTGTAAGTCTGCCACCCTATTTCTGATTGGCGGTGAAATGACGTAGAATGGTAACTTCATATTCCACTTATTGTTATTATTATTTTTGGCTGCACCACGCAGCTTACCGGATCTCAGTTCCCCAACCAGGGATTGAACCTGGGCCACGGCCGTGAAAGCCCGGAATCCTCACCGCTAGGCCCCCAAGGAACTCCCTCATATTCCACTTACTGAACGTTTACTATACGTCAGACACTGTACTAAAGCCTTCATATATATTTTCATTCAGTCCTTAGAACAAACCACTAAAGTGATTGACATCATCTACGTTCTGGGATAAGAACGCTGAGGCCTGGAGCGATTAAGTAATTTGCCCAAGGTGAACAGCAAGTTTGTAGGGGTTTATGCATCTGGGCGTGTGGCTTCTGACCGCCATCTCTGAGAAATCAGCAAGCCTTTAGAAACACGTGAGAATCATGTGCCAAAGGGAAGCTCCCCCCACCCCCACCCCCACCCCAACACACATACACAGAGCCTTTTTCTACATTAAAAACGTGTTTGGAGAGGAAAAAAACTTGTCTGGATTAAAATGTCTTTTTCTTTCTATTGTAATAAAGATGCTTTCTATGTAGGAAGGTTTTGCCTATCAAGCCATTCACATTTTAGTGTGAATCACTGAATTTCCAGGCCTGCTTTTACAGGTTACACCATTCTTTGATTCCAGAGACCCTCAACCTCATAATTAACTTTGAAACCTGGTCCAGTGTATTCAGTCCATTTGCTCTGACAGTTCTTCTTCTGCCAGACTCAGGTGCCTGTCACATGCTTTCCTTAGAGAGTATATTTTTCCCCTCTAATAAAAACAAAACATGCTTATGAAAGAAAATTTGGAAAACAGAGAAAGGACAAAGGAAAATTCATGTTATCCACTCTTGAGAATTGAATATTATTACTTTAAAACCTTTTTTTTATATGTGTTTTTTTGTGTTTTTTGGCTGTGTTGGGTCTTCGTTGCGGTGTGTGGGCTTCTCATTGCACTGGCTTCACTTATTGTGGAGCACCGGCTCTAGGCGCTTGGGGCTCAGTAGTTGTGGCTCACAGGCTCTAGAGCACAGGCTCTAGAGCGCAGGCTCAGTAGTTGTGGCACACGGGCTCAGTTGCTCTGAGGCATGTGGAATCTTCCCAGGCTAGGGATCAAACCCATCTCCCCTGCATTGCCAGGCAGATTGTTTAGTCATAATCTTTTCTTTTTTAAATAAATCTATGTATTTATTTATTTATGGGCTGTGTTGGGTCTTCATTGCTGCACATGGACTTTCTCTAGTTGCAGCGAGTGGGGGCTACTCTTCGTTGTGGTGTGTGGGCTCCTCATTGCCGTGCCTTCTCTTGTTGTGGAGCACAGGCTCTAGGTGCGTGGACTTCAGTAGTTGTGGCACGAGAGCTCAATAGTTGTGGCTCACAGGCTCTAGAGTGCAGGCTCAGTAGCTGTGATGCACAGGCTTAGTTGCTCCATGGCATGTGGTATCTTCCTGGCCCAGGGCTCAAACCCGTGTCCTCTGCATTGGCAGGTGGATTCCTAACCACTGCACCACCTAGGAAGTCCCAATACTTTAATATTTTCTTACAGAATTTTTTGTGTATATTTTATAAAGATATATACGTATAGTTGAATCTCTTTTTCCAGTTAACTTTTTTTTTTTTAATTTATTTAGTTTGGCTGCAGGCCTTAGTTGTAGCACACAGGATCTTTTTGTTGCAGCACATGGGCTCTTCACTGCAGCGCACAGGGCTTCTCTCTAGTTGTGGCATGCAGGCTCAGCAGTTGCAGTGCGTGAGCTTAGCTGTCCCGGGCATGTGGGATCTTGGTTCCCCAACCAGGGATTGAACCCATGTCCCTTGCATTGAAAGGCAGATTCTTAACCACTGGACCACCAGGGAAGTCCCCGGTTAAGTTTATATTATAAGCATTTTAATACCGCTAAGTATTTTAAAGACATCTTAATAACATTTTTTTTAACTTTTTATTTTTTTACAATAAACTGCATATATTTAGAGTGTACAATTTGGTATCCCAGTCTCCCAATTCATTCCCCCGCAACCCTCCCTGCTTTCCCCACTTGGTGTCCATATGTTTGTTCTCTACATCTGTGTCTCTATTTCTGCCTTGCAAACCGGTTGATTTGTACCATTTTTCTATAGTCCACATATATGTGTTAATATACGATATTTATTTTTCTCTTTCTGACTCACTTCACTTTGTATGACAGTCTCTAGGTCCATCCAAAAGACATCTTAATAACATTTTAATACTCACTTATGGAATATTTATTCTTGGACATTTAGGTTATTTCTGATTGTTTTTACTTCTCTTTAAGTAATGCTACAATGAACATATTTGTATAGAAAACCATGTTCTAAGTTTTGCTTGTATCTTTAGAATAGGCTCTTTTTTTTTTTTAATTTATTTTGGCTGTGCCAGGTCTTAGTTGTGGCATGAGGGATCTTTTAGTTGCAGCATGTGGACTTCGTAGTTGTGGCATGAGGACTTCTTAGTTGCAGCATGTGAACTCTTAGTTGCGGCATGTGGGATCTGGTTCCCTGACCAGGGATCGAACCCGGGCCCACTGTGTTGGGAGCACAGACTCTTAGCCACTGGACCACCAGGGAAGTCCCTAGAATAGGTTCTAAAGAGTAGCAGGGTAATTTCTGTGTCAAAGGCATAAACTTTAAAAAAAAATTTTTTATTGAAGTATAGTTTACTTACAACGTTGTGTTAGTTTCTGGTGTATAGCACAGCGATTCGGTTCTGTATCTACTTTCTGATGGTTCATGACGGGTTGTACTAACCCCCCCCCCGCCCAAGGCTCACGTCATTTACCTTTGCCGATGTGGAGCCTTCATAATGGGACACCTCACTGAGGTCCTGCAGTGCGCTGGGCACTGGGCTAAGTATCTAACGTTTATTTTCCCATTTAATAATAGCCTTGAAGAGTCTGTATATTGATTAATCATTTGTATTTCTGTTTTTATCCTTTATTCATTTTTTTCTTTGGGTTTAATGTTCCTTTGCAGATTGTATGAATTCTATATATATTGTATATATTGTATACATTGTATTTCCTATTTTTTTGGTAGATGGCCCCCTTTTTGCCCACCTGTTGGTGTTAATGATTTTTATTGGTCATATATCAGTTTTACTTTTTATGTGATCTGATGTATAACACCTGTTTCTTTGGGGTGTTTTTCATTGTTTAATGCTTTAAGCATTCCCTCCTGGATCAAAGGACCAGCTCTTCAGTACTTATTTTCTCTTGCTTTTGTCTGATTTCTTTTCTTACTTTTAATCTGCTTGAAACTTTATTTTCACATATTGTTCAGGGGTCTCTACTTTCCATTCCTGCTGCTGCTTTGTGAGCCCAGATTTTTTTTTTTCACTTCGCACATAGCCTGTTACACCAACAGCCTTTTAACTACCAGCCTGATCTAATTAGTTCTGTGTATCACTACCAGATTACACCTTCCTAAAACATGACTTAGAGCATGCTATTCCTTGTTGCCTACAGAATAAAGGCCATGCTCAAACCTGCCACTCAGGGCCTGCGGTGACTTTGTCACCCTGCTGCCTTTCTCTCATCACCTGGTTTGGTGGGCACGGCGCACACACTTGCTGTGCTGTCCTGCTGGCCCCTGAGGTCCAAGGACAAACTCCCTCCTCCCGCTGGCGTCTCTTAAGTCTGCTTATTTGACCTGAAGCACCTCCTCACCCCTACCTCTTCACTCCTACCCCTGGGCCCCCACCCCCGCCTCCCCTACCCCCGCCTCCCCTACCTCCTCACCCCTACCCCGCCCCCTACCCCAGCTCCCCACCTCCTCACCCCTACCCCCGCCTCCCCTACCTCCTCACCCCTACCTCCTTACCCCTACCCCACCTCCCCTACCCCACCTCCCCTACCGCACATCCCCTACCCCACCTCCCCTACCTCCTCACCCCTACCTCTACCTCCTCATCCCTACCCTACCTCCCCTACTCCACCCCCCCACCCCGCCTCCCCTACCTCCTCACCCCTACCCCACCTCTGCCCTTTCCTGTTGCAGGGTTCATAGTCCTTGGTCCACACCAGCCTTTCCAGAGAGATTCTGATGGTTCCCCACCCCCCACTGAGTGGGGACTCTTTTCTCCTTGAACCCCTGTTTTATTTGTTCCTTTCTACCAGTACTTATTACAGTTCACAAAAACACTTATTAGGGTTTTTTTCTTGCTACGAATGCTTAATTTATCAGTCTGAGTAGTACGCATATGTTTAGTATAATCCCGTGTTTGGTATTATCAAGGTTTTATGCTCATACGTTTGGAATAATATATTTTGATTCCAGTTGAATCCTGTCTTACTTGCTATATAGCATTTTTGTAGCAGTTTTATTTACAAAACAATTTAAGTCTTTTCCAGTTGACGTCAGCCTTCTCTAGGCTAGATAACTGGCTCAGGATTCTTGACTACCTGGTCTGCCCCGGCTCACAGACAGTGCAACCTTGAAGAAGTCTTCTTCCTGGGCTTTAGTTTCCTTCTTTATAAAGTAGAAATAGTCCTTCTTGCTCATTAGATTCTTGAGAATGAAATGTTCTTTGTAATGTTTTGTTTCTGAAAAGGACTGTTTTAATGATATCTGTACAGATATTTACTTAAATAAAATTTATGTTTTCACATGTGTACATATCATGTCATTGTCCCTTGCCTGCAACGCAGACATACCCATTTCTGTGCAAACCTGAGAAGAGTTGGCTCTAGGTCTCCCGTCCGAAATGCCTTTAAAGGCCTTCAGCTTATGAGTCTGTTGCTTATGAGCGATCTGCTGGTAAGGTTGTTTTTGCAAACAGTCCCTATAAGATGGGTGGACAAAGGCTTCTTACCTCTTTTACTAAAATCTCTCCAAGTCGTCTAATTCTAATATACAGCCCTTCATCGACTCATAATGGAGTAACATCTCGATAAACCCACTGTAGGTTGAAAATATCATAGGTCGAAAATGCATTTAGTACAGCCAGCCTCCTGACATCACAGCTGGACCTTGCCCACCTTAGCCACGCTCAGAACACTCACGTTAGCCCTCAGCTGGACAGAGTCGTCTCGCACAAAGCCTATTTCCTAATAAAGTGTCGAGCGTTCCATGTCACTGATCGAATCCCGTACTGAACGCGCGTAACAGAAGGGCTGTCTGGGCGCAGACTGGGTGCCGGTGGTCCCCCCTCGTGATCACGTGGCTGATCGCGTGGCTGAGTGGGGGCTGGGCTGCCCCGTGCCACGAGGGGACCTGCCGCACATCGCCAGCCCGGGAAGGGAGAGGTCACAGTTCAAAATTTGAAGTACAGTTTCTACTAAAGGCGCATTGCTTTTGCCCCATCGTAAAGTCAAGACATCCCCAGTCGAGCCATCGTACGTCGGGGACCATCCGCACTTTGCGCTGCTCCCACGGCACTCTGTGCTCAGCTAGGGCCCTAACCCTCTGTCGGCTCTGTCTCCACGTGAGAACATTGCGCCACCTGAGGGCCATCTCCATGGCTTGTTCTCTCTTGGCCACGTTGGAAAAGTCCCAGAAATAAGGGGAGTCCAGCTCTGGGACTTCTTGTTCCCAATCCTTTACTTAGAGACTTTCGGAGGTCTTTTAACTTAGGATGAACCCAGGGGAAAGATCTTTCAAGAACACTCTTGTATTTCCATTGCTCCCAAGAGTGTATACCACAAACTTGTATCATACTGTAGGTTTTCTCCTCCCCTCTTGGCTGTGATAACCATGCTGGGTTTGGTTTCTGGTGGCCCTTCTACAAGTTATTTAGTTACTGTGGAAACTTGGAGTGTACAGACAGGCCTCCGTGATGACCCGTTCTCATTGTAGGTCAGCGTTTTTTGGCGTGCTCTCAGGGTTTGTTTGGTTTAAGAAGAAGACGGTTCTGGAATGGCTCCTGTGTGTGCATTAGCAAGGCATGATAATCCCCGGTTTCCTTTTGTTCTTTTTAGTATTGGCATTAAGTGTCAAACCAGAAAGGGATGTTGCGGTGAAGGGCAGTGCCTGAGTGTGCTTTGAGTTCCAGGCACTGGGAAGCAGGGCGTTTGTCATGGGAAGCTGCCACTAACCACCCTGGAAATGAGGTCTCAAATGAGCCCTGACCACACCTTGTGTCTTATCCATTGTCTCCCTCTGGGGAGCAGGACACTTTATAAACATCAACTCTTTTACCCTCTGGGCACCTCCACTTGAAAGGTAAATAAGACTGAAGGCTCTTTCTTCTCCAGCATAGATGAGGAAACATCAGCCCAGGGAGGGAAGGTGCTGGATCTGAGGCAGGTGAGGCATTCCGTGGCCCAGGGTGTTTGGAGTCCCCGCAGCGGGGGCCGGGCCGCCTGGCGGCCGCTAACACCCAGCAGCCGCTCCTCGGGGTTCCCCTTCCCACTTCCCGGAGGCTGGTGGGGGTTGGGCCTTTTGTCTGGTGTGGCGTGTGGAAGGCCGCGGAGAGGAGCAGTTGTTCCTCAGTGCTTTGTGCTCCGTTATAAGAAAGAAAAAATCAATACACATTTTCTCCTGCACGCACTCGGCAGCACTCGGCCTTCTGGTCCACCCCTCACCCTGCAGGGGAGGCACGACTGTGCAGCCAAACAGACGCGCCAGCTTCCAGGGGCAGAAATGCAAACTACCCATTTTGCACGTAGTGGTCAGGCTTTTAAAAACCAGTGCTGTAACTGGACGAGGTCATCAGATTGCCAGCTTCAGTGACTAGCTGGTGAACCGAGGTGCGTGGGTGGGGAGGTGGCCCAGGGGCAGACACCCAGTAGCTGGTGGCTCCTGGGCGCGCCTCCTGGGGGTAGTTTCCCTGGCAGGTGTCAGGGAGAAACCTTTTTTTCCAGGTTTCTGATTTACAGAGGAGAGGAAGAAGTTCTTTGAAGGAAACCATTAAAAACGGAAAAAGATTAACAGATGGAGGGCATCCGTTTGCATTGTATCAATTAATGTAAGTAAACTGTCCAAACAAGATCCCTCTCTCAGGGTGGATTTTATTTTTTAATCAGAAAATGTGGTGTTGATACCTACAGCTTTATAGCTTCCTGCCATTAAACAGTTAAGTGTGGGGCATTGAATAACAGAGTCTGCTGCCGTGACTAACAAAGGTAGTTCAGGTGACAGAATAGCCTTGCAGGGCCTGGTGCGGTCGAGGTCAGTTTATTGGAGGTGGATGCAGTGTGGAGGTGGGGTGTGGGTGCTCTGGCTGTGGGTGTCCTTCGCACCCACAAAGGAGAGATCGGTGGGGCTGAGAGTGTGGCTGAGTTTTCCAGGGGAGGTGTCGAGAGAGAAGGGAGCGGGGCTGAGAACAGAACCCCGGAGAAGGGCTTTGGGAGGAAGATAAAAATGCCAAGAGGGCAGAGCAGAGACAGAGCCTGAGACAGCCGCACCCTGCGGGGAGCGCGTGGCTGGTGGCTGGCAGCAGCGCCTGCCCTGAGGACCCCGCCGTACCTTCGTTTCCTGCAGGCTGACCCGAACCCGGGGCGCAGCCGTCCAGAGTTGCCGGTGTTTGTGTGCTCAGTAGTTGCTGCCTTTACCTCCGGATCAGGAGTGGATGTTTTTGGTAAAGTAAGTCCCCCGACTTATCACCAGAAGTGATGGAATGCCTTGCTGAAAAACTCCCTGGGTGGACCTCCGCTACCCTCGCTCATTTCTGTGCATCTTGACCCCCTTAAAGTAGCCGTTAAACTGGAGCTGAGAGAAGCATCATACACTCTCACCCCCCAACCCCGGCCCGGGGTCGTTGGGCAGCCGTCCTGATAGGGATACAAATGTAACTCAGTGTCAGCCTCCCCATCCGTGCGGTTGGAGGAAGTGATTCACGTCTAAGCAGTGAAGCGTCCCCTGGCTTTTAGCAGGAGCTGTTAGAGGGGCTGCTGTTTGAACAAGGAGCTTCATCTTCCTGAAGCCGGCAGTCACAAAGCCGTAAACACAACACTGGCCAACTCTATTGCCAGGATCATGGGGGCTTGACGTTAATATTAAACATCTCCAGCAAGGCAGAGAGCTCCGCAGCCCAGCCACAGGATAAAAATAAATACAAATAAAGAGAAGACCCCGCTAAAAGCGGCGAGATGATTTGTCGTCTTTCCTTTGTGAGGCCATTTGTCTTCTCTCGCATCAGATCTGTTATAAAACAGTCAAACTGTGAAAGTGAAAATCATCCCAGGAATATGGAATATTAATGCACAGGAGAGGAGGCGATAATCCCTTTCGTCGAGTTGCCCCCCCCGCCCCCCTTTTTTTGCAAGTCCCACCAAGGTAAATTATTTTTCTTTAAAAGAATTTGAAAGACTTGAAACTAGGGGTAGGGATGATGGGAGTTTCAAATGTTTTTCTTCCTTGTGTAAGTGGAGCGAGTTTGTAACTGACTTGGGAGCAAGGAGGGAGCACAGAAGGGGAGGAAACCTTTACAGATTCACCCTCGCTCGCTCTCACCTCTCCTTGCTCTCCCCAGCCGTTCAGTTCCTTTGTTTGGGGCCTGAACCTGCATCTTTGAACATTTATAAATCTTGAGTCTGTCTGATCTTTAGGAGACAGGCCAGAGGCCACATGTCACCATCAGTAATTTAAAGCTGTAGGGCTAAAAGCATTTGCAGAGGTTTGAAGGACCTGGTTCTGACCTGACCAAAGGAGCGAATTGGAACAGACCTTCCCAAGTCTCCTTCAAGCACTGGGGAGGATGGTGAGGAGAGCAGACACACCAGGTAATTTATGGCCAGTTTGCTGGGAGCCTCGCTGATTGCCTGGTCCACTGAGAACTGTGTTGTGTGCTGCCACCTAGTGGCAGATTCGGGCAGCTGCGGTGGGCTGTCTCGGAGCTCGTGAAAAGTTCAGCCTGGTTCTGATGGGAGATTTGCCTTGTGTCCAGATTTAGGTGGTTAGCGATAGGTGAGGGCATTCTCTGAGTCACTGTTGCTTTGCTAACTTCATCCTGTTGAGAAATAAGCCCTCGGTAAGAGGAGGTCGCTTTCCTCTCTTCACGTTTCTTGGGGTTTTGTGCATGTGTATTATTTTTTGGTAGGCAGTTGTGCTGGCATTTCAGGAGAGAAGCCTGAGATCCACTTTTTATTGCTGGGGCTGTTGGGAGGAAGTGAGGGACTTAAGTGCTGCCTTTTCGGCTACATTCAGGAATTCTGAGTTTCCTGCTCCCATAATTTTTTTCATGTCATCCTGAGTAAGCTATGCTCCCTCCTTACAAGATGTGCCTCTGTCTCTTCGCTTGACGTGCACGCAGCCCCAGGAGCACAGGGCAGCCGCCTGCCGTCTGGACTAATATAGTTCCCCTCTTAGGGCGTAGAAGCAGTTCTCAGACACCGTTCTCTCGCCTGTAACGTCTCTGATACGGGATAGAGTGGATTGGGGTCAAAGGCAGCAGAAGGAGTGAAAGGTTCAGGAGGATGCCATCTCGTCTCTAGTATTCGGAGAGCAGACCCCAAAGCAGCCAGACGGTGAGAGTTAGCTTAGGAGGACCCCTTGGTTTGCTGCCAGGTGATCATCGGCAAGATACCTTTTTCAGTTGTCATTTGGGATGCCCTGGACACGTTGGCAGGCAGAACAGAGAGACTGGGAGCTCCGTGAGGGCGGGAAAGGATGTGCTGAGAACAGAAGAGGTGGCAGAGCTCGCCCTGTGCACCGGGGCCGCCTGGACTGTCCAGACACGCGGGCGTGGGCCCGGAGGGCAAGGGCCTTCCTGTCAGTTCTTCGGCAAACTAGAGGGCCCAGGGGGGTTCCGCCAGGCCGGCAGGAGAGCTCCAGCTTTGTCATCGCGGGAATGGAGTGAACTCTTTCTTTTCACCTAGAAAAGACCAGATTTAGTTGGGAGAAGACAGCAGTAGTTAAAGTGCTGCCACGGGGAAGAGCTCTGAGCTATTGCTCCTGGCTCTGGAGGGCTGGGCCGTGGGTGGGGGTCCCACAGCGGCAGAGTGGGGCCAAGCCAGAGGAAGAACATTCCCGCCTCTCAGAATGGAGTGGGTTGTCCAGACAGAGTTCCCTAACATGTTCACCTTCCCAGCTCAGGTTCTTGTCTCTCTCATCCTACAAAAACCTAGCAGAGCAAATAGGCATTCACGTGTAGTCTATGAAGGTATCATACCTTTGTGTTATACTTTGAGGCCAGGGACCATCCTCACCTAATACACGTTTATGAGCTTCCACAGCACTAATAGTAAAATGTTTTCAAAACACAAACGTGAAAAAAACCATGCCTCAGTAATATCACCAATAGTTTTTAAAAGCACGTCTGCCATCAGCAACTACGGTGGTCAGTGTGAGTTTCTGTCCTGGCTGTGTCTGTACTGACTCACAGGGATTCGGGTTTGATCAAGGTTCTGCTGGACACAGGAGCTGTTGGAATTGGAGCCCTTAGTCTCACTTTCCCTTTGTGCGTTTCGTCATCCTTAGATTCTTAAATGTATGTCTAAGACATCGAGTTCCCCAGAAGCACACGGCACAGGGCCCTCGTGTGTGCAGGGATGGGGAGGGGCTTATGGCAGAGGCAGGGCCCGCGTGTACTCTGGGATGCATCTTATATATTTAGGGAGGGAACACTCCCACCCCCGGTGAAGCAACTAGTGAACAGTCTCAAATTAATCAAGGACAAATTCTGTGCATAGTTTTAATCAGGAAAGCAGCAATATTGTCTCCACTGGCACATGCTGAAACCCCTGTGTGTCAGTCGTGCTTGCTCGGAGACTGGAATGTACTTTTGGAGGCTGTGCAGCTTTCTTTAGGGAGCAGTGGCCTGGCTGCTTTCTCCCTGCTGCCTGCCTGCCTTTGGCTACAGGGCCAGGTGGGTGTAGCTTGGGGGTGTCCGGGCTGGAGGAGGAGGAGTGGGGTGTTTGGGGTGTGGCCGGTGCAGCTCCTTAGGTCCCGGGGTGCCGCAAGCTCCTGACCTAGTCAGCCGCACCCCTGCGCAGATCCTCTGCAGGGTTCAGATGCTCCTTTGTGCTGTTTGCCCCGATGATGGTGTGAAAGCCCCTGGTCTGTGTTGTGGTCGGTGAGGAATGCGTGTGGCTGGGCTGCACCGTAACACGTCCACCCCTGTTTTATTTAGGGCTGCTTCGAACCTCACCCGCCACTCAAGTGATAGCATCTCACAGCCAGCTCGACTGGGCGCTCTTAAGTCTCTTCACAAGAATCACATAATAAATAAGCTGAATCCTAGTACACACACACACACACACACACACACATCCATCCATCCTGTCTTTATGGAAAATGGCTGCTAATCCATGATCTTTTTTTTCTTCCAGAAACAGGTTTTATGATAATATAGTAAAAATATTAAATTAGAAAATGCCTCACTAAGGGTTATAAAACCTTACTACACTAGAGATAGGTAATTATCCCCGCTACAGCCTAAATGACAGTTTAAAAGAAATAAAAATGTTAGTGCTCATTACTTGCTTTTGTAGGTTGCAATAAAGGGTAAGTTAAATTTTAATTCAAGGAAGAGCCCCTGCTATCGACCTTCTACCTTAGGTCCAAGTCCTGTTAATTACTCTGTAGGTTATTCTCCTGCATGATACCCACATTAATACATTTTCTACAGTGGACGTTCCCACTGGCCATTGAGGCCAGGAGTGTGGGGGGAGGGGAAACAAAGGGGGGAAGGCATTTCAGCTCAGTGATTCAAATCTTGATTCTTAATGTGATAGGGAGCAGGAATTATGTATTAAAAAAAAACCAACTTCATTATGCATAGCCTTAAGGGGACCTCAAGTATTAAACTATACACTTACCCTGGAGAATGGGATGGAGACAAGGTTAACCTGAAGGATTGATAGTTTAGCTTCTCTACGTGGCTAAATCCCGTTTAGGAAAGATGCTGCAGGGGAAAATGCTCTGTGCAGCAGAAGGCAGTCCGACCCTCCATCCCATGGTGGCTTTTCGTTACCTAGTCCTATTTTTAGTTTTGTGTTCCGGGAGATGGACTCGTCCCGTTTCTTTCCAGATGCTTTCCCCCCACCCCCCACCCCCAGGTGTAGCACCTGCCAGGGTCTGGGGCACCGCTCAGGACACCCTCCGTCTCAGTCTTCCTCCTGGGCTGCGCAGAGATCTTCCCACAGGAAAGGTGACACAGAGAGTTGGCAGGAATCGATTTCCAGCTCTTTCCCGAAGAGGCCTCGCCTTTCATGGTTGTCCTCTCCAGACACGAAGCCCCTCATTACCCTGACGTGGGACGTTGCCCTGGAGTGGGGAAACCTCAGAAAAGGACCCGTCAAAATATGGTGTGGGGATTGTGACCAGCCGCGGCCCAGGACTGGGTCACAGAGCCCTGCCGGTCAGGTGGCTCCCAGGTCTCTATTCTCAGCAACATTGCAGGAGAACCTAATTGAGTGGTCAGCTGGTAGATCCTTAAAACTAATTTTTGGTGGTAGATCACTCTGTGATTGGGGGGGGTGTGTGTTCATTCAGAAGGAATTAAAAGAATTGAGTGTCATTGCTATAATAAAACTGCCCCATTCCCACATCTACTTGTTTGTATAGCAAGGTTTCTCATCACTTCTGTCTACAAAAACTAAAAAATAGGAATAGAATTGGTGCTGAGCCCTCTTTCATTCCAGCAATAAATAATATTAATCCATGGAATGGGAATGGAGGGGAAAGCCTCATCCGTATCATTAGGAGATAATTTCCAGTAACATTTTACATGTTTTATGTATATTAAAATTTTACCAAAATTGTGCTGTATTTTATTATATTGTTATTGTATGTATCAGTTGTATCCTGATAATAATTATAATGATAACACAATCCAGAAGTAATTTTTAAAAATTACTTAGGGCCTTATGGTCCCAAGAAATTAAAATATTTTTGTTTCAACTTTTTAAATTTCAAAAATGTTTCCATTTGCATACTTATTTTTGTGGCCAAGAAGTATGATAGGGTGATCAATAAAAGACTTTCAAGCATAAAACAATTAAATTAGGACAAAAATCTGTAGGGAAGAATCAGATGGAAATACAAGTTTAAAAAGAAAAAGATGCTTTAAAATTTCCAAGTTAAAGAGTTTGTTTATGTGCTGTTTCAGTGAGTGATGATGGGTATGAAATCACTATGGCATGTAGATTCCATTGGGCCTATTACAAAAGGGATGTGAGAGTTTTATTTTCAAAGTTGGTATTCACAGTATTCTGGTAATTATACCCTTCGTGACTATTAACTTTATCAAGAAGAATTTCATATGTCACCTAAAAAAGGTGTGCAGGGCTGAGGGATTTCATCAAGTTCTGTTAGGGGATGTGCAGAGAGGCTCGAGGACCAGACCCCGGACCCCACCCTTCACGCCTGTGGTTTTCCCAGCTGTGCCCCCGGCAGGTCCTCCGCAGGGAAAAAGAAGGGCCGGGGTCCAGCTGAGCAGCTGGCATCTGCGGGTCTTCGTCCTGGTGATGCTCTTGGACCCAGGAGGGTCTGCTTTCTCCATCTCTAGAGTCTTTAGAGTCGGGGCTGAGGGGAATGGAGGCGGGGGAGGAGAAGATGGGAACAGAAAAGCCATTTAGGAGGCTGTCGCCACCTTGGTAAGCGATGGTAAGATCAGAAATAATGGAGCCTGGAGGAGCAGGGAAGTTTGAGATGCTTTGAAGGTAAAAACGGTCACTGATTGGTGGTCGTGGGTGAGGAGGACTTAAAGTTGAAATAGCTTGGGGATTCTTAGATTGGAATAATCCCTTACTCATATTTTCTCTCCTTTCTGTGAAAATATTTTAAGAACCCAGACCACTCAGCTTTCCGAGTTGCTTTGCCATGAACAGCTGCATATGTTTGTCAGCTTTGCCCACCTGAGTGTGAAATGATGTTCTATCAAAACATGGGTTTCAGCATCTTCCTCTCTGCTCCTGACACGTGAACCCTGCTGCGGGCAGTAACTGCCGCCTTGGCCCAGGCGGTTCGCTGATGTCGCGGCGCGGAGAGGAAGCATTTGCTCAGTGGTAATGATGGGGTCTGGTGCAGGCAAGCGCGGCGAGGCTGGGAAGGGATGATTGCGAAGGGCTAAATGGCATTGTGCCTCTGCAGCTCCCTCTCATCAGATGTCGCAGCCTTAAAGCCACACTGTGCTCTTTGTCATGGCGACTCTCCCCTTAACGCCATGTGATGTCTTCGTGGAAACGACTAGAGAGACTTGTACTTATTGGCAAGTAGGCAGGCCACAGCGTAATAAAGTGACGCCTGGGCAGGGCAGGGCAGGGCTGTCTTTTACGTGATGGAGCTGGTGATTTGGAAGCCACTGCCTCTGGAAAGGAGGCTGCCTGCCTCTCATTTGCATGTGGTCCGAGCTGCCTCGCACCTTTGTACGCGCGTGTCTGGGGCCGGCCAAGGCCGAGCCAGGCTGATGTGTATGGCTAAGGAACAGAAGAGACCCTGGGGCTCCCAGTGAATCTGCATCCTTTGTAGGCCCAGGGGCACCATGGTTGGCTGAGGGTACCAGCAGATTCTTTTTTTTTTTTTTTTTTTTTTTTTTTTTAAATTTTAATTATTTTTTAATTGTTATTTTATTTATTTATTTATTTATTCATTTATTTATTGGCTGCGATGGGTTTTTGTTGCTGCATGCGGGCTTTCTCTAGTTGGGGTGCGTGGGGGCTACTCTTCAGTTGCAGTGCACAGGCCTCTCAGTGCAGTGGCTTCTCTTGTTGCGGAGCACAGGCTCTAGGCACACAGCTTCAATTGTTATGGCACGAGGGCTCAATAGTGTGACTCCCGGGCTCTAGAGTGCAGGCTCAGCAGTTGTGGCGCACGGGCCTAGCTGCTCCGTGGCATGTGGGATCTTCCTGGGGCAGGGATTGAACCTGTGTCCCCTGCATTGGCAGGCAGATTCCTAACCACTGCGCCACCAGGGAAGTCCACCAGCAGATTCTTGCAGTAAAATTCCTGTAATAATACGGGAGACCCACTGTTTTCTGGCTGCACTTTCCCCGCCTGCCCCGTGGTCCCCAGAATGATAAGGTTAGTTTACATTTGTGGCTTCCGCGGTTCCTTCTTTAAGACTTTTCCCTTTTAAAAAAGTTTTAATATACTATTCCTACTGCTGGGTTTTCTAATTTTAATACCTTTGTTGGTACCCACCACTATAGCAGGGTGACTTCAAAAACACTCATAAGTTTTTGTGTTGAAGTCTAGCTGGACCAAAAATAGCTGTTTGAAGGGTGGGATTTTTTTGTTTTTCATTTTGTTTTGAAAATCAGATTCGCTAATGATGACTCAGATAACGAGAGCACTTCTACAAGCCTGTTTTCGTAACAAGGACGGCAGGCAGGCTGTGGATCTGGAAAACATGAGACAGGGCAGGCACAGCTTTCTCCCGAGGTCGTTTACTCGCTGGTCCGTGGCCTTCGCCCAGCTGCCTGCCCTCCTTCCCCAAGGGCACGGGCATGGTCGCCACCTCCCTGTGGGTTTGGCCTGCTTGGACCCTCACGGCTTCTGGCGTCTCCACAGGGAGACTCTGCCCTCCATCCCGGGAAGTGTTCTGGAGCTGTGGGCTCGGTGCCGGGAGGGCCTCGCCCACCCCGACAGGTGCCTTTGGCCAGGTGGTGGCGGCCACAGAGGTGGCAAGTGGTCATTTACTTCATTTTCAGGGACCCAAGACCCTGGCATGTTAGGATATTTTTTTAACCTCAAACCCAACTTTCAAAATAAATTAGCTAGTCAAATTATTTATTAGATGGAGAATCGCAGAAGGGCTAGAGTGCTGGGAAGAGCCTTGGTGTCCGCGCAGCTGCACAGGTGCTGGTAATTGGAATCTTGTTGCTGGGTCATTTTCATTGTTTTTCAAGTACTGCCAAGTCCAAGAAAATGTATGAAAACTAAATTATATCCCCTACATCCCATGTCTGATTGAATCCTCCTCCTCGTGTGGCATCTCCCGCATCCTATTAAAATATTCAATCTTGTTTTCTTACTTGAAGAGCCTGTCTGTAAAGGGCAAACGTATAGAAAACTCGTTCCCCGGAGACAGGGTATCCAGCCACGCCGGACTATTTACATATTCTGCTGTTTGATTGGCCGCTTCTAGGTTCCTTCCCTCCTTTGTATTTGTGAGTAAGAGCTGTGGGATGCATTTTTAATTACGCGGCTGTGTTTCCAACTGAAGAACCAGATTGGGGTATTTCCCGGCTTCTTGGTTCTTTTTTTAACCTTGAAAAGTTAACCAGCGCATTAACCAGTTTGTTTCGTTTGTCTTCTAGGACAGAGCTGTATCGATCTCTTTTTGGCCAACTCAACCCCCCTGACAAAGGCCACAGGGACTGAATCCATCCATCTCTCTGGCTCCAGACCTTGAGGCGGGGCCTCCGCACACCCAGCCCCAAACAGAAGAACGCGGTGGCTTGGGGGGTCGAGCAGGTCGGGAAGTCCCAGGGGCGTGTGCTGTTGAGAACATGGGCCTGAAGCCCGGAATCCAGCGTCTGTGTCGCCAGAGCTTCCGTGTGCAGAGGGCTCGCCCCCCACGGCCTTGAACCACCACAAATAAAGAGTTTTTTTTACTGTCGCCGCCGCCACACTTGATTCCTCAAGCAGCACCGAGGGAGTGCTTTAGCGCTCCTGCAGGGTGGCAGGTCCTTTGGGAGGGTTTTCCTTGCGCTCCCAGCCAAATGGCCTTCTCTCACAATGTAAAAAACTTCATGGGAGGAATACTCCTTGGGTGGGTGGGTAACACTTAGTGATTGATCACGGCTCTGAGGAGCCAGGGAGACCCCCGAAACCTGACGGCTGTGCCCGGGAGGCTTGGTAGCTTGGAGGTATTTGCCGATTCGTTGCTAAATACAAGTCTCTGACTTCTTTTTTGTTTCTTCTCTTCACCCATAAAGATTCTTCCAGAGTCCTTTTCCATTCTCACCATTCCTAAATCACTTTATTGAGATGAGCTCTGGTGTAAATCTAGCAGGAGGAAATGATTCACTTGTTTTTCATCCAGAGGTCAAAAGCTGGAAATTAAATCCCCATCAGGGGGATTTATTGGCCTGCTGCGGTCAGTATGCAGTGCTGACGTGTGCACAGGTGACGTGTACGTGCCCGCACGCAAGGCCGACCATCTCCCCGGTCCTTTGCCCAAATGTTTGTCTTGAGCTGCGGAATTAAAGAAATGTTGCCCCCAGGCAACTGAGTGCAGTTGTCGTTCCTAACTAGTCATTGTTTTCAGAGTCAGGTTTTGGTATTGTTTTTAAATGTCAAAACCAAGGGCCGATTTTTGTGCCCCGGGATCCCACGTGTCGCTGACTTGGTGTCTGGGGACTGCATCGCAGCACCTAGAGGCTGGGCTCCAAGTGGAGGGAGCCCGGAAGGTGACCTGCTTCACGGCTGAGCATTAGCATCTGAGTGTGCTGTGTCTGCTGGGCTCGGGACGGGCACGCGGCAGAGAGGGGTTTCCCCATCTCACACTAATTGGACCTTGCTACGTCCTGATCTGTTGTCTTGTCTTGGTAAGTTTACATCTAGGGCTTGACTGCCAGGGAAACATTTAAGTTTCAGTGCGTCTCCAGTTACTTAAAAGATCAATCAATCAACAGAAATAGAAGATTTCCCCCATATTCACTCCCTTCACAGTGATCACTTTTTAAAATATAGACCGTCCAGCCCTGTCTGTCTAGCCTGAGGATCCCGGATAATGCACGTTAAAACAGCAAGTTAGTAACCTCTTAACACGGAACTTCCCGTGAGTCTGATGCAGACCCATGTTTCCTAAAGAGATAGAACCTTTGTCACAGTCACTCTGTATCTGATGAAGAAAAAGATTTAAACAGGTACTTCAAAATATTTGGAGTCCATCATGTTTAATTAAAATGAATTAAAATCATGAGAGATGAGAAAGAACGGATAGAATTTTCAGTAAAGGGAGACGTGCATTTTAAAATTCAGAAGACCACCCTCCTTCCAGCCAAGAATAAATTGGAAACTATTTTAATTGACACGGATACTGCAATTCAACTGTTACTAGAAAGACAGATTAGTTGATTGATTTGCATTTTAATAAAACTAATACTTTACATTTTGGTGGCGAATGCTAATGCTGATTTTTAAATGAGTTGAGAACTGTTATCAAGAGTTTCAATCCAGGGACCTTTTTCAGTGTTGACTGAAGCATTCCTCCCTTTTGTGCAGAGTTTGCTTATTTTCTTTTTGTCCAGTTGACTCCTTCACGCATGACCCTCCTAAACCACAGCCCTGGAAGATACCACCAGAGCAGTGAGGAAACTGTAGCACCCACCCAGCCCAGGTCTGCACCCGGGGCCCAAAGCAGGCCATGGGCTTCTCCCTTCAGAATAGAGAAGATAAGGCTGGTTTCTTGTCCTAGTGTATTTTATTTCAGAAATTAATCACAGGGACTTCCCTGGTGGTCCAGGTAGTTCGGACTCTGTGCTTCCACTGCAGGGGGCATGGGTTCTACCCCTGGTCAGGGAACTAAGATCCTGCATACCACTGGCATGGCCCGAAAGGAAAAAAAAAAAAATTCCTTAAAAAAAAAAAAAAATCTTAAAAAAAAAATTCTTAAAAAAGAAAAATATTAATTACAGAAAAGTGGAAGGAACAAATGAAAATAAGACTTGGCTGTAATCCCACCACCCAGAAAGATCCCCTTCTCGTCGTTAACCTGTATTCCTTCACAGCCCTCTTCAGTATATAGATGCTGTGATACCCAGTAGACTCCTCTCTGGAGGGAGGGCCCAGGGAGCAGTGCAGATAGAAGACTTAGTTTTTCCTTCGGAACTGTTTGAAATGTTACCCTTTTAAAAACAACAAAAACGAAATGCCCATGTAGCCATGCCCCTCCACATAACATACATATACCACCCGCTGAGAACCAGTGGTACATTGCATTCTGCAGTTTGATATTAATAGTACAGGATAAGGTTGTTTCCATGTTTTTGCAGATCTCATTGAAGTATTCTAATTGCTAACTAACAATTCCACTGGGGGCATGTCTCTGCAATCCTGAACCAAATCCCCTCTTGTTGAATACTTACATTATAAGTATTTGCTATTATGAATAATGTTACAGGAAAATATTTGTGCATAAATTTTGTTTGTTGTCTTTTGAAATGACTTTTTCTTGTTATGGATTTTTGGGAGTAAAGTGAACCATGTGAGAGTCCAAATATTTTGAAGGGTCTTGGTCTCTGTGGCGGAGCCTTGTTTTAGGGCCTGTGTACTTCTCACCTGCCCTAGGCTGGACTGTCTGCAACAAAGCGTGTTGAGAAGCAGAGAGGAGGCTGGCCCTGGAGTCTGATCCTGGGGTTTATTTCTTGCTCCCCGGGGAACCCTTCAAATCAGCATCCTCCTCTGGGAGGATTAAAGAGCTGCTGCCTGTCATGTGCTTTGAGATGCTCCTATGAAAGATGGTGGATAAATAGGAAGTGACACCATCCTCTCCCTCCCCAGCCCCCATCTCTGTTTTCTGGCCGTTAGAGCGCGTATAATTTGCTCTCCACTTGTCCCCCTGGTTTTCATGCTCTTGCTACGTTCCATGCCTTCATCCTGGGGATCTCTCTAGTGGGTTTTCCTTCCCTTGTATGGGTTTGTGTTCTTCCCCATACTGTTTGTGGTGTGTAGCCGTTCCCTCCAGGGTCACCATCCAAGAATGCTTGTTGAGCATCCTTTGGAAACCCTGAGAGCCAGCAGAACACGGGAGAGAGGCAGCTCCGACCAGCTCAGCAACAGACTCGGCGTCTCCAGTATAGAAAATGTTTCCTTTTAGTGGTTGAGTTTCCTGGTCTCTGCATATGACTTCTGCAAGATTATGGCCTCTTTGTCTCTTACCATTTCATCCAATGGGAGCTGAGTTTGGGGCTCAGTGGGTCCTAATGTGACATTCGTCAACCTCCCCACCACAGAGGGGGTCACTGTGTATATGGGACACCAAGATCTGTGTCTCCCTGGGCCAGGCTCACAGCTGAGGCAGCTACGTCTCAGCAAAACTGCAGAGAGTAGAGGTAAAGGGAGTCACGGAGAAGCCCGAGGCTGCGGCTGCAGAAGTGCGGGTGTTTTATGCAGGGGTGGCTGGTGCCCCTCTGTGGACACCCTGATAGGCTATCCTGTGCACCTGGCGCTTAAAAAAGGCAAATACCTTGTACAAGCAGTGAGCCTTGTCTAAAGCGAAGGAACCTTGTTTTCTGCATCTGAGTTTGTGTTTTTACTTTTTAATTATGTGTGTGCTTGTGTACTGGGTGGGGGGCAGTTGTGCTAGGAATTAAGTTGAGCAGCTTATCTTGGGTCATTCTTGTTTGTTTGTTTGTGTAAATCTTACCTATCTCGTGTTCTTTTTTTTCTTTCTTCATAACATTTCAAAAATAATTGCGAGTAATTTGGTAAGTTCATTAACTAATTCTCTCTTAAGTCTAGGGAATCCATATCGCCCTGCTGATTTGTATATATTCAATTTGTCCAACAGCTGTATTGATGAAGCCCTCATTACCGGCTCCTTGTCTGGAGAGGAGAGGACTGGTGTAACTGCAGAGTGAGTATGCCTTATTTAGATAAGGACACTGAATTCTCAGGAAAGAAAATTTAAAAGAATGTAGAGAGAAAGAAAAAAAACACACACACACAAGCCCACATTACTGATAGGGTCGAAAAAGAATATAAGGTCCCCAGTAGGCACGGGGACAGTAACACATAAAGATTCCTGCCCACCCTTCCCCTGCCCTGTCTCCCTCTTTATGGCTGGGTTGGAAATGAGCTCAGGCTGCCCTGGACTGGCAGGCTCCCCACCACGTAGCGCTGGCCGCTTCTGCCGCCCTGATCTACCCTCTCCGAGGTGTTCAGGGGTATGTTACCTGGTTCTCACTTAGACTTGGGGGCACAGTTAGTCCTTGAAGGGACTGATGTGACCTTCTGAGTGAAGGACAGATATGAACAGAAGGTGGCGTACTGGGAAGAAACTGGGAACAGAAATCAAACCTGCCAGGGTGTGACCTTGAGGAAACCTTTTGACCTCTGGGCCTCAGAGGTCCTCCTCAGTACTGTGAGGGTCAGCCACACTGGTTCCTGAGGCCCTCCCCGTCCTGAAGCAGCTGTCTCTATGTAAAGGCAGCTTGGATCTAGCACAGCTGCAGGAATGTCTTTCCCGTCCATTCATTCAGGAGTGTGTCGACCTCCTACTGTGTGCCAGGTGCTGGGGGAGGTGTATAGACCACAGGGCTGTTTGGCCAGGTGACCTGGTCTCTAGTGGGGCTCTGTTCCCCTCTTCTGTCGAGTGAGTCCTGCATCCTGTAACTTGGGTCTGATCAGACCCATTACCTGCGCTGGAGTTGCCTCTGTTCATCCTGGTGGGGCTCTGGCAGCCCAGACTCCGGCCCTTTTCCAGGCTCAGCATCACTGTCCTAGGACTCCGGTTCTCCAGGGCAAGAGCTCGGCCTGGTAGGAGGGCAGCAGTCCTGGTGCTCGTGGGCCCTGGCTCCTGGGGCGGCCAGGGCATTAGTACCAGGTGTGGCTCATGCTGGGCGCTGAGCACCCAGCCCGCTGCCCGTGGCTTCCGCCTCTCCACGCGAAGGCGGCTCTGAGCTCTGAGTGGTTCTGCACCCTGGTGGCCAGCTGCCTTCCTCTCTCCTGTGGGGAGTCCGGGGAGCCTCTTCTAACCCCTGGGGCACCCAGAGCGTCTAGACCACAGCTGTCCAGTACCACTTCCTGGGATGGGGGAGTGTGGTCCAGTCAGTAGTCACTAGCCACGTGTGGCTTCGGGGCCTTTGCAGTGTGGCTGGTGGCTGCTGGATTGGCTAGATCAGGTCTACGTGGGTATTTCCCAACCTTTTGCAAGTCACAGCAACCACCAGCGTTGGAACTGGGGTAAGTGATAACCGGGGGTGGCGAGAGCTGCCGGCGTCCCGAGCCCCGAGGCCGAGGGGCGCCGCGTCCTCACCGGCAGGAGCGCAGCCGGCTCGGAGGCCCTGCTCCGGGCTCGGGCGGCGGCCGAGCGTGTGGCCTGGGGTTCGCGAGGGGTGAGGAGGTCAGGGGAGCCTGGGAGCGGGCCCGGCCCCTGCTCTCCTCCTGAGGCTTTAGGCCGTGGACCGACTCCCTGATGCCATAAAATTATTTTCCAGTTTGACTCCTGCGTCCTTTCCAGTTGTACCGCGCTGCACTTGGTTTCAAGAGCCAGACGTAAGGCTGCTGCGAAACACGCGGTGTGGTAACTCCGAGTTCGTACTGCTGGGGGAAGTAAGCAGTAGGAGCAGGTGCTTCTGAATTATCAGCGTTCCTGCAGCCTCCGCACCTCCTCGCCCCCCACCTGCGCGCCGTGATGTTCCGGGAGGATCTCGGCGTGCGCGGCCCGGGGCCACCGTTTCATCCGCTGACCTCGCGGTGAAGGTCAGGCCTTTGCTGGCGGTGGGAGCGCGGGCCCAGGTGTGTGCGAGGCGGGGCGGAGAGGAGAGCGGCCCCCCGGCCGGGCCCGGAGCCTCCGCAGCCCTGTGCAGAGTGTGCGTGTTAAGGTCACATCCTGATCTTCGTGGAGGAGGGTAAGAGGGGATGAATGCAGGCCTGGGTCTCGGTTATATAATTAAACCGAGATGTTCCTTCCTGAAGGAACAAAAAGAGGCCAAGGACAGCTTAATTGAAACCTTAAGATTGCTTCTCCAGGAGTGGCCCGAGCAAGTGGGCCAAGGCAGACTGTCACCCTCTGGCTGGTGGGCCACACGATCCCGCAGGCCCCTGGGCCCAGGTCCTGGTTGACTGCCGTCCCCTGTGGGGGGGTGTGGGGGGGTTTGCTTGGCATGGGAACCCCTTCGCTTCCTGGGAGGATGAGCCTTTGGTTCCTCAGGTCCCAGTGGGGAGGTCCACACCGGAACTGGCCACACTGATGTCACCTGGGCTCAGGCACTGACCCTCCTGTCACCCTGTGAGTCCCTAAACAGCAGTGCCATGCAGTCCCCCAAGACCCATCTCAAGGGCCTTTAAAAGGCATGCCTCTCTCTGTGAGGACATCGGCCAGGCCGGCTGTTATGAAGTCGTTCATTAACCAGATAAGTGATGGTGAAACAGTGATGCTTTGTTAACTGCAGACAGGGCTGCTCACGAGAGAACCCAGGCGTACGCTCTTGATACCTGCTTAACCACTTGCTCCGGACTGGAAGGACTCTCCTGCTCTCTCCCACTCCCGGAAGAGAATTTCAACTTTAAGACAAACAACTTCATTTACAAGTGTGTCTCTAATTAGCTGCAGAATTAGGAAAGCTGAGTTTTCCCCCATAGATGGGCTAAACCCTCGAGGGAGACTGGTGGGATAGAGAGAATCGCATTTCCAATTATTTTGTTGAATTGCTAATTTAGTTATTGTGCCTGGTGTAATTGTGATGGGTATTGGGTGTGCAATTCAATTTGTTTTAAATATTTGTGGGAAGGCTGATCAGTAATGGAGCTGACCTATTTTGTGGCCCAAATTGAGAAAAAAAGACTAAAACACAACAGCCACAAAGATATAGTTTGTTTCCATTTTTATTTTGATCTCTCTCATCCCTCTTAAGACCACTGATGCAACAAAAGGATTAAAGTAAACGATGACAGCACTTTGATCTTCTCCCTTTGAAAGCTTAACTGTCCTTGGTCGTTTAATATGCAGATATTTTAGGGTAGAGTTTCAGATGCAAGGCTGGAGTTGAGAGGTTTCTGCCTCCTGTAATTGCGCTTGTGTGTGTGCCCAGAACTGGCTTGGGTGTTTGACTTTCGTATGTGCGTGTATAAGGCGGTGGAGGTAGTGTCTGCAGCATCCGGGGCCACATGGGGCCAGCTCCTGGGGCCAGGAGCCCGTGTGGGAAGGAAGGCACCTTCCCTCTAGGCAGTGCTGCTCGCAGGGGTTGGCGACCTAGCCCCACCCGGGCAGTGTTTGCACTTGCCCTGCCCTGGGTAGGACCTGCTGCTGGTTGGTTGAGCCCATGCACTTGTAACCAGGGTTGGATATGGTGGTGACACCAGGCAGAGCTCCTTGACAGAAGGCCAAGCTCCACTTTCCCTCTTCAGGGTCTCCCCACCACTCAGCCAGCGTCCAGACCAGTAGGAGTACCTGTGATGTAATATTGTTTATGTGCCTGTCGGGTGCTGAATAAATCAATCCAGCCTGGGCCTGGAGCTGATGCTCTTTGCCACAAGCAGGGCTGTGGCTTGTAGCAAAGAGCATCACCTAGGGCCCTGCTGGGACTTGAGGTGCAGAAACAAAGTGCAGGACTCGGCCTGGTTATTGGGAAATGCGCGTGCGAGTACCAGGTATCGTGACGGCCAAGGTTCCTTGCAGGTGACTGGAGCCCCTCACTCTCCGTGTCATCCCGCTGGGCCCCCGCCAGGTCCCAGCAAGGCCTTCTCAGACAAAGGCAGGGCTTGGTTGGGCAAGATCACAGGGTGGCAGGCCAGAATAAATTTGGAGGAAAAGTAGTAATAAAATAGGTTATAGAAGCAAAATGATCCTAAAAAGATCATTTTGTACCTTGATTAACTTAGGAAGATACCAGGGTCAATCTCTGTGCTTAGCTGCTGAATAGAAGTTTAAACTTTATTCCTACACAAGAGAGATCACTAGGGCCCACAGAGGCACTTCAGACACAGGTGGTCTTCTCTCTCAGCAGGACTTTCTTGAGGAACTGGGAGGGAAGAGCTAGTGGACACAGTGCTGGACCTGGAGGAGGACCTGAGCCCTGTGGGAGGATAGACAGGAGGACAGTCACTGAACAAGTGATGCTGTGAGCCGAATAGAAACCACTCTCTAGGGAGTCTGGGAGGGTCTCCGCAGGGAGAGCAGGGGGTGTCAGAGGAGGAGTTTGTGGAAACAGGAGCAGAGGCAGGAGGGCAGGCTGTTGGGTGTTGGTGGTAAGGTTAGTGCATCCTTACCCTTTGCTGGTTAGTTGTTTGCAGCTTTGATATTGAGGTGTAATTTACATACCATAAAATCCAATCCTTGTAAATGTACAATTCGGGCATTTTTAGTAAGTTTGTAGAGTTGTGCTGCTATCCACACGCTCCACCCCAGCAAATAACTGTGCTGGTTTGCAGTTGATCCTCAATCCCATTCCCACCCGAGGCGATGACTGCTCTGCTTTCTGTAGCTACAGAGTTGTCTTTTCTGGATGTTTCATAGAAATAGGGTCATATTGTACAATATGTAGTCTTTGAGTGTGGCGCCTTTCACTGAGCTTAAGGTTCATCCAAGTCACAGCATATGTGGCCAGTTTGTTTCACATTTTGTTTCTCTCTTTACCTATTGATGACCATCTGGGTTGTTTCCAGATTTGGGCCATTATGTATAAAGCTGATATAAACAATCATAAGTCTTTGTGGAACATGTTTTCATTTGTCTTGGCTGGATACCTAGGTGTGGAATTTTTTTAAAATTGTGATATAGATGCTTTACAATGTTGTGTTACTTTCTGAATTGCTGGGTCATATGGTAAGTTTATGTTTAAGCTTTTGAGAAACTGCCCAACTGTCTTCCACAGTGGCTGCACCACGTTACACTCCCACCAGCAATGTGAGAGTTCCAGTTGCTCCACAGACTCACTTCTTATCGTCTGTATTATGATTATAGCCATTCTAGTGAGCAGAGGGCTCTCATTGTGGCTTTTCGTGTGTTTATTAGCCATTCATACATCTGCCTTCTTTGGTGAAATGTCTATTCAGATCTTTTGCTCATTTTTAATTGAGTTGCTTGTCTTACTGCATAGTAAGAATCCTTTATATATTGAAAATACAAAGCCCTTATCAGAAAATGATTTGCAAATATTTGTAGCTAGCCTTTTCATTTTCTTAATGCTCTTTTGACTCATAAACATTTAAAATTTTGATGTTCTAATTTATCAGCTTTTTTTTTCCATTATGGGTTGTTTTTGGTGTCAGATCTAAGAAATCTTTGCACAACCCAAGGTCACAAAGATTTTTCTCTGGTTTTCCTCAATAAGTTTTATAGTTTTACCTCTTCCATTTAGGCCTATAGTCCATTTTGAGTTAAGTTTTGCATGTGATGTGAGGGTCTAAAAATATAATTTTGCGTATCATATCCCATTGTCTCAGTATCATTTGTTGAAAAGACTATTTTTCCCCACATTGAATTGCCTTAACTCTTCTGTAGAAAATCAATTGACCCTAAATGTGAGGATTTATTTCCAGACTCTTAATTTTGTTCCATTTTATTTGCAATTTTTGTAATTGGATAATTTTGTGAAAAGTTTTGTAATTGGATAATTTAAATCCTCCAAACTTTTATCAAAATCATTTTGGCTATTCTGGGACCATTTTATTTCCATATACATTTTGGGATACATTTGTTCATTTCTATAACAGTGCCTGCTGGGGTTTTGATAGGGATTACACTGAATCTATAGATCAGTTGAGGGAGAACTGCCATCTTAACAATGTTGTCTTCCAATCCATGAACATGGAATGTCTCCTCATTTATTTATATTCAGTTTCTCTCAGCAGAGTTTTATAATTTTAAGTGTACAAATCTTGCAGCTCTTTTGTCAAATTTATTCCTAAGTATTTTGTTTTTGATGATATTGTCAATGAAATGTTTCCTTAATTTCATTTTTGGATTCTTCCTTGCTAGTATATAGAAATGCAGTTGATTTTTTTTTTTTTTTTTTTTTTGGTGGTTGTTCAGTGATCTTGTACCCTGTGATTTTGCTGAATATATTTATTAGTTCTAGTTTTAAAAAATGGATTCCTCACACAGGATCATTTCATCTGTGAATAAAGACAGTTTTAATCCTTTTTTTCCAACACATAAACCTTTAATTTTTATTTATTTAGCCTATTGCACTAGCTAGAACTTCTAATATAATGCTGAGTAGAAGTGGCAAGAATTGACTTTTTTTTTTTAAGAACTTTTATTGAGATACAGTTAACAGACAATAAACAGCATATATTTAGAGTGTACAATTTGGTGTCCCAATCTCCCAATTCATTCCCCCCCAACCCTCCCCGCTTTCCCCACTTGGTGTCCATGTGTTTGTTCTCTACACCTGTGTCTCTATTTCTGCCTTGCATTTCCTCTTTCATAGTTGTTAGCATTTGCCTTATGTATTGAGATGCTCCTATATTGGGTGCATATATATTTATAATTGTTATCTCCTCTTCTTGGATTGACCCCTTGATCATTTGCATTGAATATTTTTTTCCATCCCCTCACTTTCCGTCTGTATGTGTCCCTAGGTCTGAAGTGGGTGTCTTGTAGACAGCATACATATGGGTCTTATTTTTGTATCCATTCAGCCAGTCTGTATCTTCTGGTTGGTGCATTTAGTCCATTTACATTCAAAGTAATTATTGATATGTATGTTCCTATTACCATTTTCTTAATTGTTTTGTTGTTTTTGTAGGTCCTTTTCTTCTCTTATGTTTCCTGCTTAGAGAAGTTCCTTTAGCATTTGTTGTAGGGCTGGTTTGGTGGTGCTGAATTCTCTTAGCTGTTGCTTGTCTGTAAAGCTTTTGATTTCTCCATCGAATCTGAATGAGATCCTTGCTGGGTAGAGTATTCTTGGTTGTAGGTTCTTCCCTTTCATCACTTGAAATATATCATGCCACTCCCTTCTGGCTTGCAGAGTTTCTGCTGAGAAATCAGCTGTTAACCTTATGGGAGTTCCCTTATATGTTATTTGTTGCTTTTCCCTTGTTGCTTTTAATAACATTTCTCTGTCTTTAATTTTTGTCAACTTGACTAATATATGTCTTGGCGTGTTTCTCCTTGGATTTATCCTGCCTGGGATTCTCTGCACTTCCTGGACTTGGGTAGCTATTTCCTTTCCCATGTTAGGGAAGTTTTCAACTATAATCTCTTCCAGTATTTTCTCAGGTCCTTTCTCTCTCTCGTCTCCTCCTGGGACCCCTATAATGCAAATGTTGGTGCGTTTAACATTGTCCCAGAGGTATCTTAGGCTGTCTTCAGTTCTTTTCATTCTTTTTTCTTTATTCATATCTGCATCAGTGATGATCACAATTCTGTCTTTCAGGTCACTTATTCGCCCTTCTGCCTCAGTTAATCTGCTATTGGTTCCTTCTAGTGTATTTTTCATTTCCGTTAGTGTGTTGCATATCTCTGTTTGTTTGCTCTTTAATTCTTCTAAGTCTTTGGTAAACTCTTCGATCTCTGCATCCAGTCTTTTTTCAAAGTCCTGGATCATCTTCACTATCATTATTCTGAATTCTTTTTCTGTAAGGGTGCCTATCTCCTCTTCATTTAGTTGTTTTTCTGGGGCTTTATCCTGTCCCTTCATCTGGTACAAAGTCCTCCGCTTTTTCATTTTCTCTTTCTGTGGCTGTGGTTTTCAGTTCCACAAGACAAAATACTGCTGATACTGCTTGATACTGCTGTCTGCTCTCTTGTGGAGGAAGCTATCTAGGAGCCTCCTGGGTGCTTCCTGATGGGAGGGACTGATGGTGGGTAGGGCTGGGTGGGTGGAGCTCAGTAAAGCTTTAATCTGATTTGGTGGGCAGATTTGGTGGGCGGAGCTCAGTAAAACTTTAATCTGCTTGTCTGCTAATGGGTGGGGCTGTGTTCACATCTTGTTGGTTGTTTGGCCTGAGGCCACCTAGTGCTGGAGCCCACGGGCTCTTTGGTGGGGCTAATGGCAGACTCTGGGAGGGCTCACACCAATAAGCACTTCCCAAAACCCCTGCTGCCAGTGCCCCTGCCTCCTTGGTGAGCCACAGCTGCGCCCCCCACCTCTGCAGGCAACCCTCCAACACCAGCAGGTAGGTCTGGTTCAGTCTCCTATGGGGTCAATGCTCCTTCCCCCTGGGTCCCTCCAAGAGTGGAGTCTCTGTTTCCACAAGTCCTGTGGAGGTCCTGCAATCAAATCCCGCTGGCTTTCAGAGTCTGATTCTCTGGGGATTCCTCCTCCCGTTGCTGGACTCCCAGGTTGGGAAGCCTGATGTGGGGCTCAGAACCCTCACTTTAGCGGGTGGACTTCTGCAGTATAACTGTTCTCCAGTTTGTGAGTCACCCACCCAGCATTTATGGGATTTGATTTTAACGCGATTGCGCCCCTCCTACCATCTCATTGTGGCTTCTCCTTTGTCTCTGGATGTGGGGTGTCTTTTTTGGTGAGTTCCAGTGTCTTTCTGTCGATGATTGTTCAGTAGTTAGTTGTAATTCTGGTGCTCTTGCAAGAGGGAGTCAAGAATTGATATTCTTGCCTTATGCCTGATCTTAAGAGGGAAAACACTGAGTCTTTCACCATTAAGTGTGATATTAGCTGAGCTTTTGCATAGATGCCTTTTATCAGGTTGAGCAAATTCCTTTCTTTTCATGGTTTGTAAAGAATTTTTATCTGGAATGGGTGTTGTATTTTACAAAATACTTTTTCTGCATCTATTGAGATGATCATGTGGTTTTGTCCTTTATACTAGTAATATGGTGTATTACATCAATACATTTGGATGTTAAACATACTTTGCACTCCTAGGACAAATCTATAGTGTATAATTAAAAAAAAAGTTGCTGTGTTCAATTTGCTAATATTTGCTAAGGATTTTTGTGTTTATCTTCATGAGAGATATTGGTCTATAGTTTTCCTTTCTTGTGATGTCTTTGCTGGCTTTGGTATTAGGATAATACTGGCCTCTAGAATGAATTGGAAAATGTGTGAAAGACTGGTATTTCTTTAAATATTTGATAGTGAACTCACCAGTGGAACCTTCCAGGACTGGGCTTTTCTTTGTGAGATTTTTAACTACTAATTTAATTTTTTTATGTGTTATAGGTATATTCATATTTTCTGTTTCTTTTCAAGTCAGTTTTAGTAAATTTTTGTCTTTCTAGGACTGTTCATTTTATTTAAGTTGTCTAATTTGTTGACATAAGAGTGGCTTATAAAATTCCTTTATAATCCTTTTAATTTCAGTAGGGTCACTAGCAATATCTCCGCTTTCATTTCTGATTTTGGAAGTCTTGCCTTCTCTCTTTTCATCGTTTATCAATTAAAAAAATCTTTTCAAAGCACTAACTTTTGGTTTTATTAATTTTTCTCTATTCTTTGTTTTCTATCTCATTAGTTACCACTCTGGTCTCTTTTTTCACTAATTCTGCTTGCTTTGGGTTCAGTTTTTTTTTTTTTTTCTTCCAGTTTAGGATGGAAGTTACTGATCCAGAGACCTGTTACTGTTGACTTGTCTGTATATTCTTTCATTTACTTCTGTTAATTTTTGTTTTCTGTATTTTGGGGCTCTGGTTTTAGGTGTGTATACATTTATAATTGTTGTAGCTCCTGACAAATTGATGCTTTAATCTTTATAATTTTTCCTTTGTCTCTAATGATATTTATCTTAATGTATATTTTTTGCAATGTTAATGTAGCCACTCCAGCTCTCCTATGGTTACTGTTTATATGGTGTATAGTTTCCTATACTTTTAACCTTGTCTTTGAATCTAAAGTGGATTTCTTTCTTTTTGTTTTTGGCCGTGTTGAGTCTCCATTGCTGTGTGCAGGCTTTCTCTAGTTGTGGTGAGCAGGGGCTAGTCTTCATTGCGGTGTGCGGACTTAGTGTGGTGGCTTCTCCTGTTGTGGAACACGGGCTCTTGGCATGCTGGCTTCAGTAGTTGCAGCACATGGACTCAGTAGTTGTGGCACGCAGGCTCTAGAGCACAGGCTCAGTAGTTGTGGCACACGGGCTTAGTTGCTCTGAGGCATGTGTGACTTTCCTGGACCAGGGATCGAACCTGTGTCCCCTGCACTGGCAGGAGGATTCTTAACTACTGCACCACCAGGGAAGCCCCAAAAGTATGTTTCTTGTAGACAGTAGAGAATTGAATTTTTGTATCTAGTCTGACAGTCTCTGCCATTGTAGTGTTTAGTCGTTGCAAATTTAATGTAGTTATTGATATGGTTTTTGTCCATTTGTTCCTCCTTTATTGCCTTCTCCTGTGTTAAAATAGTATGCCATTTTAATTCCATTGTTGTATTTACTATATATTTATTCTTTTTAAAAAACTGTGATAAAACACTTAAAATTTACTATCTTAACCATTTTAAAGTGTGCAGTTCAGTAATGTTAAGTATATTCCCATTGTTGTGCAACAGATCTCCAGAATTTACTCATCTTGCAAAAACTGAAACTCTATACCCATTAAGCAATAACTCCCTCAGCCCCTGGTAACCACCATTGTACATTCTTTTTCATGAATTTTGACTATTTAAAAAAAAATTTTTGGCCGCGCTACATGGTGTGCGGGATCTTAGTTCCCCAACCAGCAATTGAACCTGTGCCCCCTACATTGAAAGGGCAGAGTCTTAACCACTGGACCACCAGGGAAGTCCCTTGACTACTTTAGATATCTCATAAATGGAATCATACAGTATTTTTCTTTTTTGTGACTGGCTTATTTCACAAAGCATAATGTCCTCTGCTTTCATTTTTTTTTTTTGATATATATCTAGAATTGGGATTGTTGAGCCATATAGTAATTCTAATTTTAATTTTTTTGAGGAATTGCCATACTGTTTTCCATAGTGGTTGCACCATTTTACAATTTTACCAACAGTGCAAAGGGTTCTAATTTCTCCATATCCTCACAACACTGTTTTCCGGTTTTTTGATAGAAGCCATCCTGATGGATGTGCGGTGATATCTCATTGTGATTGATTTGCATTTCCCTAAAGATTAGTGACGCTGAGCATCTTTTCATGTGCTTTTTCGCTGTTTGTATATAATCTTAAGAGAAATGTCTATTCAAGCTGTATGCCCATTTTAAAACTAAGTTATTTGGGTTTTTCTGTTGTTGAATTGTGGAAGTTCTTTATATATTCTACATATTAACCCCCTATTAGATATATGATTTGCATTTACTATATATTTTTAAGTTATTTTCCTAGTGGTTGTTCTAGGGATTACATTACAATCTATTTGAGATAAACACTAACTTCTAGTAAAATATAGAAACTTATTTTTGATATAGCTCAATCTTTCTTCCCCTTCGTCTAATTATATTTATTACATTTAAATATGCTATAGACTGCCAAAATACAGCAATATACTCAATATGCTGTTTTATGTAATTTTATGTTTTACAAAGTTAAAAGAGAACACACACAGTCTTTTATATTTACTCAACGATTTACCTTTTCAAGTGCCTCTTCATATCTTTGTGTAGATTCAAATTACCACCTGGAATCATCTGAATGACTGCCTTTAATTCTTATAAAGCAAGTTTTCTATCAATGAATTCTTCCCCTTTTTTGGTGGTGGTGGGGGATACCTATATTTCATCTTTGTTTGACTGGATATAGGCTTCTTGGTTGACAGTTTGTTAAGATTCTTGTAGCACTTTGAATACATCAGCCCACTCCCCTCTGCCTTCCATTGCTGTTATTTCTCATTTGTTGTTTGTTTTGTTGTTCCTCTATACATGATGAGTTGTTTTTCTCTAGCTTTTTTCAAGACTTTGTCTTTCAGCAGGTTGGCTATGCACTGTCTAGGTGTAGATCTTTTTGTGTTTATCCTCTTGGGAATTTATTGAGTTTCTTGGATCTGCAGGTTGTTTTTCATCATATTTAGAAGGTTTCAGCCATGATTTCTTCAAATATTTTTCGTGCCCTTTCTCTATTCTCCTGCTGGCATTCCCATTACACATCAATTGTTATACCTGACGCTGTACAGATCTCTGAGGCTCTGTTCATTTTTCATTCTTCTTTCCATTCTTCACGTTGGATACTTTCTATTGCTCTACCTTCAAGTTCACATTCTTTTTTCTGCCTTCCTGAGTCTACTATTTAGTCCCTCTAGGTAATTTTTCATTTGTTATTGTACAACTCCAGAATTTCTTTTTTTTTTTTTTAATTGTGGTAAAATATACATAACATAAACTTTACCACTTTAAGTTTTTAAGTGCACAGTTCAGTAGCATTAAGTACCTTCACTTTGTTGTGCAACTATCACCACTGTCCATCTCCAGAACTTTTTCATCATCCCAAACTGAAACCCTACATCCATTAAAAATAACTCCACATTTCCTCCTCCCTACAGCCCCTAGTAACCCCTATTCTACTTTCTGTGAATTTGATAATTCAGTAAACCTCATATAAGTGGAATCACACATTTCCCATTTTGTATCTGGCATAATGTGTCACTTGCATAACGTCTTCAAGGGTGAAGGCTGTCTTCTAGGTTGCATTCATCTTGGCTACGAAAGTACTTGTTAGTATGGGCAAGAATGATCTGTTAGCTTTTTCCTAATTCAGGGCCTCGACGTCTTTGTTTCTGTCTCTCCTCACCCCAGTCCTTCCTGCTCACCCCAGGCGGCCAGTCATAGAATCAGAATGTCTGGATTAGACACATCATCCAATCCCCTTTGAGCTGCCATCTGTCTCCTCTCCTTACAGTTCCTAATGGGCTGAGCCCACTGGGTGGGTCCAAGTCCCCTCAGAGCTGAGGCTCCGTAATCATTCTGCCCCTCCACCAACCACAAGGAATCCCATGTTTTGGAAGATGTTGCCTACTGAAATACTGCGTTTTTGAAGATGTCCTGTTCCCATTATTAACTGCCCATCGGAGCTTCTAGCCAACATGAGGAAGCCAGTATCATGTGCTAGGTAGGTAAATCTGTTAGTTATCAGGAAGACAACAGCATGGTGAGCCTTTGTCACCTGACGGAGGCACATGTAGGATGTCTGGAGTATTGAAAATAGTGGACAGTTGCCCCTTACTATTTCCATGCTTCCTGGGTGGCCTGGGATTACTATCCTGGGTGACCCCTCCAGCTCAGGGACACACACATGTGGAGCTGAGATTGGGGCCAGATTTCTTGGTACGCGAGGTTGTGCTCTTCTTGTTTAATCAGGCTGATTTCTAAACGTTTACGCCCAGGCTTCCCATGCCCCCAAACCATCGAAGGTGTCCCACTTTCTCCAGGAACACACCTTGTCTCCTGGCCCAGCACTTAAAGGTCATCATGACCTGGTGCCTACTTGCTTTTTCAGATGTCACGGTCCCTCCTCCCCCTGATGACTGCTGTCACTCCTAGTGTCTCTTGAATTTCAACTCTGAAACGCTGGTGCCTGACGGGGGCACCAGCCTTACCCTCCCAGCTGCAAGCCTCTCTGACCATAGCCTTCAGCCCTTCATTGTCTGCACACTCCCATGGTCCTCACCACGTGGATCAGGGCAGGCCTGGGTTTTTCCCTTCTTGTGCCCAAGCTGAGGAGCCAGCATCTGAATGAAGGTTCACCTCCAGCTCAGCACCTCTCCAGGCCTCTCACCACAGCCTGGCGCTGGGTCTTGCACATAGAAAGAGCACGGAAAAGGTCCTCCCTGAGATGGTCACGAGGCACTGGCATCGTCACTGTGTTCTTGTTTTTCACTTGGGGAAAGATGGGTGGACCCAGGTTAGATCACAGAACCCTCGCTGTTCAGTCTTTTCTGTACTACCCCAAAGTAATACCAATGGACATTTAAAATTTTCTTTTATTAAAAAGACTGATGAAAGAAATATCACTCCCCAACACATGAAAGCACTATATGTATCAGACAAGTTCCCAGAGGCAGCAGCGCAATCTTCCCATTCATCTTGCCGACCTTCCTGAGGAGCACCAACAGGCGCTGGCTGAGAACAGGGACAGCATCAAGGTCACACTTGGGGTCTTGTTCTCATCTGGCTGTTCAGGGAGGAGGGAAGAAGGCCCAAGGCCTCCGTGCCGACCAGCACTCCCCGCCCATGGAGGGCAGCAGCTGGAGGCAAAGAGCGGCAACTTCCCCTGGATCCTAAATCTTCTTCCTGCTCCCCCTTCTAGAACATCTAGCTTAGGGTGATTCCAACTGATAAATATTTTTTAAATTGTTTTATTTCATTTTTTAAAAAGCCATCCTTTGCTTTGCTGTACATCCTAAAGAGTTTAATAGTCAGCAAAGGCTGGTGCTTCCCCTCTCTCCTCTCTTGTGGCCTGTGCCTTTCTTTGCAGATGTTATTCCTGCTTCAACCACGTGGATTCACAGAAACTGAGACAGAGGGTTGAAGGCACAGAAGTGTGTGTTTCCTGCCCCTAGTGCCTTTCTGTGCCCAAAGTTAGCATTCAAAAGCCATGAAGTAGCTAACTTAGTTGGAGACTCTAAAACCTCTCCATAAAAGGAGCCTGAAGTGATCTCTGGAAATGGTTTGCTATTCACTTGACCCAGAAAACGCCACAAATCATGCAACAAGAGGTTCAAATCTTTGTGTTTACTTCAAGACCCATGAAACCGCCTAGCCCGTGAAGGGTACGTGGACCCGAAAACCACCCGGGCTGGAAATGGCGTCGTTTGCAGAAGCACCACGTGCCACTCTCCTTACACTGGTTCTACTTTCAGCAGGGATAGCACTTGCCCTGCAAAGCTCCCCTGCCCAGAATGGGACCAGAGTGAGGTGCTGAACTTGGGCTGACATGACACACAGTGACTTGTCTACAATTGTGGAGGTTTATTTCAACAAAACATGAATACATTTGATTGACGCTCCTTGCTCATCAGGCTGTGCGTCCATCGACTTCTCAATAAGACAAGTGAGGGCTGCTTTGTGACCGAAGTGAACGGACAGCGTGGTGACCTTAGCTCAGCGAGCCTTGGTCAATACATGGTTCCCCCTCCTCCTGCCTTGGCAACCTCGCGTGTGTAACGGGCTGTGTCTCTTTCTGACTTTTCCAAAAGAGAGAGCCCTGCCCAGGTAAGACCTAAAGGGAGATGCTCTGGTTGGCGGGGAGGGAGGGCAGTAAACAAGCGTCACCCACACAGCCCCTGAAGAAATGCCAGGGCAAGCACAGGACTTCACACAACCTGTAGGTGTATGGAATTTTCTTTATTGTAGAAAAGTGTAGAGGAATTATCTGGTCAAAGGTGAATCCAATTCTTACTGGGTAAGCAAATACCAGCAACAGTGGACGTTCTTCTGGACTGAAAAGTGTTCCCCACCTTGTCCTGCCCTTCTTGGCTGGGATGGCGCTGAACCCCCGCAGCAGGGCAGCTGGCCTGAGGCTCCAGGCTCCTGGGGGCAGGTGGCAACCCGTCCAGCCACACATCCAGCCACACGGTGCCCATCAGCATAAACAGTTCCTGAGGAGGGGAGGGGAGCTCTTTCTTGTGTGTGAATTGTAGGGTTAAGGCTCAAAGCTGTAGCTGGTACAGAAGTATTCATAGTGCTGCCTCTCAGACGTCCTAGTGATTTCCTCCTTGGTCATCAGTGACAAATGCAATTAGCTGCACTGTAGGAACCAGATGCTACGCCTGCCCCGATTACCTGCCACTCTTGTTTCAGGAACACCAGCCAGGGGTGGGTTGGGAAGCTCTTTTCTTGAATGAACTGGTTGTTGAAAATAAACTCTCCATCATCCATGAGGAGACCAGGGAGGGGCCCGTGAGCCTGGAAGACAGCAGCACCATGATGGGGTTGTAGACAGTCTTAAGGTCACGTGAATTCTGTGTCGCCTGGAAGCTTCCCCACAGTGGGAGAGGTCAGTTCCTGGCGCCGAGAGCACTGATGTCACCAGGACTCCTTTCCATGGCTGTGGGGAGACTGGCTGCGCCTGCTGCCTGGATACATTCGAGGAAGAAACAAGACCCAAAGCAAGTAGGAGTATCAGCTGCGGGAAGAGTGGCCCCAGAAACAGAGATGGTGGCCCGTAGGCACTATTAACCTCCTGTAGCTATCAAAGCTCCAGGCTTAATCGTAACGACCTTCTGGAGACCGGCTGGCCCACTCTCGCTGTCACATGATGACTACTTTCCATCAGTGACAGGAAGGGCAGCTCCCCCGGTGCCTCCTCTGCTAGTGGGACCCCCGGGCGCCTCAGCCAGCCGAGCGGTGGCACAGGGGGCCGTGGCAGGTCAACTGTCTCTGCACTTGTTCTGAGAAGACAGCCCCCGGTCGAGGCCCCTGAATCGACAACAGTGACTTGGTCTCTGCTTTCTCTGCTTCTTGGATCGTGGTTTTGGCCTCATCTTTGAGTCAAAGATGAGAAATGTGCAGATCTCATGCTCTCATTTTTCTTCATAAGCCGTACCTTGGTGTGATGAAACTGTGTGCCTGGTGTGTACCAGGCTGAGTGTGGGGTAAGGCTTCCTCCTCTCCCCATGCCTGGTGCTGGGCCTGTGGCCTCAGCCCTGGCCCTCCACTGCCGCTGGTGGCTGCAGGCTCACAGGGCCAGGGGCGAGCGCGGGCTGCTGACTGCCTGCCAGCAACTCCCACTCCCCGGGGCCAGACCAAGGGGCAGTCGGAACAGGAGGACGGCCCTGCGTGCGTGTAGTTAAGACCTCATGGTACATGTGTGTACCTGTCATTGCCTTCTTAGGTCCTGGGCGGGGAGCGAGGACTGCAGTCATAGCCAGGGTAATAAATACTGAACGGGGTGGGTGTGCCCGGCGGGCTGGAGCGGGGGGCTTGCGACCCTGCGTCCCACTATGTCATGAGCAACCTGAAAGCATCCAGGGGGAGCAAAATACCACTTTGATTCCAGTGCTGGTCTCCTGTGCCTTCTCATTACAGTGGTTTCAGGTGTGAAAGGCAGCTCTAGCCCTTTTCTCCGGAGGCAGGGCCAGGGGCGGGAAGCTCTTCCTACGTCGATGGGGAGTCCATCGTGGAGAGGATCCGAACGACTTCTGCTCGCTGAGTGGGTGAGATGTGCTGGGTCATGTGGACGATGGAATCCATGGCGACCTCTGGATGGGCCTGTACCAAGCTGGAGGAGACGATTCGGGATGGTGAGGACCAGACAGAGGCAGCAGTGCCTACATCAGGGTAGCTTCAGAAGTGCCCAAGAAACCTGCTCCGAGTCCACCCGGCCATCACTGGTTTGTCTTCCTAAGTGAAAAATGTCCCTAGCAGCAAGGTTGGTAGCAGGTGAACTGGAAACATTTTGCTATGTCAGAAAGTGAGAAAGTAACCTCGAAAAACCAAAACCACGATGGGGTCATGTCACAAAGATAGTGGAGCCAGGGTGAAGGTGCTCCCACTGGCTAAATCTGGGACATTTGGGGCATCAAAATAATGACTTACAAATCATTGAAAAAAAGACATTCACTGGTCTACACCAATCATGAACATATCACAAATGGAGGAGAGAGGACTTTGCTTAGAGGAGAATTGGGGCGGTGACAGTCATTGTGGAGGTCGTGCAGGAGGTGCAACGTTACCATTTTGCAACCTCACCATAAAGGCCGGATCAGGCAAGAATCAGCCCTGGATGCTAAACCTAGGCGGGGATTCTGCTGAGCGGGAACCTGCATGGCCTTTAAGTGTCTCTCCACAGACTGCGTGCTGGGTTCAAGGGGGGAGTCAGGAACTGTACAGTGGAGACATCGGGGAACAGCTTGGTCAGGTGGTGGCACTAACACGGGACGGGAGGATGATGTCGTGTGCCTCCAGGTGTGGCACCCTGTAGAGGCCACCTCATCACGGATAGGATATCCTGGCTGCGAATGCACGGCCTGAATCTAATCACGAGGAAACATCAGACAAACTTGAAATGAGTGGTGGTCTACAAACGGTGCTTTGGATAAAAGGCTCTATGTTCAATTTATAAAAGTTAATCATTTTACGATAGTTGTGTAAGAGAATATCCCTATTAGCAAAGGCATACTGAAGTATTTGGGGGTAAAGGGCCATGACGGACCATAATATATGTAACTTACCCTTAAATGGTTCAGAAAAATATATATATACACACATACACACATATACACGTATATCATTTGTACACACACAAATGATATAGCAAAAGGGTAAAATGTAAATATCAGGAACATTTGGGTACAGATCTTTTCTTTGTACTGTTTTTAGTTTTGAAATGTGTCCAAATAAAAAGTTTAAAAAATTGTCCCCAGTAGTCTCCACCACCCAGCCCAGGGGGAAGATGGAAGCCTCTAGAACACAGCAAACTCTTGGCTGGGGGAGGGAAGGAGGTAGTTTCCCAGGAAACGATGGTGCAATCAGGTTTCCTCACAGAACTGTCCATCCAGTGTGACTATCTGCATTTGGAGCTAACAGTTGGGCATAGTGAACTAAGCCATCATTACTAAGTGCCCTTGGGGACCAGCAGCTGAGACAGAATTGTGCTTCAGGGCTCTGTTCTGATCTGTGGGACCACAGTGTCCCAAACAGAAAGGGACCACAAAGACAACGAGGCATCATCATCTCACTGTTTGTTCTTAAATCTCTCATTCCCAAAAAGTGAGCCCCACTTCTGCCGAGGACCCCCCTCAGCCAGTCTCACCTGCGAATCTGCTTGAGCACGTAGTCTCTGCTGATATACTTGATGTTCTCCTCTATCACCGAGCGAACGCCATCGTCCTCTGCCAGCTGTTTCTCCAGCCACTCCACCAGGTCCATGTTGTTGTCCCAAACATAGGCCTGCGAACAGATGACGCCGGCTCAGACACCGCGGGCCAGGCCGGTGGACACCCTGACTCGTCTATATCTGGGAAGAGCGCCGCAAACACTTGCTCAACGTAAAAATGTTGTTCCCAGTTCTCCATTACTCTTGGCTTTGCGGGAGGAGGAGGAAACAGGCCTCAAGACAGAAGCTGTCCCCGTCCTCCCTGCCCTGCTTTTGAAGCACCTGGGGTCCCCAGAGGTATCCATGCTCACACGGATGCTGGACCGGTCACTCTGCCTGTTCTACAAAGTCTACGGGAATTTAATCCCCTGACCGATTGTTTAGTAAAGTGCTGATAGGGAAAGCTTGTTTACTTGGTGTTTTAAAAATGAAACGTGAGCTTTTCAAGGAACTGAGTCACGATTCCTAAAAGTACGTCTCGAGTCCCAGCCGGGCGCAGCAGGTGAGCAGCCTCCTGCCCTAGAGCCCGAGGAAGCCAGAGGGGAGAGGAGTCCTCCCGCTGCGTCAGAAACCTGAACCCCGGTTCGCTTTCTGTGAGAGTTTCCCAAAGGGTCAGGATGTCCATTACCCCAAAAGTCTCAGCTAACCACCTCTCACCTCCTTCTTTCAAGATCATTTAGCTGCGCATTTCCCAGGTAGTTGACTACATAATAATTCAGGAGTGTGTTAGGAACCTAATAGCCTTCTCCTGGCTCTCGCCTCCTCTCATTTTCTTTACAAATCATTTAGGAATCGTTTTGTTAATGGTTTCCGGAAAACCAAGTAGCGCCATTAGGGCTCATTCATATTTATGTCATTTTGTTTGGGTAATTAAACACAAAGCTCGTCATTTAAAGGTGCGCTATCCTCCTCTGTTATCACTAACCGAGTCAAAGTCAGAATGACAATGAGTTTGGCGCTGTAATTTAATAGGTGGGTGCATTAAGGAGCTCGAGAGGTGGCTCAGGAAGCCCGGGACTCCAGGCTGGCAAAGCATGGAGGGCACGTTCTCCCCATGCCTTGCAAGAGGTGTCACGCAGGAGACCAGGTGCTGTGCTGTTTGCTAAAGTTCTATTTTGGGCCTTTAAAAATAATGGTTTCTTTTAGACTGACTCTCCCTTTCCCATCTCTACCTTGGCTGGCGAGTTCACTGTGCTGCTTATTTATAATGTCCTATAACTGGCTTCCACATTTCCAACAATTCTTAAGAAGTCCTTCACCGTTGAAGGATTAAGGAGCCTCAGGATTAAGGATCAGCAACGTGTCTTTTCTGGTTCTTTTGTCCAGTTCTTTTTCTGGCCCCAAATTTGCCCATCTGTTTGTAACCACTGATAAAAAGATCAGCTCTCCTGGTCAGGGGTGTGCGACCAGGGCAGTGTGCGGCCGGGGGGACCTTCCCACCTCTCCATGCCGTGGGAAGGGCTGCTGGCACCTCGGAGGCTGAATGGCAGGCAAGTGTTTTGTTCTGAGAAAAAGGAGGCACCTACTGACAAGGGTGGGGTGGTGAAGTGTCCCCCACAGTGTGGCTGTCTTAACTCTCACGTGCCAGCTCCCCCCCCCCCGCCCCGCCACCCCCGTGGATGGGTATACCTGGACTCCTCAGCACTGCACCTGAACGCCCATGTTTCCATCTCCATCATGGTAATTTGGACTTCTGCACGTGCCCTTACTTATAAGGATTTGGGGGGAGGGAAAAAGAAAACAATGCATGCTTCTTGGGTTTCAGATTGGGGGAAAGAAAAAAACTAGATTTACCCAAGAATCCCAAAGCCTTTAGTTTAGGAGAATATTTAATACTCTTATTAATCATTTTTAATCCGTTTGCTTTTAATTAAGAAACAGCATGATGCCTTCCTATCCACATATGCCAGGGAGCAGATTAATTGTGGCTTAAGATAACTCTCCTTGATTGGTGTAATGTATTAGCTAACGAGATGCCTGCGTCTAACAACGCTCAGACACTGCACTGGAAAGCCAGCTGCCCTCCAGAGAAAACGTCTGCCTTCCCCTCCTGTAGCCGCAGAATATGCTAGGTGTTTAAATTCAACATGGAAAAAGTTCCCAGAAGGAATTAAAGCAACACATCCCAAGTTTTTGAAAATACAGGCCCCTTATATGAAAGATCTGCTGTTCACTCAGAATACGACTGGACAACGACCACCAAGTCAAACCCCAGTCACGTTTCGGCCCCAGAACCGAGTACACGAAGGCCGCGGGGTGGCGGTGCCAGCAGTCAGCAGCGTTTTCGCAAGCAGCAGCACACGCAGGCACCGCAGCGCCGCAGCGCTTCTGCAATGGGCCTGGCAGGGGCTGCCTTCCTGCTGTGCGCACGCTTCCCCACCTGGGCTTAGGGCGCTGCGGCTCCTCGCTCGCCCTCCAGGAACGGAGCCGTGAGAACCATCACTCCAGCCAGAAGGCTGGGCAACCCTGTGCTGTCATCGCTTCCCTCCTTAAAATTACGAGAATGTGGCTGGTCACTCCCCCTGTGGGTTCCAACCACGTGCGACATGCTGGGTGCCACCCTCATGACAGGCCTGGGCCCCTAGGTCACCTGCTGGCACTCCTCCCAATCCGAACATTTTAATACCAGTAAAATACCAGTAATTAAACGTCCAACAGTGGCCTTACAGTATGTGGTCAGCAGGCACTTTATCTCGCTCTGCATCAGTGGGTCAGTATCTCTGGCACTACGCAGCTCACTAACTGTAGTTAGTAATTAGCCTATCTTACAGAATCTAAATGACCTGTTTGGAAAGTTTCATCTCTAACATATCGGATTACGCTTAAGCCCTCCTTACTCAATGGTGCAGCAGGGCCCAGGAGTGACCAGGGCACGGGCTGATGGATGGGAGCCCTGATCACCATGCCCTGCAGATAAGTCCCCTCAGCAAAGTGATTTTTTTCAGAGGGTTTGGAGTATAGTAGCAAATAGCCATGTGGGCTGGGGTGGCCCGCTGGACCCCATGTCCTGAGAGCCACTCCCACCTCAGCCCCAGGCCCAAGCCATGCTCCCAGGCTCTGCCCCACTGCCTCCCTCCGTGGCCGTAAATCAGAAGTCCAGTGCATGAGACTTGTCTGTGGGAAGCTTGGGGACAGTGGAAATCAAACAACCCTGTCCATGGTGCTTTATCCTCTGCCTGCCTCACAAGGGCCTCCACTGACCATTCATCTCATTTGGAAATCCAGACTAAGAGGGAATGGGTAGCTTCCTGGACAGTAAGGGTGCACTGTGGCATCCTAGATCGTGGATAAGTTACAGCACGCCCAGTCAGAGAACACTGACTGAGAATCTCCTGGGCACATGGCTCCCACCAAGACCATTTTCAGCTCCACTGTTACTCAGTCCCCCTTCTAACATGCTGTGCTGAGGGAAGAAGAGGAAACAGTGCCAGACATAGTGCTCAATACCTATGATGTCATTTAAAATGCATTAAACCTTGTGAAATAATCATCCTATTCTACACACGAGGAAAGGGAGGCTTCAGATGTCCAAGCCAGTAAATGGCAAAGCTGGGATCCAAAAAGTGTGAGATTCCAAATACCACATTCTTCTCAATTGCTACTACTGGGGCTTGGGGGGAAAAATCAGCCTGTGTGAAAAACCACTTACCTTATAATATGGATCTAAGAATCAGAAGAAACGTGCCCATGAAATGGACGTGTGCCTTGTTCTTACAACCCGATTTAGATCTAAGCTCTCGTTATTTTTTCAGGGAGCTGGGGCGATGCTTCTCTTCTGCCTGCAGTGAAACTATGAACCATAAACCCTACTATTTCCTACAATGGGACTGTCCCTGTGGATTCAAACAGAATCCCATAACTCATGGTAACAGATTCCTCTAAGGAAAACAAAAGAATTCTACTGCTTAGTTATATAACATCACAGCATCTTCAAATTTTCTGTCCCAGAATCTCTTTCTTCAAGATTAAGAGTTAAACAAACCAAAAAACCAAAAAAACCTCTATGAAAGAGAGCTAATAGATGCCTATCACTGTCTTTTCCTACCAGTAACCACAATAAGGATCAGAGGGTCACTTCTTGGGGCAACGCTAGGATTCAGACCTTGAGAGAGACAGTGCACAACATCCATCCCCGTTTGAAGAACCGAGGAAAGGTGCCAGTTTTGAGGTTTCTGGCCATTCCGGAGCACGAAGCAGATTCTGCATCAGCCCCTCAGAGGCAGCCACACAGCTTCTGAACACGGCAACACTTTCTTCTCTCAAGGGCGCTGCAGATTTTATCACCTGCCCCACACTAAACCGGGTCCTGCTGAGCCCGCAGAATCTGGAAGGAGGTTTCAAAGCCACGTCATGGGATCAGCCGCCCTTCCTCTCTCTCCCCGACTGTCGTCCTGGACTGACAGCTCAGGGGGACGCGCTCTTCTGCAGATGGGGGGCAGGGGAGCTGGCCTTGGTTCTTGAGTACATTCAGGTCCAGGGACCTCTGGCCTCCCCCTCCTGAGCCGTGGAGCCGGGTGTCTTCTGCACTTGATCTCCAGCCAGCAGTCTGTGCACACAGGCGACTGTTCTCTCCATCGACAAGAAATGGCGATGACCTCCTTCTCCAGACGTGCTGTCCCCTGGGAGCAGGACACTAAGGCACACCTGAAGGGCCTGTGCGCTGGCTTCACGCTTGGAGTGGAGCCTTCCTTCCCCGCATCCTTGTGCCCACTGAGGCCGTGACTGTCCGTCAGTGACTAATGCGGGAGGAAGGCGCGCGGGCCTCTCCCAGCCGCACGCGCACACTCCATTTACCTGGCTGGCCGCTCTTAACTGGAGAACAACCTCTTATTTTACACGTGCGTGACTTTCAATGCCAGCTTCCGCTGGGAGCTGCCAGTGGCCACTGACAAAACTGTCTCACTCAATTATGATGCCACAGACTGACCTTAACCTGAACCACGTGTCACATGAGGCTGCACCACCCCGCTGCACATCTGAAATATTTATCCAAGGAAGCTTTTCAGTTGTAAAGAAATGGGTAGACTTAACACAGAGGGGAATCTTAGAAGCATCCCGACTCACTGACTTTAAAACTGACAGCAAATCTTGGAATCCCTTCCCGGGAACACTCAGCAGAGACCTCAAGCAACACTTCCCGGGAGGAGGCTGGCACGCCCACCGACCGCCCTCCAGCAGCTCTCTAAGCCAGCAGTCACCCACTGTTTTCAATCATGCAGCTCTCAGGAAAAGAGACAAAAGTATTTCCAGCACATACTACCCACATTCTGATAAAATGTATATATGATGCATGTGATTTAATCCAGATACTATGAATATGATTGATTTCTTTCTTTTTCTTAGTAAAAATAAGTAGAAATAAAAGTTCCAGCTTCTCCTTCCCATGCAGCCCACGATTCCAGAAGCAGATGCTGGGGCCTGGCTGTCCTGGCCTCAGGGCAGGAGCACTGGGGACGCCATCTCAGTGGGCACGGCTCCAAGGCCCGTGCCTTCGCTGTGAGATCACCCCCAGGAGATGCTGGGTCCGTAGTCCCCTGTAGGGTGCACATTTCCTTCCAGCTTGGATTTGGAATCAGAACACCTTTAGCTGGAGTCACATGCCTGATGGCTGAATCACTACCCCCTCCCGCTATGCGCCCACCCCCTCAGCTCCACCCTCCACCCTCCTCAACCAGCACACTCTACAGCACACATTGCAGCGTGTCCCTCTGCCGCTTAAAATACCCACTGGTTTCCCAGACCTCAGGATGAAGTCCCAGCCCTCCACACGGCTTCCACGGCCCAGCACCCTCCCGGGCTCAGCCTTCCTGAAACTCCTCTGGAGCCTTGGATGCTCGATACGCTTGCTGCCAGGCTTGGAACACGCTGTTCCCTCTGCCTGGAACGTTCCTCCTGTCTCTTAATCCATCCTTTTCCTCTGGTTCACTCCTATTTTGTTTTCAGGTCTCTTCTGAGACATTACTTCCGGAAGTCTTCCCAGACTCCACCCTCCCTTCCCACAGCGCAGGCCAGGCGGCCTTCCTCTGTGCTCTGCGACGCCCTGGATTTGCCATGTTTGACGGGGGCCTCAGTGTTGGATGTGACCTCTCGACGACTCTGTCTCCCTGCCTTGGTGGTGAGCTCTGCGAGGACAGGAGCAACACCTGCCTCCTTCACTGTCTGGTATAGTGGAAGCATTCGAAAAGGTTTGCTGAACGACTGAATGAGCTGCAAAGAACGCCTACCACCTCCTCCCACAAGCCGTCAGGACATGTCACCGTGAGGTGGGGAAAGACTGAGGCCCATATCCTCCTTCCAGTCCCGAGCCTCAGGGATTCTTAGACAACAAGCCTTGCAGTGCCGGAGGCGGTGCGGGGTGAGAGCAGAGCGTGAAGGCTCCTCCGAGGGTGCCCACCTACCTTCACTGTTCCTTCTACCTCCACAAACCAGCGCCTTAACATGGCCTGGATCTGGCCGTCGGTCAGCTCGGGGTTGGCGTTGTGGATCTTCTTCTTGACCAGGTCCTCCAGCAAGAGACGCCTCAGCCGCCAGTAGAAGAAGGTGCGGGACGTCTTCCAATCCAGGATGTCCTACACCCAGACAACAATAAGCTTAGTCGCCCTAGCTCGGTGCCCAGTCCAGAGGGGACTCCACGGGCACAAACCCTACCCTCCAGCAAGCCCCTCGGAGACTCGAGAGCTGGCCGCGAGCTCCCAGCCCCTGCAGACATCTCCCAGTTCACAGCCGCAGCCCCACGCCCCGCAGACCGCAGCACTGCACAGGGATGGGCCGGGCCAGCGCCAGGCCCACACTGTGGCTGAGATGTTCTGGGCGGGGGAGGTGGGGTGGGGGCTGAGAATTCCCAGATAAGCAGAGAGTGAGGAACTGGTTGTGAGCAGTCGACTCAAACTTGCATGCAGGGTCAAATGTGAATTCGCTGCTGCTGGGACCCTGACGCTGGAGTAACACACAGCCTGAGGACCCCCTGGGCTGCCGTCCCTGGTGGAGTGCATAGGACTCGGTTTCTAGCCAGTAAAATGGAGCCTGCCTCCTGAGGGAACCTCAGTCATAACCTATTTTAGGATGATAATGGAAACAGAAAAAGGGAAAAGTCTCTCCAAAAGAACTAAACGTGGTTTGATCCGCGCATGCTGTTCTAATGCAGGCCCGCCAGCTCCGTGCGTGTGAGTCCGCGTGCACGAGACAGATGCAGGCTGGTGGCAAGTCTCTGGCAAATCAGGAGAAGCAGCGACCAATGTACTTACATTAATAACACCCTTCTCCTGCATCCGGCCCGGTGTGTCATGCAAGTCAGCAAACTGCACAGCTACCTGGTGGTAAATGGGAAGGAGGAATTCCTCCCGCTCCTTCAGCTTGCTCTCCAGCTCCTTCCGCTCGGCCACACTTAGCTCGGGGGTGCCTGCAAGGAGATACACTGTCAGCCTTGGGTACCGGGAGTCTCTGCTCAGAAGAAGCCACAGTCACAGGAGGCTCCGAGGCCCGGCTCTCCAATGTCTTCACCACCTCTCTGCTGATGACTGGACTCTGCCAGATGCCAGGCCTGTCCCTGCCTTGCCAGGGGGCCCATGCGTCCTCCCTGCCCTGTGGGGTGATGACTATGAAAACAACCCTGGTGGGTCCGCTTCCTGAGCAAGTGCAAATCCCACCTGGAGGCCTGTGCCTCTCACCATCTCACTGACAGCAGGCCCCGCATCCGCGCGAAGGACTGTGGTACACCTGCTGACCAGCGCTAGAGCGGCTGGACCGCTCCGAGTATGGGACAAGCTGGGGGAGCATCCCCTACGCCTCTGCACACAAACCAACAGCTCTTCTTTCCCCGCATCCACACCAGTCACCTGCCCACCTGGACAAGGACCTGATGACTCTGCAAGCTGCAAGGTGCTTTACTTCACAGCTTTAATCTCAGGTTTGCATACTCTTAACCTGAAATTAGCAGAATCCAATCCAGTTAGAACCAGAAGCATGTGTCTCCTGCCAGCTTGGTGGATTAGCCAGCCTGCTAGTCTCCTGCCTGGGCTGCTACTGCCAGCGCCAACCCCTGACCACAGTGACAAAGACATTCTAGTTCTTGGGCTAAAAGAAAAGGAGGAGGAAAAAACAGAAAGGCAGTACACAAACCCCATTTGGACCACCAAGCTTATGAGCACAGGGTACCCTCACTCAACGGATGAGAGTTTGGAATTCTTTATAACAAGGAGCCTCCCACCCCCACCCCCACTCAACAGTGTCCCAGGAGAGGTGCTGCTACGTTGTGCTTTTCTTCCTAATTACTCTCAGAATGGAACTTGTGATCAATACCGAAAATTTAGCCGCCTGCCTAGTACGGAGGAGTAAGTCTAACTGAAGGAACAATAGGTGACAGCCCCTGGGGTTGGGGACAACCTGAAGTGCTTTGTCACTAAAGCTGACAAATAAATACATGACCACAGGTGATGGGATGCAGAAGAGAAAGGTCTATTTCAAGCATGTCTGTCTGGAACGGGCCTTGCTTTTTATGCCACTATGAATCACATGCTGTAAACAGCCTTGGGCTGCTGAGTGAGCCGTAAGTATTACATATAAACACGTTAATAGAACAGGGCTGTAACTCTAGCACCTAGTTTCAGTTTTATGAGGTTTTTGGATGCCCAAGTCCACCTTTTTTTAAAAAAAAAAACCATCACTACTTTGAAGCTGTGATGAAGAGCGTGGAGGGCGAGCTTTCCTTGGGCTTCCGCACAGAGCGCAACCACTGACCCGTCATGTTGGGCCCCTGACCCCTCAGCAGCCTTCTTTCCAAACCCAGGTAAACAGCATGACCACAGTGGGTCCCACACTGTGGGACGAGATGGAGGCCCATTCATTCTAGCTGGACCTGCCTGGAGAATTCCTCGGAGGAGAGCTGACCGGCTTCCTCAGAGATGAGACGGTCTCAGGTATAACACCCTTGACAGGGAAGCAAACATTTTTTCTTCTCCAATAAAAGGAACCAAAACTCCTTGGAGAAATGGTCTACTCCAGGGCTGGGGCAGGAGAAATATAAGATAATCCTGGAATGTATTATCACAAAAAGCAGAGAAGCACTCAAAAACTGACTGGGACGTGTTAAAAGGACACAGGAGCCAGTGTGAAGGTGTTACAACCGGCTAAATCTGGGACGATTTGAGCATTGGACTGAATATTTATGGAATTAAATAAGAACCCATGAGTTACCCTGCCATAAATAGTTAAACGGGAGAAGGGAAGGGAAAGCCCTCTCTCTCCCCAGACTGACAACTAACAGAGAAGGAATGATGGAATTAGAAAATCACCATTTTACAGCCATCACAGTCATTGATTCTGCCAAGAATTATCAATAGATACTAAAACTAGTGGGTGAGTATTTGATGAGGTACAGGATATTTACATAGTCTCAAAGTAGCTCCTTACAGATTACTCACTAATTACAAAGGGGTGATGGCAACTTTCCAGTGGATTAACCCAGTGAACAAAACCTTAAACAACTACTCAAAGCTAACCAGCACTGAGAACAGGACAAGCTGACATCATGTGCCTCCTGATACGACGTCCTGAGAAGGACATGACATCACTTTTGCAATATTCCTGTCAAAAATGCATAATCTGAATCTAACTGTGGAAGATATAAGACAGACTCAAATTGAGGAACACGTTACAAAACGTGGCCTGGACTCTTCAAAAAATGTCAAGATCACGAAAGACAAGAAAGGCCAAAGAACTATTCCAGACTAAAAGAGACAAAATACTGGACAACAAATTGCAACATGTGCTCTGAGATTAGATCTCAGATCTGGACAAAACAAAACAAAACAAAGCAAAGCTATAAAGGACATTATTGGGACAACCGGTAAAATTTTAATAGGAATCATGGATTAGACAGTAGTATTGTATCAATGTTATAGCTTCTGATTTTAATAAATGTATTTTGCTTATGTAAAATAAAGCCTGTGTTCTTAGAAACACACACTAAATATTTATGGATAAAGGATTGTGATGTCTACAGATTATCTCAGACGGTTCAAAGAAAACGTGTACCTGTGCAGAGAGAGTGAGCTAGGGACCACATGCATGTGAAATGGTAAAGCAAGTTGAACAAGATGATTACAGTAGGTGAGTCTGAGAAAAGGGCAACAGTTCCTAGTACCATTCTTGTAACTTTCCTGTAAAATTATATCAAATGGAAAGTTAAAAAAGTAAGTGCAACTAAAAAAAAAAAAAAAAAGTTTATCCTGGCTTCCCAGTGCATATAATCAGTAATCAAAGCTAATATTTACAGGGCACTGGGCACTGTTCTCAGCTTTTCACATCTATTAACCCGTTTAATCCTCACAACAACCTTATCAGGTGGATATTCCTAGTATCCTCATCTTACAGGTGAGGAAACTGAGGCGCTGGGAATTTGTGTAACTTACTGAGGTCACAAAGCTAGAAAGGGGTGCAGCCGCTTGGCTCCCGAAGCTTTTGGACGCTGTGTTGTGTGTTTCTTGCTTATGTGTACAAGTGCTTCCGTACTAGTAGCCCTTTAACTTCAGAAAAGGCTAAATGAGGATGGCAGACTCCTGCCTGATAAAGCTGAGGTTCCACCTCAGTCCCACCCCACAACTAGTCTCCAATAATTCCCATTGTGTATGCAAGTCTCTAGGGTAGCACCTCCTGTTACAGGCATACCTGGGGAAGACTTTATTGCTAAAAAATGCCAAAGCAACTACAAAAACATCAAAACATAACATCAAAGATCACTGATCACAGATCACCATAAGAAATATAATAATGATGAAAAAGTTTGAAAGCACAATAAAGCAAGGTATACGTGTATTGTATGTTATGATGAAATCTAACAACACTATCAAGCAGGATTGCACACAATAGAGAAATCATTCGTGAAAGGAAGAGTCAATCGATGCAGCAAACATCACTGTTGTCTTAAAGAAATTGCCACAGGCGCCCCAACATTCAGCAACCACTACCCAGTCAGCAGCCACTAACATCAAGGCAAGACCCCCCACCAGCAAAAAGATAACGATGTACATTGTTTTTTTAGATATAATGCTATTGCACACTTAAAAGAATACAGTATAGTGTAAATATAACTTTTCTATGCACTGGGAAACCAAAAAAGTCACGTGACTTGCTTTACTGCAATATTCACTTTACTGTGGTGGTCTGGAAGTGAACTCACAACATCTCTGAGGCACTGCAAGATTGGCAGGCAAAATCACAGCCCTGCTGGCGGGGGCAAGGGATGGTAGGACCATGAATATGGCTGAATAGGGACCTCCAGACCCTTACGACATTCTTCCTCTGGGTCAACAACATATATACATATATGTACCCCATATATAACACACTCCATTTGTTGAGCGTTTCTGATGCGCCAGGCACCGCACTCTATGATTTTAGGATCATAGCTCATAAGTCACCACACACAGTTCAGACCCAGGTCTGGTCAGCTGCTGACGCTGCTGCCAAGTTGAATACCTCAAAGTTACTGAACGCTTTCCAAGTTGCTTCAGATACATCATCTCTAATCCTTATGATAACACAACCTTACAGACAGGGTCTCTATTTCACAAATGAGAAAACCAAGGCTCTAAAATGTAAAAGTGACTTGCCAAATGGTACCCAGCCCTTACGCAGACAAGTCAGGATCTACACTTGGGTCTGGCTAGCTCTGAAGCCTGTGTTCTTCTACATTAAATGGTACTGAAGGTGGCCAAGCAGGTGACCTTGCAGTGGCCACAGAAGGGCAACTAGCTGGAGAGTTTGGTTCATTGTGTTAGGAGGAGTTAAGAGGACAGCTCGGCACTGGGTGCAGAGCAGGGGGCACTTCTGGGCTTGGGAACAAAGCAGTGGGGGAACAAGACCTTGGCTTTTACCCAGTTGGAGGAACACAGAAGGCTAGTTCCTGGACTAACAAATTTCTCATCCACCCAATCAAGCTATTCTAGAGCTCTGAAAGAATATCAAAATAAACACCTACAACGCTCCGGCCCTCCTGAGTGAGACTAGAGAGATCCCAGGACATTCCCCCAAAGCCTGCCTTGTCTGATTCCTTCGGTGACTGACGTCTCTGATTGCAGTTCAGGACCTACCTCAGAAAAGCACCAAAGCAAGGAAAAGACAGAAGGAGAAAATGTATGTATTTTTAAATGCCCGTGATAAAGGGAAAGGTTTGTGTGCTTTGTTTTAAGTGGGGGGAAAAGGGTTTTCTAAATTTTATTTTCTAAAACTAAAAGGCTGCTCTTAAGCTAGTTATACACCCTTGTGTAGCACACCGAGGGCCCCTCTCCTTGTACAGCAAAGCAGCCAGCCCTGGTAATGATTTAGGGGAGATTAACAAATATGTCAATGTCTATTTTCTGCTTAATTTAAAAGCGGCGTCTATAAAGATTTTTGACTTCTGAACCCTGTTCTCCTGAAAGAAAGAAGGTAAGAATGAGGAGGGGGATAAAGAGTGATTATCCTATCATTGATCGTTTGTCAGGAGCATTTCTTATTCACTGGACTATTGTAAAAAGCTAAGCTCGCGATCAATCCTGTAAGCTCCCTGTACAATTAAATATCTTGGAATGGTTTTCTTTCTTTTCTAGCCAGACTGCGGGGCCTCAGGGTTTTTAGGAAAGCGAGTTGGTGTGTGTGCGCATGTGAGTGTGTTTAAGAATACGCTACAGAGAGGAAAGTCATTCTTTCTAGAATCCTACTTTAGGAAAAGGCTGGAATGGGAAAAGAGAGGTAGGTCACTCCTATGCCTTCCTTCCCAAGATAAAGAGTGCCCATCAAATCCTGAAAATCCAACCTTACAATTAAAAATGCGTAAAGAGTTAAATGCAAGAAGAGGTATTACTAGTCTGATCAAATGGAAGCTAACATTATTGAGAAGTTACCATACAATCGTGCTGCTTAAGTACTTTTCATCTCATTTCATCTTCACAACCACCCTAAAAGATTGTTGTGATCTTATAGATGGGGAAACCGAGGCACACAAAAAACGTGAAGTAACTTGTCCAAGGCCACAAAGCCAGGAAATGGTGGAGCTGGGATTTGGGCATTAGGCAGTCTGGCTTCAGAGTCCATGCTCTTTAAATGAAACAAGTTAAATTGACCTGTGAGTGTCCACAGGACAGCAGCCTGTTATGTTCCCGGGGCCAGGACATAATGAAAAGCCACACCCCTCCTCCATGGGGTCAAAGCTGAGGAGAAGCTTCCGAGGCTTCCGAGCTGATTTCTGTGGCAGGAGGTGTTTTTACCCAGCCTTGACACTGGCGGAGGGCAGGAGGTAACCAGCTTCACCTTGTGGATGAGCAGACCATCCCAGGGAGTAGGATCTGGGGGGAGGGTGAGACCTTCAAAGCTTAGAATAAAAATCAGAGTGGTAGGCTAAAAATACTCTACTCAGCCAAAGACACTAGGTGACCTTGCAGAAATCTCTTTCCTTTTCTGAGCCGTTTCTCATTTATCTAACAACATTCTAATCTGGCAAACAGGAAAAATGTTCTATAAAAGAATGTGGTGTGTGTTCTTCTAATTCTTAACTTTTTTTTTTTTTAGTTCTATCAAGAAGCCTATGTAAATATAAACCCAATTTCAACTTTTATGGGCCCTTCTTCCTCCTCTAAAGAAGGCAATTTGCTTTGATTGGTTAAACACGTATGATGCTAAAGAAAAGGACTAGATCACCCTCCCCACTAAGCTCCTGGATATCTCAGATATGAGAACACACACCCATTCCTCAACCTTAAGACTGAAAAATCAGCATAAAAAAGACTGGAATCGCATTAAGATTCAGAAGTACAAACATAAGTAGCTGTTTAAAAGATCTATGTAACCACATTTTCTATGTTGAAAGAAATTTCTCTGTAAAGACAGTAAGATAGGGTGAAAAAAAAACCCTGCAAAACTATTTCTGTATCCATAACAGGTGTGCCTTTCTTTACACAAAAGCATTCTTGAAAAACTGTGTAAATCAGATCCTGTTTTAAATGCCTTAAGGGAGCTATTTAGAAGGAACCCTGCAGTGAATCCTTTGGTAAAGCAAATAATCCTTTTGTAATGGGAATAATTTCTCCCAATGTATCTGGTTTTTTTTTAAATCCCATTTTCATATATCTGCTTTTCTTCAAAGGGTGCCATACCTATCTAAATACAACTGTATTTGCATATTGATTTTAACAGCAATCCTCTCAAGGGATGTTTAACCCTAAGGTTCCTTGAGATGGTGTTAGTGCTCTACTGTTCATATTTTTAAAACTCATTATAGTAAACCCAGAGATTTCCAAATGGGGATAAAAATAATATATTTAATATATTACTCCCCCTGCAGCCTTGTCCCCTGTGCCCCCATGCAAGCATCCCACACAAAACAGCCAGGAAACAGCACAGAAGTCTCTGAATTCTAGTGGCAATAAGCCTGGCAGTCTGTCCTATTTTCTTTCTCTAAGTTGTTCTCCGGAAGTCTGGCAGGTGCGGGGACAGGGATCTGGGTCACCTGGGACCAAGTGAGGAAGAGTTTCCCTCAACAAGTTCTCATGACAGCCTCAGGCAGGCAGAAGGTTAGGTTTAGTCTAACAAAATGCCTGCTGGGTGCTTCCCGCCTGAGGGAATTGTGACTTACTCCTTCCTGGAAAGAGGCAAGCCCAAATGTTTCTATAAATACAATCAGATTAGCAGATCACACCAAAAGGACCCCTTCTACTTCCCAGAAAATGTTGCCACTATTTCAAGTAAATTGCATGTATTGATGTAAACTGCATGAAGCCAAAGAACTTCTGAAGGTGGGTGTTAAGCTGCTGCTAATTTAAGGGAGGAGGCATGATCTCGTCACCTCTGCCTTCATGGTGGAAAGTCTTATGTTGTTTCTCAGCAGCCTACTTACCATGGAGCCCAATGCTTGGGGGCCTCAGTGTCAGGGAGGACACTCTATGTGGAACAGGGGAGAGGGCCAGAGGCCACTCCCCAGGCTGAGTATCAGGACCTCCTTCTTTCCCATGTTCAACTTTCCGGGTAAGGACACTGCCTTCTGCCTCAAACAAGCAACCTGGGCTCTTTTTAGCTTACAGCATCTTGAAGAGGGCACAAGAGACAGAAAAGCACACACAGCGCAGAAACTTTGATCACCTCTGCCAGAAAAGCAGCTTAACCCCTGAGTCCCCTTAACTCAAGGAAGTATCCACTTCCTGTCCTCCTGGTGGCTAAAGAGAAGGCTTGGGAGTGAGGTATTCCTGAGGATTTTCACAGATACATGTATCCTCACAGGCAGCCACAATACTCCATTTGCACCCAGGATGCCTCTGGCCAGAAGGCACATGGGGTGTGGGGTAGGCCTGCACGGCCAGGCGGGGGCTGGCAGGGTGCTCGCAGGGCTGCCTCTGCCCACGTCAGACCGTCACTCCCAGGACATGCTCCACCTGTGTGGGCATGGCCAATGCACTGCATGGCAGGCTGCCTGGCTGTCTGGGAACAGGGCCACGGCCAAGACGTGTGTCTGGAGCAGAATGAAGTTCCACTAAGTGGCTCCTTTGCCTGGGTGCTCTTTGTACTGAGGAGAGGGGCGGCGGGGAGCTTACAATGCTTCACACTTGGGCCAGACGGTTCTCTCTCTACCTAAATTGATTTGTCACTTCCCTCTGAACACAAGAGGTGGGTGAGGATCCAGGAGAGGACCTCACGTCACAGCATCAAGAGGCCAGGCTGGGAAGGCCGTCCCGCTCCACGGCCGCTCTCCCTGTCCTGGAGGTAGAAGGATGTCAGAGAGACACATGGAGGCCTTGGAGGGCTGCACTCTGTTTCCAAATATGATTTCCTTAAGGCAACTAGAATGGTAGAACATTTTCTCCTCTGCACTGACTCTCCCAAGCCCAGGTTCCGAGAACCTGGGTCAGAACTGGTCCAGCAATGCAAGACTCTGGTACTTGGGCTGACATCACATTTCTTGCTGGGGTAATTCTTCCCTTGACCTTTATCAGGGACCAGTCTACGGACTATTTTCATACTCTGTTTTAATCACGGAATTGTAAACTAGTAACTCGCTACCTCTACCCAAATCAACCATATAAAATGACAAAAGGCCATTTAAAAAAAATAAAAATCCTGAAAGAGCTGAATTTAGCTGTTCAGAAGTTAAATATTACTCATTACCCTTAGAGAGTAAACAGAATATACGATGTTGACCACAATCACTAGGCACTGGTTTGTCTGAGTGACCTGACAACACGCCCACCGTGCAGAGGCTGATCAGGGAAGAGACTGGGAACACATGGTAACATCCACTCCTACAGGTTTTCTCCTACATCAGGTTCCTCTCCGTGGAGCTGGCTTCAGATCACAAAGGGAAAGCATTCTTGTTTAAAGAACTCTTGTTTAATTTTGATCAGGCTCAGTATTCAGCTGAGGAAAATCTGAGAAAATCCTGAGACAAACAGGACGCAGGGAACCCGAATTTCCTTCTGGGCACCAATGTACATTTACTTTGTATTTTAGATGACTTATTTAATTCTTCCTTCTGCCTCAATCTCTCAATCTGGAAACTGAGGTCGTTCTCACCCACTTTGTAAAAAAGTATTTTGGCAGTCTGCTTCTCGGCACTGAGGATGGAGCCAAAAGCCAATGTACACCCAAAAGGAGCTGGGTTCACAGGTGTTCCTTCTGTTACACCCCCATGATCTGTTCTGTCAAGAACAAGCCTAGACATCTATGGTCTTCCTGGCTGGCCGAGAACACCTGAGACACAAGACCACTTCTTCTGCTTCCTCTGTATTTCCTACCCTGTACCACTCGGTCCCAGAGTGGGCCTAAGCCACAGAGAATGCTCGATTCCAAACACAGCATCTGCCGCTCCTGATGCTTAGGATGGGAAGGAAACGATACCAGTCCCCATGTTTGAAAAATGCTTCGCAGGTTCAAAGCAAACACACATTCACCTGATCCTCACGCTGGCTAGGCAGGGACGTTACCCCCACTCTCTAGATGAAGAAACTGATGTTTGGAGAAAAACTTACCTGCAAGCAACATACCCAAGACATGTACACAGTTACTTTTACTCCAGCTCCACTGTTCATGTCCCAAGCTGCCCTGGGCCAGAGCCTGCTTTACATTTAGCCGACTAAGGATTCTTTCTCTAGGGCCATTTTGGTCAAGGTTAAATAAATATGGTTTTCTTCAGTGTGGATAGGAAATTGATAATGAGATGATTTGTAACAAATGACTAAATGGCCATCACTTGGGAATCTCCTCCCTTTCCCTTTTCCATGTTTCGAAAGTTAAAAGGTGCTGGGTGAAGGTGGGAGCGATATCACTTTCCTTCAAGAGAAAGAAGCTTCAGCCCCGCACCCCTCACCCTCCAGTCGTTCTGCAAACAGATGTCAGAGAGGATCCCTCTTCCTACCACCCAGTTACTCTGAAGGGATGATAACAGCCATTGGGGGGTTAAAAAGAGGCAGTGAACCCCCAGTTAATGAGCAGGAATTCAGCAGGCAGTGTAAGATAAATGGAGCTCTCTCTGCTTCTGCTGGAGTCAGCATGAACTGCGGCCCTGCGGCTTGTTTGTGGCAAATGGAGTGCGCGAAATATCAAAGGGCAGTGATCCAGAAGAAGACCGACTTTGACAAATTTTAAATTGGCCAGAAAGAAAACCAGTAAAAAAGAAAAAAGAAAAAAAAAAAAAAAAAGGGAAAAAAGAAAAAAAAATCATGCAATTCACTGTGTCCTGCAATTGTGGCATTGCTGCCTTTGTACAGAATTAGTGGTAAAAACGGTGGCAACGATCACTGGATGCCGGGAGCAATTATGAGGCATCTAAGTGAGATGCTTATCGGTGGCTGCAGCTTTTAGAGCTCTCTCTCTGCACAGTTGTGAGGAACTTGCTCTTGAGCTGCAGTTACTTTAATTAAAGTGTATGGGGTTGGTCAGAAGTAATTATCCTGTTTGGAGAAGAAAGAAGAAAAAAACAAACAAACACCTTGACAATTCTGGGTGGCAATAGATTTTAGAAACAACTTTGCCAATTTCTTGTTGTATGTGTGCATTTCCTATAAAAGGATCAGGCTGTGGTGGGTTAGAGTTATCGGTGGTTGTTTCCTAATGGCAAACAATGGGACACATCAGGGTTTATGGTACCCCGAGTCACTGTGTATGGCAAGCAGCACAGTGCATGGCTCAGGGCTCCGATGCCCGGACGTGCAGTCTCTAGGGGGAAGGCAGGCAAACTCCCAGAAGTTTCTGTGTCTCCAGATGGTGAGGATGTAACGAGTTCACTAATGGTCGAGTTCACTAATGGTACTTTATTAATTAAATTAGTATTTGGAACATAAATGAGCTAGCAGATCTTTTTTATGTCTTCTATTCACTGAGTTGTCTTTCAAAAACAAAACAAAACAAAACCAACAAACAAAAAGACCCACAAGCCACTATCTTAGTAAAGATAGCAAGGGGCTCAATGGGAGACCTGGGCAGAGAATCAGTTTTAAGAGAGTCTCTGAAACTCATTCAGACTCTGGACTTGACAGATGGCTCCCACGGTTTAGTCCAATGTTCAAATTGCAAGCACCTTCTGAAAGCTCCAGAAACAAATGAGAGACATTGCAACGGCTGGAAGCATGGAGCACAGATGCTCCCAGGGATACTGGTGCCTGACCTCTGCTTTAAGTGCACAGTGTACAATCTTACTTCCACTTCTCCAGCTCAGGATGGCCCCGGGATGCTGCCTGGGTAGGGCTCCAGCTTTTCCAGTTCATGACAGTGACTCTCACATCCCTCAGAAACAAGGCGGGCTCGTCCAAAGAGACAAGCAGAAACAGGATACTTAAGCCTAGTATGTTCTCTGCCTGATCAGCCTGCCCCCAACAGCAACGTCCAGCTAGTCATTCTTTACAAGGGCATCCACAAGCCTAGAAAGATGGGCTGTTTGAACTATAAGGAAATATCAGAAGAAAAATCGGGTGATTTTTGCTTTTTTAGGGCCCACTTTCCCTCCTATTACACACGCTATTTCATTCTACCAGGGTTCTTACCATAGAGAGGACAGTAAATAAAGATTATTATGAATTTGATCAAATGCTTCAGTGCCTCCTCCCCTGGCCTATGAACGCACTCATTACAAATCAGCGGAATGGCTCATTGGTTTGCCAGGAGGACAAGCAGACATACCCAATCGCTCAGCCAAGTGGATGTAGATGGGGTCCACCCGACGCATGGTTTTCACCAGATCCTTTCTGCGGAATTTGATTTCTACTGTCCCTTCTGGCTCCAGAACTGATCCCCTGGATCACAGAGAAAGGAAAGGAAACAAAACAAAACAGAAATAGAGGCACTTTAGAGGAAGGAGACAACAGAATGAGGCCAGTTACAATCTGTGGACCAGGAAATAGCTTCATTATGGTTTTGCCCACCCACGGTTCACAGAGGTAACCCAAGACAGAGAGGCAGGCACCAGAGAAGTCTACGTGGGGTAGGAGAAAGGCCTGGCAAAAAGCAGTTAAAATAACTCTCATTACAATATCAGTCTACTTCCATCTCAAAGGGAGAAGAATACAGATTCCACCACCTACAGCTGGTAGGAGTAACAAGAATCACATTTTCAAAAAAAAAAAGTTGCTGTAGGGTTGGTGGCAGAGGAACAATCTCTGTCACTCAGGCCATGCTATGAGAGGTGGGTGCTGTCCAGTCCTACACACGGACGGCAGCTTGATGCTATGGAAATGACAAAGTGAAAGGTTTCGGGGTCATTTCTGGTGCATACTAATGACGTTCTGTTACCAGGAACTTTACCCTAAGCACCTTTAAATACAACTTTCTACATTAAAAGAAAAACAATCATAGCTAATGCTTACTCTTTGATGGCACTGTTCTAAATGCTGACATAAAAATCTTCATGACAATCCCATGCCCAGTCTACATCCACTATGAGGTAAGCTACTATTATCCCCATTTCACAGAGGAGGAAACTAAGATACGTATGGGATGTTAGGAGACTTGTCCAAGGCTAACAAGTGACAGAGTTAGATCTGAAACCTGCTTGTCTTGTTCTAAAGTCTGCAGAGGAATTCTCTCCGATCTGATATCACATGAGGGGCTAACTTAGCACTTAAAAGTAAGCCCCTAAGTATAGAACGCTAGCCCAGTGATTTGACAATAAAACTATTGGTCTCTCTTAAGCAGCTTTTGAAGAGGCTAAAATTTTTGAAAAAAGACATGGGTGCCCTAATAAAATGATTGGATGTAGAAACTGGCATGAAAAATGTCAAGGAAACGTGATGTGAGATTTACGAAAGGGTTGAACACAGATTGTGAAAGGAAGCTGGATTTGATCTGTTTTACTTAAGTGTTGCAGGTGCCAATGTCTAACAGAAGCCTGGGATTTTCTCGCAGTTCTCTGCGTGCTGCAAACACTGTGTTCTCCAAGCCTCCTAGAATGCCAGAGTGAGGCATTAGGCTGTGGGGGAGAAGCTATGGTCGGAACCATAGAATGCGGGTGCCAAGTGCACCTCTGTGGCCACCCAGCCGTGTCTTCTCCATAGACAGGAGAAGCAGCCCTGGGAGAGCGAGGACCACTCCAGGTTCCTCATTAGTCAGCGGCAGGGCCTGGTGAAGACCCAGAACTCCAGACTAACAACTCGGTCCTTCCCTCTACCTCGCCTTAAGTTCCCTTTGCCAGATACCTAAGAAAGAGCTAGTGAATAGGTATATCTGAACAACATACAGGAGAGGGTCTCTGAGAGTTTGGGGGTGCCTGGATAGAGGACTTCATGGTAAAAGAATCTGGGGTAGAGATCACGCTGGGATAGGCTGACTCCAGCCTGAATCCCCTGTCATGCTGGTGGATGCTATCGAGAAAGCCTGTTTCTCTAACCTTGGAGCCCTCTGGAGATAGACAGATTCGAATAGAGGTCTCTTGGTTATAACGTCCTCCAGAAGGAAACCAACAGCGAGAGGATCCCCAGGGGCAGCAAGTGGAGACGAGGAAGGAGCGCTACCTGCTTTCTCGGTCCGCGTACATCTCCATGTGCCGCGGGTTGATGGTGGGGTCAATGACGACCCAGGAGCCACCGCGGAGCTCGGCCTGTGGAGGAATGTAAACCATCACAGGCTGCGAGCACTCCCGCAAGCCATCCACGATGTAAGCGCCAAACTTCAGCACTTGGTCGTACATGTCTGTGGAGAATGAGACAAATTAGAAACCATGAAGCAGTGCTTCTGAACATGGCTCACGTCATGACACACAGAGAAATACGGCTGCTCATGGCCAGAGGTGTCAGGTCTAGGGGTGCAGCTGCTGCCCTAGGTCATGTTCGGCCACCCTGACGACCAAAGCGATCGGTGTCTCCACCTGTATTCTATTTAAGACTCCAGGGGATCTTCAAAAGCACGACAGAAGTGCACTGTCTTTCACAAGATTCAGGGTGCAGGCCCAATGGACTGCATATCCATTTTACATCCTCCCTGAATTTCTGTACTCAGGTTTCACCACATTAATTCACAACCGCTCTACAAATGTTGAGTATTTTTCATGTCAATATGTGATCTCTCTCACTACATTAAGTTTTCTGAAGGAACTATTCAGGCTCTTTTCAATTCTTCTCATGATACTTAGCATATGATAAGCCCTTAAAATGCACAGCAAATGGAAATGGAGCCTTCAAAATTGTATCTTCAAAAACTGCATCTTTCATCTTTACATCCCCAGGGTTCTGTCCAGTGCCTGGAACACAGCTAGTGCTCAGTAACTGTCTGCTGGATAACTGAGCGAGCAAATGCATGCTTTGTAAAGAACACAGTGAGGAAGAAAAAAAAAGATTCTTTACCAGGTGCATTTCTATCAGGTGTCAGTGGGAAAAAATTTAAAGTGCATATGTATTTATTGGAAATATCACACAGCCACATAAAAAGAGGAGCCACCTCTTTCTTCTGCTAAAGAGTACACTTTGTAATCCCCTCAAGGTGAGGAACAGCTTGAAGAAAAGGGACCCTTGGTGCATAAACAGAGTCAGTCCTTGGAAAGCAGGATCAGTTATTTATTTCCCGATAATTTATGACTTCTTCCCATTTCCCAGCTCACTGAAGTCTAAACGCTGCTAAAGTTTTACACTTATGATTCCAGATGTTTAAGGAGTATTTCAGTGGAACCAAAATGGATCCTTTTGAAACACCAAGTATCAGGTTCAACTGAGTTCAAACTTTCCTATCAAAGAGAGGATCTCAATTTGGCATAAATCAATCTGGAAACCGAAAGCAAAAAAGCATTTTTCAGGAATTTAGGAGCAAACCAAATAGAAATTGCTTTCATTTTAGTTACTGGCAAATTAAACTGCTACCCTCTCCAAAGTAAAAACGGCTCTCTCTATAGAAACCATCGGTGAGCACAGTTCCCTGAAAGCCTATGTCTTTCTCCACTGCTCCAACCTGGCCAGCTGCCCTGTGAAGGAATTCCAAAAATTCAGAAGTTGCCCCAGGAAACACTCCCTACTCTATTCGGAACGTGAATGGTCATATACTCTGTATATATGATCAGAACAAAGACATTTATTCCTTTGGGAGGAAAGCAAAGACCAAAAAAATTTACTGCTAATTACACAACTGCTGTATGAAGAGCAGGGAATAAAGGACTTTAAGCGCTTTACGCTAATTCCGTGGTTATGAAAATAATTGCTCAGTTCAAATTATTTTAACTAAATTAATTCTTTAGTGGATATTTCAACCAGTGCTACATAATAAAATAATTGTGTAATTAGCAGTACATTTTTCGGTGCTGCCAAGAGTACAGTCTCAGAACGAGTAACAGAAAGGAGTGGCCCTCAATGGTATCAGGTGCGGAGAAGAAAAGAGAGACAGAGATAAAAGGAGGAAGTGAAACAACAGCAAATGGCACCAAAGAAGTCATTCTATGTGGAAAACGTAAATGACAGCGTTTCCAGTCTCTTCACTTGCTTCTGTTTGTTAAAGACATGTCTACATCGAAATCCAGCCCTGTTCCATGATGAATAGACCCAGCTCCCAAAAAAGGAGAGGATTTTATTCAAAATGTACTTCCAGGTATTTAAGTAAAAACAAACAAAAACCCACTTGATTTCATAGCATAAGCAAATTGGGATAAAGTTGAATATGTGAGCATTTTATTTTTATGAAATGGACCTTGGTTCCTCCTTTCAACTTCATGGTGAGCTTACTATATATGAAGGAGCATGAGTACATACACACATGCATATTAATCACCAGAACACTCTTCTTCTCATACCCAAGTGACAGGTCAGTAAACTGAGGCTTTATTAAATAAGCAAGTGGCAGAGTTGAGACTTTCAACCCAGATCTTTTTGGCTCTTAAGTCCACATTCTGCTACTTCATTCTTATCCCACCACTCTTCATGCGAGGAAAGAGCGTGAGGCTGAAGTAATCTGCCTCCCGGCATCTGATACAATGGCTGAGTAAACTCAAAGCCAGAAAGTAGACTTGAATGAATATTTCTAAATTTTGCCTGGATTTTTGGTATGTTCGGAGATATCAGAACTTGTACTAAGGGCTTGGATCTGAATGCCAAACAATTATCTTCAGTCCCCAAGACTGTGAGTGGAAAAGGGGCATCAAGCTTCATTGAAGCTGACAGGCTTGGGACTTGGAAACAATGCCTCCATCTAACCTGGAACATCAACACCCCACAATCCCCAAACCATCAAAACACTCAGAAAGCAACAAAGGCTATTTTGAATATAAATAAACACACAAATTCTACAAACAACGTGCTCATACTGACTCACAGCTGCCCCAAACCACACATTTCCGAAAGGCAGGCTGAAGTGCTTGGCAGCAATCTGACACACATTTGTTAGAAATCCCTTCATGTCTAAGAGACAGAGCAAAAGCACGGCCAGGAGCAGCAGGGGAAGGGGGATCCCCAAGGGCTTAGGCTAGATATCAGCCTAGGGAACTGTAAAGCTATGCATATGCTGACTGTCAATTCTCAGGCCCTGAGAAATGCAATGGGAATGGAAAATACTGATGGGTTCTTCCTCAGAGGCGGGAGCCTGCAGCTTTCTAAGCCTTCTGAGCAAAGCACATCTGCATGAATGGTGATCACACAGCCTTTTCCAGTATGTTCTCAGCACCCAGGCACCCACCCTGCCTAGGGCCTTTATTGTTACACGACACGGATACACCAGGGCAGCCACGTGTACCGAACAAGGGAGCAGGGTGGTAGGGTATTTCCACAGTGCTCCCCTGTCTCAAAACTGGAACAGGTCTTATTGGCTTGAGGCGTGTTTATCTGTTAGAAGCTGAAGGTAAACATCAGGCGCACACAAGCTGCAGACACATCATGTCTCTCATGAGTTCATTATGGCCAGCTGACACTGTATGTCAACAACCAAGTAATCAGAGACTTTAAAATAGACTTTCATTCCAGTTAAAGTTTTCAATAAATGTTTTTTTTTATTGTTATTTATAACCTGTCCCGGGAAAAAATAATAAGTATAACATGAAAAGCCAACTGAGAGTGACCCTGTAGCACCAGCAGTGAGGCAGTGTAATATCACTGGGATTTGCATCCTATCAAGCTATTCGTGCTGAGGCTGGGACCCTGGTGCTAATTTCTAGTAAATTTCACGCTTGATGTCTCCCTGTTGTGGGTCATTGCCGGTTCGTCTAAATAAACTGCTTCCAAATGGCTCTTCCATCTAAATATTCAGCTAGTTTTTATAATTTAATTTTGCATTATGCTGAATAGCCTTCCGGCCAGATAGAGCTCATTGGAAAAAAAGCACCAATACCATCTTGACATGCTTTTATTTATTTATTTATTTATATTTTTACTGCTCGAATTAGACCTCCTAGGCCGACTAGTAAAGAGTTTTTTTTTTTTTTCCCCTCCACTAATGTCAATTTTCAGCATAGCAAGAGCTGTCTCTAATCTTTTCCTACTCATTACACACAATTTTGGAGTCATTTTACCCACAGTGCAGTCGGCTCCTGGCTGTGTGTTTGTGTGCACTCAGGGATGGCATAATTGTTTATTTTCCCTCCCCGCATAATCCCCAGCCAGTATTGAAACCAAAACTGCAAACATCTCCCCAAGGGATGTGGAATCACTCTCAGCTTTGGTCCCCTTACATGAGATAATACGCAGGAAACATCCTGACCTGTATGTAAATACGAAAGGGGGGGTGTTCCTCCCCTCCTACTTTCACACTGATCTCTATCTTCCCCAAAGCTTATTTGTCTTAAGTGATGTGTAAACGGATGCAGCAGCACCAAAATTCAGAAAACAGAGCTGGTCCTGCTCCGTGTTAGGCCAATAGGGACCGGGGGTGGGGGTGGGTGTGGAGGGGGAGGAGGGGGGATGGGCAGTTACTATTTAATGGGTATCGACTTTATGTTGGGGGTGATGAAAAAGTTTTGGGTACAGACAGTAGTGATGGTTACATGACATTGTGAGTGTACTTGTACACTGATGAACTGTACACTTAAAAACGCTGATGAACTGTACACTTAAAAACGGTTAACAGGATAATGATTATGTTATGTATATTTTACAGTTAAAAAACCATAACTCATTTCTGAGCTCTTGCAGTTTCTTGTCACAATAACCCCAAAGCAGAGGGGAGGGAGGTGGATAATAACTTTCTCAGCAACCTAGATATTCTATTCTTGGGATATTCTAGTAGATCTGGTTCTGGCCCTAGGCTCTAAACTGTGCTACAGGAAGTCAGATAGATCTGTGTTCTCATTATTTAGCTAAATGGTCTTGGGAAATTTACTTAACCCAAGTCTCAATTTACGTAAAATTGTGGATAATAATATAACTTACCCCTTAGAGGTGCCTGTTGTGACGATTATGCAAGATAATGCATGTGAAATGGTTAGCGCAGTTTCTGATACAAAGAGCTCAATGAATCTTAATTGCTGTTACTCTTATGCTTACAGGGCTGGCAGCCAATCTGGGCCTGAGCCAAAACATGTAGCAGAATTAAAGCTTCCCCTACAAGTGGCACATCGCAAACTTTCGAGCTCTAAATTTGTTAGGACAAAATAGCCAGGCTGACTTACTCCTAAGTAACATCAGGATGAGTGAATTCCCAGTAGTTCCCCAGAAGACAGGTAACTAAGGAGTAAGAGCGTTGCATTGTCTCTCAAGTCTTAATGTAAATCTTACAGCCAGGGAATTTGGGATCAAGTGAAATCTGATGCTAAATGAACCTCATATATGTAAATAAAAGGGATTTCAGCACCCCTGCACCACCCTATAGTATCATCCTCCTTTGAACACTGTGATATTTTGTTTATACATTATACATTATGGGTTTAACTTTCTGCACAGGACATTTTTCTTGACTCCTTTGGGCGATGTCTTTTCTGACTTATCTTTGTTTGCTTTGAAGTAGCTAGCCAGCATAGCTCCTTGCACATAGGAACTCAATAAAAATGTGTAGGATTGACTTGTTTAACCTATACTCTCAATATCTCATGGTATTTCCACTGATTTATTATCTTGGTCAAAAAGTAATTCACCTTGAATAGTCTAGGAAACTCTACAAACACTAATTTGCATGTATGGTCCAAGTCTCCCCAAAGAAAGTGTAAAATGTGGTAGTTCTCCAGTAAATATGGACAAAAGGGGACCTTTTCAACTAAAACAAAAAACAAAAAAATCGCCCTAGTCGTCTGCATTTGGGCAGGGAGGCTGGCCATACAGGCAGGGGTTTTCCTAGCCAAGTAAGGGAAAGTTGTTGGTATAAGGCTCTAATCTCTCTCCACGCACAGCTGATAACCCCTAATAAAAGGGTAACCTCCCCAGGCTTTTCCTCCCTCAAAGCTAGAGGTGCTCCTGCCCCCAGCGACTTCTGGGTGCCTTACTGAGAGTTCATTCTTCCACATTTTCTATGTCCTACCTCTGATCACTCTATTCACTCTGGCAGTATCAACTCCTCCCTCCATCTATCCTGCTAATCCATTCTAGAGCTCTCCCTGATGAATGAAGCTGACACTTATCAGTACACTCATGCCCTCCTGGCATGAAGTCTCCAGCCTCTGCACGGCCATGAATCTCTAGCCACTGGAGGGAGAGCTTCACGACTCTGAGAGGTAGAGTGTGTGTCCCTGAACCATCCACACAGAGATTCTCAGTGACTGGCAGTTCTGGCTCAGAGCAGAGCCTTTATAATAATGGTCTAATATGCTGGAGCCACAGGCCCGAGGCTGTTATTGGATAATAATAAAATGTATCACAAATTGCCACAAAGGAGCAGCTTCTGGTATAGAATTTGTTCTTTTTCTTCTGGTGAAGGCTAATTTCAGTATCTGTCTTGGTCACTGTAGAGTATTAAAGACTAACACCAACAAAGAGTATGCCCAGAAAAGAGAGACAGAGACTAGCACTGTCTTATTTCCCCAGGACCATGAGAATAGTCCATCACTCACCTGTGATAGCTAAATCAGCAGTGTACCTAGATAACACCTAGACTGTTCTGAAATTTTGTATGGAATTATAAAAATCAAATTTTCTCATTCAGAAGATATCTCAGAGGGAGCATAATCTCCCCAAAGCCTAGGGTGATGTCAGGACACTCCGGCCCAACCTGCAGTGATGCCCCTCCAGCCCAGGGCCAGGCCAATCACCTTTCATCCCACCAGAGAAGCCTCTCCAGTTGGCAAAGACCATCAGAGGCAGCCCTTCGCGGTTGAAGTCCTTGATAGCCTGATAGGTCTTAAACGCAGAGTCTGGGAACCAAACCTGGCCAGCCTGCTGGATTATCTATTAGAAAAAGCCAAAGAGGAAGATGCAATTAACAGCACAGTTTGAAGGGGTGACTCTCCAAGGAGAATAAGGTTTTCTTGTTAAAAACTCAAAATCAAACCAAACCAAAGTTGTTGTTCATCAAGATCATCCTTGAAATAAAAAAGAAGAAAGGATCCTGGCTCTCTGACTTTGTTAAATACTCTTCTCTTGAAGTCTTGATTCCACCACCCACCCTTCTTTAGTCCAAAGGGGGAAACCTTACTGCTTCCAAGGCAAGGACGCAGCCTGAGGCATTCTTGCTTCCCAGGGCAACTTTAAGTGACTCGACTACACAGTTCCAAGCAAGCCCCCTGGTCAGAGTGTCCACGTGTTCTCACCTCTGTGCCTGGTACAGCTTCCTTGTCCTGTGCTTAGTCAGCAGCACTTGAGGTGGCCCTGCTGCATAGCCTCCTCTCGTCTCCCCCACCCCTGTCAGGCTGGGAAGACCTAATCCACCCTTTTGAAAAGGATGGGCTGCGGTGTTCACATTTGGCGTTGGGGCAGACTTCCTTATGAATTCCAGTGGGAGGTCTTGCCCGTGTGCTTGGAGAACTGGGACCAATGAGCCCTCGGCATCGTCTCAGCTGCCTTTCTGGAAGACCACACACCCAACAAAAGGAGGCTGTTTTCTAGCAACAACAAAACCACTGTAAAGGCCCATTTAGTTTTTTAGGCAGAATTTAGCTTGTGGTCCATTTCGAGTCATCTTAAAAGTGAGCTTGTGATGGTTTGAAAGCATTCGAGGCCGCTGACTGCCCTTTGCTCTAAAATTGGTGGCTGGCGATGTTCCTAATACCGCCCCCCTGCCCCACGGAGGGGACACAGCTCCCAGCTCGGGTGCTCAGGGCACTCGAAGTGACCTACCTTGGCTTCAGAATCCAGGTTTGCAGGATCAGCTGGGATACTCAGTTCCACTGTTCGGGTTTCCACAGCAACTACTCCCATGGGTATTCCTCCTAGCCTGATAAAAAATGAGCCAGGTAAGAGACCAATGGATGTCAGCATTACAGCTAGTCATTTATTTTCTGATTCCACATCAAAACATGGGTGGAATACACAAAAATAAACTCAGAATGGATTAAAGACCTAAATGTAAGGCCAGACACTATAAAACTCTTAGAGGAAAACATAAGCAGAACATTCTATGACATAAATGACAGCAAGATCCTTTTTGACCCACCTCCTAGAGTAATGGAAATAAAAACAAAAATAAACCAATGGGACCTAATGAAACTCAAAAGTTTTTGCACAGCAAAGGAAATCATAAAAAAGATGAAAAGACGACCCTCAGAATGGGAGAAAATATTTGCCAACGAAGCAACCGACAAAGGATTAGTCTCTAAAATATACAAGCAGCTCATGCAGCTCAATATCAAAAAAACAAACAACCCCATCCAAAAGTGGGTGGAAGACCTAAATAGACATTTCTCCAAAAAAGACATACAGATGGCCAACAAACACATAAATCAACACCATTAATCATTAGAGAAATGCAAATCAAAACCGCAATGAGATATCATCTCACACTGGTCAGAATGGCCATTATCACAAAATCTAGGAACAATAAATCCTGGAGAGGCTGTGGAGAAAAGGGAACCCTCCTGCTCTGTTGGTGGGACTGTAAATTGATACAGCCACTATGGAAAACAGTATGGAGATTCCTTAAAAAACTAAAAACTACCATGTGACCCAGCAATCCCACTACTGGGCATATACCCTGAGAATACCATAATTCAAAAAGATACATGTACCACAATGTTCACTGCAGCACTATTTACAATAGCCAGGACATGGAAGCAACCTAAATGTCCATCGACAGATGAATGGATAAAGAAGATGTGGCACATATATACAATGGAATATTACTCAGCCATAAAAAGGAACAAAACTGAGTTATTTGTAGTGAGGTGGGTGGACCTAGAGTCTGTCATACAGAGTGAAGAAAGTCAGAAAGAGAAAAGCAACTACTGTATGCTAACGCATATATGTGAAATCTAAAAAACCGGTACTGAGGAACCCAGTGGCAGGGCAAGAATAAGACGCAGATGTAGAGAACAGACTTGAGAACATGGGGTGGGGAGGGAGGGAAGCTGGGATGAAGTGAGAGAGTGGCATTGACATATATTCACTACCAAATGTAAAATAGATAGCTAGTGGGAAGCTGCTGCATAACACAGTGACATCAACTCAATGACTGGTGATGACCCAGAGGGGTGGAATAGGGAGGGGGGATGGGAGGCTCAAGAGGGAAGGGACAAGGGGATATGTATAAATACACCTGATTCACTTTGTTGTACAGCAGAAACTGGCACAATAGTGTAAAGCAATTATACTCAAAGATCTGGGGGAAAAAAAACCATTGGTGGAGGGGGATGTGGAAACAAATACAGAGTCAGGGAGAAATCTGACTCCTCTGGGGGTAAAATGTTACTCCACAGATAGGGTAAGTATGGCAAATTTGGTAAATAGATAGGGAAACCGCCCTCAGAATCACTCCTATTCCCCACCACAGGATAAATTCAAACCAAGGGTTGTACCAGGGGAACCTCTGTATTCTCTGCATTTAGACTCAACAGCCTAGCACATGTGAGATCTTGTACACACACACACACACGAATACACCCCCAGCCCCCTTCATTGTGGCTGCCAAGAGAAATTTCTCAGTTCACCCTACGGCATGTCTTTGGTGAAGAGGGAGGGGAACAGTCCGAAAGGCAATAGGAACCAGAAACTTCACTGCTGGAACAGAGCGGCGGTTTTCCATGCAGTACTAATAACATGGTTCCAGGTAAGATCTGAGGGTACAGAAAGTCTTACCATTGGGTGTGTGGGTGGGGAGTGTGCAAGTGCGCTACGGCGATGATGAAAAACGTGCCAAGTGCAGGGAAGTGGTTAAACAAGCCTTTAACTTTCTCTTCCATTGGAAGAGGGCAATGGGACAGGGAGAACCTTCAGAAGTAATCTTGGTTGAATAGATGCTCTATATTGGAAGGATATATGTAATCTCCAAGCTCTGTTAATTTAAAAAACTGTTCTGGAGCTCCAAGCCTCTGCATCTGGACTCCACGATACCCTCCCACACTTGGTCCTCATAAAGATTTCCCAGTAAAAATCAGGAGGAGAGAGAGAAAGTGAGTGCGAGCGAGCCTGCAAGGTACAGGGTGAGTCCTCACTCTGGAAAATGTGATTCAATCTTCACCTTCTCAGCCACATTCCTTGGGGTTGGGGCTGGAATGGGTTATGGGAATGAAAAGTCTCTCATTCCCCACAGCATCTCCATAACAAACTTTTCCATGAAGGATGGTCTTTGGTTGTTACATTGGCTACTGCAAACGGATTCTTGTCATCATCAGAGGCCTGACAGGGGCCTGAGTGGGGACCACCTACCCCCTTGTCACTTGCCTGCACTGAATCAGAATCAAAAGCCCTCTAGACAATCAGACAACGAGCAGAAGGTACACAGGAGGGTTTAGAAATATTTCTGTTCACAATGATTAACAATCCAACTGGAAACTTGTAATTGCAAAAGCCACCCTAAATCGGTAACTTATAACTTATATATTAGGGCCCATGTGACCTAATAAAGAACATCTTTATCCGAGTATTACAGTTATTTATTGAACTTGAAAACAGCTCAGAACAACTTCTGTTTTCTATTATACTTCATATAAATTTTATCAGGCTAGCACATGAAGATGCTACATCTTGTTTTATAGTGTGTCCCTGGACAAGGTGGCATGGAATAATAAAAGACAATTTACAGCCAATAGCACACATATTCCAAACACACATACCAAAGATGAGTTTTGGCAGCACTTACAGTAACAATCCCAGAAGAATACATTTATATTTATTTCTCGAAATGCCATTGCTTTTGAAAGAAGCTAGCTCCATTTGTGTTTTATATACTTGTGAGCATGTGTATGTGTTTGGAGTAAGAAGCCCAGAACTCATCAGATGGAAAGAAAGAAAGAAAGAAGTCAGATTGAGTGTCACAATAAACAATGGCAGAGCTAACCAAAGCCAAGCTTGACTGATCTTGCTCGCAGAACAATCCCTGTTCTTCCAATCATAAGTGTAAAGCATTAGTCTCTTATTTCCCATGGGAGGATCTTAAAGACCTTAACAAAGGTTTGGCTTTCGGAGGCTTAAAATCAGTCATGTTTTTTACGGACGGGAAAACCGAAGCAGAATGGGTAAGAGACAGTCTCAACAAAGTTGGTGCTATAGTGTCCTGTGAAGACTCTGTAATGCACCAATAGGTCCTGAGTAGGGGGCCTTCACCCCAGTGGGAGTTCTACCAGGCACACAGAATAATCCTCACTGGGACTCGGAAGCTGGTGGTAAGACAAAAGCCTGGGATGCCAGAGAAAACGGGAGCTAGTCCCTGGGAGTCTCAGCCTGGGCTGACTCCGGGCTGACTCTTATTCAGAGCCACAGTGAAAGATCCCGTCTGTGGGACCTGCCAGCTGATGGGCTCATGTCACTGGCAGCACGAGGAGTGCTGACCAGCTGGACGGAGAGAACCACAAAGCCTAGAATTATTTCCGAGGCTGGAATCTAAATCTCAACCCGAAGTGGCATGTTTGAGAATCTTGAGCAGGTGCCACTTTTCACCAAGATAAGGAAAACAGATTGTCCCCGAGAGGAAGGTGAGCTCCAGATGGGGGTCCCCGGGGCGGCGTGTCTCCGCGGTGTGGAGTCAGATCAAGATCAGCCTTGGCAGGGGCTCGTTCCAACGAGCCCAGCAGATTATTCCGTGCAGAGCTCGCTGTTGAGTGAAGCACTTCTTAGGGTGGGTATTAAAATTTAATAGAAATTTCAATTTCCCACTTGAAAGACAGAGGTATCCCTGCCACCTATTCCAGCTTATTTTACCTACTCCTGTTTCAGTTAACCTTTTTTTTTTTTGGCAATTCAAATCTGATGATAAGCCAGTATAGTATATTTGTTACTTGAATAATCTCAATGCCATGAAGGAACTTCTTCCAGTTATACAGATCTTTCGGGTGGGTTACATAGAGAAGTAGATGAGTCTGGTTCACTGGGCACCGACTACTGAAAGAAAATGGTCTTTGGGGGATGGAGGAGGTCACTGGTGAGCTGTGGCTACTAGGGTTGAGCTTTATAGCCCCCAGAGAGCTTTTCTTTCGGCATTATGAAAAGGAAATGTTGTCAAAACCAGACTTCAGATTGAACACGTCATTGGATTGATGCACTAAATGACCACTGGGAACCAGTGCTCCAGTTGTGCTGCCTTGGGCATGACTATAATCTAGTTTTCTTAGAAAATTTAGCCAAAGAGAACATTACTGGTAAAAACCTACAGAGCCCTTTCTTTTCTTGTTTTTTTTTTTTGAAGGACTTTTATTGAGATATAATCAACATACAGTTATTTAACATTTGATATTTTTTTTCTTATTTGTAATGTATATATGGCAATCCCAATCTCCCAATTCATCCCATCCCAACAATCCCCACTTTGCCCCCTTGGTGTCCATATGTCTGTTCGCTACATCTGTCTCTCTTTCTGCCTGGCAAGCCGGCTGATTTGTACCATTTTTCTAGATTCCGCATATATGCGTTAATACACAATATTTGTTTTTCTCTTTCTGACTTACTTCACTCTGTATGACAGTCTCTATGTCCATCCATGTCTCTACAAATGTCCCAATCTCGTTCCTTTTTGTGGCTGAGTAAATTTCTTGTTTTCAGTTGGGAGGAAAAAGAACCTCTGAAACAAAAGAGCTCTTACCTGGCTCTGCCGACCACCACAGTCTGGGCCCAGGGTTGCATGATCTCTGAGAAAGAGCCATAGTCGAAAAATCCACTCAACCACTGACCTTTCTGGGCTACAGAAGGGAAAGGAAAGAGAGAAAACAGAAGATAAAGATGGTCAATTCATTCAGAATATACTGGAATTGGCCAACTGAAGGTTGGATATGGGGGTTTATTTGGGGGAGCTTATTGTTGTTTTTAAACATGTTATAATAGATGGAAACATTTGGCAGCTGAATGTTCATCTGCCTTCAGACCTCATCTCCCATTTCACTTGCTAGTCAGAATAAAAAGAATCATTTATCAGCAAAAGCATCATTTATTGTCAAACGATGGGGTTCAGCTAGCAGATAGAGTTTGCGCGCTTTTAAATAAATAACCTGGCTTTTTTCAAAACAGCACAAACATTTGTCAGAAGGCAGCCAAGTCATTAAAGATGGTTTCAAGATGTCTATTTCTATTTTAAAACTTAGCTTAAAGTTCTGTTTGATTCCACTGATTTTCTTTTCATGGAAAGCTAAAGACAGGCAAATGATAAGTATTAATGATCAGATGAGGATCCAAATTTGGGGAAAAGGGGCTCAGCATCTCTGCTAGAAAAGCAACAAGATCCATCTGCTTTATTTATCCCTGACAAAGTATGATTTTACTATAAGAAAGGGCCAGGCCTGTATACTCTTGGTAGGTATCGAAAATATAACAGTTCAGATGTATACATTTAATGACATTAACCTCCCTTGTGCACTGAATTTCCTTCAGTGGCAAGACACATAACTTTCAACATCTTAGTTTAAGAGAAACAACTTTGGTTCCACAGGTATCCATGTTTGACCAAGGCCCCATAAAAGACTTCTGCAAATAACTGTTTTCTAGCTGCCCTCCCGGCTCTTGGTTTCTCAGCGAGTCTTCTAATTTGAACATGGCCCTCCGCCCCCTAAAAACCCAAGTCCAAAACCAATTAAAAGTGGAGATCCGAGCAAGCTAACCTCTGCTGACTTAAACAGGATGGAGAGTGTTTTATCAAGACTCAACTTGTAATTACTGTGTTCTACATTCCTTGCCTCTGTGGCCCCAGTGTAAAATGCGATCATCCACTACAAAATTATCTCTCTATCGTGAGCCCAAAGCCGATCGTTTAGATTCTGGTCTCGTGTTGGGCGTCAGTTTGAAGAATATCACGGTACTATCTCCTCTAATAAATGACTTTAACTTTTCACCTAGAAGATATCTGCTTTAACTTATCACAGGGAATCATCTGCTTTCTTTAACGCTTCCACTAAATTAAAATCTGAAGTCACTTGATTTGGGAGCGAGTGTTAGCTGCACAGAGACAGCAGGATGAATTACTAGGGAGTTGATGAAAAAATATTATCCAAAAACCAGAAAACTTAGTTTATCACAAATTCCTTTCATTCTGTGGATCTCATTAATAATAGCCAGGATAATGCCCATCTACACCCCCCCAAACCTGTTCACCCCATGAAAGAGGGCTCAAATTTTGATGACGGTTCTAAACTGAACTTCCAAGTGCATCAGGATATTGAAATTTTAACTTTATATGCTTGCATCATTTTATAGGTCTTACTTCAATAATAATGATTTGGAACTACAGAATTCATTTCAAAATGGAAATTTTTTTTCTTTAAAATCCCTCCTGCCTTATATGTTGATTGACTTAGGAGAGTCACTGGTGGGCTATGGCTACTGTAGGTGGGCTTTACTAGGCTCCTCAAAGAGCAGGGCATGTTCAGTTCAAATGTAGGACTTGGAAGCCACCTAACATGGCTCCCCATAATTCCCAGGAAAACACTCACTAAGTCTTGTTTTGAATTCTCCCAGAAAAGTCCTAGATTTTAAGGCTGATAGGTATCTTAGGTTCATAGTTCTTATTACAAATCTTGGTATAAAAATGAGATGTGGGGAAAAGATTACTATGGTGATTTTTCTGGCAATGTAAGAAAAACTATTTAGTTTTATTAAGGTTAACAAGAAAAGGCACTGAAGACAACAGCTAACATTTTAAATTAAAGTCAACCCTCCTCTGGTGATTTTTCTACACTATCTATAGTTAGGCTTCAGATTAAGCCCAACTCCTAAGCATTAGCTGTGTGACCTTGCCCAAATCACTTAACTTCTCTGAGCTTGTAAAATGATCATCTCTTTTTATCTCTGAGAAGTAGTAAGTCCAAATAAGATAGTGTATATGGAAGTGCTTTACAATCCCACCTGGCTTAGTGGATGCCTACAAGGTTTATTAAGCCTTCCTTATGCAGACCTCTCTTTCAACAAAATCATGACTCTTAAATTTAAGGAATTATCTTCTGCATTCCATTCTTCTTTTAGATACAGCCTTTTTGGGAGGAAGCAGTTGCAATAAACATGGTAAAAAGAACAAACAGTTTCTCAAAAAGCCTAAAAAAACAGATTCAAAATGTAGCAGCGGGATCTGGGGCGTCACAAAAGAAATTCCTGCTAAATAAGGTTTCTTAAAATCACCAAATGGACGGACAAACAAGAATGTACATTTGTCTTACGTGGAGTTACCCCCTTTTTTTCCCCTCTTTTTGTTTTTTAAGTTTGGTAAAATCAGCCCCAAGACAGAGGGATATATTAGATAAAACATGGAGAGAGGCCTTGTTCTTACTCAATACGGTTATCAAATTAAAAGTTCTGGACAATCTCTTCCTGAATAAATGATCTAACAAAGTAACCTTACATTAATAAACAAGGCACACATCAATGCTATTACCAAAATCATATGTGCACACAGGGGAGGTGTCCAGCAACAGCTTGCTGGGAAGAGTACAGTCATACTCTACAGTGAAGGGTCTCAAAGACCTTTTCTAAAACCAATCTGATTAATCTCTGTCTACAGAGACGAGGTGGTCGAAGATTCGGGTCCTACAATTCTATGACTTTATGATTTATATTTAACTGTTTTAAAGTCTTTGAGCCCATTAAGTAATAAGTGCTCTAATAAAAGAATAAAGAGAAGAAATGTATTAATGACTCCAGTGCTTATGACTCAATGGCTGATTTCATTCATTTTTCATTTCTTCTTCAAATTTTTTCTACCCTTTTCTTCAGAGAGCTGTTTTTCAGATTTCCCTCATTTCCAGGTAGTTCAGTGGCTCTGTTTTCTTCGTCATACACTATTGTGCAGGAATTGGTTAGTGACTGAAAGCAAGACTGAAAGCTCGAGACCCAGGCTGCCACCGACCCTGGAACGTATACATACTTGGGTGAGGACGGCCCGCCAGCATCCAACGAGGATCATATGGAGCCTTGGTGGGAACAAACTCGATGACTCTATCGATAGGGTCCTTGGAATTCAGGAGAGGGACTGAACTGTACACACTCTAAAAGGAGATTGTGGGGGAAAGGAACACCACGATCAGTGAGCAACTCTAAGCCAGCAACAATCATTATGGACAAAGACAGCAGGGAGACATGCGGACTCACACCCATTAGTCCCAGTCATCAGCTGGGCACCCAATCATGAGCCACGCCCCGAGGCGCTCAAGCCTCACGTCGGAGCCTGGCAGAAAGTGGAGCGTTCTGACTCTTGATTTCAGTGTGCCCAGGCTCTCCGGGGAGCTCCCCAGAGGGGATAGGTAATGGATACCTATTACAAAGGGGAAGACCCAGGGTGAGGAAAAAGCCTTCATAAGCTAGGATCTGAGCCCAGATAGGACACGAACGCCTCCGTGGCTGGAAATCATCAGAAAGGGGCCTAATCGATGAAACCCAAAGGCATTTTAAAGGTAGGAGGCAGAAGATGGCTCTAAGAGAAAACAAAAAGAAATCAACAGCTCCCAGGAAACGTTTTGTAAAAAAAAATCCCTCTCCCACAAAGCAGTCCCAGACGCAGAGGTGGTGAGCTGCGGTGAGAGGCCGGGCCCTGTGGGCTGTGTCGGTGCTGGCAGGAAGGGGCGGGCTCACCTTCGGCATGTAGGACAGCCAGTGCAGGACGGTGAGCACCCCTTCAAAGTCATCACAGACGGCGCTGTGGGTCACCCCGTTGTTGTGCATGATCTGGACGCCCCCGAGCTGGTTGTTGGAGGTGTACACTTCCCTCCCGAGCACCTAGGGAAACAAGCAAGAGAAAAGACAGGCATCCAGACAGAGAGGAAGGCAATTCCCACTAAGATGGATACTGTTCTCCACAAGCCAGGGAGTCCAGCCTCCGTGGGTTGTGCTGAGGGACTATCTGGACCTTTGTCCTAAAAAGAAAACTTAGAAAACACAAAAGGCGTTTAAGCAATCACATATCCGGTTGCAATTTAAACACCAGGCAAGCCTCTCTCTACTAGCTGCCACAGATATGTGTGGCACACTTGACTCTGAGTTGAAACCACAGCGGTGGGTAAAGCTGGGACCCTGAGACACAGGCTACGTCATCACCTGCAGGTCTGGCCGAGCTGCTGTCTGTAGGCACGGGAGAGGGAACGTGCCTGTCTTTTGACAATCTTGAGTGATCAGACTCAGTTAAACAGAAACACTGTGAGGTCTGGATTACTCATTTTTTTAAGGGTTACTTTTCCCCTTTACATTTGATTTTTTAAAGCAAAATCCTGAAGCAACTCACGATACATACATGAACCCTTGAGCCTAACATCCTCTTTGTGTGCTGGGTAGTGATTTATACCCAAACCTGCTTCTCCTGCATCCTTCCCTCCCAAGGCTCCAGGGAATTCAGGGCCTCAACTCCCTGGTATATCCATCCCTGGAGGAGTTTAACCCTTGTGAGGTTGAAGGGCACCTGCAACTGGAAACCACAAAGTTTCCTTTAAAAAAGAAAGAAAAAAAAAAAAACCCAGAAAGAAGAAATATTCTTCGACTTGGAAATTGTAGGGTTGCTTTTTCCCTTGAAGATTGGTTAATAATTTCTTTCAGAAAGGGAAGTTTTCTGACCCAGCAGATGGAGCTGGGCAGCCTGATCACTGACTATTACAAACTGCTGAGTGTGTAGTAATTGCCAGTCATCTATGGTAGCCCTGGAGAGCTCTTAACAGTTGTGAAGCGCTTACCGTATTTTACCTTTTCTTTTCCCTTTCCCCTCCTCCTTTAGAAAATAACCACAACACAAAATTTCTTCCTTACTTTTATTCACTTCCGTCTCTGGGGAGAACCTAATAAATGAAAGACCAGCAAATTCTACCTGTATATTCCCATTTTGCCCCTTCCTGTTAGGAGCTTTGAGCGATTCCCTGGCATGCTGGCTCAGCCCCGACATCAAGACCCGCCAAAGGCTGACGAAGGTGGTGGCCAAAGCGATGACCTCCGTGTGACCCAGCTATCCTTAGTTCCATTTACGTTCAGCTAGGAAGGGTAGAAGAGACTCTTCTGAAAGGAATACGGGAAGCAAAATGGCTCTCGGATTACTGCTTTCCTTGCTAAGGAAGCACAGAGAACAAGCCTTTGCAGGCAGCCCTGAGCTGAGTGACACGCCAGCAGCTCCTTCGAAGGAGCCCCGGACCTGACCACTGGGCTCCCATCCTCCGGCCTGTCTCTCATCTCGGCCCAGGCGCTGCGGCTCTTTTCTCATTCTCCTGCTGTCTCTTTCCATTTGCCCTCTCCCTGACTGATACACTGATCTCTCGGTCACTCGGCTTTCTGCTCCACTGAGTCCATATTACTAATAACACCTCCGCCACGGCCAGTTTACCTCATGAAGGCAGGAGCACATCATTACAAAATAAACTCATAACTTTGACATTCTAGCAAATACACGCCGTTTGTTATTTTTATGGCTTTAGTCTTTCTAACAGGCAGAGGGCATTACATACCTGTTTCGTTTCTATCCTTAAATGTGTACACACATGCACACTCACACATGCATCGGGAAACAAAACAGAACGAAAAACCAACCCCAAACAAATGTCCGAAGCAGTCAGATGATGGGGGACCCTGGCGGAGGCAGAAACCCTGTCACTCAGGGAGGCCGCGCTCCGATCTGGCTCCAGTTTTATGGACGTCATAAACCTGATGGCCCACAACTGGTCCTTCTGGGACAGACCGCCTCTCTGCCAGAAGTCATTCAGTGTGATCAGCAGTATTTTTAATTATTAAAATAAAACTGGAAAGGGGGAAAAGAAATAAAAAGGAGACACTGGGCTGACCCTGAATAACTGACACCCACCATCTATGTCAGGAGCCCAGAACGCCTTCCTGCCTTGAAGACAGAGCTGGGGTGATTTTCTACTCAGAAACGCTATTTTCTTTCCCATGAAACACTGCCTCTAGTACTTGATAACATCCAACCACTTAGAACCTCACCCCTCTCCAAAATCAGTAATGAACCCATCAAGGACCAATCTCAGAAAAGGGGACTGAAACAGACCAAGAGATGCTTAGCTGTTCAAATACCGCTTCCTCAGATGTCTTTGTCCCTTCATTTCAAAGAGGAAGAGAGCCTCTAGAACTGGGCTACTCCCTGAGGCTCCCTCATCTGCCCATCCTACCCCATATTCTTACAAACTGATAGGAGACAGACTTGCAAGGAGCAAGAGTTTAATAACTTAGCATGTCTCCTCTTTACAAGTGGCAACTCAGGTTCCGCCGTGTTAGCACTGTTCAGAAAAGGCAGCAGTATTTCTACATTTCTTCTCCTCTGGATTCAGAAAGAAAAACCAGGGCTTACCGCAACCAAGAACATTACCCTGGGCTAAAGACATGCTTGTCATGTGAGAGGACTCACTTAATTTGGGAATTAAAGGTACAGATTCTAGGACTCTAACAGAGCATCTGAAGAGCTCTCTCTGATCAGCCTTACCACAGGTGGTGGGGGGTGGAGAGGGGGAGGACACACAAAAATGAAACCTGCTTCACGAACCACAAACGAATGCCAACGATCATAGCTACTTAACAACCGGTGAAGAGAAAGCAGGAGCCTTCAGTTCATCTTCAGTGACCATATGTTTGGAGCGTGCACCAGGAGAAGGAGGGCACACACAATAGCTCCTGATTTATAGGGGTCGTTGCTGACTCAAGTGGTTTTAATGATTTTAGAATACTTCACAACAAAAGGTCCAACTGCAGAAGCAGAATCTGGGCAAGGACAAAATCCATGCTGCCTAACTCTGAAATGATGGCACTGGAACAGGTAAGCTAACCCCGGTGAGCACCAAGGAAGGCAACAAAAAGAACCCACACAGACAGAACCGCTGTTTTATTCTTGAATCTCTTGCCCTCAACCTCCTAAGGAAACACCTGGGGTAACCAACCCTCGTCCACCAGTTTTCTTTTTCAGCTTGGACGTATGCATCCTTGTATGAGTCAGGTTGCTTGCCACCTTCCAGTTCCGAAATTATTCCTCTCACATTTTACACTGCGTGATGCAAACTTTTAGTTAATCTGCCCAACAAGCATCAGTAACTGCTTAAACACAGGAACCATTCAAACACAGGTGACTCTGCTGAGGCCCCACTTTGCTGCCCCTGCCCAGGTCTAAATGGAGAGGCAGGGCCATGGAGCACTAGGAAGAGGCACCATGTCAGGTCCCCTGCTGCAGGGCCCCCGCTGCAGACCTGAATGAGGGCTGAGACTGAGAAAGAGGATCTCCATTCACTCTCTATATAAACTCAAGCCTCATCCAGCACTCAGTCACTACAGCTGACAGACCTGGGAATTACGAGCGCTGCATACAGCCAGCGATGAGCAGAACACAAATGTTAGAGGCTCCACGAGAGACGCCACATAGCCTTTAGAAATTTGGAGATACAGAGGAGGTGCGAATGAATGCAGCTGTACACACATACAGCCGGATACGCAGAGCCCTTCGCCGCTGCTGCTGGCGCTGCTTGTCTAGAGACACTGCAGACAGCTCAGGTTTACCACAGCTGACAGGCAATGAAGACAGTCTAACATACCGCCTGCTCTCGCCCTTAAATCCCTTTTTGGCGATCAAGATAAACATGTTCTTCCCTTCCCCAGTGCTCCAGACGTTTGACTGAAGTGGCAGGGCATTGTGCGGTTTTGTGCAAGTGAAATCACTGAGTAATACCGAATGAGTGTAGTATTTACTTGTCAGGATATTGGTCAGCACACAGGCACTGAGGTTTCCAACTTTCATAGATGCAACTCGGCTCGCTTTTTTTAAAAAATTGCTTTTCAATGAAACTGGGACATTTGTAGAGACATGGATGGACCTAGAGACTGTCCTACAGAGTGAAGTGAGTCAGAAAGAGAAAAACAAATATCGTATATTAACACATATATGCGGAATATAGAAAAATGGTACAAATCCACTGGTTTGCAAGGCAGAAATAGAAACACAGATGTAGAGAACAAACATATGGACACCAAGTGGGGAAAGCAGGGAGGGTTGGGGGGGGGGGATGAATTGGGAGATTGGGATACCAAATTGTACACTCTAAATATATGCAGTTTATTGTATGTTAATTGTAACTCAATAAAAGTTCTTTAAAAAAATTTGCTTTTGTCCTGATATATACATGATGTTGGGGACCCTCAGACTTATAAGCAAATATTTGCAATCATGTGCTGAAGACGTAAAAAATAATGATGCATATGGATGGAAGAACAAATGAATTCTACTGCTGCTCATTACCCCGCTTTATCCAACCTCTCCCCCTTTAAACATTCCTGGTGGGTCAGAAAAGCAGGGAGTACAAAAGTCCTCCTGCATCTAAGAATTCAGCTACATGAGCCGAGTCCTTACTGCAGTCGTCCTTCCCATCAGGATATTTTCATTCTCACGAGGATTTGAGGAGGGGTTTTGTAAATTTCCTGAGCAACTGTCATCACTGGACTCCATCCATGATTCTGGATATTAAAGTCACTCTGGGATCTGTCGTGTTATCGATAAAGGTTTGGCTAAGACAGAAAGAGAGAGAGAGATGAGAAAGAATAAGTAGGAACGGGGAAGAAGTGTCAAAATACAGACAAAAGAAAGGAGAAAGGAAGAGAGGAAAAGGGAGGGCGAGAGAAAAGAGGAAGGGGAAGAAAAAAAACGCAATAGCTCATCTACTCATGCTGCTAACACCCTCCTCCTTGACCTGAGAGGACTACATTTTTAAAAGCTGACAAGTAATTCAATCTCCAATTAACAATTTTAAGTGGTGCAGCACATATTACTGTGTAAATGTTTCTCCAGGAATATATCCAAGGGTGAGCGGAATTAAATCTCTAGGGAGACAGGACCAGTGCCTACGAGGCCAAGAGTATTTATGGGTTCCAAAATGCACTCTTAATATGGAGACTCGGGGTTACAAGTCCCTCTCCCCACTCTGTTGCCACTATTGTCACTGGCAAACCCTCCAGTTTGGTTGGCAGGCTAGGGCTGAGGAGAGAGAAGGGGCACGGTGACACACTGCTGGTACAGGATAGGAAGGCCTCTGATGTGAGCCACAGTTGGATTTAACACCTTCCACTGAGAGACCAAAAATCTCTCTATAAACAGCAAAATATAGTGATCGGGTTTGCTGATGGATAAACTGGAGTAAAGGGACTGAGCTACCAGTGGTAGAAAAGATATTTAGCCAAAAAGAAACTGAGATACAGGCCAGATATGACACTGGGAAGATCTCTGTTTATTGAGATGTAGGGAGAACAGAGGAATGAGTTAGATGGCAGAAGGATGGTAAGGATTTGAAGATGGACTGGGTGAGGAACAGAGATTCATTTTTAATGTAATTGGGATAGAAAAGAGCCACATGACAGTTGAATTGTCAAAGGTATGAGAAAAGGCATAGGCTTCTGCAGTCAAAACTGATGCCAGATGAAATCACTCATCTCAGGGACCCATCAACTGCCCATTTAGCTACAGGCTTGAGCATACTGGCAATAAATTACTTCCAAGTATAGAAAAATTTTAAAAGTCTGGTCTACTGACGTATAATTCATATAGTAAAAATTGTTCATTTTTAGGTGTACAATTCTACGAAATCTGACATCACATAGGCATATAACCACTACCACAATCACCCCAAGAGTTTTCATCAGCCCCCAAAGTATTCTCATTTCCTTTGTAATCAATTCCCTTCTCCCATCCCTGACAACCACTGATCTTTGTGTCTCAACAGTGTTGCCTTTTCTACAATGTTATGAGTCTAGCTTCTTTCGGTCAGCATAATGCCTCTGAGATTTGTTCACGCTGATGCAGGTGGCAGCAGTTCCTTTTTTACTGCAGAGTAGTATTCCATTTTATGGAAATAACGCACCTTGTCTATCTGTTTACCTATTAGCAGACATTTGGGTGGTCTCCAGTTTTGGGCAACTATGAATAAAGCTGCTAGAAACATTCACAAGCATGTTTCTGTATGAATATACATTTTCATTTCTGATGAGTAGGATTGCTAGGTTATATGGTTAGTGGATAACTTTGTTTTTTTTTAAAACCTAAACTTTTTCAAAGTGGCTGTGCCATTTTGCATTCCCACCAATACACATGAGAGTTTTTTAAATTAACTTATTTTATTGGCTGTGTTGGGTCTTTTTTGCTGTGTGCGGGCTTTCTTTTTAGTTGTGGTGAGTGGGGGCTACTCTTCATTGTGGTGCGCAGGCTCCTCATTGCCATGGCTTCTCTCGTTGCGGAGCACTGACTCTAAGCATGTGGGCTTCAGTAGTTGCAGCACATGGGCTCAACAGTTGTGGCTCACGGGCTCTAAAGCGCAGGCTCAATAGTTGTGGCACATGGGCTTAGCTGCTCCGTGGCATGTGGGATCTTCCTGGAGCAGGGATTGAACCTGTGTCCCCTGACTTGGCAGGCGGATTCTCAACCACTGTGCCACCTAGGAAGCCTGAGAGGTCTCATTGTTCTGCATCCTCACCAACACTTATTATTGTCAGCTTAAGCTTTTTAACTTTATTTGAGTGGCGTCTAATTGTGATTTTAACTGGTATTTCCCTGATGACTAAAGATAAGTATCTTTCTGTGTGCCTGTCTTACCATCCTTAGACCTCTGGTGACATGTTTGTTCAAATTTTTTACCCATTTAAAAAGTTACTGGGTTGTTTTCCTATTATTGAGTTGTGAGAACTCTTTATGTGTGTGTGCGCACGCGTGATGCGTGTGCACACAGGTGTATGTTTATTTTTATTATTATATATTTTTTTGGTCACCTCCCGGTGGTTTTCCTGAATAGGATACGGGACTTGAGGTTGGTATTGGAAGGTAAGATGGCTGTGTGACTGTCTGCCTGTGCCCACCAGTGGTGAGGCACAGAGATGTTGCCTGCTGGGACCTGGCTTCTTGGGGAGTAACACTGACCTTTCTTTCATCTCTACAGCCTTTGTGTTTTCTCATTTACATCTGATGGGTGGCAACTTAATGTTTTCCCATTAGAAAACATGAAAAGCCTGTTATTCTCTTTTAGCCTAAATTTTAAGCTCCATGAAAGCAGGAATCATCTTTGTACACCCACAGCATAAGAACAGAACTTTACACACAACAGGCATGCAATAAATGCAGGTGAACTGCCATAATTCTCAATGCTCTATAAAAACTGGTTTGTATTTTCAGCAAGTTGAACTACTATAAGCAAAAGAAGTCTTTCCTATTAGTGTTATAATGTGTAGCGGCTTCCTTAAGCAAATTGAGTGATTCAATTTTCCTCCCCTTTTAGTTTTCCCCAGTGTAGACACTGGGTTTTTCTTTCAAAATTCTCTACCTGGTTAGAATTAAGCTAGTGACTCTATATACTATAAAGTCATATTATATTAGGATTGCTCTACTGAGCTGCATAAACCTGCTTTATCTGTTGAGAAGACATTTTATCAAAGGGTTAGATAGAAAATGAAGATACCCAAAATTTGATTATATGTTCCAATGGTCCTGACTTCTCATATTTGCATGTTATACTGTTGGTTAAATTTGGGTGAGTTCCTTTCCTTAAAAAACATCGATTTCTTGATTTCTCTTATGTGCATACTTTAAAGGGCTTAAATGCCACACTCTGAGACATTTAAAAAATTAGGAAACCAGTCAAGAATCAACCAGGAAAACTTGAAGCCTGGTCATGATAATCTATAGCTCAATTTAAACAGCTCTTAAAGCTTCTCCTTTCATAATTCAACCCTCCTGACTGGGTACATCAGCTGATTGGACTGTGTGAAGACGGCCACTCTGAATGAGAGGGGACACAGCTAGATTTGGATCCATGCACGGGGGACATTCTTGAGAATGATGAACAGCCAGGAGTCAGGTTTCTAAACAGTATCGTTTCCTGTGTCTTTATCATATTCACACAGCAGTCTGTGCACAGCCAGGGACCAGGTCTGTCTTCCCCCTGGAAGACTGAAGTCCTTGCATTTCTAATCTACCAACGTGTGCAGTTCTTGCACTTTTAATTTATGAGTGTTTGGGGGGGACCTCTCTGACTTGGGAACATATTGGCTCGGTCTAATGCTTGGAGATTATTAAACTCAGAGCTATGCTCCACTATCAAGTCTACAGATCTTTTATTTAGAAGATATGGTGCTCTAAATGCACAAAGAGCTCCCTGTCACCTTCACATTAAAGCCCCTAGTGCCTGGTAAATGGAATTATATAGCTGTCATCTCCTTTCCCCAAAGTTTTAAGAGTACAATGGGCTCATTTTTTCACACTCCATCCCAGCTTCAGAACTAAGAGACCTACTTTGTATTGATTTAAGGTCTCAGAAATAAATAAACCTGCTTCACCGCTGTGATTCACAACAAATTCATGATACACTATTGCATGATATATTTCAAGCTCTGGCTCTGGCTCTCTTTTTCCTCTGGTGAGTGATGGGGGAGGTGGGAGGTAGGGGGGAGCTGCAAAGCTGACAGCCGGATGGTTATTGGAGGTGGCTGCTGACTGCAAATCCAAGAACAGACACTGCTGGAGGAGTATGGGTTTTTTTTTTTTTTTTTTTTTTTAACTGGGGGGCAGGGGTGAGAAGCTAATTTACGTGGGCTCCAGGCTGGGGTTGGGGGAGAAGAAAGGTTAAGGGGAGAGGAGAGGGAGAGATGGAATAGCAAAGCTTCAACTGAACGCTAATTTGCAAAGACAGAGCCATGAACATGTGTAGAAAGAAAGGTGAAAAAAATCCAGCATAAGAAGCCGTAACATCTGACTGACTGGAAGATGAAGAGGCCAAGCTGCTCTGCTGAGGGCACCGTGCTCGCAGTCCTCAGGGGGCACTTAGCTTGAGTTCAGGGACAATGTTTTATTACAGGCAGAATATGCGAGACCCTACACACCACAGAACCTGTGAAGTAGAGGGGTCTCTTGATTCCAATACCCAGGAAGCATCCCAGTCCAGGAGGCTGGAATGGACACTCTGGAGAGGGCAGAGGTGTAACGGAGGAACACATATATGAAGTGAGCTTGAGACTGCTCCCTGAGCTGAGAGGGTAATAAGCTCTAGCATCTCACATTTGGTGTGCGTGCCCATAGGGTGTTAGAGCACCTCAGTCTACAGCATCTTTATTGATTCCTAAAGTAAGTACCACCAAACCATGAGTTTTAACTAGTACCTAAATATGCAGTACTCAAAAAGACCTGTCTTCCAATCATGTATCAGGATCCTGACCTCTGACGTGGCGGGTGATGGGAAGGTCTAAAAGACTTGCATAATGCTGCAGTGGACCCCTAAGGTTCCACAGAGTACTACTTCGGAGTGGTGAGTTTTAGCTCTTTCTCTAGTAATTACTAAGTATTTCATATTTCCAGCTGGCAAGAATGTTATTTATGTATCCAATTTCTTTTCTATCTTTAAAGAACATTTTCATCGTCACCACATTTGTTCGAGACAAGGCCGGACTCTGAAAGCAAAAATACACGGGAAAGAGTTTGGTTTTGTTCAGTTCTACATAGGCCAGAGCATCAAACTGGGAGTTGCTCTGTCCACTGTGAACTACTTTTTAAGAGGAATTAGTTTGTCTGTACAGAGAAACAGACTTTAGGCAAATTTAAGGAAGAACTTTACACAGATGAAAGGGATTGGCTTACAAAGTACCGAGCTCCCCTTCAGTTGAGTTTTTCAAGCATAACTGAAGGACTATTTGGCAATGGAGTCACAGAGGAAATTCAAACAACAATTGGGTGGTTGGACTTTTGAGGATACTTCCCCTCCCAACAATTATAATTCTATGGTGACTTGCTGTCACCATGAACATCACTGTCACCAACACCATGACGTGACATTTATTCTTCCATAATATGGATAAGAAACAAGACAAACAATTTTTGAATTCTTATGCTTTACAACTCTCATTCCTAATCTTGCTATATGTAATAATTTTACATATCACTCATATGTAACCTCACTAACATAAAATTCTCTCACATGTAGTCACTTTTTTTTGACCCCCCATCCCCCTGCCCCAATCTATTCTCCCCCTGCCCCAGCCCAACACGGCTCCCTGGCTACAAACCAAGACACATCTTCATAGAGTAACACAATACTAGAAATTAAAGAGAATTTAAGGTTGAGAGAACCTCTGGCCTTCACCGTAAGGTGGGAATGTATTTTACAAAGAAGAAATTGAACCCCAAAGAGATTAGAGCCCAACGTTGCTTCACCTACTAAACGGCAAGGAGAGGAATAATGAAAAGTTTTTTATTTGCTTTTTAAAAAAACCTAAAAGGTTTTGAAACTTCAAAAAGTTTGAGCACATTTATAATAGGTTGTCAAACATGATAATTCCCGAGTCTCTATTTAATGCCCAGGCAGAGCCTCAGGGCTTTGACTTGATGCTTGTGTGGGTTATCCCGTCCTGAGGCTCTGAGCCACCACGCCCACATGGGCTTCCTTACAGAGTCAGAGGCAACAGAGCTCTGAATAGCAGTTCTACCGGAGAGCCCGGGATCAGACTGCTGGTGTATTACCTCGACTCACAAATGGAGTCAAACATACCTGGTACCATTTCCTACCAAACCTGAGGAACATCAAATGGAAAGCAAAAAAGGCAATCCCCAAACAGGGTCAAGTGTGCCCATACTGTGTGTGTGTGCAGGGTGAAGGGCTTGAAAACTAAGAGGATGTGCCCACTGCAACCCTTTCTGAGAACTCATTCATAATGCTAAAGCGAAGCTTACTGAGGAAGCTCAAATGCCCTCTTTAGAAAGGAGAGCGAACCCATCTGGAGCTGCGGAGCACAGGGCCTGTCTATTGTGGAAATAGGTAGTTAGGGACTTTTAAAAATGCAAATTGCTGGACTGATCCTTAGAGTGATTATGGGCTACTGTATCAACAAGTCCTTGGGGACTCTTGCAGACAGATGACTGACACATATACTACCCTATCAGGACCGGACATGGTGCCTCTCACGTTAACGGCTTTCCAAAGTGTGTGACTGTCTTTAGATAACATCTATGGGGGAAGTCAATACACGAATGTACTGCCACAGTGAGGACTGACATCCAACATTCTCTTAAAGGAATTTTTGCCTTCAAAGGGTCAGAAAGTATAGAGAAAGTTGTGTTTGTATTTCCCTGCCAGCGCCTGGATAATGAGTTGCAATGAAAAAGGCTGCTAACTGCACCACAGGGAAGACTGCAACAGGGCCAGTGATTTACCAGTATTAACTCATTGAATCCTCACAAGAGCCTGGTAGATAGGTGCTGTTATGATCCCTGTTTTACAATTAACACAACTGTCAACTGTAAGGGTTAAGTACACTGCCCAAGGTCACAAAACTCATGGGTGGCAGAGCCTGGACTCAAATGTGGCCAATCTTAACTATTCCACCTCTTTAAGTTATGTGACAGTTACAGTGCTGCCTCGCAAAAGAGCTAGAGACCCACCTCTTCCTTTCTCAAGCCTCCGTGACTGACTCTCACCTTGTGTGTCACAGAGTCATGGGTGAGGGGGCAGAATGCATAGTGCAGGCCCCTGGTGCTACAAGCTCCTGGCAGGAACGCGGACACTGTACCTAACAGAGTCACATTTCACATTGTACAGACACAGAAAAATATCTATTTGGAAACTGAGATCCAGAGAGGGACTGATACAAAGTCTCAAAAGCAAGATTAGCACAATTAGCCCCCTACAGGCCTGACATATAGCCCTCGCCACACTCATTATATAATTTTATTTTCCTGGCAGATTCAGTGGATATAGGTACCTGGTCTTGCTAAGGGGAATGAGATTATTGGATTTTTTTTCCCTTAAAGCAGAAGCTTTAACGTGCTTAACACAAGAAAATCATGTATCACCTCTTCAATGAATCTATAATCTCTCTATCAGGCCATGGGCACATGCCCCACCTCCATTGACAGTTACTTCCCAGAGGACAAGTCAGAAAGTGCAATTCTGATTTCTTGGTATACAGAGAGAGCTTTCACCAAATCTGGGGCAGTGGATTGAGATCTGGCAGTCTCCAGGCTATTTCCCTTATCATATTAGGTCCTCCCAGACTATCCACAACCTGACTTTATAGTGAACATATTACATAGAAACACGAAGGAAAATGAATGGGAGAGGAAGGAAGTGGATTTGAAAGTCACAGCAAATGTCCAATGGCACCTTGATTTAGGGGCTTATGACTCTACAAATTGTCACAGCCCCTTAAGGGTCTATCTTTCCAGTTCCTCAAGCACGCCGGCCGCTGCCTTTGCCAGGCCAGCATGACTCCCTTTGAGCAGGTAGTCTGTCACGTCCATCAACTCTGTCCTTACCACTCAGTGAGACGTTTTGAGGGCTCTGCCCATCCACAGCCTACAGGCTGCAGAGCTGGGAACCTATGATCCACTACCTTGAGTGACATGAATGAGCAGGCCCTTAGAAGCTGCTGTGACTGCCACCACTCTCACGATATTTGGACAAAAAGTAAAATGACCAGACTACTTTCTCTTCTCAGGCCTTGTGGACACTAAGCCCAGGGAACTGAGTGCATCTTAAATGAAACTCGGGGACGTGGAAGTTCATGCTCTGATGCTAGTTCTAGTCTCTGACGGTGGCACGAAGTTACTGTACCTCTTCCTGTTTTTGTCTTCCCATCTGTAAAATGGCCCTGGTGCAACCAGCCCACCCAGAAGGTAGCAAGGAGCCAGACAGATGTTCTTGATTTTAAGTTTCAAATATAGTCATCCAGGCTGCCTCTAATCACCAGCCAACTGCCTTGAGTTCAAATGTCAACTCTGCTTCTGCAAAGCTTAAGAAACCTAGGTTGTGTATCTCTCCTCACCTTTGTAATATTTTGTAATCTTTTTTTTTTTTTTGGGCTGCGCCACGCAGGATCATAGTTCCCTGACCAGGGTTCAAACCTGCGCCCCTTACAGTGAAAGTGTGGTGTTTTAACCACTGGATCACCAGGGAAGTCCCATCTTTGTAATATTTTGAATATTTTACACAGAACTGCAGGCAGCAAAGAGCAAGACATTCAAGGAAGGAGAATACACAAATACTGAGATTACAAGGGAAAGGGATCAAAATGCTCATGTGGGGAGCACTTTCTGGTTTTGGAACAAAAGACAGAGTGGCAAAGGATGGGGCCCATGAACAAGATGTGTAAGTGAACACTGAAATCACTGAAAGTGAAAAACAGGAAACCGCCAGGATGGTTCTATTTTATATATGCAGGTGACCACTGCTGGCTACAGAAAGAAATCCTTTAAAAAGTAACAGTCTTTGGAAGCAAGAGGTAGGAAGGTCCAAACTAATTAAAACCGGGTTGGCTAATGACAGGCAACATCACGTCAGCACTGAGATGGAGTGTAGCTATAAAAGCTTGACGTACACATGCAGTGAGTGTATTAAGTTGGGAATGCGTGTCTCTCCAGCTTCATACCTATTAAAGGAACAAACAATTTGCATGTGGCCGCATTACGGAATATGATATGTGGAGTGACAAACCTTTCTTTTCACATCCAACTATGTTCAGTCAAAGCAAGGATGGGGTGGAGGGGGGGTGGGGAGGGGAGGAGAAAAGCAGGGAGAAAGAAAGTTTTTTAAAAATCTCTGTCTCAGCAAAAGTTTTCATTAAAATTTTAGACAAATGATCCCTGTGTCCTTCTCCCTTGCTGCCTGGGGCTCCATGCTATTTCTATGCAAATAACAACCTCGTGGTTTATATCTTATTATTTCCACCAGCGCTGCAGCGACATGACCTGAGACATGTAAGAGGTGGGTGGGGAGGTGGGGGTGGAGTTAGAGAGAGAGAGAGAGAAAGAGAGAGGAGAAAGGGGGAGAGAGAGAGAGATGAAGTGGGTGTTCACTCAAGTGTGAAAAAATATTGTCAGGAGTGAGCGTCAAGAACAAAAAAAAAAAATCGCAGGGATAACGTGTTTATTTCAGTCCCCCCACCCCCACCCCCCTTGCAAACCGGCACCTTTTAAAATTCATTGGGCATCAGGCGATCATGCACAATCCATCTGCTTTCACTTTATCATTTGCATTTCATGCCTCCTGGCTTTTGATGTGCTGATACTTTGATGCAGTCAGGAGACGCGCATTATCATTATTTCAATTTTCAAAGGGGTCAACGGGATCGGCACTTGCACACACAGATTTTTTTTCCCCTACAGCCTCTGCATACCCCCCCTCCCTTTTTATTCTTCACCCTAATGTTTAACATAAAGGATGAAGGCTCAAAAAGGTAGGGGTCGAATGTTTACAGTCTAAAAGCTCACATACACCACCTACATTCCCGCTTTACACAGGTACATGCGTAAGACAAGCGAGATGGTCAGGGCTTGTGGAGGCTCTATAAGGCTTCCGACACACACAAAGACTTTCTCACACATGGAGACTCACGGAGGCATACCGAGAAAGAGGGATCTAGACGCAAGGTACAGACACAAAGAGACAGAGACCAGCGCTCATACGGGAAGAGACATGCACTCAAAGTGACCTGGACACACGCCCAGAGGATGGGAGACTTTCTTCCTCTAGGAAGAAAGGCAGGTGTGCAAAGAGACACCAGGACACACAAAGACAGGACGCGCACAGGAGGGAGGCGGAGGAGGCGGTCTGAGCTTGCGGCTCCTTTCTAGTTCCCTTGCTTGTACCTGAGAGGCAAAGGGACACACAGGACATTCTTAATGAATTTGCATGAACTCGGGGGTCTTCCAGCACCAGAGCTACACATAAGAGGCAGTGACATGAATATAGTGAAGTGGGCAGAGCAGGGTTAGGTAATCCCTATAACTGATCACTCCCTTCAGCTACAAATAATCACATCTTTCTGGAAATGAACACTGTGGGGTAAGTTACAGCTGCAGCTTTACTGTCTTTTCCCCACAGCTAGACTTCTCCTTTAACAAGCATTCCTGCAGGCTAGGAGGATGGATATAATGCATTTGATCACAACAATTCAACCAGATTTTAAGAAAAAAATCCCTAATGCTTTCTTTGCGGCATGACAAATTCAACTAGCAAGTTTTTAGGACACAACAAACAAACAAAAACCCCAGCAACAGCGACACCTCCACAATAAGAACGACACCTTTGCTTCTTGGAATGTTCTTTGGATATCAGGGAGAAAATTTAAAAACTCAGTGTAACAAGATACTTCTCAGAAATTAGCCCTTCATTCAGGTATGGGAACATTATAGAAATGAAGGTGTCTTCCTTAAATTCTATCCTCACAGATAATGGTATCTAAGATTCTCTTCAACATTCATCAATATCTCATCCTGGGGCTTCCCTGGTGGCACAGTGGTTAAGAATCCACCTGCCAGTGCAGGGAACATGGGTTTGATCCCTGGTCTGGGAGATTCCATGTGCCGCGGAGCAACTAAGCCCATGCGCCACAACCACTGAGCCTGTACTCTAGAGCCCGTGAGCCACAACTACTGAAGCCCACAGGCCACAACTACTGAAGCCCATGCACCTAGAGCCCGTGCTCTGCAACAAGAGAAGCCACCTCAATGAGAAGCCCGTGCACTGCAATGAAGAGTAGTTCCCGCTCTTTGCAACTACAGAAAGTCCATGCACAGCAACAAAGACCCAACACAGCCAATAAATAAAACAAAAGAAAACAAAATACCTTAAAAAAAGGTTGCAATGTACATTTAAAAAAAAAAATCTCATCCTTAGAAGGTATCCAAAAGAACAACTTAAAAGAAAGACTCAGCAGTTTCTCCTGTGGCAATAATCTCCCTTAGCAGAGGAAGTTAACAATCTTTATTTCCAGGCTACTCTCCAAAAAGAGAGCAGGACATCCAAGTTTGCCGCTGTTAGCACTGCTCTGCCTTTTCTTGGAGAGAAAGGCAAGCTCAGAGACAGACACAAGGTTCACACGCATGCAGAGAGCAAACTTATCACGTCACAGGATTCTCATTTCTGACCTTCCCCAAAGCTAACTGGACGGATGGCGGTTTCAACTTTTTCTAAATGGGAATGGTAGGATAGGGTACTTAATTCCTATCCCTCCACTTGAAAGACAAGGCTTGATAAAAAGTTTGTGCAAGTCTAGTAAACAACTTAGCATGTGTATAACTCCACAAGCTCAATCACCAAACCACGTAAGCAAGAAGAAAAGGGAACCGAAACTGTAACATAGGACAGCACTTGGTGCAAAGTACTTGGCGCTTTAACTATGTTTTCTCATTTGACGTCTGCAGCATCATTTAAAGGTGGAAATTCTTAGACCCCTTTGACAGATAAAGAAAGCCGAGGAGCTGAGAGCATATACAAGTTGTATGAGGTCAGTCAGCCAGCCTCAGACTACTACATATTCCTGGCTCTGGAGAGAAAATAATTTTCCTATGCCTGCAAAGAAGTGAGTACTACATTGTCCTATGTATATTCAGGTATTCTTAGATAGCTTTCACTCTTACAAGCAGTGACTTCATTATCCATTTTTTCCCTCTGTGGAAAAGCCACCACCAGCTTGGATTGGAAAGGTACAAGCATTTCTTTGGAAGGGAGATAAATCTCTATGTCATACTCTTTCTCAACAATCCATCCATGCATCCATCCACCCATCTTCCCATTTAATATTTACCAAGTGCTTCCCTATGTACAAGGACCATCGTAAGTAACCCTTTTCAGAGGTGCTTTCGCAAGTTTCTCAAAACATTAAAACTTGATACCCTCAACATGTTCAGAGGATGTTTCAGAGGTAGCTCTGTGTCTGGGAAAAAATATCACATCCCTCGCTCACAGATGAGAAAAAGGGAGGGCGGGCAGAACAGAAGCAGTCGATTAATTCTGTCTTTCTAGAAAGACACCAGAATGTACACTCTTCCCAGCAGGAGTTTTCTATGGTTTGTTTACTAACATATCCGCAGGGCTTGGAATAGTGCCTGTCACACACTAGCTACTCAAAATGCTCATTTGGTTGAATGAATGAATGAACGAATGAATGAATAAGCAGGGGAGATGGAGGGAGGGGGAAAGAGATAGGCTGAGGAAGGCATGGACTCAATGGCTTGCCCCCAGTCAGGATCTAGAATTAAGAATTCACAATAATCTTCCCAAAGCTTCACATACTTCTCCCAAACCCAAGGAACTTACTTTGTTGAGGGCCCCAGCTCCTGTCAGAATTAAGTGAGAATTCTCAACCTGGATGGTTCTCTGTCCCAGTCGGACGAGGTAAGCCCCAATCCCAATGGCCCGGCATGTAACCTTAAGAAAGAATAAATTCAACTGTCACATGCTTATGTTCCCTCCCAAGCTATAATAACTAAGGCACAGTTATGAGTTATCCCATCCACACGAAGAGAAAAAAATACTGATTTTTAAGGAAATCTGTTTGACTAATAACAATACAAAAACACAATTTCCTGGTTAAAGCAAAGAAGGTATAGAATTCATTCAAGGATTCAAGTAATAGACAGTTAAAGGATCCTAGGCCCTTTACTTCTCTTACACTTTTGCCTATTTCACAGATGTTTGGCATCTACACTAGGGGTATGGACAAGGAAAACAGTAAGAGGAGAAGAAATTTAAGCTCTTAATACCTTAGTAGAATATTTAGAGAAACAAGAAGTTAAACTAAAGGCTAACATGATGTGCTAGGTTTAGCTGGGAAATTATATACATTATCATATCTTCCTACTTTCATGCACAATTAAAATTGTAGATATACAGTTTTTAAGAAATGCTCTCATTTGGGACTGAGTAGCAATGATGGGGTCAAAAGCAAATCCTAGCCACTATCAGCTCTTCAAAAATCTCACACTGGCAAGATTTACCAGGCTAATGGTGATGATCTCATCATAGGCCAACGAGGATTCTCCAGCAATCATTCCAGAACCTCGAAGGTTCTCTGCTCCAAGTCCTTCTTCCTTCCCAATGATATCAGTTATCTTGTACCTAGTGGATACAGCCATGTCAAATTATACAGGTTAAACACAGTAGCAACAATGCATTGAAAGAACAACCACCATTAATGGGCTGCTAAAAGCATACTAAAAGCTTGTATTTAACACCAGGGCTCTGCACATTTTTATACTCTTCATTCATGTATCCTCCCTTCTTAGCTTGGTGCCTATTTTGTCTGGAAGCAATACGGTATAGTAGAAAGAGCAAAATCTGGAACTAAGTGGACAGGTTTAAATCCCTGCTCTGACACATACAGCAGTGCGACTCTAGGGCTAACAGTAACTTGCGTAAAATGGGAATTACAGTATCTACTTCTAAGGGTTGACGTGAGAGTTCAGTTAAAGCAGCAAGGAGAGGGTCTGACACATAGATGACGCTCCGATGTTAGATGCCCTCTCTTACTTTCCAGGACAAGGTTCTTAAAAGTAGGGTCAATGTGTATCGCTCTCTAATAAGCAACAGCCAGTAAATCTACAATTTTAGATAAATGTTATATAGGAATAAAAAAAAATCCAGAGGCACAGTGAGAACGCTCAGCTCAATTTCTCAAGTCAATAATCCTCTCTTTCCAAGACAAGGATGAAGGGGAAGTCAACACAGTGCACTCTATCCCTGTTCCTCTGCAAGCATCAAGTGTATACACGAGAGTTCCTGGCATAGTCCTCTGGAGAGGCGGGGGAATGTGTGTAGAAGTGAAATGCTCGACAAGTTGTCCAGAAAGCATCCTGTGGATCCGGAGGGAGCCACTCATCTGCCTTCTCAGAGGGGGATTAGGAGTGATAGCTGATAATGGGAACTGGGAGATGGGGAATGCAACTAATAAAGGAAAGGAAAAATACAAAGTTGGTAGTAGAGATGGGCATATATTATTTATTGCTCCATGTGTACCCAGAAGGCTTGGCACTGGGCACAGTGTTAGAAATTGAAATAATAAATAAATATCCCATAGTGGCTCTTAAACTATTTTTTTTTGCCCCCATATTTCTCTGTTCCCTTCCTTCCTGCCTTCCATCAATTCCTTTTCTTTGCCCTCGCTGTTGGTCCATGGCTTTGCATTTCTGCTTCCCAGATTCCCAATAATTCCCCAATTCTTCCTTTCTCTCTGTATCCAGACTCTAGTCTAGATCTACGTTACAGGTAAAGCTAATCTCCCTTAAGGAATTAATGAACCACATTAATTTGGGGGAGCGGGGTCGGAATGTGTTTTTTTTTTACAAGGCCCACATGCCATATAGTCACAAATACTCATGGCCCAGTCAGCCTTCCTTGCAAAGCAGATCTTTTCCCTCCTAATGAGTGCATTGCTTTACAGGTGTTTGTGATTTGTTAAGTGGCATCTTCTCCCACTGTATTACATGAAAAACAATAAAAAGTTCCCATTTTCTGCTCTATGATCTGAGTCTTCTACCTTTAAGAGTATCACTCTTTAAAGTAGTACCAGGGACTTCCCTGGTGGTCCAGTGGTTAAGACTCTGCACCACTGCCAGGGGGCATGGGTTCGCTCCCTGGTCGGGAAACCAAGATCCCACAGCCACACGATGCAGCCAAAAAAAAAAAAAAAAAAAAAAGTAGCACCAAATTTTAATGTTATCTATAATAAAAATCTTTGTGTATTGTAATACAATTAACAAGACACGTTCATGTATGTCATTTTTGGTCCTCACAACAGTCCAGTGTGATAGGGAATATCATCTCCAATATCACAGATAATAATATAGCCAGAATTTTTGATCGCTTACTATGTGCTGAGTTCTGTACTAATAAGGGCTTTACATACATTGGTTTACTTGATCGTCATTGTACAGATGAGGAAAATAAAGGTCAGAGAAGAAAACTGACCTGCTTTAACAAAAGCAATATACAAAATCAATAGCTTTGTGAGATACCAGTAAAAAAGAGTTAAAAAATATAATAGTGGGGGTGGGGTGGGAAACCCATTCAGAATAGCAAGAAAGATGCAAAACATACAGGGATATTTAAAAATTGGCAAAATCCCACCATACCTATACTGTACACCAAGACATCCTGGGGTGGGTGCCACAGTGAATGGTCAGGGGCACTGAAGGATATTTCAAATTTTTGAGAGAAACATTGTGATATGTGATATCTAGTGGATCCCATGTGAAATGCTAGTTTTAAGTAGTTCATGGTTTAACATTAGGTACTGTTACATTCCTTTTGACAATGTCCTATCTTTGCAAAGCTGGGTTTTCAGTTTTGGCACGGGATTGAGGGGGAGAGTTCTGCACAAAAATCAGTGCAGAACAAGATGTGAGGGTGGCTATGTCCAAGCTGATTCCAAAGTTTGCAATGTCGTGTGGATGCAAATATCCCATTGGTAAGTAACTGTAGTTATTTAAGAATAGAATAAAATGTTTTCAGTTATATGTGTTGTACACTTGACCCTTGAACAATGCCAGGGTTAGGGGTGTCGACCCTCAGCAGTTGAAAATCCGAGGATAACTTATAGTCGGTCCCCATATACGGGGTTCCTCCATAGCCACGGATGCACGTGCGTAGATCCAACCAACCACAGAGGGTGCAGTACTGCTGTTGAAAATGTCCACGCAGAAGTGGACCCGTGCACTTCAAACCCATGTCGTTCCTGGCATAAATACTTATGAAGCTGTCTGGGTCAGATTCCTTAATAATCAGAAATATTAGGTATATCTTTTTGCCTAAAGGTGCTATGAAAAAATTACAGAGACAGTAAAGGTGCTGTGAACCAAGAAAGATTGGGAACGTCTGGCATAATCTATATAAAGAAAACTATAAAACTTTAAAAAAAACATACCATGTTTCTTGTTGGGAAGAGTTAATATTATGAAGCTCTCAGCTCTTCCTAAATTAATTTATAAACCTAATGCAATATGTATCAAAATCATTATGGGAAGTTTTGGGGAATTGAAAAAAAATGAGCCTATCTGTAAAAAGACAAAAAGTAGCTAATAAAACTTGGGGAAAAAATTACGAACGTGAGGAATTCTGGCCCATCAGAGTAGTTAAAATAGTGTGGCACTAATCCAAGAATAGATAGAACAAAAAACAGAATATAAAGCCTGGTAATTGAGTTAAGATTATTATAAAAGTGAGGAAAGTATGAATTATTCAATAAATGGTATTGGAGCAACTGATTAACATTCTGGAAAATACTTGCAGATAGATTATAAAAGTGTTCAACTTCACTGGTGATCAAAACTACCAGTTAAAATAACAATTGCTGCTTTTATCCTATTTTATTAACTGACCATCATCAGTGCTGGCAAAGGTGGAGAAAAGAATTAATGAGGGGAAACAAGCACTACCACATACTGCTGGTGGGAGTGCAGCTCTTGGGAGGACAATTTGAAATTATCCAAAAAAATCTTTTAAAAAATGGACATACTTTTTGACCATAATTCCATTCTTAGAGATTAACCCAAAGGGAATAGTCAGAGACAGTCTTCAAAGTTTACATAAAAGAACGATCAGCCCAGAGACATAGCAATAAAAATTGGGATAGTCTGAATGTTCAAATATGATATATTCATTATAATGATTTATAGGAAGCCATTAAGTATCATATTCTCAAATAATACTGTAAGAATATACAAAGTTTCTCCCACAATAATATTTAGTGAAAAGAACAAGTTACAAAAGACCTTTTCTATTATGATCCCACAGTTATATATGTGACAAAAAGAATATAATATACATAACTGTGATCTCTTGGTAGGACTACAGCTGATTTTTACTTTTTCTTTGTAATTGTTTATATGTTCCAACTTTTCAAAATGAATAATTATATAGTCTAAAAATCTTAATCAATAATAAGGTCTTTCAGCTAGTAAGTGGTAGAGTTGAGATAGAAACCTAAGGCTTCTAGATGATGCAGCGAGCCATCTTCATTGCTTTCCAAGGTCATGATCAGCAGGACAGTGAGAAAAAATGATCACACTCTCCTTCCTTTAACCCATGGCCAAGCTATTCTGATACATACTACCTACCTGGATTCTCCTTCATCCTCCACATGTTCACAGTGCACAGAGTTAAGAGCACTGACTCTCTTGTAATCTTGAGGGGTCAGATATAAATATTTGTATCCCTGTGGGAAGCATAAATAGTTTTTAACTCATTATTTGCCATCACCACAACCAGAAAACCCCACAAAGCACGCATAATGCAGCTTGTTCCAAAGCTGGCTTTAAATTCCCAAACTGTGTCTCAGAGTTACTGTCTCATAGAATACTAGCATAGACAACTCTCCTTTGAAAGATGGGCGTGCCCATTTCTGCAGTCACTGACTTTGTCCTTGAAACAAGACATCTAGTAGCTACAACTCCAAGTATGTTCCATTCATTTTCTTTTCATTAAGGTTAAAGGGTCATTCTCTAATCTTTAGTGACATCTCTATTAAAGATATCCACATAAAATTAAAGAATTGTGTGAATTACTATTCTTCATTTTCTTGAATCCACAGTACCACCGAAATATAGATGGGTCAAGGATAATTGAGATCATCACAAAGCTAATTATTCAATCTTAAAATCAGAAGTCTATGTAGTGCTAATAATCAGTAAACACTGATCTTAGACCTTCTGCTTTTTTAAATAAACAACTTTTAATTCCTAGGTACATTAAAAAATTATACTAACATTTCATAATTGACTTATTTTTATACATATATATACACTCACAAAGTAGAGTTATTTAGTATGTGTGTTCACCTTAAGTGAATTAGTCACTTAGACCAAAAAACAAAAAACAAAAGTTAGCAAAGAAAACATTTAAAATACTATGAGAATTAACGCATACATGCAAAATTTAGAAAAATGGTACAGATCAATCCGTTTGCAAGGCAGAAATAGAGACACAGATGTAGAGAACAAACATATGGACACCAAGAGGGGAAAGAGTGGTTGGGGGTTGGGGTGGGATTAATTGGGATTGCCATATATACATTACTAATAAGGAAAAAAAATCAAATTGTACACTTTAAATATATGCAGTTTATTGTATGTCAATTACACCTCAATAAAAGTTCTTGAAAAAGAAAAACAATACTGTGAGAAATCATGTTCACCATTTAACTCAATGAATGTGTCCCACAGCAAGCACAGCATGCCAGAGTCGTGAATTTGAACTTGCCACTTATTCTGCCTGACTTATGACGAGAACGGCCTGTAGTACTGTGTCAGTAGTATGTCTGTCAGCACATATTTATTGAGTGCCTATTATGTGCAAGGTACTGTTCAAGAAATGGGAAAAACACAAAGGAACAAAACAGGCATAAATTCTTGGCCTTATACAACATATCTTCTGGTAGGAGAGTCAGAAAATATACAAAATAAAGTTAAACATACTATGTTAATGGGAATAATGTTTAAGGAAAAAGTAAAATAGAGGAAGGAGACAGGAGAATTGGCAGAGTTGAACTTTTAGAAGAACAGCCAGGGACGGTTTCGTTGACAATGTCATTTGAACCAAGACCTGAAGAGCTGAGGAAATGAGACATGAGGATATTTAGGGCAAAAGCATTCCAGGCAGAGGAAATGCAAGTGTGAAAGTGTTGAGTGTGCCCAACAGGCTCAAGAAAGAGTGAGGACAGACTTCCCTGGTTGCACAGTGGTTAGCAATCTGCCTGCTGGGGACATGGGTTCAAGCCCTGGTCCGGGAAGATCCCACATGCTGCGGAGCAACTAAGTACGTGCACCACAACTACTGAGCCTGTGCTCTACAGCCTGAGAGCTGCAACTACTGAAGCCCACGTGCCTAGAACCTGTGCTCCGCAACTAGAGAAGCCTGTGTGCTGCAACGAAGAGTAGCCCCCATTTGTCGCAACTAGAGACAAAGCCTGTGCACAGCAATGAAGACCCAACACAGTTAATAAAAAAAAGAAAAAAGAAAAAGGAGTAAGGAGGCTGGTAGAGCCACAGTGTGGAATAAGGCAGGAGCAGCAAGAGAATGACGGAGTGGCATTGCAAGGCCAATCTAGGGAGGGCCTTGCAGGCAACTTTATGGTTTCTGGCCCTCACTTGAGTGAGTTGGAAAGCCTTTAAAGGGTATTAGTCAGAGGAAAGTTTTTGAGTTATGATCTGATTTACATTTAACTGGATCATTCCACTTTCTGTTGACAGTAGATTTTGGGTTTAAGGGTAGGGGCAAGGCCAGAAGCAGGAAGGTCAATTAGGAAGCAAATGCAATAAACGCAGTTAAGAGATGACACGGACTTGCACTACTGTGTAGCAGTGAAAGTGTTCAAGAGGTAGCTGGATTCTGGATAGATTTCGAAGGTCGGGATGTACATGTGATTTACTGACAGAGAGGATGTGGGGTGTGAGAAAGAGAAGTCAAGGATAACTCCAAGGTCTTTTACTTAAATGGAGGAATAGAGGTATCATTTACTGAGATAGGGAGACTGTAGCAAGAACAGATTTAAGGAAGAAGATTAGAAGCTACGTTTCAGCAGACATGCAGGTAGAGTTGTTGAGTCTGGATATATGAATCTGAAGTTCATGGGGAGGATATAATTTGGAAGTTTATCAGTTTATAGATGGAATTTAAAGTTTTAAGACTGGATGAGGGGTTTCCCTGGTGCCCCATGGTTAAGAATCTGCCTGACGATGCTGGGGACACAGGTAGAATCCCTGGTCCAGGAAGATTCCACATGCCACAGAGCAACAGGGCCCATCTGTCATAACTGCTAAGCGTGTGCTCTAGAGCCCGCAAGCCACAACTATCGAACCCATGCGCCACAACTACTGAGGCCTGTGCGCCTGGAGCCAGTGGTCCACAAGAGAAGCCTCCACAATGAGAGGCCCATGCACCACAATGAAGAGTAGCCCCTGCTCTCCACAACTAGAGAGAGTCCTCACGCAGCAATGAAGACCCAATGCAGCCAATAAATAAATAAATAAATAAATAAATAAAATTTATTTAAAAAAAAACAAAAAGACTGGATGAGATCACCAAGGGAAGGTGAATATAAAAAAGAGATGAGGTCCAGGGACCAAGCCCTAAAACACTTTTTCTTTCCACCTCACCTTCTATAAAAGCTATCCTGCCAAAGCACCAGGTGAGAGAGCACTGGGCCCTGGTGGGGTTGAGACCAGGAGGGTCTTGAACTTCTTGATCCTGCCACAGCCTCTGTGGCCCTGATATCTGTCTCCATTCACATCTTTTTTCTCTTTGTAATTTAAAAAATTGAGATAAAGTTCACATATCATAAAATTGGCCATTTAGAATTGTACAATTCAGTAGTTTTTAGTATATTCAGATGTTTTGCAACTATCACCACTATCTAATTCCAGGATATTTTCATCACCCCAAAAAGAAATCCTGTAGTTATTAGTGGTCACCAACAATTCCCATACATTTTTTTTTAAATGCAAAGACTTTATTTGACTAGGAAAGTTTTAGATACCAGAATACATGTGTTTTTTGTTTTGTTTTTAATAAATTTATTTATTTATTTATTTATTGGCTGTGTTGGGTCTTCGTTGCTGCACATGGGCTCTCTCTAGTTGCGGCGAGCAGAGGCTACTCTTTTGTTGTGGTGTGTGGGCTCCTCATTGCCGTGGCTTCTCTTGTTGCGGAGCTCGGGCTCTAGGTGCATGGGCTTCAGTAGCTGCAGCACATGGGCTCAATAGTTGTGGTTCATAGGCTCTAAAGTGCAGGCTCAATAGTTGTGGCACATGGGCTTAGTTGCTCCGAGGCATGTGGGATCTTCCTGGAGCAGGGATCAAACCCGTGTCCCCTGCATTGGCAGGCAGATTCTTAACCACTGCGCCACCCAGGAAGCCTTCCCATACACTTTTAAAATGAATTTTACTGAAGGATAATTTACATGCAACAAAATCCATCAGTTTTAAGTGTTGTAATCTCATGGGTTCTGACAAATGTATATACTTGTGTGTAATCACCACCACAATCAAAATACAGAGTATTTCCATCATCCCCAGACACTCTCACATTTAAAGATGTAAAAGGCAGCAAAGGAAACTGAGAAAGAGTGGCTAGGAGGGTAAAAAGGAGGCTATAGGTTCCTGGAAACCAAGAGAAGAAAGTATTTCAAGATGAAGGAGTAACCAACTGCATGGAATGCTGCTGAAATGTCAAGTGAGTGAGATTCACGACAGAGTTTAACAATATGGAATCAATGGCGACCTTGACAAAAGTAGCTCCGGTGGAATGGTGAGGGTGCAAGGGGAACTGAAGTGGGTTCCAGAGGGGACGGGAGGGAAAAGAGTATCTGGAAACAGCAAGAAGAGAAAATCTTTTAAGAAGCCTTGCTGTAAAGGAACGGAAAAAATGGGGTAGGGTTAGTGACTGGAGGGGTAAGTGTCTGTGTGCTCAAGGCGTAGATCTAACAGAGAGAGGAAAAGTAATGATACAAGAAAGAAGGGGGAGAAATTTTGATCTACATCCTTAAGTTGGCAAGAAGGGAAAGGATTAAGCATAGCAGGATTGGCCTTAGAGAGGAGCAGGGGGTGTTCATCAAAGTACAGGAGAGAGGGCAGAAAGTAAGGGCATGGATGCAGATATATGGGAGCCTGTGGAGGCTCTCTTCTAATTGCTTCCATTTTCTCAATGAATTGGGAAGCAACATCATCAGCTAAGAGTGAGGATGAACAAAGAGGGTGTTGGAGGTCTGAGGAGAGAGAAGATGTGAAAATGTCAATCAGGATGTTGGTAAGCTTGAATTTAAAGTGAGACCAGTCAACAGCACGGTGTATTTTTCTCCACCAATGTCCAGCTACGCAGGTGCGGTATGGGAGTAGATGGAGAGAGTTGGATTTAAGCCAGGTTTTTGTACAGAAACAGAGTAAGCAGAGTGAAGAGAAAAAGCAAAGAAATTGAAGGCACAGGAAAGGTAGTGATTATGATGATTAGCCCATGATCGACTTTGGAACTTAAGCTGGATAGGAATAAAATGGGGATGTAAGGAGGGAGTGAAGGGCAGAAGAAAGGTGGTAGCATCAACAGGTGTAGGCCTTGGTGAGTGCAAAGAATTACTTGACTTGGGGTGCTAAAGACAGCGAGCTAGAAAGATAGGATGGAGAAATGGCAAAGAAAGGGATGCTTGAAATTGACATTGTGGGGAAGGAGAAGCTTATCTGGGATGTAGGATAGGACCATTGGGGAAGAGGAAGTCAAGGATCCCAGAGGCTAGTTGATGGGATGGATTATCTACACAGGTATAGCAATCATCAAGAATGCTAACAGGACTAGTGGTACTGGAGAGAGTGACAATGTGCCAGCAACTAAAAGATGCAAAGAAGAGGGAGTGGCTACAGGGTAGGGAACACTCTAATAAGGAGCAGTGGTGGTGTGGCACAGTCTGATGGTATGAGATTCAGAGACAGGGGTTTTCAGAAAGAAGGGAGGGAAAAGGGTCTGGAAGTAGCAATGAGGCACTAGGAAGATGCTATTTCTCTCCAGGCTCAGTGGTACGAAGGAAAGAGAAACCAGTCACCATTTAAGAGAACTATAGGGGAAGAGAGTCTTCAGAGGACAGGAAGGTTTCAAGTGGAGCAAGGAGGTTGGAAAACAATCAGAGAAGCAGCTGAGGATATAAGAGATTTTGCTGATGACTGACCATAAGTCTTGGAAGCCACAGTGGAGTCATTTAAATATATATATATATATATATATATATATATATTTCTGACTTAACATGTCTCATGCTAAATGCACACCTACTATTTCATCTAGTGTTCAACCAAAGAAATAGTAATCTATCTTAAAGCTGGATGAAAGATCAGGTGAACATATTGAGACAATTTCCAACGCAGCTGTGGTGCACTGTTTAAGTGCTAACTTTTGAAATTAAACCCCTACCTCTCCCCCAACTCTCTCTCTTTCTACACACACACACACACACACACACACACACACACACACACACACACACACACACACACACACACACACGCCAGCCCTTACAGCATCTTGAAGTATTATCTTTTCTTAGTCTGTACCTTGTAAGGGTCCTCAGGATCTACCCAGGCCACATGAAACATATGACGAATCTCCTCTGCCAGTCCAATTCTTGCTCCACTGTTGGCTGCTACATAGATGCGTGGGATGCCCTCTGCCCTGGCAAGCTCAGAAGCTCTGAGAAACAGCAAATCCTCCTGGGGTCCAAAGGACCCAATTCGGTACGTGATGTCATTGCCAATAACAATGATATCTCGGCCTTCTGGATATTCAGGACTTTTCAGGGTCATTTTCCAAGCTACCATGCCAACCTGCAAAGGCATAAACAAGCAAACAAATAAATACGAGCTTCTTATATGCAGCATTTTTTTTTCAGGATCCTTGAAGATATCAGACTGAATGCAGACACAACCTTCATGTAAAGATATGCACTGCTAAAGAGCCGAGCTCCCTGTAGGAAACTAGAACAAATATTCTAGCACACTTCTCTAAGATTATGTTGAGAACAGCTGGTTTACTATATATGTATTTGACAGTCGTCTCAACTCCCTCTTTGGGTCCTTTCAAAGAGGATGGAAAAACCAAAGTCGAAATGAACCCAGGATATATGTGGAAGAATACCGCGGTGCTGAGAATTAAGTCCAGGATTTCCTAACTCACTACCCTATCTACTAAGATGTCGTCTGTGAGATTCTTTCTAAGAAATCTTTAACACATGGGAGAGCAGACAGAGGACTACCTCTCATGGGCTGTACAACTTTTACAGCTGTGGGTCCTTCTATTGTCCTCTAGTACTTGATGGGAATAATAGCAACATTCTTTACTGGCTTGTTTCAGGTATCTTCTGTTTCTGCAAGAATTTACTGTAGCTCAACACTGCATCCTGGGAGCATCTCTTGCTGCTTTCTCCCAACACTAGAAAACCAAAGGATGCAAGTAACCAACCTCCTGCTGTACTATGATGTATGTAAATCTCTGCTCACTGTTCAGTAGCATCTGACCAGCCACACAAATAAATGATACTGACTTAACAGGCAGGGGTGACACGTCTCTTCCCAAACCCTCACAGCCCTCTCCTCTTTTAACCCCCTTCTATATGAGAACTAGTCAATCCTTCTACTTGTTTATTCGCTAGTGCCATTTCTTTTCTATTCACTCATACCCCAGTTACAGCTGCAGTTTTTCATGTCTGCCTGTCTGTTTCCCTATACCTAGATAAGTAATGTTTTCCATTCTTTTTTTTTTTTTTCCTGTGTCTTTCTGTCTTCCCTGCTTCCCACCCCCACCACTCGCCCCCAAACACAAAGCCTACCAGGCAAGCACTCCTGGTCCTGCCTAATGGAGCCCAGCCACATCTGCAGCCTTGGGCCCACATCCCCGGGCTGCTGCATATCACCTCATTGGGGAGCCGGCCATCAAGAAGGGCCATTAACAGATGTAAATAGCAGCATCCCTGGAAAGCCACATGCATCACCCAGACTCAGCCGGGCCAGTGATCATAAGCTCTGAGTACACATTCCTCAATCCAATTGCACATCCACTGTAATCAGGCTGGGTGGAAGCTTTCCACACAGCTATTTGTGATTCTCAGCATTAAGAAATATATATATGAAACACCCACAGATAAATATAAGCTATTTAATATATACCATTGGCCAAATACAAATCAAAATCGATATGATACACAGAAAAAAACTCCAATCACCTTCTGAAGTAAGGCAGTATTATTATTCTATCTGCTCATTAAAGACAGAGAAAAGGAAGAAACAGATCATCCAAAAAACAGCCCGGAGAAACTCCAAATATCAGGATAATCTTGGTCATAAGAAGCTGATCAGTATAATGCCCGTGGGGGGAAAAATATTTTAACTGCCTTCTCTTGTGGCCCTCTAACCTAACATCTCTTCTGTTTTTCAGGAAGGGAAAGCTATTTCCTCTGAATGCGTCGGTAGTTAGGAAGATTGGGATTTACACCAAATTCTATGATATATTAACTTCAGCCACCTAGGCCAGAGCAGCTTCGACCCCAGCCCGGAAGAATCTACGTCAGCATTTGCATGCTAATGCAAACACTGTGTCTATGTGGCACTGGGCAAGCAAATAACACTCTCATCTTGTGCTAATACCTGGGGGCTCTAACTGTGTCACTTGGGCAGTCAGTTCAGCAATTGGCCGGGTCATTATGCTTGCAATATTGACTTCTAATTAGGTGTCAACACAGCAGCACCAAGAACTCACTACTCTTTATCAGTGTCTTTCCAAAGTGTGTTCCTCATTGACTGTCTCCCTCTCCACCTAAAAAAGATCACTACAGAATGGAGAGTGTTGTGTGAGTCTCGGTACAGTGAGATTCCTTACTGGAAGAGATTAAGTTTTGAATAAGCACAAGGGCTGAATATCTAAGGAAGCATCTGTTGCTCAATCTATATTAAAAATTAGATTTTCCTGCTAATCAAACGATGGGATATATAATAGTGAACATGAGCTTGGGAATCAAACAAACTTGGATACACATATAAGCCCTACCTACCACTTATTAACTGTGTGACCTTGGGAAATTCACTTAACTTTATTAAGCTTCAATGTCCCCACGTACAAAATTAAGAAAATAGTACCTATGGGTCTGATGAACAACTATTAAGAGCAGTAATCTATTATATTAACTTTAACATACACCATTTGCCCCATCTCTCCTCTCAACCTGTCCCAAACTCACCCATCCTATAAAGGTTCATTCAAATTCCATTTCCTCAGAAAAGCTTCCCCTAGACTGAAGTGACTCCTTTCTTCTCTGATCTCCTATTAAGACCTTCACATAGAGAATTCATTTGATAATTAATTACATATGGTCTAGGACAGCTTTTAGTTTGCCAGCTTGAATCAACATATCATCTTGTCCAGTGCATAGCAGGACTCCTACACATTCCTACACGTAACATGGGAGTAATAAATATTTGCTGGTTCCACGGCCATTTTATTTTTGAAATGATACTTGGAAAACAGTCAACATCAAGAGCTTAGAACATCCTGCATGACTTATCTCTAGGGATTACAGAATAACAGTACTAGATATCAAAATATTTTACTTTTTAAAAATAATAATAGCTACCATTAATTGGACACTTATGCTGTACCATACTATAAATGTTAACAAATACTGATAACAGTTAAGAGATTAAGCTGGAAAGTCTGCCTGTCTTGGTTCAAATTTCAGCTTTATATGAGTTTTATAGCCTTGCACAAGTCACTTAACCTTGTATAGCCTCAATGTTTCCAATTATAAAATGGGGATAACAGTAACTTTCTGGAGGGACTGTTGAGAGGAACACCACATTAAATTAGTACACAGCCTGGCATGCAAAAGTCCTCAAACAGTAGCTATTACCATTAATTTAAAAAATAGCTGTTATTATTGCCATGAGAAAACCAAGGCACAGAGGACTTAATAACTTGTCCTATACCTAACATGAATGATTTCTTCTTTAAAGCATGATTCACATAATTTCCTTTACTAGAGAAATTAAGGAAGTATATTCTAGACTACTGCCACTGCACTTAGCTGAAACAATATGGAAAAATGAGCACCAATTATAACAAACATCAATCATTGACACCTAAATGCAATGTGGTACCCTGGATTTGGACCCTGGAACAGGAGAAAGACATTAGTAGAAAAACTGGTGAAATCCAAAACAAAGTCTGTATTTTATTTAATAGTATTGTATTGTCCAATGTTAATTTCTTAGTATTTATAATTATACCATGGTTATATAACAGATTAATGTTAGGGGAAGCTGGGTGAAAGTTAAATGGGAACTCTGTATGATTTTTATAACTTTTCTGTAAATCTAACACTATTTTAAGATAAAAAGATGCAAAAATAAATGTCATAAGAACTTTTTTAGAGGGAATATATTGACTAGTGAGGTCATTGTTAGTGGTTCTGTACAGCCTTATAAAATGATGGCTATGAAAGACTATGAACAGTATTTTAAAACACCCGTGATGTAATGCTAAATTTAAAGAAGCAGGATAACAAAACTGCATGTATACCATAATAACTGTGAGAGGCAAAACGGTGTGGTGGTGAAGGGCACAGACTCAGAAACCAGATTCTACAGATCTGAACCTAATGCAATCTGACTCTGACAGAATAGAGATTCAGTCAGTTTTCTAGCCCTAGGTAAGTTACTAACCTCTGTATGCCTAGGGGTCATCATCAGTAAAACGGGGTAATAATAACCTATTGTATTAAGTCTGCTGTGAAGATTAAATACATGTTAAATCTTAGAATACCACCTGGCATATAGTAAGTATATAGCAAGTGTTACAACACACACACACATACACACACGCTATCTTTATCTAAAAGCATGTTGGAGGCAGGGGGGAAAAGAAATAAAGAAACAAAGCAAAATGGGATGATAATTATTTTAGGATGATAGGACTGCGAGTTTTTTTCCCCATTTTCCAAATTTCTTCAATGTGTCTAGGCCTTGATAACTTAAAAATTTTATAAATTAAAAAGGGAGAAAAAAGTACCAAATACGTCTTCACTGGGTAACAGCTCATATTATTATCTCTACTTTAGTGTACATTTGAACATTTTCAGAGTGAAAAAAAAAATTTAATGGAGGAAAAAAATCTCACCAACCTAACGGATTTCTCACGTTTTAGAGGAACTGGCTCTATAGGTTTTAGTTACACTACAACAGATAGCATTTATATAAAATTGAAAGAGAGGAACAAACATATGAAAACTTAAAATCAAGACATCTTAAAGGGAGAATAATATCGAGAACTGACTTAGTCTGTTGGGGCTGTCATTTCCTTTTTTTAAAAAAGAAATGCACTGCAATGATGTGGTATAATGTAAACATATGTATATATAGGTTAATACAATATTAATATCTCTACCTGAGAAGTAACTGCTTCAGTGTTTTTCTGGTCTGATGGTTAAATACATATTTATACTTTTAAAGTCAATATTTGTACAATAGACAAGAACAGTGCCTATCAGCTAAATACATATTTAGGACTGTACCACATGTATTACAAACATGTACTAAAATCAAAAGCTTATATTTATACAGAGCCTTTCATCTTGAAGGGGGCTAAAGAGCTTTACAAACATGTACATAAAAGGGCGTTTGCACTGATAGGCAGGCAAGGTATCAATTCACCCACTTCCCTCTTTCTTCCAGCAGTACGGGGTAGTAACACATGGTGTCAACAGATGCAGGTCTGTATCAGCTGCAAAGACATGTAACACAATAATTCACGTTGCCATGCACAGTCCCTGATAGAGGGCTTGCAACTTGAGAGCAACTGCTCTCCTCCAGCGCGGAAGCACCACGGCCATTTCCAGCTTTGTGTTTTTAAATTATTCTCTACCAAACTCAACTAATCACTTGACAAAATTGAATTTGATACTGAAAATGGTTTCTGAATGCAAAATACTTTCTGTCTGATGATGAAAACTAGGTTGAAAAACGCTTTCCTCTGCCCTTGTTAGATTTAGAAAAAAATAAAAGGGTCACAACATTCCTTAGAAATGGTTCAAAATATTCTATCTAAGAATAGCTTTGTCTCAGAGGATTGGGTCATTACTTCAGAAGACAGTCATGTTTTCCTCCCATTTAATTAGGACACTGTAAGTTTTTCAGTCAAATTACTTTATATGGACAGGGTCTATCTATATCACACACACAATGGAGATTTTATATTGAAATTTCTGCAATCACTATATAAAAGCATACACTAGTGTGACAATGTAATGAGGAATACGACATTCACTGATTTCACCTAAGTGAAGCTGCCTTGTATGTTAACTTAAAAATAACAACCAAAGGAAATTCCATCACTGAATTCTCTTGTTTCAGCTTCTCTCTCCCGCCAATGTTTCTATGCAATGAAACCTAGTGAAAATGACACTCCAGGACTAAGGGCTAAGGAGGACTAAAGGGGTAAGGAAGCAACAAAGGGAGAACACGTAGCCTGAAAGGGGCTTGTGAGGGCGGCTGGGTTGGTGGTCTAATGAGTCTCGGACTCAGCACTGACTTCTTCCCTGACCACTGTTTCACTGAGGCACGGACTAACCAAGTGGTTCTAGACACTTACTGTCACTTATAGTTTCATTCATATAGCCATAAATCAGGTTTTAAAATATCTAATGTCAGAATATTTTTGATAACAGAGCATTCCAATTAGCAGGCTTCTTAGGTGTAGGATTTATCCACTTAAACTAATTACCTTAAAGTGAGAAAGGGAAGAGGTTGAAAAGAGTTACTGCGAATAAGTTAAGGATAAGAAGAAACAAATATTTGTTTTCCTTATACAAGTTCTAAGGAAGAAAATATGTCTTTGGTCACAGTCTGATCTTGGAATAAACACACACAAGTGAGGGAGGAGGGGCTGGGGAGGAGAAGGCAAGCAGAAGAGAACAGTCTTATTTAACTGTTTTTATGTGGGTAAAATGATTTGTGCCACAGTATTTCCATAAGAAGTGGGACCATTATTTTCCTGTAGAAACACATTTGGTTTGAAAAGTATCACTGGACAGGACGTGAAAATCAAACCGAATGAATTATTCACAACCTCCGATCAGAGGTGATCATTATTTCTGATGCTCCAAACAGTGATTAGGATTCTGCCCTGAGATGTCATTTTCTCGCTGAGTAACACCAGCGATACAGAAAGGCATTATCTATCTCTCCATATATGTATTTTTTTCTCCTGGGAGGACCTTGGTTTAATATTACCATAACAGATGATAAAAACATGATAATATTAACATTTATTCTGATGGTGCCCATAAATGCCATTAGTCTGACACAAAGTGTCAACACTAATCATGACCCAAAATTAACACCAAAATTGACATCAACATTAATTGTACTATCAGTGTGAACAGGATGTGCAAGTGTACATAGGCACACGTACACACCCGCACTTTCCAAAGCTGCTGTTACCACAAAGTAAAACAATATTAAGCTCAATAAAGAAATCTGAAGGGAAAGCTGAAGGGCAGAACAGGACAGGAATTTGTTTTCAAGGATGTAAGAAACATTCCTCAAGTCTAGCTATACCGTGGGAAGCAGAAAGGGAGCATCTTTGCCACAGCTGTCTTTCTTGTATCCCCACACTTTGAGTTCAGCTGTAATAATATCTTTCTATATGGACTTAAATACAGGTTAGACTGTGGTTGTGATGAAGCTTTATTTATTTTCCATGCTGAAAGCCTAAAAGTTGAATGTTTCTGGCAAAGCCTCCAGCAGCTATTGGGCTACTACTGCTAATGCCAGAAAGATGACCACCCGACAAGGCCCTGGGGCAGATTTATATTTATAAAGAATCCTAGAATGTAGGAGCCGAAACAAACCCAGGCAGCATCTGCATCGTGAAGATGAAAAAACGAAGATCCAGAGAAAAGGAATCTGAAGTTGAGTTCCTTTTCAGACAGATAACAATATGCTACCTTTCCCCCTTCCTTTTGTATGTTGGATGGAACATTAAATCTTCACTTTTAATTAGATACTATCAAAAATAATTAATTTTCAACTCATATTAGAACCTCGTGGAAAAAATACATCATGAAATATTAGAAAATACTGTATAGGTCTTAAAAGGCATATTTTTAAACCATAAGGCAATGCAATATTTGACTTAATTTGTGCCACTGAGAAAAACCATGCTGAAAAAATGTCAATGCCTTTCCATATTGTATTACCTGCTGGATATCATGTTCCATTGCCTAGTGTCATATAATCACATAAAAGAGCTGAAAACAATTTTCTTAACAGCTGAAAAACTCATTTTTTCATGCTTGGATAATTCAAAAATGGCTGGACAAACTTACCCCAACCCTTCTAACAAGCGATAAAAGGATAAGAAAAATATCATTTTTAGAGCAAAAAATTTCCTTCCCAGAGTTAATACCTTGAAAATGTTACCAAAGATTAGAAGTAATAATTTAAATGGGGGAATTATTTCTTCCTGTGCTATTTATATACATGAAACCACAGTAATTTTATACATGTACACACAGTGCTTTAATAAACATACCAATTTTTAAAAATATATTCAGTGGAGTCCATACAAGCTAGTGGTATTTGAGAAATGGGGCAATGGAGTAATTGGTTGATAGGGAAATTAACCAAGCTGACCTACCACAGTTCAGGAAGCCTCACCCATTAATCATGTAAACGAATGTTGAACTCTGATGCTCCACGCTACACCTCATCCTCTGGTGTCATCTGTTGCTGTCCTGATGTTCATTATTGCCTCTAGTTGGAGCTGTAAAATTTCTTGACATAGGGTACTATATCACACCCTTTTTCTGTAAAATCTCAAAAATTAAGATGTATGAAAATGCTGGCAAGTATATCCTTTTGTTTAAAGGCTGTCTTTAGGATTTCCTTTTGAAAGGCACTGTGGAACCCTCCACAACTGCTGCTTTGGTCGGCCAAGGGATGCATTCGGATTTCCAAAGTCAGTCAAGCTCATTGGGCCTTGGTTTGCTCCTAGTGAAATGAGTCAAAATCAACTAACTGACCAGATGAGAACTCTCCAATAACAGACATTAAGAAGGAATTCGAAGAAAAGTATATACATCCCAAAAGAACAGTGTTAGAAATTCATTAGAAGTAATTTCATAGCAGGAAGACCTAACTTTCAAAATTAGCCTCAATATTTTTCTAATGAGGGACTCAACTTTGGTCCTGAAGATCATTTCAGACAAAGACTTGCGGCCAAACATGCTCACTTAGAATGAGGCTAAAAGAAGAAAAGTGCACAATAATTTTAAATAAAACTATCTTACCAACAATGTCTTTTTCTGTACTTCAAATTCCTATCTTGCTAGGCTAAAAGGATTCAAAATTGGTTTTTTAAAGTCCCTGATGAAAAAAAAGGTAAGTGCAAATTATGAATGTTTATATGTAATCAGTGGAATGTGATACTTTTCTGCTCAGGATCTCAAAGCACTTACAAACATTCTCCCATCTTCAGGGACAGATTGGTGGCAAGGACCATTAGTCTCTTTTTATAACTTGAGCAATCAGTGCACAGACCATGATCTTGTTTTTCAGCTCTGCTTTACTCGGGTCTATTTCAGAGCTCACGTGCAGCATGCTACAATACAAATATGCCTCTTTTCCAACACATATCTAAAAGACTGAGATGGACTCAATTTCCACACCCAGCATGAAAAGGTAAACTGATTTCAAAAGAATGTGACAAAAGCACAGTAAAATACATTCAAATTAGCTTCCCATTCATGGAGGTTAAATCGAGTAAAACTATATGCAAAAGCCTCATGTTAAACTATAAAAATATTTGAGTTTTGTTCACATGAGAAATGGTCAACCCTTTCCTTACTCAAGCCCACAAATGCTCTCTCCGGTCACTTTCAAAGCATGATGGGTTCCACTAGAATTTAAGTCCAGGATAGCCCGAGCAATTCCTTTGAGAGTATGGAAAATGTCAACCAAGTGAATTAAGACAGAGGGTTATGGTGGTTTTTCTAAAATAAAAGGTCCTTTGGGTTAAGAGGTCCAGTCTAAGAACTGTCAAAATGGATCTACTAATTAATTTCTTCCAATCTTTCAAGCTCATATAAGCTTACCAACTTCCTTTCCCTACCCAACTCCTAAATTTTATTTTTGTTCTTATACTCAAATTAGAGATTTCAAAGGATTATAGCAAAAATAAGTGAGGCGTAGTGTCAAAATGGTAAGATGTATTTAAGCTGGTCAACAGATGCAGGGATATTTGTTATATCACTCCACATTGTTCTATAAGTTTGAAATATTTTATAACAAAAAATTAGAGAGATGCTTATGCCGTTGTGGAACTGAACAACAGTACCTTGCCAAGAATTAGACAACTGAATATGGGCAAGGCTGAGCAGTTCTAGAACTGAATTCCTAATTCTCACCATTTCATCCCCCAGAATATAAAGCAGAACTGAAACCAAGATACCAGTCATAATGGCAGCTAACCTTCGAACTTCAATTTATACTACTTTTTTTCCCTCTTCAATCATTCTCTTTCTAAAAAACTGTTTCCTGTAAAAATGTACAGTTATGATGTAAGACTTAACAGATCTCCAGCCAAAGGGTTAAGAACGCAATTGCACGCTGTAGGAACACTAGCCAAAGTCTACCACACCAACTGAAACAAACAAACAAACAAACAAACAAACAAAAAAAGAGAATACCGCTGGATTTGCCTCCCTAAACAGGGCAATTCAAGAAGCTTATCTGAATGCTAGGCTGCTGAGAAGGAAAAACCCTGACACCTAGTGCCCATCTGAAAAAATGAAGTCTTGGAGCCACTACAATTTTAAGCCTGGTAGTGTGTGTGGAGGTGATCATCAAATTGCATTCAATTTGGAATATACTTAACTCTCAGAAAAATTTTTAAAGAAAAAATGTAATGCCATGCAAGAATTCCAGTCTCCAATTACCAATCCTCTTTGGAGTATAGACATCCTAAACCTAATTATTATAACTGCTTCTAGACACAACATCTTCTCATCGCAGTTTTTCATTACGGCAGGAGCGATGAGCTCCTGGGATGGATGGATTCATATTGTTAAACAGCCCATGCTCTGAAACAGTAAGGAAAACAGGGTCCTCATTTCTATTCACACTAATTTTGCTATAAAAGGTGCCTATCATATCTTTCATCAGTGCCCAGTTTGGAGATTCATCATCTAGTTCACAGAGCGGTTAAAGGAAAAGAATGCTAATAACATTTCAGAACATATAAGAACACAGTCTCAAGAAGGCCAGTGCTTTCTTTGTCCTACCACGCAAAGTTAAGTTGTTCTCCGTCAAGGCGGTTACAGACGTGGGCTTGATCTTAGCGTGAACCTTTTAATAACAGGATTTGGTGCGAAAAGCAGCTGCATTGGATTGTGAACTGTTACTCAAAATGTTCCCACCTACAATTACATCTTCCACCAAATGATCAAAACACATTAGCAAACTGGCAGAAAAATGAAAACAATTCCCCCCAGATTGAGAAGTGGTGAAAGTAGAACTGTTGGTGAGCTGCACTTCTTCTGTACCCAGGCTCAATAGCACACATTCATCTCACTGTGTATTTACATACAGTGCCCATCACAGGAGCATGGAATCAGTTTAGTCTATGCTGCAATCACATTTTCCTCAATTTTCATATTTACCTGAAACGATTAAAAAAAAAAAAAATCTTGGACAACTCATCTTTGGCGCTATTTGCAAGGAACGTAGTTCACAGATTTGGTCTATATCTTTTTTATTCCTACTCTAAATTCATACTAAATGCAATGCTATTCAAATCTGACAATGAGAAAAATGTGTTCTCCTATACCTTTCATCACGCATAAGGTGGCATTCCTTCAGTTACAGCTCTCTCGACGGGGAAGGGACAACTAGGAAAATAGAAAGGAGAGGGCAGCTAATGCCGCATCCAAAAAAAGCTCTCTTTTGCCTGCTTTTAACACGGCCACAATGTTCAAAATGCAGGTCACATCTCTGCTGAAACAGCCACTATTCTTCCTCAAATGGCAAACAAGTTCCCTAAAACTAAATGGAACTGAATTGTTCCAAGCCCTGGTCCCATCACCATTTTACCTATTTACTGTCTTGGAAAAAAAATTAGGGAAGAAAGACTGGCTACCTACATAGCCAATGGTCTGATAAGTGCAGGCTTTCTGCCTTTGATTATGGGGAGAAGCATCTCAATTCAGGGGCAAACTCTGCAGGAATCTCTTTGTTTTACCTGGATTCCTCATATCCACGCGCTAGCTCTGAAACCCAGAAACTCCAATCCTTCAAGGTAATGCAGTATCACCCAACATGATGACCTGGTGGAGCCGTCACCTTTGGAGAACACATTATGATGATTTAATGTCTATGTAGCATCGATGCATTTACATTGAGCCTTGGCTCTCGGAACATTAACAGGTCAATTTTTTATTCCTTTTTTTAAATAAAACTATTTCTCAAGGTTCCGTTCAGATGCCCATTCTCTTTGGGATAGGACCGATTTGCTCCCAATCTCATCAGCATGAGCTCTTTTCCTTCCCCTCACATCATTCTTGGGGTAATAGGTAGAGTGCCAGGCTCATGACAAACTTGTCTCTTTGGCCAAAGAAAATTAAACGGCAATTGCTGAAAGTCAACTCGCCCTGATAAAGCTAGGCTCAGCACAGGGAAATACATCCTCTTGACACCTCGTCATCTTGTAGGCACAGCTGTCCCTCAGAGTTCTGACTGCTAAAACTCCATCTTTAGATTGGTCAGTCTCTCAGTGCACATGCTCCATTGTACGTTCAAGCTCTTGGTAACAGAGTTTGATACTAATACTCCAACCTCATTCCTGTCGTGCAAGACCCTATAATCTAGCTAAGGCCACTGACTGACTTCACCAGCCATGCCGGGCATTAGTCACTAACTGCTCATAAAAGAAATCAGTCTCACTCCTCCCGAGACTCAGAAACAGCAAGCTAACACTCAGCTTCAATCCTAGTCAATCATTTGAAGAAAAAGAAAAGAGAACAAAGAAAACAGGCAACTAAGGAGGGAAAAGAATGGGATAAGAATAAAGTAAGAACTGACGAAAAGCAAAAAAAAATTTTTTTAAATACTGTCAGATTTCTAGATTTCAAGATTATCATTAAAGCACTGGGCAAAGGAAAACATGTGGTCCCTGTACTGACTCTACTACTCATAGCCATAGTCCTGACGCTGCTGTTTAAGACATCCCTTTTCCACCAAGGTTTGTTTGGTCTTAAAAGGGTTAAAAAAAACCTTTAATTTTTTTCTTCTTTGTGTGTGTGTGTGTGTGTGTGCGTGTGTGTGTGTGTGTGTGTGTGTGTGTGTGTGTGTGTGTGTGTGTGTGTGTGTGTGTGTGTGTGTGTGTGTGTGTGTGTGTGTGTGTGGTCTTTGGGTAGAGAGTCCCGTATAATAAGACTATTTGTATTCATACTGGCAGAGTAAACACTACATGTTCATGCCCAGGCAGCTCTGTGCTTGTAATTTCAGCAAGAACAGAGCTCTGTCCCTCTGGGACTTCACTATTTCCCCAGTCTCCATTCGCTCAAACACAGAATGAGAGCAGAGAGAAAGCAGGACAGAAAGATCATGGCAAGAGGTTTCACACGGCACTGCAGCTAGCTTTCACGTGGCCAAAAATCTCATTTTGTGTTTTAATTACATCAGTTAAAAGCACTTTTCTCTCGGTTCTATGTTCACAAGGGTGCCTTCCATTCCTGAAGACTCTACTGTTCAATGAATCAGAATTTAAGTCTAGCACAATGAAGCTTTTCTTTGCTGCTCAGGGGTTCACTAAGTAGATGCTACACACAGTGGCATAAGCCTCTGCTGCAACTTTGTGTGTTAACGAGCATACCTAAACCTACCTTCGTCAAAATTCTATGCATCCTTTCTCCCCAGCCTCTCGCCTTTGCTATTTGTCGAGGCATTAGATCAGAAGAACTCCTATGAGTCTGATACCCTCCATTGGGTCCAATGCTTGCATCCATCTTAATACCAAACCATCTACCTTTGGCAGCCACTGGTGTACTTGCTGAACAGCCACATACCTTGAACATATAGCACATTTTTTTTGAAAAAGATACTGCATAAAATGGGAAAAAATTGCATTTATCTCCAAAGGTCTACCTAGTCTGTTTATGGTGAACGCTCAGATAGAGATTACTCCTTCTAAGGAAAGAGATTTATCTAGGGCTTATATCTAAGGTTAAAATAAAAACATATCTCCTTTTAGGCTTATTACTGTTGTTTATCACCGTTGTTATACCCGTACATTAGACGCATAGTTAGAATCAGGAAGACTCTCAATGCATGGAGGAGGATGTGGGGTGTGGGGCAGAATACAACTTTATATCATTATTAACAGTGTACTATAGGAGAAAGGAATCCAAAGCTGGAAAATGCATTCCTGGATAACTATCAGATATGGGTTCTGTTACCTCCTTTTATGTTTAAACCCCTGGTTCTTATTGAGTCACTTTAAGGAGAAAATATTTACCATGCTCACAACAGCACCTGATTAAATTACCTGAGCACGAAAAACATACCCCAAACCACATACTAGTATACAATGTGTCTAAATGAGAAAAAACATCAAGAAATACTCTAAATGCTTTTATTATAGAAAAATCTCAAAATTTCAAACGTGTACAAAAATAGAGAAAATAATCTATTCCTCTGTATCTATCACCTAGCTTCAATTAACTACTCATGTCCAATCTTGTTTCATACTCCCACATTCTTACCCCCCCATTATTTTGAAGCAAATCCTAGACATTAGACCATTTAATCTGTAATTGTTTTAGTATGCATCTCTAACAGAAAACAATACTCTTTTTTAAAAAGCAAAATCGAAATACCATTTTTAAAAAATGTAATACCATTATCACACCTAAAAAATTAATGATAATTCCTTGCTATCCAATTAATGTTCTCTGGCTAAACAACTCTACCAATAGGACTACTACTTCTACCAATAAGACTACCATAAGCTGCCTATGCTACCCACATCTTAATACTATTTAATGACCACCCCCATGGAAAGCTGGTACTAGTGGGCACAGAGATAAGAAAGCGGGGAGGGGGACTCAACTACTTGCCTCATTTCCTCCTGGAAGTCTGTTCATGTGGACCAGTTGACCTTGATCATCCAACACGAGCTCAGTGTACGTCAGCATGTCTGAAGGCAGAGGGGGTGATGGAAGGAATGCTTGAGTGGACATCGACTCCCAGAGTTTGATCAGGGACTAAAGAAGGAGAAAAGTTTGACTAATCAGTAACAATTAGCATTTCAACATGAACAAAATAAATATTAAAATATGGTCAAGCTAGTTTTGCTCTTTCTTTTCCAAGTGTTCTGCCAAGCTTCTAAACGTTTGACCGAATTCTAGAGCTCTCATTCTCAGTTAAGATAGATTTGTAATTGTTTTTTACATAATGTTTTTTACATGCCAAAAATCAGGCACTTTTCTAACAACATCAAACTACTGAATGAGCATGTATCAGTATGAATCAGTCCCTCTCTAAAAAAGGAAGAGAAGTCCTAGGGAAACTTGGCTATAGAAGGATAACCCAGAAAAATGACATGACACTTAGCTAATACAAAGTAAACCCAGGAACACAAAAATAGAGTTTCTACTAGAGGTTCAGGGGAAGCATCCTCTTTCTAATATCTTTTCAAAGCTGCAGGCCCATACATGCGAATTAGCTCACTAGAGGTGTATGAGTGTAAATGTGCAGATCAAGTCTGCTCAAATTTGAGAAAACAGAGAGACACACCTATCATTTTAAAACCATTTTGATTTCCATCCCCAACTTCCTATTACCAAAAATATTGCTGCATGAAATGGGAGCTAGTTCAGCTGTTTCTCTGCTTGCCTCAAAGCAACATTTAAAACCAATATGAGTCATTCATACCTACAAGTCCAAATCCCTGTGTTTGTATCTATTCTATACGAAGAATTATATAGAATGTGAGTTCTCTTTATGACACTGGCATTGGGGAACAGAATCAACACTCAACTTCTAAGCTAACAAAGCCAGTAATACTGAATGAAGACAGCTATGTTTCAAGACAGATACCTTGTAAACGAATGGTTACATAAAGGAAATCTCTTGTATTTCTTAATAAGACAGGAATTACAGACAGACTATTTACTAAGACCACATTATTAAAATTCAAATATGGTAACACCAGTATTTTTGACTCGGAGTCTTGGAAAAATCCTATATTCATGGGATTTTTTAAGGACAAATTCAGTATTCTTTTGATACCTTATTCTTTATCTGTTGCATTTTCTGCTGGTGATATACTTTTCTTGCCTTCTATTGATGGAAGAAAAATCTGCAGCCCAGAGATGATTCACCATACAGATCAAAGAAATTTATTTTCATATAGAGGATGAGATTCATAATGTCATATTTTCTCACACTGGTTTTTATTCGGCTATAATAAATCTCCCACCAAAGAACTGATACCTTAAACTGTGTACCATGAACTCTATATCCATTTGTATATGTTATATATTTATTCTCATCATACTAACCTAGGCTATCACTTAGAGACCTGGGTTATCTTAGAAAATAGGAAAATGAGAGCTAGAGTTTCAAACCTGTTTTTGATTTGAATATAGGCGTTGGAAATAGACACCTAAATCTAACTCTCTATACCAGTCATTGTAAACTACCATCACAGGCATGTGGTCTCAGTTTACTCTTTTCTACTCAAAAGAGGCCTCTATCATCACCATTCTTCCTGTTAATTCATAAAGAAGCACCCAACATCAGAACTGGCAGTCTCAATCCCTAAAGAGATAGAAGTGAGAATAGTGTCAAGATATTTCTTGCCTTTTGGAAGTGCCCTATTCCAGTACAAGCTGCATCTGATGAAAATTCAGCAAGAACCTTGCCTCTTTGGCACACGTCAGAGCCCCGCCCCCCAGTTAGCCACCATTACCTGCCGAAACATCTCTGGGATATCGTATATGTATGTTGTCCCTAAGGACTGTGCCTGGAACCTCTTTGATTGAAGGAGGTCTTTGGTCACATATGGAGTGTTGATTAACATTCCATGTAATGGTCCCTGTTTGTCTCCATATGCCTGAAACATGATCTGCAGAAAAAAAGAGGATGGCATGGGGAGTCAAAAGACAGAGGGAAAAAAAATCAGATCAGCTGCCCAGAGGGACTTTTTTTTTTTTCACCAATGTTATTTCTTGAAACACATTTTTGGTGGGTTGAGTAGCTAAGATATGCCTCTTAACATTGGGTACATGGCGCTCTCATCTCTTTACAGATCAACCAACTCCAAAATATGGTATGTAACCAACCACACATCAATGAAATCAACCAACAACACGCCACAGCATAAATTTCACATTTCAGAGACAGACTGACAATGCTTGCCTTCTAAAGTGACTTGAATCCCATATATTCAGAAACGAAGCCTGTCAACTAACCAACTAGGAGTCCTAGTACACAAGCTGAGGAACAGCTATGCACTGAAGAGAATTCTGTTCCTTCCTCAATGGTAGAAGGCCAGGTCAAGGCTCTACCAGGTCACCTACACTTTAGTCTACTTGATTAGAAGGTGCTTCATAGGTGCGATTAGTTACACAAAGGCTTCAAAGATTCCCGACACAAATGGATTTCATCCATGCATTTAGCTAGCTAATTCTTGTTAGCTCATAAGACATAGCCTACAGTAAAAAATATATATATTATTAAAATATATATGTATATAAAATATACATACATATATATTTCCCACAGTATGCTATGTCTACAACTAGTGAAGAGCTCCTGCAATACTGATATTATCACATAATAAATTAACACCAATTTTTAATCATTTTCACTCAAATATTTCTAGAAGAGTACTTCATATTTCATATATTTAGTTTTATTTGCTTATGAATATTTATAAGGGATGCCATTATTTCAATTCAATTAGTATTTATTGAGTGCCCAGAGGTTGTATGACACTAAACTAGGCACCCTATGCATGAATACATAAAGCACAGATTCCCAATGCGGTGAACACAAACGGAGATTGGGATGTGAGGGGGCGTGTGTATACCTACATAACTATTAGGGCTGAACATATATAAGCTTAAGTCTACCATTAATGAACAGATTTGCAGACCTGCTAAACAGACATCAGAAGAGAATTAAGCACTCTCCTAAACCCTGGGTACAGTTCAGCTAAGTGAATCCTTAGCCCTTCAGATCAAAGGAACAATGTGTTCTGACTTGTCAATCAGGTCCTATTCTGGGCAAGATTTGTCTTGGGCTGCTTAAAGCAGAAAAGAATGGAGCTCCCAATCCTCTTCCACTTGACCAATGACTAAAGTCACCAGGTGGAAGGTAGAATTAGCAATGTCTTTTAGTAACGAGAGAGGTAGAGGCAGTAATGTTTCAGGAGATTCAAAGTGTTAAGTGAGGCCAGGGTGTCAGTATGTGAAAACCGGACTTAGAGGAGATAACCTAAATCAAAATAAGAAAAAAGGGGCAAAAGCAGTAGGTGCTTGGAACTACATTCCTGTCTATTAGGAAAGATAAGACCTACAGGTACAGTTTTGCAAGGTCTGGAATAAAGTCAGGTTGGTCATTTAAGCAACGTAACTGTGGACTGAGAAAGGAGGTTGGAGAAAGCCCTCTAGGTACTTTCATTGCTGGTGGGAATTTAAAATGGTACAACCTCTTTGGCAAACAGTTTGGCAGTTTCTTATAAAATTAAACATACACTTACTATGACAATAATTATACTCACATATTTACTCAAGAGAAATAAAAACATATCTACACAAATATTTGTAAATGAATGTTCACAGCAGCTTTACTCAGAATAGCCCAAACTGGAAAATAAAACCTCAAACGTCCATTGAAAGGTGAATGAGTATAGGAATGTTGGTATATTCATAAAATGGAACACTACACAGCAATGAAAAGGAACATGCCCATAATCCATGCAACACTATGCTGAGCAAACGAAGCCAGACACAAAATAGTACACACGGTCTCATTTCACTTGTGCGAAATTCTAGGACAGGCAAAACTGCTCTATAATAATAGAAAGCAGATGAGTGGGTGCCTAGGACTGGGGCTGCAAAGGAGAACAAGAAAATTTTTGAGGGCGTCAAGGGTTCTCTATCATGATTGCAATGGTGGTTACACAGGTGTGTACCATTTCAGAATGAATGAAACTGTACACGTAAAATGTGTGCCTTTTATTATATGTAAGTTCTATGTGAATAAAGTTGACTTTGAAATGTATATTTCCCTCTTACAAGACACACTGGAAATCAACTGACTTATGCAATGGATTACTCAAATCTCCCCACTGTGACTGCCTGACACCAGTGTTCACTACAGCTAACACCACAAAGACTATACAAGGAAGATAAAACAACCTGAAACTCAAGCCAGTCAACCTTGCTCCTTGTTGTCAGAAAGAATAAAAAATTATTCTGGAGCAAGAGGCTGACAGCAATGGACAGCACTGGAAGTCTCTGAATGGTCAGTTATCTATGGTATCTATGTTAATTCCATTTTCTACTATAATGGCCATACTAATTAAAATCGGTAAAGTATATGTTTTACAAGTTCATAAGAACAGGTACACATTTTCTTTATCACACACCTTTCACCAGAGGCCATCAAAAGAGCTTCTCTTGGAAAACAATCTGATACCATATAGTTTGCTCCCTTAGAACCTGGTACTTACTTTATGATGGCACAAATCATAACCATACAACAGAGAAACTATCCATCATGAGGTCAACTTCTTGAGAAGAAAGATCACTTTTTTTTTTTTAATTTTTTTTTAAATTTTTTTTATTTTTTGGGGGGTACACCAGGTTCAATCATCTGTTTTTATACACATATCCCCGTATTCCCTCCCTTCCTTGACTCCCCCCCCTCGAGTCCCCCCCACCCTCCCTGCCCCAGTTCTCTAAGGCATCTTCCATCCTCGAGTTGGACTCCCTTTGTTACACAACAACTTCCCACTGACTATTTTACAGTTGGTAGTATATATATGTCTGTGCTACTCTCTCGCTTCGTCTCAGTTTCCCCTTCACCCCCCGCCCCCTCCGAAAGATCACTTTTTATCTCTGTATCTATATGGCCTGCTACATTATACATGGTCAATAAAATGTTAAGTTCATGAACAAATGAATGAATGATACACATGGTTCTATATTCTTTTAAATTCATATAATGCCTCACTACAGCAAAGAAAGAGAAAAAGCAAATTGGCAATAAGCATCAAGCAGGCTTTTGGGGTACCAGAACTGAGTTAGAGGCTGCTCCTTTTGTGGGCTCCCTCCTCCATCCATGGGCTCTTGAGTTCACACCTGGCAGTGGCTGTTGAAGAGCCTGAGGGAGATCTCTTCCTTCAGGGCTTCCTAAATACACAGAACCCATGGTTGGAGGGGTGCTCCCTCAGGCTAAAGGCAGCTCATTCGTTCTTTCAGAGACTTAGTGAGTGCTTATTTTGTGCTAGGCACAAACCCTGATGAAAGGCATCTGTGCCTTTCATGCCCCTGTGTCACCACTAGCCAGCATGAGGGAAATCTAAGAGCTTGCTAATAAAGGAAAGGGGGGGGGGGGCGGTAGTAGTTATGAAGAACAAACATATTTATCAAAAACATTAAAATCTCAAGTGGCCATCTTATTTTTCAGAAGAATAGACCTGCCTTGAAGCCATTGTAGAAGTTAATTAAAAACATCCCTGCCCATGGAAAGCTGTGACTGAAAATATCTTTAAGGTTGTCCTGAAAAACATCAAATGCAGCAAAAATTATTGAATACCCTTTCTCTTGCTCACCCCTTGCACTCTTGTGTGCACTTTCTCTCTGTTTTAACTGTTCACTTCTCACAGGATAGATTTCTCTGGCCATCTAACTAGGAATCAAAGTACAAAATGAAAGGTCGCTCTGACAACTGTCTAAACCCAGAATTTTAAAACTCATCTTCAAAATACTGGAAAAAATGTCTTTTCTTTCTGCTGTTCCCACATTTAAAAGGACGTAAATAAAAACAGGAGACACGTAATCTCTTTCTGTCACCCAATGCATAGAACAGATCGGGACCTTTGTGCAGACATACCACAGAGCAAGCTCATCCTTTAATGAGAAGAAAGGCACTTTCCAAGTTCAGGCCAGAGACCTACAATTAACATCCCAGTTCTTAAAAAGATGTGAGCAACAGTGAACCAACCTTACTCCTCTATCATAGCAAATGGCCCAAATATTTAGAAACCAAGGTGCTAAAACAGATTAAAAGGGAATTCTCTGTTATCACAGAACCAATCTACTTAGAAAGTCATTTTTCATGTTCACGTACTCAATTTTTCTACCTGAAAAATGGGTTAAAGTTTGCTGCTTTGCTCTTTTATAAATATATGATACTCTGAACTCTCTGAAGGAAAGGTAATGTATGTAAATGGAATAAAGGGTAAATAAGATAAAGTCACTGCTTGATACTGCTCAAGCTATTATTATGTTGAAATTTTCCTTCTTTGAGATATTTCGAATTTCAACAATCCTCCTTCCTTTACTTGCCAGTGAGTGGTCTGACTAGGCTGAAAATAGGCACAAGGACAAATCAGAAAAGATACAATTGCTCAAGCAGCCCAAGAGCCCTCTAAAAAACAGCCCTAAATTGCACAATTACCTCTGGAGTCAGGTTCACCTGGCACCTGCTAGGGCTCCTCAACCACGACCAAAGGTTAAGGGTTTCATAACATCCATGGTTAGGACAGAGGCACATCTTATGAGGCAAATGGAGTGTTTCATATTCATCCAACCATTTAAGCTAAGAGAGGATAACCTCCCTCGGTGAAACAATGGGATTTGTGAGTTTGGGTCTTTCCATCACAAGGACAAGTGGCTTCTCTCTAGAACCAAGTCAAAACTTTCAGGAGCCTGCTTGACTACTGTACCTGTGCTGTCCTGGAGTCAGTCACTTCCTTGTACAGGCTGATGTCCAAGTAATAGCCAGACTCGTTTGTCAGGAAGAGGCGGATGGGAATTGCTTTTCCAGTTGGTGTCAAGCGAATGTTGATTTTCAGCTCTGCCTGGAGGACGCGTAATTTCCACAGCCGACTTCCATAGCGCATTACCATGCTCCGCACAGATTCCTCAATCTGACACAGACACATCGCCAAGCACAAAACTTAAATACCTTGTAACTAGGACCTGTTTCAGGGCTGCCCATCTTCGGGAAGGGAGGAATGGGATAAGATGCTTGTTTCTGGAGATGTGTCCTCTATGCATTCCTTACAAAAAGTCACACAGTTTCTCCCCAACCCTATTCTTACTTAGAACAAGTCAGGGACAATTTCACGCTGGCTTGGCATTTGAATGGTTTTCTCTGGCTCAGGACACCCAAATCCGTGCAACTCCCTTTCCCTTTCCCAATTATATTCATATTCTATGTCAAAGATCTGCAATATCTAAAATTACAAGCCATGGGATTTAAGAGGAAGCCCCAAATAAGAATAAAATCTCTAGTTAAACAGCTATTAAGTAGCATTTATATGCACGGTAACTATGTTTCATTGCACTTTCAGGACCTTAAATCAACATAGCAATTACCACCATGAGCTTTTTTCCATACAATTTTATTAAACTTTATAATATATGCGTCTTGGTAAATTGCACAATTTAAAGAAAGGCAATTTGTAGGTGGTGCTAGAATGTTCTCTCTAAACAGAGCTCTGAAACTTGGTCATTGCAAAGTCCAACTGGGACTTAAGTAGATGGGGCAGATGTTCTCTTCTTTCTTTAAGCTTTACACCAAGACAGCTCAGTGCCCCCCAGTTTTCAGGGTTTGGAGAGTTATTTTAACCAAATGGCCTTAGATGTGATTTTTTTCCTTCTTGACATACTAAAGCAAAAAAAGAATTTTTTTCCAATAGGGCTACAGGGAGCTAGGACACACTCAAAATTAATGTTTTCTTAAATGAAGAAAATCCTTTCTCAACTTCTTAGAAAATCTTTTACAAAAATCTCCTGCTTGTAGAGAACAAACATATGGACACCAAGTAGGGAAAGTGGGGAGGGTTGGGGGGGAATAAATTGGGAGATTGGGATACCAAATTGTATACTCTAAATATATGCAGTTTATTGTATGTTAACTGTATCTCAATAAAAGTTCTTAAAAAAAAAAAATCTCCTACCACCCTTCTTTTGTGGCTCTTTGGAAGTATATGTGCCACCCTTGTAGTTTGTTTCTGCTCCAAAGAATTTCAGGTTAAAATGGGTTTCATCTCTATTCCCACACTTGCTTGTTAACCAAGAGATATCTATCTATTCTTTTTTCCAGGGAACAAAAGTCATCAATCTCCATATACAGGAAATTGACAGCTATCGATGATTAGAAAGACTGAGCGAGGGCGTATGAGCTTTTGGAGTGGAACCAGAGAGGCTGACAGCAAAAACTCATAGAGAAATGATGTCATATCTACAAAAGTATATAGTTATATAGTGTCCAGGGCACGTTTTAAGTCTTCTAGCTTCACCAGTCCCAGAATGCTTAGGAGAACCTTTGCTTAAACTGGATGATGAGATTTCATGAAACTCAATGAAGTAGCCCTGTCCTTGGCTTTCCTGACAGACAAAGCAACCAATCAGTAGTTTGGAGTCTTGAAGAAAAAAAGTAGAAAATGACTTCTCAGGTCTTAGACATTAAGTTCAAAAAGCAAAAGTCCCTGCCTACAACTGATCTTGAGAAAGTTTCTCCTATTCAAATATACTGGTTCTCCTACTCAAATTCTACAACATCACGAAAAGGTTAGATGGAACAGAAACAGAGAGCAACCTGTCTTTATTACACCTGGGATAAAAGGTCAAGTACCGAATCAACCTGTTTTCCTTCCTTAAATTAGGAATGCATTTTAGAATAGAGCCTCAGGGGAGAAAACACACATAAACATATACGTAATTTCATATCAACTAAATTCTCTCTCTGTGGAAAAATACTAAAGAGAAATAGGTTAGACACTTTGGGAAGGTGTATTACTGCCCTAAGGCCACCAGGTAATCAGTAAAAAGAGGCAATAATTTTGCCAAAATGCCCAATAATAGCGAAGTTAGTTATTCCAGATAAGAAATCCTAGGGAATTAAATAAAATAGGACTGCTATCGTGGCAGGTATTATAAACAGGTACCAACAGAAGAATACGAAGAAGTTTTGTATTTTTGTACTGCTTACAAGTGACCAGCAAGATTATCACACCACCTTCAGCTTTGGGGTCTGCTTTCAATGGTTATATCACATTTTTGACACCATCCCAGAAACCCAGTCCTACAAGCATTCTGTAAACTTTAAAGATCAAGGGTTCAATCAGCTGAACGAGAGTACCTGCTGCCAGGTCCAAGTGCAAATAAATATGAAGGAATCTCTGCGCTTGTGCTGGCGAGTGCTGGGAGAGAAGCTAAGGAGAAATGTACCTTTGATGGGTCCATGATGACTGTAGGCACAAAGTTGAGGAAGATGTGGTTGCAGTCAGTCCGGACATTTGTATTATTAAAAGCGACTTCCAACTCATCCATGGCTTCCAGGAGCAGACGCTCCCCTTCATTTTGTAGATATTCAAAGGAAGCTTCCTATTCAGGGAAGAAAATCACCAACAACATTAATGTGTTTTAAAAGAGGCAATAAAGAAAGAGCTGTTACATGTACTTCGGTAGGAGCATGTCACAAGTCATGAGGCACCTGCAGCAGATGTTATCTGCCTTCCTCCCTAGGGTCAACCCAGTGACCAGCAGCGGCAAGCAAGGGTCAGAGAAACAGGTCCTGCCAGACCTTCCTCTTGCCTCTTATGTATCCTTTCCTTCCCACAGGTGGAGATGCTGGGCATCCCATCCCCAGAGCAGCAACCCCACTAGGCTTACATCTCACATATGCCGAGCAGAGTGCTTTAGAAAGGACATCTGTTTAGAAAGGAAAAGTTGCAGAAAGGTTCCAGCTATGGGATGCAGTAACAACTAACACATCAGCAAGCACCCTGCTACGTACAGAAACCACCCCACCTCCAGACAGGTTTATAATGGGGTCACCTCTAACTTTTCTCCTCATCCTCGGTCATCATATAACCCTCCTGTGATTTCTCTGTCAGTATGCTTTTCCTTTTCTCAAGTGAGGACTATCATGCTTCCATTACCAAGAAAACGCAAAGGAGGAAAAATATTCCTGTATTACATGGAATATTTACTTTTGTGAGAGAAATGACTCTTAGACTTCTGCTGGTTACTGGAGAGTAGGATGAAAGAGAACAAGAGCCTTGCGTCAAAACAGGAAAACCTGATTTTTGAACCATGCCTGCTTCTGTCCCTTCCCCCAGGGGTAACAGCCCATTAAAGTACAGCACCCACCTTGGTGACCAGATCAGAATGTCTGATGATTGCACGAACAAAGAACCTGTAGTCTGTCACTTCTGTGCCCACTTCCACCTTGGCTGCCCCGAGGTACAGGTGCATCTTGTGATTAGCACATGGGATGGCAGTAAGGTCAAAGTTTCTCATCCGGTTCAGCTCTAACTGGAAAGCCAGGGCAGGCTCCAGGTGACGGTAGATACGATCTTCCTCAAACTGAACACGAGAAAAATACAGCTCAGAAGAGGCAGTTACAAAATTGTATTATGAACGTGTATGTAAAAGAGATGCTTAAAAACATAAACATAAGCCATGATGTGCCAGTGAATCAAAAAAAAAAAGACCTACATACAAGGAAAATGTTAGAGCTTACCTAAGATGAGGCACTAAAGTCCCTGTTTACTTTGCAAGCTTTCATCATTTATGCTTTTACAAGTGGTGATGCTCTCCATTAAAAACAAACAAAAGACAGCAGTTCCCTCAGAACTCCTGTAGCATTTAAAGGCTTCATAATTTTTTTTTTTACAATTAACCAGACAGCTTCACATTAATATCTATTTCACATACCAATATTTCAGTTTTATCCAACTAGCCTAAAACGTTTACGGGCAGTTGTCTTATATTCTTACCATTTCTGGCAGAGTAAAAAGGACACAGTAAATACTTGGAAAACAAACATTACACAGTTTTTAAAAATAGAGATATCTGGCTCCACGCATCCCGTATCCATACATAATTACTTACGTATCTTTTTAAAAAGTTGTGTTGACGTTTACTGTATGTTTTATTGAAACTAGACATGTTTAGAGTACAGGTCCACTGAGTGAATGGAGACAGCCAAAAACATACGCTGGTAATAGGAAGAAACCAACATGGTCTGAAATTTTGTATTTTAAAATTGGGAAACAAATGCACATAAGACTTGAGGATAAATGAACTGTCTGTGGGTGACAAGAATAATCCTACTAAGTAGAGTAGTCCTTTCATATTACATCATTAGGATTATCCTGAGGCATAGGGATGACTTTGAAAGCGACTGCTTTCTTCAGGTAGTCAGTACGTTTGATTGTTTCCTAAACCAAACTCTTTCAAAAGGGAGTCTTCTTTAGCTCTAAAACACATGTAAGGCAAGGGGAAGCATAAGTTCAATTAGAGAAAGGAGAATGGCAAGAACATATGGCAAAGAGAAGCTACTCTTCGGCTTTTAAGGAAAAAACAAAGATTAAAAAAAAAAAGAGAGAGAGAGGAAAAAAATCAGCTCTTACCTTATCCCTTGCTCGGAAGGTGAAAAACTTAGGGAATTCTCTCTGTGTTAAAGAAGGGGGGCGGTTAAAATTTGTCAGCCCTTCATAGATATAGCTCTTTGGGGATAAACACATAGTACAGAAACAGTCAAGCATCTAGAAGACAGTTGCCTAAAAAATATGCTCCTTACCTAAGCTTAGCCTGGGGAATATGAATGAACCTCGGGGTAACCATCACGTTGACCCCACTTACAAATTGGAGAACCACCACACTATTAACCTAATTTTAACTGGTACCCTCCTCTGGGGAAAGAAAAACATTTGTATTTTTTCATCTCCCAAGTGGAAAGTCTTCCTGGGTGTTGTTCTCGACAGAACCTGGCGAATAAGACCAATACACCCGAATGCTGCAGCACTGCAACAGTAGTCACTGGACTGATTTCCCAAGTTTCTCCTTAAGAAACTCTTACAATGTAAACTAGCCAGACAGCATACAATCCCCAATCCATGTTTTTTTTCCTCATTCACTCTTAAGTCAATAATTTCAAAGGTTTAAACAATAACATTTCAAGACAAAAAAAAGTACAAGATGTTACTTTGGTCCACACAACTATATGCATAGGAAAGAAAGGGGTGTAGCTAGTGAATGTGTAATCATTAGGTCTTACTGCTCTTCTGCAAGGCATTACACAAGAAAGCAACCAATTTACTAGAACCTTATTAATTAACAAAGATGAATTCAATTAGCAGAGTCCATTAGTTTCTGAAATTTAACTTATTAACACCAAATACCCCTGTTTCTCGGATGGGAAGCTCTACTGGCAGTGCTGGAATCAAGTCATTACTATTTGCCTCTATAGGAGGTTTCATTAAGGCATCTTTTTCATTATGAGTGCAATATAATCAAACACTTACCGGTACAAGGCAGAGAGACCAGGACTAGCTGCCTAAATACCCCTCAATGAACCTCAGGAACCATGAAGGAAACATCAACTGAAAGCCTTGTAGGCAGCATGAGCTCTTATGTGCTGACTGTCGAATGCTCTCAACAACCTCTCTAGGAAAGTATTGTGACGTCCAAAGGTGAACTTGGGTCTCTCTAATGCCAGAGCCTGTGCCCTCTCATCTCTACCTCTCAAGTGTAGGATGTTACCTATTTATTCTTTTTTTCTTTTGGCTGTGCCACATGGCTTGCAGGTTCTTAGTTCCCTGACCAGGAATCGAACCCGAGTCCCTTGCAGTGGAAGCGCGAAGTCCTAACCACTGGACCACCAGGGAAGTCCCTCTATTCTTGTTTGAATCCAAATTCCTTAGTTAGAGGATTTCTCTTTTGTGAGACAAAAAACAAAAACCCCAGAAATTAAAACTTTACTGAAGAAAAAAGCAAAAAACAAAGCAAAATGCATGGTACTTGAATTTATGGAGAAGTCCTTGAATACTTTCCATAGGTCTTAGGCCTCACCTTAACTAAAGCTTGCACAGTTAATAAATCTTTTTACATTTTCCTTGGCATTTTAACTGTAAAACGGCATTTAACAGGCTTCTAGGAGCTTGTTTAGCAAGGCCAGGAAACCACTTGTCCAGGCTTGGGTCTTTAAAAGCCCTTTGAAAGTGGATTTTACACAGCACTGATCTTTTACTGATGATGTTTTGTCCTAAATAACTCTCTAATTCCCCCTGAATGATGGTGAAGAGCATGGGGGTGACTTCAAGGTTACATAGGAAGATGCTGAGCTGAGTCGTCAGTAGATTTCATGCTCAGGGCTTTATACAGTGGAGTTTTGGTTTTATTCTCAAGAGGTATGGCTTTCACAGCATTAGCTACAAAGTAACACAAGTCAAGAAAGGAAGGATAACAAAGTCCTTCCATGAAATTTTCTGAAATAAAAGTCAAGGAAAGTAATGATACAATCTTTAAAGCATACACTCTTCTATTCCTCCATAACTTTAATTAAATAGTTAACTAAAATAGTTACTTAGTACACCATTACTCAAGTGTGTATAGTGGTAGGAACAAAATGATTTTCCTTCAAAAACATAACAGTAGTAAGCAAAAAAAATTTTATTTACCACCAATGCAATTAAGAAACTGTGTAGTAACTGAAAGGCACAAAAAGCAAACAAGTGAATGGAAATATCTTTACTATAAATAATGAAAGAGACTGATGAATTCTTGGCAGAGGTGGGCAAAGACTACCAATCAGAAAAATCACTTTCATTAGGTTAGCTAGGGACTTCCCTGGTGGTGCAGTGGTTAAGAATCTGCCTGCCAATGCAGGGGACACTGGTTGGATCCGTGGGCTGGGAAGACCCCACATGCTACAGAGCAACTAAGCCTGCATGCTGCAATTACTGAGCCTGTGCTTTAGAGCCCGAGAGCCACAACTACCGAGCCCACGTGCCACAACTACTGAAGCCTGCAGGCCTAGAGCCTGTGCTCCACAACAACAGAAGCCACCACAACGAAGAGTAGCCTCCACTCGCCACAACTAGAGAAAGCCTGCGTACAGCAATGAAGACCCAACGCAGCCAAAAAATATATATATGAAATTAAAAAAATAATTTAAAAAAGGTTAGCTAAGAAAAGGTGTTATGAGATGACATGAACAAATGTTATTAAACTTTTGAATAAATGTTTTGCTCTACAGTAAAGTCTGTAATTAAAGCACAAAGCATTCAGAACAGGAGATGGCAAGAACTTCCGTGCAATGGGAAACCTGGATTAATCAGCAATTTTTCAAGAGATAGCGAAGTCTGAGGACTTTTATAGAGAGTCACTTTTTTTGGCACTCAAAAATCACAGAATTACAGAAAACACAGAAAAGAAGAAATCCAAAAGTCTGATTCTATAGTTTTAGTAAACTCCTTCATCCTACCACATCCTCATACAGCCGATTTTTCCACTAACGGCATTCATGCTTATTCCATCACTAATGTAATTGCTTTCCAGGCATTCTACTAGTGTTATGGGCAAATATCATAATTGAATGTACACAAAGAAAAACACTCTTAGTGTGCTGGTACCAAAAAACAAAAGAATGCAACATTTCTCAGGAAGAAATTATACCCCTGCTGTGTTCTAATCAGCCAACCATCATCCAGACAATCAAAATAATTTGCCTAAATTAGCCAATCAAGACACCCTGCAAATCAGAGAATGTGAAAACCTGCAACAGAAAACATCATAGCTGATTATGATACTAATAATCGTGTTAAAAACCTAATGAGATGAAGAAATTGGAAGCTTGCTGGTGCAATTCTCTTTTACCTCAACATGCTGAGAACTAATTATATAGACTGTAATTAAAACAAAATCTCAAACCAAACCTTCTGAAAAACTAATAGTTGATTCACCAGCAGACAGAACCAATTTTTTTCCAGCTTTATTGAGATATAATTGACATTATCAATTTTTTCTTTAAAGAAATGAACTACTAACCATGATAACTGTTTTTGATAGTAGGCTCTTCCTTCAGGCACAAACAATCCAAAACATTTAAAGTGGGAGTCACTTGCATAAAATCAGTAAAACTGCAATTATCTTCAAGGCGATTTATAGCAAAATTTTTAAAAATCTCATGAAATCTTACAAACAAGAAACAAAAGGAAACTTACAGATGCAAAAGTGATTTAGAATCTCATCACGGTGTTTGGACATAACGCTCTGTTTAGGCGGCAAAGGATAAGAAATTCGAGAAGTATGCATTTTAGTATCCTTAACAAAACTTTGCTGGAAAAAAAATGGAAAGCTTCATAAAGTAAGACTTATATTCCAACTAAATAACACCTTCTGCTTTTGGAATTCTAGACCTGAAATGTGAGTGAAACGAACAGAGACAATACTAATAAAACTGGAGAACTGCAGCTTATATAGCTGCAGAAATTCAAAGAGCCTGTTCTTTTGCTTTCGAGGCTTCAATTTTTTTCTTAACATGAAGAAGATACTTACAAGATTAGACTTGTTTTTCCTCAAACTTTTTGTTTAAATATCACTGTTAAGCAGTTATTCGAGTCCCATTATGGGTACCTGATTTAATTACATGGTTATGGAAACAGACTTAATACCAAGCCTCCTTAATGCTGGTGACTACTGCCTGCTCAGAAGAATGGTCTCCATGTAGAACCAGGAGGCTAAGGCAGCAGCAGACATTCTAGTGGCAGATCACCAGGGACTGGTGATTAAACAACAAAGTTTAGAAATAATTCCAGCCTTCGCAGGCATGTGAATAAACGCCTAACAATAAACACTCTAGGACCCTCCATTCTGCCTGGCCCTCATTTGCCTTGTTCTGGTTCTGAAATAGTCAGAGAGACAGTGATGATGTAACAGCACGGCTGCCTCCTTCCACACGAGTCAATGTTGTTCTTAAACCTAACTTGGTAACCTTCCTCCTCTCCTTGCCCCCTCCTACACGCATTCCCTCCTCTATTCAATAATATAGGGATTTCACAGTGTAGAACAGGGGAGGCTGCATACATCACAGTGGATTACCAAGAAGCCAGAGAGATCAAGGGATTCATCTCTAACACTCCCGGAAAGCTTCCTCTTTTTCACACTACACTAACTATGGGGCAAGCACACATCAGATAACACAACAGAGGCTAAGCGTCCTTCAAGCCACCACCAGCAGAGGAACTCAGAGCAGCACCATGACAGCGAGACCCGGATTTGCGCAACTCCTGCCAAGGCTTCCTGGCTATTGCAGATCCTGGCCAGAGGTCAGTAATAGTTGCCCTTGCCCCACTGCGTAACCAATAATCATTTCTCAGGGGCCAAACATAAAAACACCCCAACTCCTCTGCCATCCAATTCTTCAGAGCAAACCCAGTCCTTACCTAAAACCTTTCTGTTTTCTACGTCCTAAAGCAACCTTTCCTACACTTATGACAAATCAAGTCACTTGATAATTTAACTGATCTCCCATTTGATGCAACTACAAATAGAAACCAGACAATGATTCCCAGGGAAGACCCCCGGCTAGGCTCGTTTCCTAGCAGATTTTGCTTATACATGTCCCTATTTAACCTAAGTCCAGAAATATTAAGAGAGCAGGGAGAAAAAAGATGTTTTAAAGCTGTAGGTGTATTCTAGAACAGAATATAGATTCAAAGATAAGAAAGTAGCAAAAAAAAAAAGTCTGTGAGAATTAATTGCTTTGGCTTTTGAAAAAATTTTAGTGGAGAGTTTCAATTTATCATAGAATGCTTATTATAGAAAGCCAACTAGTGTGCTATAGACATGAAGACTCTGTCTGAACCATTAGGAAACAGGAAAACAATTTTACAAATTCAGTATTATTCCCCAGAATAATATATTATTCCAAAGTCAGCGACAAAAGAAAAAAAATCACATTAACTCTAAAGAACGTAGCCCAGATGCAGCATGTCTACCTGAGAGCTGATCAGCATCTAGCAGCTACAGTGTTTATTCATGGGCTCTCATACTCTATCCCCAAGTATCAATTTTATTCTCTAAGCTCCTGATTTTTCTTCCTAAAGCCCCAGGGTTCTCTTTAAGCTCCTCATACTTCTCCACTGCCTCCAGTTTCCTATCTACAGTTATTGATTGATATATATCTGCACTCTGCTTGATTTCCTGACATCAATAACACAGGGGAGTTGTGGAGTCCACTACATTTCCTAAAGCATTTCAGAAAATCCTAGCTCTTTACCCTGCAAGCTAGGCTCTCTTGTTTCTCTATAGACTAGACCAACAAGGTGAACCATGAGAAGGAAAACAAAATGTCAAGCTAGAGACTTAATAAACAAAAGGGCAATGAAAGCAATCACACACAGGTCCTTGAGTTTAGGAAGTCTTTTCCAGCATCCCAAATGTTATCTTCATGATTGCCATTGAGCAGGGCTTGAAAACTAAACTATCTTAATTGCTAAAATCAAAACAAAATAAAATAAACTTCTCATCAGAAACATCAAGACATCTTAATATCCTTTGGAATCTTACTTCAACACATTAGGATCAATTTTTAAAGAAATATTTTGACTCCAATCAGCCACTTAGAGAATGACATCTTGACTGCAAACTGGGTTTTTAACCTCACTGCTGTAATCGTACTGGGTATGATCATACACATATACACCACAGTTCAGATGCCAGGCTATTAACTTAGTTCTCCTTATTAAAATTTTTCAATAAAAATTTTAAACTCATAAATATTAATAGTTAATTCAGTTAAACGGGAGAACAGGCAACTTAATTTTTATTTATTTCCTCCTCCTAGAATTAAAATAAGGAAAAAACACCAACTTGGGCTCTGTTAAGGCATTTTAAATAATAAATGATTGTTCTTCAGAATTGACAGTTCTCAGTAATAGAACCTGAATCCATCTTTGGTAGAAGCCAAGACCCCAAGTACAACTGGCAGTCCTTGATTACTGATTCACTGTGTGCGTAGAAGAAATTACTAGTTAGCTCCTGCTTCTACCATATTCATCTGGATAAATGCATGTGCTCATTCTTAACTATTTCTCCAAGATATACTGAGAATTCATTATAGGGTAAAAAAAAAGGGGGGGAGGGAACCCTTTAGTTTGAATACTCTATAGAAAAACTGAATATTCATTACGATACCTTTTCAAACAAGAGGGACCAAACATCAGTCCAGCCCTTCTAAATAATCAGCAGCTAACAGATGAAACAGTAAGTAATCTTTCATCATTGTTTCTCTTACTTACGTGAAATCTCTGATCCACCTCATAGTTCACCTGTTTTCTGAAATCCTTTCAAATGAAAGACAGAAAGGAAGGAAAAATGGAAGAGGCCAATTAGAAATAAAATTAAAAACGAATTGAGTAAAAGGTGATGACTGAAACTAATGCTTTTTCTTGATTAAATGTGTACCAAAACAGTTATTTCTTTGCATAAATTCTACAAGTAAGCATATGATTATAATTTTATTTTTCACTTTTAAAGTTCTAGCAGCAGCGTAAGAAATATTAAAGAGATAACATAATTCACATGTCAATACCTTCTGTGCAACCAGGAAAGTAAGGCGCCTGATTCCATGCTCAACCAGGGTAGCTTTCTACAAACACACAAAAACAGAAGATAGATGAGATCTCCATTCACCCTAACTTTTAGCCCGTTCAGTCCTGAGAAGGCTGTGATTGGATATCTATATCTTGACTCAGTATCTTCAAACTTGCAAATAAACAAATCTCAAACTGGCTCCTAGGAATGTCTCACAGAATAGGTTTTAAATATTGATCTAGACAAAACTGAAAGAGAATTCGACGGAGAAGAAAGGGTCATATGAGGTCACCTAAATTCTCTAAGGACTGATACATATCAAGGTAGACCTTAACACAATTTCTGCTTATAGAAATTACACTGGTGGGTGTGTATTTAAATACAAAGATCAATACTGATATAGAAGCTAAGTGAAATCAGGTAGAGGAATAAGAAGAAATTCCATAAAAGAGAAAATTCAAGTCCTAAACTGTTATTTAGACTATAGACATCACCTACCATCTGATACAGCATTCTCAGAATTCAACCTAACAAATCCTAACCTTTTCAGTTCTAAAACATTTCCTCCCTACTTTATATGAAGGTATTTTAAAAAAGATTCTCTTTAAAAGTTGTTAAAAACAATGTGTAACAGGCTTTTAAATTTAGTGATTATTCATATTTCTACTTAGCATAAGCAAACAGTATATTAGAAGTCAACGGAGACCAGCAGTTTCAAGACAGCTCCTTATGTGAGTCTTGGGCCTTTGGCTCTAAGCTTTCCTCTATCGTATACTGTTCTCCTATCTCAAAAGGCAGAGACAAAGAAACAGATTAATGAACTAAGTAAAAGACATGCTCTTAAAGGTCGCTAATAAAGAGAGGCTACATGGCAACAAGCAGAAAAGCAACCCCACCTGTTGAATGACCTGAAAATATACATGAATAAAACAAATAGAAGAAACATGGACTTCCACAACCTATATCCAGATTGTAATTTGATCACATTCTTTGCTTAACTCTGAGAGAGATATTCATAAGTCAATTCTTAACTTTCTTGATACTATACATTTTTTAAATCCAAATTGGCTTTCCCTTATAAACAAGCACATCCCTGAGCCATTTCCTCTTATTTTTCCATTTTGACAATGGCATTGCTTAGTAACAAAATTAACAGCATAAGCAAAAGATAACTGGAAAAAAATTAATTTCCCAATAATAAATTCCCAGATCAAATACAAACAAATTTTGGTTTAACTGCATTTAAAAATGATTGGTACTGGCATCATACCCATTAGTGTAAACAACCAAGTATTAATACTACAATAAGAAAAGAAAGGGAGGGAAATAGGAAGGAAGGGAGGGAGGAAGGGGAGGGAGGGAGGAAGAGGGGAGGGAGGAAGAAAGAGGTGGGGTGGGGCAGTGGTGGTTCTCTGACTCTCAGTGTGCCAAGGAACAGAAACATTTCTTCTGACACCAACAAAGAATTCCACTACAGCCAAGTCCTTCAAAGACAAGCATCAATAGCTATGTTCTGGCAAGGGAAGAAAATAACTTTAATAATGCCATGATTTAAAATCAAAATTGTTATTGCTTTAAAAATTCCACAAGTGGCTGACAATAACAGCAGAGCAACAGGATTCTGATTACATTGTAATAATGTGGGTCTCACAGCAAGTCCACAGCTATTACCCAGCGATTAGGCTTCAGCACCTGGAGAAACTCCATTTACACTGACTGCTTCAATCTCCTCCACAAGTCATTTACAAATATATGATCCTAATTTCTATGAGAGAAAAAAGACATGCTGGGACTAGAAGATTATTTGGACAATTTGGATCAACCCATTTGATAGTTTAATGTGTGCTTTAAAAAAAAACAAAAAACCTTTTTCTAAACTGCTAGGAGCATGATCATGAAGTGAAAAACAAAACTAGTTTTCACTTCAGCTTTTTTAAGAATTGCTTTTGCTTCCTTTTCTTCTCATATTTTTTTTTTTCAAAACAAGTAGGTGAAAATACCTAATATTCCTGAATGAGCATGGTACGTGATGCACTAAATAGCTTCTCCAAGCTTGGAATGTTGGCACAGTCTACCCTTTCCTTACTGAACAGCCACAGGCAAAGACTCTGGGTTCCTCTGTGCTTCAGTTTACAAGCCCAGTAAAGGATAAAGGTAACTTCTTATCATCAGTCAATGTTACAAATATACATAGTGAAAGTGAAGAAACTGTCTCTTTAAAATCAACGTGTGATGATATACAACACTTAGAACTGAGAGTAATAAAAAGCCTAAAGTTGACATCAAAACAATCACATGTGGGCAATTAGTGCCTCAAAACCAGGGAAGAAACACTCGTAGATGATTTCACCAAGCAAGAGCTTCAGCAACCATGCACACCATAAGGACTCTTCCAGGTAAGGTCACCTAGGTCACTGGTCTCAGGTTAATTTTATGTGGTCATGCACGAATCAAGGGCAAGAAGGAAGGTAGATTTCTTTTCTAAAGAAAAACTCCAGGGCATGACTCCTACTTTTACTTCTCTGGAAGTGCCTTTCCTCACCACAATCCCACAGTCAGTTCATGCTATGAGAGCATCATGGGGAAAATATTAGGACACACGCTAAGCACACAATCACCATCTTTTTCTGGGTATCGACCAACAGCATTATATGACGTGAACGCCTATGGCACTAATTGCTTATATTGCTGAATTAAATTTTTAAAAACCTATTGAGTTCTTTCTTTATGACAAGTACTATGGGCTAGGTGCTTTCCCTTCAAAGAACACACATAGGTCTTGTCATTAAGGGCAGCTGAGGAAGGGTACTTTGGCATATATCATATATTGTAATGAAATATAAGTGTAGATGACCTCAATTCCAACATTAGACTATAAGCATCCTCAGAACTAGGAATGTATTATTTACTAAAGCACCTAGATCTGTGCCCCCTAGAGCTGGCATCAAAGCCTTAAATTCTAGTTTTTGCTGTCATCTATCAGCTGGTGATTAAAGGGCCTTAATCTCTGAGCTTGAGCTTTTTCCCCACGTGTACAATTGGAATAATTCTTGACTAACCTAATCCCATGGGATCGTGGTAAGGTGCAAATAAAAAAAATGTACACAGACAGTCTTTATAAATAAAAAGTATCATTGCTAATCAATTTATGCTGACCAATTAGAAATTCAAGGGAGAAAAATGCATTTTAGTTAGGGCTCTGCAGAGAAGTCCTCATAAAAAAGGGAAAGTTTGATACCGTTCTTAAAACAAGCAGGATCTGGAAACAAAGGGAGGTGGGAAGGAGGGAGGGAAGAAGGAACGAGAAAGAGAAAAACATTCCAGATAAGTGGTAGTAGAAGAGATCAAGCCAACAAGGTACATGAGACAAATACCTAGGTCTTTTCATGGAACAGCAAAGGCAAATTGTGAGCCTTCATTAAGGCTGATGTCAAATATCAAGGCAAGGAGGTGTCCTGAGGTGAGAGAGAATCACTGCTGAGTGGGTGAATAGCTTGGTAAGGGGGCATTCTGAACATTTCCTCTCGTGGTAGTGAGCAGGATGGAAACTACCCAGAGAGGAAGAGGGAGGATCACAGATAAACCTGCTGTAGTATCTCAGGAGCGAGGTGAGGAAGGGTCTACACTAGAGAGACGGTAGTGGGAATTAAAAAAATGAAAAGAAAGGGAAGGCTGGGACGAAGTGAGAGAGTAGCATTGACATATACACACTACCAGATGTGAAACAGATGGCTAGTGGGAAGCTGCTGCAGAGCACAGGGAGATCAGCTTGATGGCTGGCGACGACCTAGAGGGATGGGATAGGGAGGGTGGGATAGGGAGGCTCAAGAGGGAGGGGATATGGGGATATATGTATACATACAGCTGATTCACTTTGTTGTACAGCAGAAAGTAACATAACATTGTAAAGCAATTATACTCCAATAAAGGTCTGGGGGGAAAAAAACCAAACTGAAAAGAAGCGGGAGGGAAGAAAGGAAGGAAGGAAGGGGCAGGGAGGGAAGGAGGTGTAGAATAATGGAACAGCAAAGAAAAGGTAGAAGTCAATGATTTCTGAATGATTGGGGGCAATGGGTTTGGTTACTTGGGTTTTTTTGTTTTTGTTTAGTTTTTTAGTGGGGGAGAGGGGGAATCAAAAGAGGTGAAGGAAAATGATCGGAATTTAGGTTTAAACTATGGCATTTGACATCACCACAAGATAACCAAGTGACATAAAACTGAAAGAAGGATGGAAGTATAACTGCTATTTTCAAGGTTGGGAGGGAAGGTCAGAGAAGGGGTTTGAGGAGAGTTCGGGCCTAGACATGCGGCGTTAAGTCACCAAAGGAAATTCAGCAGGTGACTGGAAGTTCCAGACTGGAACTCTGGCAGGGATTCAGGAATACGACTTCCCTTCCTGCAAACATTTTAAATATTTGAGGTTTATGTTTCTTGACATAAAAAGATTTTATACTTTTAAATCACTCTGGAATTTTACCCCTACAAGCAGAACCATGTGAAAAACATAGCCATTATCAGTGATAGGCCTTATAAGTAGCAACTGATAAAAAGACGGATGTGACACACGGCCAGCAGGAAAAGGGCCATCACCAGTTTCTACCCAGTGGAGGACTTACATTTTGCTGGGTAAACTCTCGAAACATAGCTGCTAGCCTGTCATCCTCGATATCACAGTCAGTTTTGATGGCCACATTCAGGATGTGAATTGGTTCATCCCTGGGGATCTGTAACCCAAGAACACAAGACAAAGGAATTAGGAGGCTGGCTAATACAGAGGTGGAGAGAAGTTATAGTACTTGATAGGATACCTGAAAAACAGATACGCCCCCACGTTTTGGTTTGCCCACTAGCACAAATAAGCAAAATGAAACCACTGCCCAACACCCACAATGGAGATTAAATAAAGACATCTAACTTTAAAAAAATAAGGCAGCAAAGGCATTAGCTAGAGGTGGCCCCAAATCTTGACTTGAACTTGAAGACCACTACATCTCAACTTTTTCACCAACGAAAAGGGAACGAAAACTATTTGCAACACCTCTTCACAGAATGTAAAGGAAAATGAGTAAAAGAAGCCATCTGAACATATTCCCACATAATATATTTCCTAACAATTTATCAAACAGAAGAAGTATCAAACCATGGGAAAATAACCTGGCAGGGAAAAAACAGGACAACCTGTTTACTGAGAAATGAAAAGAAGGGAGAGAAGGGTTTAATAAAAGGACAAAATTTTAAACAAAATGTCTATTTTTTCTGCCATCTGAAGTCCACCACTCCTTGAAGACTATGCAAGCACCGCTCTGCAAATATACAAGCCATCGCTGAGTGAGAATTAAAGCAATCGAAGCTCAAGTCAACATTCAGAGACCCAGAGGCAGCTGCAGTGGATATAGCTGAGCTCATTCGACACTATGGATTCCATGATTAATACAGTTTTTATTTTTTAGGTTAGAATTTATATTCCACTTGCTTCCAAAAATACTTTGATGAGGCATCTAAAATTAAATAAAACAATTACATAATATAAAGTAGGGGAAGAAGATGAATTCTTCCCTACAATGTTCAACAATCAGAAAGAGAGGATACAGTACAAGCCCTGTATCTGAAAGAGCAACGCTGTCTCCCAAAGAGGACACTATACCTTGTCTTCATCATACAGAGATGTGTGACCTGCCTCAGGAAATGTGGGGCTTTGGGGTGGGGAGTCACAGAAGCAGCCCATCACTTCATCAAAGATTCTGAAAAATACCAAAGAAACACCCACCATGAAAACCCAAGTGGCAGAAAACCTAAGTGGCAGGAAACTAACGCTGCCATCGCCAGCTCTGTCTAAAAGAATAATCTATCCTACCCTGCGCTCAACAGTCAACTGAATAGAATCACCAGTGGCTAGAGGTGACATGCAAAATTTCACCAAGTGGCAGAAATTAGGAGGATGGATTGTTTAAACTTTAATAAACCATATATATTTTTTCTTTTTAAAAAAGAATGATCTAAAGCCTTTTAGTTTGGTTTTTTTTTCATATGTAAGATATGAGCGCTGCTGTCATCATCGGTCTTAAAGTAACAGAAAGAGCCTGGGACTAGAGCAGTGACAGACCAATGTAATTACCCCTCCCCCTAGGGTAATGCATCAGTATACATCAAGAGATAGATGCTGAATGCATTTAATCAAAAGATGTATCGTCTCTGGTGGCTCTCACTCTAGTGTTGTGTTTAATTTCTCCTGACATTTCACTCATCACAGAGCAGACAGCTTCTTCTGTCAGCTACTAAGGAAAAGATGGTTGTTGTTTGTTTCTTTTTTTCTGACTAGGCTCATATAACAAGTAGAGGCTTGTAGAGTCTGCACGAGAGGTGGAAAGGGAAGGACATATTCCTCTCCCAGGGCGTATACAGAGAGGGCTACATCTCCTTAGTTGACTCGTGGCTAATCTGGGGACCTCATTCATTTGGTAGAAATCTGAGATGCCCAGGGCACCCCTTGCATCAACACAGTTGCACAGTGCCTTACCTGACAAAATCTTCAAAAGTCCGAAAAGAGACCATTCCGCCCATCCGCTGACACGGGGGAGTGAATGAGTTGTCCAGCAGCACGTCGCTGACACTAGCTACGTGAGTCATGCCATAGTGGTTGAGGTTGGAGGAGAAGGACATTCTAAATGGTAATTCAATCAAGTGCATTAGACAAGGAGGGTAGGACTGGGAGAGTCACAATGGGGAAAAGGAACTGGGAGGAAACTGAAGTAGGATCAGGTTGCAGAGCAGATTTGGTTTTTTACCCACTATGGATAAGGCTGTCTTGCTAGATTCACATTAACCCTTGCGTTGGAATTTCCCCCACACAAACAATATTTTTACCACCCCCCCAAATTTCTCCACGTAAAAATCTAAGGACTGTCAGGCATATCATGGCAGTTTTAATGCAACGACATCATGACGTGTGTAATGAACGCACATAGGGGTTTCAAAACCATCCTGCATCTTCCCCTTCCCTAAAACATCCCTCTTTTAAAAGGATGTAAGCAAGCCAAGTGAGTTGTAACTAGGCAACACTTCAGGCATTTTCCTCTAGGAATTTTAATAGATTAAGTATTCACAGATAGATATTCGCATGTACAACAACAACTCTAAGTCATTTGGAATGGTTTAGTAAATCATAAAAAACACAATTCATCAGAGGGAAACAAGTCACAGCCTGTAAAAGCAACTTTACTGAGGTATCTATTTTTGCCTTGAGTGGGCGGACAGGGAGAGCAGTTATAAGGATAATAGCTCCTCCCTTTTTGAAAGAGAGACAGTTTCGCAAAACTTCCTTTTTTATGTTTAAACACACTTCTATACCAAAGTGAACACATCTTCATTGAAAGCTCTTAATTAATTCCAGCAAGATACAAAAGGGCGGAGCATGGGTCTCAAAGTATGTGTAAGCATGACAAACAAGTGTAAATGGAGACGCTCAAAGAGAACTGATTTGTTCCATTTAAAAACATAATGAATCTGGATAGTCCTTGATGCACCTCAGCAGTATGTACTGATAGATACTACTGTAACGCGTTCCTGACGCCCAGTCAATCAGGACCAAGCTAAAGGATGCCTCCAGGACTTGCCCGACATGTTACTGGCATACCGATCGGAAGCACGTTCAGAGCAAGGCAATGGCACTTGAACTTTGGGGAGCTGCTCCAAAATCTCCTTGAAATGCACCGCCTGCAGTGTTGCAGAGGGGACGAGAGCCAGCAAGGTGGACTAGAGATCTGCGTACACACTGGACTCCACTGCAAATTGTAATAAGAAAAGGCAATGGAATTTTTTATAGAATGCGAGTGCTGCTCACACAGACTATAGAGACTGACACTCCAGGTTTTTATTCCTTTGGCAAACGATGACTATGAAAAAGTAATTCATCTTTTGACGGTAACAGGGACTAGAAGGTAGAGTAGGAGAGGAAACCGTTGATACCGTGAATGAAACAAATGAAACACACATCAAGCAAGTCTTACACGTGGTACTCACTAGAAACTAGGACTCAGAGCTGTAGGAACTCAGACAGGCTACCATCCTCTTTTCTAGGATCACCAAATATACTTAGTAAAAGAGCAAGTTTGTGAGGCATTGTATCTTTTCCTCCTGCCTGGCATTAGCCAGGAAAGAGAATCCAGATAACCCTGAAAGGGAACCCCCTCTGAAGACACTAGCAGGCCATGTTTGTGGCAAACATGGGGTTAAGAATCTTTTTCAGTCAACTGAACCCCGTGGGAAATACCCACATTTTCGTTCCCCCACTACTATGCACTTGGGCCAGGATAGGTAAAGGCAGGCAGGAACGAAGCGAGCCCACTCTCTAAGAGCAGACGAGAGGACCAAACAAAACACTCCCTCTCCACTCCCCATCCAAATTGGAGGCTAAAAGCTATACCCAGTTTTGATTACTTAATATTTTAAAGGGAGAGGGATAAAATAAAAATCAGTCTATAAACATTTCAATGTATAACTGGTCATCTACAAAGAGGTTAGCACCAATGTGTTACAGCTTAAAGCACTTTGTGGAGTCCAATCAGAATTGCTATCCTCTCAAACTTGCATTGTGTTGCCTTGCTTGGCTCAGGAGCAGAAGGAACTCAAAATATTATAATATCCCTTGTGTTATATTGGTCTGGAAACGTCTTCACAGGGCTACACATATCGAAACTTTACATACACTTTTCCAATGTTAATTTCATTACAGGTCCGAAATAAAACTTGACTTTCATAGCATCATAACTCTTTACAGAAAAATAGCTAACAAACTGCTAAAACATGAGATCAGCTATTTCTGTGTATGCATTCTTCTAAAAGGAGAAGCAAATTACAGAAACTAAAAATTGAAAAACTGATGAACAATTTGCCGGGATAGGAGTCACCATAAGGGTTTCTCCTCTGAAAGCCCCAAACTAGACCGAGAACTTAGTAAAATAAGATGTTTACAGCAAAGCTGAACATTGGGCAGGGGACTCCCCTATTGTACACAGCTAGATGGGAGCTGCGCCACACTGAGGTTTTCTAGTATTGCTTTTTGAATGGCTGAAGAAAAGCTGAAGGCATGTTTTCCAAGCAGAAAGAATAATTTAGTATGTCCAAAGGGGAGCTCAGGACTCCCTAGCATAAAGATAATATGTTAGCTTGTCAAATACAGTGTTATTTTTTACCCCGATTTCTCTAAAAGGTGATTTTAATTGGGAACAACAAAACAAAACAAAACTAAATGTACGGTACCTGTTTAGCGTGGGGATGTTCCCTCTGCAATTAAACAACCACAGTTAGTTACTGATAGATTAGTGTAAGCTGTAATAAAAGAACTGTCAGAGCAGATACAGACCAGTCGTGAGGAGCCCCAGTTTAGCAGCTCTGGCATTCAGCAGACGTAATTAAGTGCTCATTGCCCGTCAACCCCCTGGTGCCTCCAAAGAGGCATGCCTCCTGACCTACCTCACCACTGCAGCTACTGATGGAAAGGGTCAAATTGTATTTACCACAGATTTTTTTTTTATAGCTCTATTACAAAAAAATAAAACACAGGCTCATGCAGAGTAAGGATAAAACACAGGCTCATGGAAAATTAAGCTGTATAATATAGTATATTATGTTAAGCTTCGACATGAAATATAATTCTTGACAAGATTCTTAGAGAATCATCTTACTTGTTCCTATTTTACTAAAAATGCAATAAGGACATTCAGAGAAGTTGATTCCACAGCCTCTACCACCTTAACTGATTCTCTAGGATATGTGATGAACCTACAAACTCTCCTCTAAAGAAAAGAAACCAGACATCTGGGTTCCCAGCCACCTTTTCTAATTCTCTTTAACCCCGCTCTTCCTCCTGTAGACTGAGCTGGGGTGAGGGTAGGGGGTGGTGTAGGAAAAGAGGGTACTCTGTACTACAGGAGCTTAAAGGAACTGAAAATCATGCAGGAATGTGATGATTGATGATTCTATCACTAGAGCAGTACAAACTGTTTAATTAATTAATATTTTTAAATGAAATGGATTTAGGGCAATAATGACTTTTAAAAATTGCTGTAAGCTTAAAATCTCTAGGCCTTCCATAAAGAAAACCTAAACCTAAATTTGGCTAGCCCTAGAATTTCTTTCCTTCTTTTTTTTTTTTTTTTTTTGCCCTAGAATTTCTTGATAAAGAATATTTCCAAATCATGAAAGAAAGACTAGGATAAGAATGGAAAGTAAAAAGCAAGTCTCCTGCATTCTCTTTGGTTTTTGCCACCAGTGCTTTTTTCTTCCCTCTTTAATTTGAAGTCAGTCATTTCCTCAACTGAAAAAAAACAAAAACCAAAAATCAAATCAAAACCTTTATTTTCAGTGTTAAAAGGGAAAAGTTATACTTACCACCTACAATTTAGGAGTCCTGTAAGGGGGTTGATTGGTTGATATCTTAACCTTCTAACATTCTTTTATCAGCATTTAATCATTGTTGGGGTTTTCTGGCACACAGAGGACTTAATGGGCAGAACATAGTGGGTGGTGCTGATGATATGTGGGAAGGAGGAGAGAGGGAGGAAAATGATGCACTTTCCACGGCAGTGAAAGGAGCAGAATAGACTGAGCTGGCCATATAAATAAAGAGCTGTGACATATCACTGCACACAAACTGTATACCTCGCATGATTTGTGAGGAGCAATGCTCTTTGCATCAAACCTGTATCACAGCAAATTCATAAGGCAGCAAGAGCCACCTCCGAGTGCAAAAACCTGCACCTTTGCTGTTTGGATTCTTTGAGCTTCTCATTCAGGGGAATGGGTTTCATTTTACAAGGTCTTTAGTTACAAGGCACTTGGCCCTCATCAACACACAAAAAGTATGCACAGGTTCTAGAGCAGAAGCAGAAAACAGTAAATGCTAATGAAAGTATAGGAAAGTCTTCCTTTTAAGATATAAAGGAGTCTAAAGGGCCACCTGCACAGTCTCTAAACTATAAGCTTAGAGTTAATTAGTTCAGAAAGAAGAACCCTACAACCAAAGCAATCTCAGGCTCCTTCCATTCAGGTTTCTGGAATTTAGGAACCAGTATAATCTCTCTCAACTGTTAACCAATTTCTTATGCTAATAAAATGGTCTCACTGCTTCTGTGGCTACTCTAATCCCTTAGGGAGTCTTCATGGGATGAGGGCCTAGTTTTCAGCAGAAAAGGGCCTGAATTGAAAAGAAGACCACCAACAAAAAGTCAGCCCTTCTCCATCAGCAATCCTCAAGCTCTCACAGGGAGCCCCCTGCTGCTTTGTTAAAGGAATCGTACACGTCTACACAGTATGGGATAAGAACAAAACTCCCAACATCTCTACTTTTTAAAGGACTGGCCTCAAATCAATCACATAAGAGGTAAGTTTAGAGTCAGCTTATCCCCTCTGGTATCAACAGAATCTGCGGGGCTGTCAGGGAGACGAGCAAGGAAGGAAGGTTAAACTCTCTATGACCAGGTGAATACCTAGCCAAGTCCATAACAATCATTTATGTAGTTTGTTACTCTATATAGGGGCTATTTGATCAATTTAAGAAAATGACCAATGTGGCATACTGCACACTACTGGGATACACTAGAAAGCTAGATCACTGGTCTGTACAAAAATAACCAACCAACATAGAGATTGTATATGAATCAGATATTCCATTCACATAGCTAAAAATAAAATAAATTATCTGCCACATTTCACTGCATACTCATCATGCAAAAATAATCAAATCTCTCAATCTCTGACAAAGCAATCAACTGCGTTTTCAAATACAAAAAAGGAGTATAAATTCACTTGTAAGACATCTGCTGTTTAGGCTCTTCAGAGCACTTAGGATGATGAATCTTCATTCACAATGTTGTGAAAAATATGAGAATCATTTACCTTCCAGTAGATTAGCTCCATTTTACAGATGTGATAACTGAGAAACCAAAGGGGATGCTCTCCAAGTACGTTGCTAAATACGGTGTCATAAACCAGAACTCAGACCTGGCATATTCTCATCTCAGCTTCTGAGGCTAGCATTCCCCATCAATACAGACTAAATTTAAAGAAGGACAAGAGAAATCCTTTGAATTCTGAGGTCTCAGCATTAAGTCACCTCTGATTTTATTGATCTGCCTGACTAGAATGGCTGGAGAGCTGGCTTCGATATGCATGCAAAGTCAGAGAGGCTGCCTGTTGGCTGAACCCTCTTTATTTAAGCAACACTGACTTCTCTGGCAGTCACAAGTTCTCTGAGCCTTTTACCATCTGTCCAGCTGAATTTCATTTTGCTTGATTCTAGCTGGCCCTACATAAATCTTTTATCATATAAGAATGCTCCCAATTCTTTTGCCTTCTAACTTGAAGGGGGAAAAAAAAGACCCTATATGAAAATGACAGAGATGCAGGCAAACAAGCAGTGGTTACATCAAGCTGTGACTGAGAGCCAGGATAGGGCAAATCTTTTGAAATCAGGCAGCAAAGCAGAATCAGAAGAGGTCGGCTGAATAACCTACTAGCAGTCACTAACAGCAGTACCATAGGAGAAAGAGCAATTTGACTGGCTGTGACCAGTGGTGGTCTCCTTGCGTGACTATGCCTCTGGAGGAGAATCCAAATCGAGAGCTGCAAAACACATATGAACTGTGTACTTCTACTGGTATCTCCCCCACCACCTCCTTGCAGTTCAGATGCCCTGATTCCACTGCAGAGCTTTCGTTTACAATAAAACGATCATGGCTTCATTCATTTGCAGCCCCTTCAAAGCCCCTTCTTTGCTCTGCTGGAAGATTTTGCTCTTTCTGAAACAAGTATGCCAACAGAGCGACAACACATTACTACTGCCTGCTGTATAATTAGCTACAAACCCACAGCACAAAACTACAGGGATTTACAGGTGCCCTGGATTCTGCTTTTCCTTCCCCCTGGAATCTGCTAGTCTTCCTTGACAAGAAGGGACCTTGGGCTACCCTAATGATATACTGAGAGTTTTAAACTCGACTCTCCAATCTTCCAAGTCTAGAGTGCCAAAATAGCACAGCGGAGACCAGAAGCTGAGCCGTGGCTTCAGGAAAAGCACTTTGGTAAGCACTTAAACCTGCTGAGAATCTTCTCTTCTGCCAGATGCTTGCATCTTATCAGCAGACTACCCTGAATGAAGGAAGCGGGCACTGAAGGGTTTTATTTATTTATAGCTCATTCTGGCCTGCTAACTACAACCAAGTGCTCCCACTGCTTAAAAAATGCTACAAGTTGGATAACTTTCGAGTGTCTCAGTCAAAGAAGGGTCTAATCTCTGGGTGTCAGAGATGATCAGAACCCTTAAGAATGGTAATGCGCCGCTGATTAGCCCCATGGAAGTCTTCTGATTTCTAAGCTTCCTCACAACCTTCTTCATGAAAAGAAGGTTCAGAGGCCACGCACCAACAGCTAAATTCTGAAGGTGCCAAGTAGCCAAAACTTGGTCATGGCCAAACCATGACCAGGGGAGAACAGAGCCGACCTCTTCTGGATGTGAGATAGGAGAAGAGGAAAGTGCTTGAATTAAAATATATCATAGAAGGCCAAATTCACAAGGAGCAAATAGCAGAGAAATTGCAATGCAATTCAAGTTAATTAAAACATGGATTTCCATCTAAGAAATAGGTGGAAATAAACATCAATAGGTCTTCGCCCATTATATATGTACAGAAATATGCAAAATGTACTTCCATCTTCTGCATCAAATTCTTATTTGAATCACAGATTAAAAGTTTAAAAAAATGAACTATGTTCACAATATGTATTACTTATGAAAATCATTTGGAATTTTAAATTTCATACTCCCAGACTGTCATAATATGCACAGCCATATGCGTAGCCACAGAGTTTATGGGATAATATACTTTACATGTGTTTGTACAAATATTTTAGAAGATCAAATACACAGGCTGACTAAAGAACTTATTTGTTTCCAGATTATTTTGAGTTACTTAATATGTCCAAAGCTAAGCAAAATCGTGAATGTCAAATGATTCGATGAATTGTCAAAAATACATTCAGGAAGAGGCTTTAGCGTAACAAGCTTTTCCATCACCAGCACCTCATTCTGTTAAAACCAGGGTTTCAGAATGAGAAAAAAGATACACACACACCTCGGGCTCTAAACCCTGAGCCTCACTGGAGAAAGACAGAGAAAAAGGAATGCTGAAGGATAACAGTCTGAGCTCCAGGATTAATCCATGTAAAATACTGGCTGAATTCACTAAAGAGCTGGCCTGATGGAATCTTAGACAAAAGAATTCAGTCCTGAAAGTCTGAATAATAATAAAATGTTCTCTTAGGGCACACCAGCTATCCTGACTATTCCTGCACCAAGAAAAAGACTGAAGAAAAACCCTCATTTCTCCTATAAGGACAACTGTTAACTGGCTACAAACCACCTTTAAAAAATGACAGCAAAAATCCCCTCCCTTCAAAAAACATTCACATACAACAGGACATAGTTCTTATATGCTAAGAAGATAAAGAAGGGAAAAAAATCCACACATTTCCCATATATATAGGTGTTTCATATATTAATATACAGGTTTCCTACTATGCTTAAGTCAAATGCAGCTGCTGTTCAAGTGAAGAGAATTTAAGAAGAAAAGGATATATTTAGGTCAGGAGCTTGCCTTAGTAAAGCTCTAATATCAGGATCCTCTGGTGAAAAAGACCTGAGGATGCCAAATAAGTAGCAACTATGGTGCCCATAAAAACTTTAGAAGCCTTGCATAGAAGATCAAGAAGTAGATAACATACCTTGAGTGAAGCCTATCTAGCAAGAAGGATGAGAAAGTCACAGAGGTAAGAAACTGTTTAGTCATCTGCTGCTTATTTTTTTTTAATATTGTGAAGAGTATTAGAAAAAAACACAAATTTTACTGAAACTAAATGTCAAACAAAAGTTTCAGTCCACAAGATGAATAAGCACCAGAGATCTGTTGTACAACACTGCACCTAAAGTCAACAATAACATATTGTACATTTAAAAATTTAAGAGCGTAGATCTCATGTTACATGTTCGTTCCACTATAAACTTTAAAAAAAATTTTAAGTATAAAAAATGTCAAACCATACAAAGTCCCACAAGGAATTTAAACAAAAAGGCACCAAACATGTTGGTCACGTGCTAACTGCCCAAATGTGCTAAAACGGGGGTTTTTTCTCCCTTCTCAGAGGCTGTTCCACTTATTTGCAATGGCAGTTGCTTGTGTTTTGCCTACTTCTCTAAAAATCAAAAGGTGCAAATGGGACATGGTCTTCAATCCAAGTGGCATCTAAGGCACTTTCCTGAAAAAATACTTTGCTGTTGTCAGTTTGCAGCCAGAGAGCCATGTTTCATCCCAACCCACGGGGGCTAAATCACTAGTCAAAAAGAAACTACAGGAATAGGATTCCACCAGATGACCCCATACACAATAAGAGACTGTAGTCTTGCTTTGATAATACAGCTTAGAAAGATACTCCCAAGGACTTGCTGAACAAGTTTTGTCTACTTCAAATGAATGTCTAGGGACTTGCCTGGTGGTCCCCTTGTTAAGAATCCACCTTCCAATGTAGCGGACACGGGTTCGATCCCTGGTCTGGGAAGTAAGATCCCACATGCCACAGTGTGCTCTGGAGACAAAACTGGTTAAAGAATGTATGTGTTTTTTCCCCCAAGAATTTTTGATTTGTTAATCCCAAATATAATATTGGGAAAATATAAAATTCCATTTAGCATCAGATATGTAAAATATGTATATTCATACGCCTGTTCTCTGTTCTCACCGAGTAATTTTTAAAGCACATGTAAAATATTGTAGTATATCTACAGTATCAGAAGTGGATGAGGGGCTTCCTAGGTGGTGCAGTGGTTGAGAATCCGCCTGCCAATGCAGGGGACACGGGTTCAATCCCTGCTCCAGGAAGATCCCACATGCCTCGGAGCAACTAAGCCTGTGTGCCACAGCTATTAAGCCTGCGCTTTAGAGCCTGTGAGCCACAACTATTGAGCCCATGTGCTGCAACTACTGAAGCCCACGCACCTAGAGCCTGTGCTCCACAACAAGAGAAGCCATGGCAATGAGGAGCCCGCGCACCACAACGAAGAGTAGCCCCCACTCACTGCAACTAAAGAAAGGCCGCGCACAGCAACAAAGACCCAACACAACCCATAAAATAAAAAATTAAAAAAAAAAAAGGCACAAGCCTTAAAAAAAAAAAAAAAGTGGATGATTGCTGTAACTACTAAGAATAAGCAACATAAGAAAAAAAGTTTGTACCAAAAAAAAAAAAAAATCTCTTCTGGGGCACTACCATTAACATGAAACAAAGAAGACTCAGTGTGATTGCCCTAATTAATTCTTGGTCTAGAGTTGAGCTATTGGCTAGGAAGCGCTGAAAATACAGCTAACCTGTACTGAGACATGCTGGAAGTAGAGAATACACTCTAAATTTCAAAGACTTAGTATAACGAATGGAAAATAATTAATAACTTTTTATTACGTATTAAAATGGTATTTTGAGGGACTTCTCTGGTGGTCCAGTGGTTAAGACTCCACGCTTCCACTGCAGGAGGTGCAGGTTCGATCCCTGGTCAAGGAACTAAGATCCTACATGCCGTGTGGCATGGCCAAAAAAAGAAAAATGGTATTTTGGATGCAATGGGTTAAATAAAATGTTATTAAAAATTACTTTATCTGTTTCTTATTAAATATGGCCAACAGAGAATTTTAAGTTACATATGTGGCTTGCATTATGTTTCTATTGGAGATGCTGGTCTAGTAGTTGTGATTCTCAGTGGTAGATGTTCAACAAAATTATCAGAGAAGTTTTTTCAAAAAGTGGTTCCCTGGACTCTGGTTCAAAATGAATCAGAATCTTGAAAGCCAGGAACCCAGTATGTGTATTTTTAAAATACTTTGCAGCTAATTCTGAGAATCACTAATCTAGAGATTAGTGGACATAACTGTGTCCTTGAGCCTTATAGGAACTGAAAGTGGAATAAACACTGATAGATAGTCTCCTGTAATTTATTTCTGTAGAATTAGAAACAATAATGGTTATTACCTACTTGTTCAAAATAATAAGAATAGAAAAGAACAAAAGTACTGAGGTTAGAAAAAAAGTTGGAACTTGACTCACAACTAGCTAAAACTAAGATACCCTAGAATTCTTTTGTAAGGGTTGCAGGCATATGATACCATAAAGAATTTGGCCTTTGTCCCTGGTTCCCAAGAGAGAGACTCTAAATCCTTGGAATTTCTCAAGTAATGCAAGTACCTTCATTATTCACGAGCCCCTTGGATCACACCTGAGTTTATGCTAAGAGATGAGATAACTCAGTACGGGGACTGCTCACTAGAAAGACCAACCATGTGACTAGAGGGTCAGCTGGACCTCTGGGGAGGGGAGACGAGCTGAAGAGTGAGTCTAATCATGTGGCCAATGATTCAATCAATCATGACATTGTAATGAAATCCTGATAGACACTCTGGACACTGAAGCTCAATGGAACTTCTTGGTTGGTGAACACATTGATATGCTGGGAGGACAAGACACCCTGATTCCACAGGGAAAGAACTCTGTGTTCAGAACTGCCCAGAACCACCCCAGACCTTACTCTATGTATCTTTTCATTTGTTTGGTCCTGACCTGTATCTTTCATAAAAAAAACTGTGATCATAAGCACAGTGTTTTGCTGAATTCTGTTAAGTTGTTCCGGCAAATTACTGAACCTGAAGGGGTCATGGGAACCCCCAAATTTGTAGCCAGTTGGTCAGAAGTGTGGGTGGCCTGGGAACCCCACCTGTGGCCACATCTGAAGTACGGGCACTTTTGTGAGGACCTGAGCCCTTAACTCGTGGCATCTGATCTAACGCCAGATGGTAAGTGTCAGAACTGAATTGCAGTACACCAACTGATGTCAGGATAAGGTCCTAACTCCAAATTGTAACGAAAACATTTGTAAGAAAATATAAAATCTTACAAAACTAAATTTAAGTAGCAAATCTATAATGACTGAGTAAGCCATGCTCTAAAATTAAATATAGCATATTCTGTAACTGAATCTGATAATACATCTTCTATTCCTAAACCAAAAATAGGATTTTAGATCTAAAAAGTGTTAAAGCAATTTTAACAGTTTTCCGGTTTTCACAAGGATTATTTTCTCTTTCCTCCTTTATTTGCCCTATCTTCACCTTTACATCTACATCAATAATAATAATAATAATAATCCAGCACTTTCTAATTCTGCACACACACAACCAAGGAAGACTTTAGAAAGAAGACAGGATTGCTGTTTTCTTCAAGTCTGGTCTTTATCCAGAGGAATGTGTACACCTCAGATGTTGGGAGGGACAGGTATACAAGTTTTGAAACCATATCAGGAATAACTGAGATTCATACCCTTGAGATGGAAAGGTGAATAACATTTCTTAACAAACAGTTAAGAAGCATGTCTCTCATTTTCCAATCGACTTTCCCTCACCAAACTGGACACGGATCCTCAAATAAAAAAAAGTAGGACAGGGAGAGCAATTCAGAAAGACAAGGAGGGCGATGAGGAGGGAAGGAAATCAGAAGCAGCTCTGCAGCCTGACTACAAATCACTGCCCAAAGGGATGAGATAGTGGAAAGCGGGAAGAAAAGGAGAATGTCCTGAGAATTACAAAGAGCATTAAGTATAGCATGCAGTTCTCTACAATTATTCAAGGAATGCAGGGAAAGAAAGAAGCCCGGGCGCCGAGCCCATGTGTGCCATGAGTACCTCGCCACTCGCTGAAGGACAGCCATTCGTTTCTAGAAAATGAGATTCTGAAATCCATGGAGGCAAAAATGTACCGAGAGATGCTTGCTAAATCAAGGATATATGCTTTTCTCTGCCAGCCACAAGGTATTTTCGAGGTAGAGAAGTGAAAGGACCTTCTGAGACAAAGAAGACAAGTACTTTTTATGAAGATGCTGCTGCTCGTGTGCTGACCTCTGCTGGATCAACAGTGGCACCCTGTGGCCGTGAGTCTCAGCACACGCTTCTTTGTCTCTAGAAGAGTTTCTATTGCTTTGGGTGAAGTGGCAATTCAGAACAAAACCATTTCTGTTGTCTATAACTAAGGATCCCCAAAGACACAATACTTTGTAATACAGAGTGAAGAACTGAAGGCCATAAAAAAGAAATGGAGGGGGGCGGCTTAAGATTGGCTGTGGTTATTTATATTTCCTGTGGTATTATTGAAAAGAATGAAAATACGGGAGGAGATGAACATATGTGTGGGTGAAATTCCTAAGTTTTCACTGCCTCGGAATACTCTGAAAATAAATGAGGTTACAAGATAAAGTATTTTCACCTTAAAACCAAAGCAATACTTTGGTATTATTGTTGGTATTGGTATTATTGCTAGAATTGGAAACAAATTTACAAGTGTACACTTGTATTTTTTAAAGGGCTTAGGAAGGGAAAATTAGTGGAATTAATGTGGCTTAATTAAGTAATTGACTTAATTTAAGTTTGCTTTCTGAACTGCGATTTTTAAAAACTGAGTTTCAACTGCTAAATTCACGTCTCTGTTTTTAAGGAGATAATGAAACTGACTCAGGTATAACCTTAACCCACAGCAAACATATAGAAAAGCATTCCACCCAAAATATGTTAATACTCCATTGATTTAAATTGCTAAAAAAGCAATTTTCTGGCAAAATTCCAGCAAGTAAAACACCAGTAAATTCTTTCTAACTTAAAAAAGAAAGAACCATGCCTCCTCAGTGACAGAATACAAGTACCAATAAAAATGAATGGGGTGATCCTAAACTTCTATCTTAATTAGACCATACTTTATCTCTCCAGGTCAAAGATCAAAAAAATAAAAAAAAGAAATGGACACCAAGAGGATCTTCTTCTCGTGGTTTAAACGTGTTCATTTTCTGCTCTACATTTCTAGCTAAAAAAACCACACAGAACAGTCACGCACATTAAGCTCTCCTGATCGAGCTCTGGTTGGCTGAGGTGCACACACCAGCTCAAACTCACCTGTTTGGATGAGATGTGGGCAGCATGAACTGGAATTCCACCACGCAGGTACTGTCCTTAAGCTGGCGGTGCTGTACACTGTTAAGTTCATAGGCAATATAAGCCCTTCGAACATACACCTGGTTAAAAAGTAATCCTCAGTAAATACACTTCAAAAATGGAAACTAAGAGACGGTTAGCCCAGGAAAAAGACAGTCTTGAAAAGAGGTGTCTGATGCAGAAGAAGGTGGTCTGTGGTGACAGAAGTCCCATCGCCCCGTACATACACACCACGCTTTAATTAATAAAGCTGGAGTCCTAAAACTACACCCATGGCTATAAAGGGAAACGAAACTAGCCTGCCTCTGCTGGACACCTCTAGGTGTGCTATACACCCTTCACGCTAACCTAGACTCAAGAGAAGGCTTGATTGTTAGTAGAACAGCATATAGAACCATGACTATTAATTCATTACGCATGATGATTTCAACAGAAGATAAAAGCAAACAGAGAGAAAAATGAGACGTGCTGATTCTGGGCCACCTGAGGAGTGAAGATAGAAGACAGAAACAACTGAAGTACCGTCTCTTTCACTATCTTGTATCTTTGTTTTGTTTCTTCACTGGCTCAAATCAATTTTACATTGTTTATATGCCCCAAACCCTAGGGAGAATCAGGAAGGCATATTTGACATATAATATCTCAAATACACTAACTTCACTCAAAGAAACAGCAACAGGCTACACCTCAGGAAAGCCCGTCAGTCCAACCTCACGTACTTCACAGCCAATTTGCCATGTACATAAAATGAGACACACCAGCATTAAGGAGACTTCGCATTAAATGGCATAAAAGCACTGGAGAACACATAGATATTTTCAAATTTTGGTATTTACTGAGCAGCATACATTACAGTCTCCCCACAGAGTACAAGTAAAAAGTAACCCAAAAGAGCTCACAAAAGACTGCAGTGGTGTCATATCACATGAAATCCTCTAAGACATTCCTTTTCCTCATCTTCAAAAAAAATATCTATTTGGCAACTTTGCAGCAGTATATGGGGCCTGCAATTTTTGTGCTTAATGAGGTGGCGTGCTGTAGTGGAAACAGGAGAGTCCATGAGTCAGACTGACCCGGGTTCCAAATGCAAACTCTTCCACTTATCCATGTGAATTTGGACAAGTCACTTAACCCTCAGAGTCTCACTTTCTTCTACTTCATGAAGTAATTTGAGGACTAAATGAGAAAAATAAGGCATCTAAAACACAGTTCATTAAATGTTATTACTTTCCTTCTCATGCTTAAATAGTTCATAAGAACAGCTTGACAATTCAGAACATAACTAAAATCCATTTTATTTGGCCCAAATCACAAAATGGTACTGTTTTGATCAGCCACATGTTTTTTCACTTATTGTGTTACAGGGAATCCTAATCATTATGAAGTGGAAGAATTCAAACACCTGGCAAGTAGGTTTGAAAAATGCCGGCGGCTATTTTCCTGTGCTTGGAGCCCAGAAACTGGTAATTCGTTGAGTTGACACACTTGAGTAAAAGCAAGACCAAGGTTCAGCATTTGTTTCAGACGAAAAGAAGGCTCTACTCTTGAGAAACCAACATTAAGGCCAAAGAAAAAGGACTGATAAACAATAGCTGAATGGACAAAAGGAGTTGGCCAGAAACCGAGGAGAAGGTCACGTCACGTTACTGTGAGACCCTACCTCCAGTGCGGCCATCCTCACAACCTGGTTGCTGTGATAGAAGAAGTTTGGCAGGACATCGAAAATTGACGTTTCGGACAAGATGAGTTTCTGGAAGGTACGAAGACACCCTTAAACCGTTACATCCATAAGAGAACAATTCCGATGGACAATATTTAGCATTTGAAGCATTTAGTGAAACTTGAGAATTTTGTCGATGGAGGTCATGCATGATCTTACCTTCTCTCTGCCTCAGCGACCTCAGCTACAAAATAGGGAAAATAATAATACCTATCCTCACAGGGCTGTTGTGAGCATTAGAAGAGTTAATATATGAAAAATTCTTAGACGAATGCATTAGCAGTGCATTAATTATACGCTAACATAACATAACATATGGCTATTATGATCCTTTCTGACAAGAGCCGTACTTAACTTTTACTATATTGTCTCAGTACACCACTATGGTAAACCATAGATTTGAACCCCCTATTTCAAATTTGAACCAAATAAACAAAAACATCCTTCCCCCCTCTTTAGTTTCCCTAGAACGAAATCTGACAGAAAGCCTGAAGATTCCCTTGGCTTCGTATAATAATATTATCATTATTTCCAAGTAGAAGAATAGAAAGTCATTCCTGACAAAATGATATTGTTTAAAAAATAATAGTGAGGGACTTCCTAGGTGGCGCAGTGGTTAAGAATCTGCCTGCCGTGTGTGTGAAAAAAAAAAAAAAAAAGAATCTGCCTGCCAATGCAGGGGACATGGGTTCGATCCCTGCTCCAGGAAGATCCCACATGCGGAGGAGCAACTAAGCCCGTGAGCCACAACTGTTGAGCCCACGCACCACAATGAAGAGTAGCCCCTGCTCTCTGCAACTAAAGAAAGCCCGTGTGCAGCAACAAAAACCCAATGCAGCCAATAAATAAATAAGTAAATAAATGTATACAATAATAATAATAATAAAGGTCAAGCTTCTTTGAATCAGCAGTAAAATTAGCCAATGTTCTTTTATAAAATTGGCTGTCTATAGAGCTTAATAGTAAGCATTAAAATAAAATTAAATGATTATTTAAGCAGCTTTGCCTGTAGAAGACTACCATTTATATATCTGATTCAAATATCAGAAATCAACCAGTGCTATCACTTCCTTCTATCCCAGAATACCTTCTAGATAGAAGCACAAGAGGTGAAGACTTCAATAGGGCAGGCCTATTCAATTTTTAAGCTAAGCCACAGTTCTAACAACATTTTTATAAAAAAACATGTGTGAATCGTTTTCGAAGTTCAAGGTACGAAACTTCATTACACAGATAATCACAATTGACTGACTGACTACTTAATTTAACTATGCTTGGGAATAAAGGGGACAAGAGTGCAGAGTAGTAGAAAAGGGCTATAATGTATACCTGCAGGTTCTCAATGCAAAACTGATGTCCGTACATGTCAATAGCTGATAGGAAGATGGACTCTACTTGGTTATGGCGAAGCTCATATGATGGCAAATGGGAGGCAATAAGAACCTAGAGTGAGAGCAAAATAAGAGGCATAAGTTCCTGAGGGAGTGACTATTCTAGGCTCCTATTCGGCAGCTCTGATACAAAAGCAATAAATATAAATCTGTAAGTGCAGGCATCAAAGATAAAACAGAGACCAAGTAAAACAACTTCTGGATCCTGTAACATAAAGCCAATGCCACCAGATACTGCATCGCAGTTGACTCTCACCATGATTTGCGTTGTGAGCAATTTCCCATGGGGGCCGTGGGTGGGGAGGGAAGGGAGAAAAAAACAGCTTCAATCAAGTTCCATCAGTGCATGTGATTTGCCATTGCAAAGCTGCTAGTCCTGGGGACTGCATGACTAGCTGTTAATTGGGAATCAGGTCTGGCAGGGAGCAGCTGTGGGGAAGGTGGATGCAGCAGAGCTAGCCTTTTGCGACTCTGAAGTGGAAAGAAAGCCTAGGAAAAGCTGCTCCGACAGCCTCAGGTACTCAGTACCAAGGAGAAGGTGTCAGGGTGTAACACCCATGCGTGTGAGGGGCAGAGAGAGTGAAAGTAGTGTCACAAACAAACAGGGACATGGTAGGACCTGAATACCCTCAGCAGGTCACTGAGAGGTTCAATAACTGAGTAATTCAGTGACATGGATACAATTGTAGAGAAAGCAGAAGGTCACTGAACAGCTTCAAATGCTACTTCCTTGTCGATGCCCATGCACCAGAGCACAAAGGGGGTGCCAGCTCCTGGCTTCCCTGCTGAAATCTTTTGGAATGTAAATGAAGACTACAGGGTGAAACTAACTGGACTGCTCCGGGGTTGTACTGATCAGTAGCACCTAAGATTCATTTCATTATCTTTCTGCTTTCCACACCTGATTTTTTTCTATACACTTAAAAGTTTTCATCTGCTTCTAAGCTGCCTTTGGAAAGTAAGAAATATTAAACCTACTGCCTTCCCTCAGTTTCCTTTCCTCCACATGACCCTGGTTTACTAGGAAGAGTAGGGAATGATAACAGGATTTTATCATGGGGAGAGGGCTCCTGTTTTAAGGAAGTTTGATGTTAATCTTTTCCTTTCTCTTTAAAAAACATATACCACATGAGAATGTTTGTTCTGAAGGCAATGAGACATACCTGGGAAGTTGCATGACCTCTGGAAGGTGCCGGAGGAAGAGCTCATTTTGTCTAGGACTGCCCAGGCCCTGAAAACCATCCCTCCCTCCGGACAACCATCACACGTCCTCACCTGGCGTGCTCGGAGTGCCACCTTAGCATTGGTGGTCTTGCTGAGTTGAGTGAGCTCCGTGAGGATATTCAGCAGCTCATCAGTGAGAGTGGGGTCCCGGCCACACAGCTGATCCTAATTGTTAACGGGACAGAGAACCGACACATCCACGTTAAAAAGAACTGGGGTGGAGAGAACTTTGAAATGGGCAAAGGGAATAAAAACAAAGTGAACAGAGCGGGATTACTAACATGCAAACGTGTGGTAAAGAGATCCTAGAGGAAGCTGCTGCCAATGAGAAGCCCAAATCCCTCAGTCATTCAGATTCAAAATTCCAAATGTACTTCTTTATAAATCAACACTGTACTTTAAACATGCAGAAGAAATCATCAGAGGTCATTAAAAGAGGTCAAGGGGTTCTGAATAAGAAATAACAGATGATGTCTCAAAGTTTTACGAGGTTTTCAATAATATAAGGACTAAAAGCTTTCCTGCTCTCTCTCCCCTAATTTTGGAAAGAAGGCAGAATAAGGCAAAAAGGAACCACTCCTGTTGGTCTTCATTCCACAAACCAAATGTTCAGCATCCCAGAAGGGTGAGAAACAGAAACATAAGCACAAATTATTCACTTATAAACACATGCTAAATAAAAACACCATCTCATATTCTGACAATTCTATACCCCAAATCATTTATCCTCTTGCTGTACCAAGAATCATTCCATGATATCTGAACATGGTGAATCCTGAGATGGATTAGAGGGAAAACCAGGCTCCTACAATACAATCCACGGTGTCATTCAGGATTGGGTCTTTTGTCTCCAAAAATTTTTAAAAATTTAAGAAAAATAATCTCTACCGTATTTTGAGAAGAAATATTTCTTCTCCAGTGCAGTATCAGCTGATTCCCTAAATTCGTCCATTATCCATGTAATTCTCATCTAAGCTGAAAAAATGGCAGATGCAGTTTTTATAAATGTCTGTCCTTTTTGAAATTTACAGAGCTATCTGTAATAGTAGTTCTTAATACCACAACACATAGTTCCATCTTTTTGCAGTTTGAAATAACTGCCTTTATATTTTAGTGAATTTTTATTCTCCACCACCCCACTATTGAATTGGACCTCAAAGGCAACCAGATCGCAAAAGGCTTCCTGTTGCTGCCTTTTAATCTTTCTCCTTCCTTGATTATCAGCCTTTTTCTTGAAGAATCTCCAGTTCATCTTTAACCCTCCCCATCTCAGGGATACTCCTTATAGCCCTTTACTGCAGCAGTACAAACAGAAGTGTGGGGCTTTTGGTTTTGGGGGCAGATATGCATTTCCCCAAATGCTTTTTCTACACCCCCTACCACCTTCCACATCACAGGGTCAACAGTTTTGGAGTAATCAACACTAGTATGCTACAAAGACGGCTTCTCAAACATTTGAAAGCAGGAAATACTTCCCAGTTCCCCAAGCCCCAACCAGAGGTCTGCTCCAGAGTCGTAAACTACATGCTGGGATTTATAGTTAAGGAAGTGCAAGTATCGTTTTCACCTGTTTCACGCAGGGGATGCACTCATCTGAGTGGAAGAAGAAAGCAACTATAAATCCAGGGCTCCCTTGAGCATGCAGTCACAGACTGAAGGACCTGTTCCTCCCATCCCAGGGCACAAAAGCAAAGAGGAGGGAGAAAATGCAACTAAGTCTCATCTTTTGAGAACTTATAAGCAAAAGAGAATTTTAAGGGACAAGACCAGCAACAAGACCATAACAAGACCTAAGGAAAGAATAGGTAGATAACAGTGGGTAGGGAAACGAAGATAAGCTTTTCCTACCTAAATCCCTCTACCAATGTTCCTAACAGAGAAAACATACTCCTTTCTGAGTACTTACTTCAATAATCAGAATGACCCACTGAAAGATACAAAACCTAAGAGATGTCCTGGGTAACAGAACTCAGCTACTCTGCAAATAGCCAGACTAAAGTCTCGACATTAACAACAAAAGCCAAGACAACACTAGCCACCTACCCAACCTATCTCAGATGTGATATGGACTGGTTTTCCCTGAAAGGAAATCCAGGTTTACCTTTTGAGATTAAACTAAATAAATAAAAACGGAGTTATCTTACTCAACTACAGATCCCATTCTAACTGAAACACACACACAAATACTTAAGGAAAAAAAAACTTTTTCATTTCCCCTTTCCACTATGACAGAGAGAGAGTGAGAAAAGGGGTAGAGAAGGTTGTTTTCTGTAAGAAAAGTGAACGATGGAGATTAGAAAAAATAATGGGGAAGTAATTATTCATTCACGATCACCAACTGACAATCTTCCTGGGCTCCTTGTGATAAAGTACAGAAGCCAGACCTTTCTGGGATATGAAATATCAAACACAATATGAATAAACCACTACTTCAATTATTTTATCCTGACTCGCAAACTTCTCATTTAAATATTATTTTCTCCATTGTCATCATTAGTACTTAGGAAAAGATACACAACAGAAAACTACGTGTAGGGGCTTCCCTGGTGGCGCAGTAGTTAAGAATCTGCCTGCCAATGCAGGGGACACAGGTTCCATCCCTGGTCTGGGAGGATCCCACATGCCGCAGAGCCACTAGGCCCGTGCGCCACAACTACTGAGCCTGCGCTCTACAGCCCTCGAGCCACAACTACTGAGCTCATGTGCTGCAACTACTGAAGCCTGGGTGCCTAGAGCCAGTGCTCTGCAACAAGAGAGGCTGCCGCAATGAGAAGCCTGCGCACCACAAGTAAGAGTAGCCCCCGTTCGCTGCAACTAGAGAAAGCCCGCATGCAGCAACGAAGACCCAACACGGCCAAGAAATACATACGTACGTACATACACACATACATACATACATAAGAAAATTACATGCAGAGTAACCTTCTCAACCTTCTCCTGTCCTTGGCCTGAACACAAGTGTTCAGATCCTGAAAGAAACCACCAGGGATGGAAGATGATTCAGAACCACCTATCCTAAGATACAAACATCCAAGAGGAAGTTTACGGCCCTTTGGGCTAGAGACATATCCTTTGGGCAACTGGACGGCCCAACATCACCATCTAACCCTGGTGAACATTTTGTAACAGTAACACTACATGTGACAGTGTCAAAAACAGCATATGTTTTCCTCAATGTACAGATGCAGGTTCATTTAATGAGCCTACCTCCTGATTTGGGGATTACCTGCATAAATCTGCAAGCTAGAGTGAAAATGATTCAATAATTATTCAATAACATACCACACAATTATTTCTTGTTTTCATTCTTAACCTGGATGGTGGCTAACCACAAGGAATAGTTCAGATTTGCAGAAATATAACAAGCATGCTTAAATGTCAAAACGGTAGCCAAAGTTACACAGCTGACTGCCAGGAGAGCCCAATATAGCCAACTTGATCTTAGCATCCGAAGATCTGAAGGCAATTCAAAGCGAAAAGAGTGTGACGTAATGGGTAATGTTCTCAAGACATTAACTACTGTTCAGCAGGTGAGGCACCAATCCCAATATCAAAACTGGACTGGCAACGTCTCCCAGTCACGGCTAAACTTTCTGACATTCCAAAGGTGTCGTGGTTTAACAAAAAATGTTAATATCACCCTTATTCAGTACACCTGGGTTTACTGAGAGCGACTTTTCTCCTTTATTTACATGTTGAACACAATTATTGGGAGGAGGAAGGAAGAGGGGGCTCACAGGCATTTTAAATGCTCCCTGTCTGGACCAAATCAGAGGCTCACAGGCACGGCGTTACTCCTAAAGCAGCATGGATTATAATACATTCATGTGGACCACACCAGAAGTAAGACAAAAATAGTGAAGCTAAAGACTACTCACAATCAAGGTGCCTGTAGCATCACACTTTGCCATCTAGACGGCTGTGAGGATGCTGACACTTTTTATTGGTACAAAATTGCTTAATTTGGCTAGAGAGTCCCTTAAACATCTCTAAATAAACAAACAATGTTCTAAGCTGTTTCCTATACAATTAAGAAGAGCTTTCAAAAAATAAACTTGCTTTGTTTTCAGTGTGGCACAATCTTCCTCCAAATGGAGAAAACTCGACAGGACTTTAGCATTTTACTTGATATTTTGCTCTCCAGATAGAGCGAAGGATTAGACGAAATTTGCTAGTCTATGAGGCAAGTTACTAGTAGGTAAGTTTTGCCAACACCTGGAGGGGAGGAAGGCTTCCTCGGAGCAGCCCACATCCTGCAACACTGATTCACAGAAGCCTGATTTTCTTGATTCTCTCCCTCTAGGTTCAAAAGCCCCAGAAATCATCTAGTACAGCAAAGCACACCATCAACAGTCCCACTTCTGGAAAGCAGAGGTTGGAATGCTGGGCACATAACCATCAATCAGGAAGCCAAGGTAAGCAAAGAAAGGGGAACCAGCAGAGAACACAAGCTGGGAGACTCGAATGCTACCATAGCCAGGTGATATCCGTAAAAGAGAGTAAGACCTACAGAATGAGTCATCCAAATGACTAGAATGGCTTTTCCCAGCTACCACCATTGATGCAGAGGTGGGGTGGGGGACCTGACCATTGCCAAAGACATATCAGAAAGGAGCATATTTCCAGCCTTCATCCTGCTGCCTTAGTCACTGCTGGCTGGCCCTCAGCTCAATCATAGCAATTAACTTCTTCACTTTCAAATCTCTGAGATGAGGTCAAAATAACTGCTATTTCAAAAGCAATTTAATGTTATAAAAGCCTGTAGGTGTTTACCAAGCTTTGTTTGTTTGTTTGTTTAAAGATAAATGTGAAGTGCCAAAATAAAGAAAAGGACAAATCCATCTTTCTGGTTCACATCTTCAACCTTCCTCCTCCTCCTCCTCCTCCGCTCCCTCATCACCCTCCTCCCTCCTCTTCCCCTCCCCCTCCCTGTCCTATTCATCTAAACCCAAACACTAACGAACAGCTTTCTCCAAAGGGCTCAGTCTGTTGGAAAGAAAAGTTTGGGTACTATCCACGCAGGTAAGAAGTAATCAGGATGACAAGGTAGGGGAAAAAAAGAACAGCAGCAAGTCAGAGTCCCATTGGCGTCTGCCTGTCCTGACTGGCAAGAGCAGAAAGCAAAGCCTCAAACCAGTTCTCTGACAGGGCCCAACGCCTCTGCAGCACCCCCCGTGTAATTACACACTTGAGTGACTGGACTCTGAAGAAAATTGAAGGCCTGAGCTCCGAACAGCTGCCATTTTCTCTCTCCATCACACCAGCGTGATTACTTGAGAAATGAACAGCCCCGGCTCAAAGCTACTCCAGAATTCTCAGAGGAAATATGGCTCCGTGTTCCAATAATGAGATTCTTAAGGCAAGCGTTACTTACAATCACTCCGCAAAAGGAGCGAGCCGAGCCCCTATATCTTACAAATTAGAATTTAAGAAACCCAGCGACAGTCTTGGACGATCATTACTCTTCTGCTGCTCCAAGGATTCTGGGCTTTGGTCTATTTTCAGTGCAGAAAAACTGTTAAGTCCTTAAAAAGGTAATCATAATAAAATGAAAACTCACCATAATTAGCCTCCTAAAAAGGCAAATTTCACCCCATTTTAAGTCCAAACTGACAGATTCTTCCACACTCTCATCATTACCCTTTTCTGCCAGAGGTAATTCTCATTTGGCTTTATCCAAATAAGAATTAGCAATACTTTCATTAAAATCTAAGGGAAAAAATCTAATTAGTCAGAGATTTCTTTCCTCTTCCAATTGAGGAAAAGAAAATCAGCAGGTTGCCATAGATAATACCACTTCTTTGCCAAAACCTATCACTTGGAGAAGCTGAAATATTACATTGTGCTGAAATTTTTTTTCTTTCCCCTTTCAAATGCATCTTCTGGTTTCCCCACCATCTAGCCATTCTAGGGTAGCAAAGGTAATGAACTCTCCCTGTGATTACATATTTTTTAAAGTGGCTATTCTAAAAAAATGTTATATCCTCGAGAGTTAGCCAGCTAGGCAGATAACTGAATGGCACTGTTGTTAACCAGAGATGTGAGGTAGTTTCCCTTCATTCTGAACCATGAAATAAAAAATAGCAGTGAAGATTTATAGTTTTTCTTTCCCTCCAAGAAGAAATGCTGGAATTAAGGTACCAAGAATGCCAATTCCACAAAAGGACAAGAAAGAAAACCACAGGAGCAAAAAGGTACTATAGTCTCCAAAAAAGAGAAACATGCAGCTGCAAGGCAATTAACTGCTCATGGGATGGGGGGGCGGGGGGGGGTGGCTGGGGCTCTAAGAAAAGTCCTGTTGTTCTCTGATTCCCAGAATTAACTCAACCAGAAAAACCAAGAGTGGAAAATTTACAAATCATCTTTAAAAATCCTTAAGCCCACAAAACTTCCACTGGTCAAATGTACATCAGTCCTATTCACATTTACTAGTCTCACTTCTCATTCTCTCTTACTAAATCTCACTAGGTTATGGGGACAAAAGCATGTACCTACTACCAGTACTATAATCCAAGCTTAGATGTCCATGTAACTGAAACAGAAAGGGAGCAAAGAAGATGAGAAATAAATTTACCTTTCTTTGGTGGGGGAGGAACAGTACTAGATGTATCACAGCTGCTTTTCTGTTATTAAGTTTTAGATATGAGAGCATTCATGAACAAGTGAGAGTTATAATGGAAAAGGCTAAATTTTATTTTTAGATAAGGCTAAATTTTAAAACTACTGTCACGAGTGACAACAGGAATGAGGAAGCGTGGGGCATCTCTAAGCAGAGCTGAGAGATCTGAGTTTCCATGCAAGATTATATGCATAACTGGCAGAACAATTCTTTCCTGACTGGAGCAGGCTCCTTCAGGTCAAGGACAAAGACAGATGTGAGAAATTGTTAATCCACAACCCAAGCCCCACTCATCCCACAATCACAAAAGACAGGAGCTTTTCCTCTGACCACAGCCGTCACAGGGAGAAATGCTTTTTTCATATCATCAGCTATCCTTATAGCTTCTGAAAAATGGTACTCACAATAAGCATTGTGACCAGAAGATTCTTCTTGGTAACTTGAGCGTGAGAGAAGATGTAGTTCAGTACAGTGTTCATGTCACTCTTGTTTTCCTCCCGAAGGGCGAACACGCATTTGTCATAGTGACCTGCAAGCAGCAAAAAGAACTGGTCCTCACCCATGTATGAATGTTCACATTTACATGCTATTTGTTTGTTTTCTAACATCTATAATTAGAAAACTGATAAGGACTTCCCTGGTCGCGCAGTGGTTAAGAATCCACCTGCTAATGCAGGGGACATGGGTTCAATCCCTGGTCTGGGAAGATCCCACATGCCACGGAGCAACTAAGCCCATGCGCCACAACTACTGAGCCTGAGTTCTAGAGCCCGTGAGCCACAACTACTGAGCACACATGCTGCAACTACTGAAGCCTGTGCACCTAGAGCCCATGCTCCGCAACAAGAGAAGCTATCACAATGAAAAGCCTGTGCACCACAATGAAGAGTATCCACTGCTTGCCGCAACTAAAGCCTGTGCACAGTAATGAAGACCCAACGCAGCCAAAAAAAAAAAACAAAACGGATAGATGTGAAAAGAAATACTTAAGATTTTCCTTAGGTGGATTTGTATAGAACTGGCAGTGTTGTTTAGTAAAAGCAACCCTGGGCTAGGAGTCAGGCAATCTGGTGTAAGAACTGGGCTCAAAGCCTAGCTCTGTTGCCAATTTACTATGTGCTCCTGGGCAAGTCACTTTACCTCTGTTAATCTTATTTTCATTAAAAAAAAATTTTTGACAGGTGGGGAAAGGGTGTGTTTTAGAGACTGAGGGTTTGGGGATAATCTCAACTGCCCCTCCCCCCACTCTAAACTCTCTTATTTAGCTTCCTGGAATGATTTCCTTAGAAGAGAGGGTTCAGCTGCTTAAAAAGAAATGTCAATACCATTAAACCCCAGCTAGAGATTCTGGTTCCATGTTTGACTCTGAAAATATTTCACCCTAACTAGAAGGAACAGTCTTAGCTCAAAAATAAAACACCAAACTTATCAATGTCCACAAGAAGGATGGCTGCTACCTCTGGAATCAACATTTTCCCCTGGAAGTCCATAAAGCAGCTAAGCAATGCCTAGAAATTCCAAATCCAAACTAAGGCACAGGTCGGGGAGAACCTTGCATTAAGTCAAAAGGTCTATAGGGACAGTACAGTTATGCATATTTTTATTGGCCTTTCACAAGGCCACCTGGGGTGGTTAGTTCTGGCTAGCAGAGCTATGTTTTGCAACAGAAGCATAAGCTTCAGGTATACTGTAGTGATATCTACCATAGGATATAAGTAATATTCAGTTCTTTAGAAAACAGCTTACCTCAGAATTAAATTTGCAAGCAAAGGAGAATTAGTGTTTGAATAGTCTCAAGGGTCAGAATTTTATGAAATCATGAAAATACTAAAGGATCACCACCTTAGTTCTGACTGCATGTTAAGTTACAAACCAGAACAATGGCATTCAAAGTGCATCACCATAGATTCCTAGAACACTGAATACAATCAACCAAGGCAACTCTGCTTTTATCTGTATTAAATATCAGAGAGTGACATAAGATTTCTTTTCAAAATGAAACTAAATATATTTGAACAACAGTGGACTACAATATTTAGAGACCTGCCAGTGTCATAAAAGACCCATTCAGAACAAAACGGAAGCTGTTTAAAAACTGGTTGTCCTATATAGACTCATATTTCTCCTGACCAAGACTGAGCTTTGAAGTGACAACAGAAATATATCTTGTTAATAGAAATTACTAGAATCAGGGGAAATAAAAAGAATATTTACCCAGGGAAGAGAGTGGAGACACCAAGCAGATATCAAGTGCCTCTTTTTAAAAACTTTGTATTGTGAAATATACACACAGAAGAAAACACCCAGGTAACTACCATCTATCTTAACAGAACATTTTTAGTGTCTTTGAAGGATCCTATGTGCTCCTCCTCAAAAACAACCACTAAGCTGAATTTTATGTGAATCGTTCTTTTGCTCTTCTTTATATGTATCATAAATGTATGTATCATTTCATTTTTCCTGTTTTCAACTTGATAACAATGGAATCGTTGTATATGGATCCTTCTGTAACTCGTTTCTTTCCCTCATCATTATGTTTTTGAGATTCATCTTTTGTTCACTTGTGTACCGTGGTTCATCTGTTTTCACTGCTGTAGAATAATCCATTGCAGGGATATACTAGAATTCAATTATCTATTCTACTTGCATATATTTGGGTTGTTTCCAGTCTCTTCTGCTACTCATGAATGACGCTGCCACAAACGGTCCTGTACGTGTCTCCTTAATAAACATGTGTAACAGTTTCTCTGGAGTATATCATCTAAGAGTAAAACTGCTAGGTTGAAGAATATTAATAAGTTGAACTCCATTAGGTATTAACAAACTGTTTTCCAAAGTGGTCATATCAATTTGCACTTATGCTTACAGAAGTGGTGGAAGATGATGTGAAATTTAAATTTTTGCCAATCTTATTGTGGTTTTGGTTCACGTTTCTCTAATTGGTAGTAAGATTGAACATCTTTTCATGAGTTTGTGGATTATTTATGCTTCCTCTTCTGTGAACGATACTTTTATATCTTTTGCCCATTTTTCTATTAGGTTGTCATTTACTTATTGCTTCAGACCAGTGCTCTATAGATTGTAGATACTAACCCTTTCTTAGTTGTTACAATCTATAAATATCTTCTTCTACATTGTGGCTTTTATTTTCAGTCTTTTTATGGTATCTTTTCACTAACAAAAGTTCTTAAGGGAGGTCAAATTACTTATCCTTTTCCTTTATAGTCTGTACTTGCTAGCCTTTTTTTTTTTTAAAGTTACTAGCAATTTTTAAAAAATTATTTATTTATTTATTTGGCTGTGCCTGGTCTTAGTTGCAGCACATGGGATCTTTGTTACGCATGCAGGACCTTCGTTGCGGCATGAAGGATCTTTAGTTGTGGCATGAGGGCTCTTTTAGTTGCAGCATGCGGGATCTAGTTCCCTGACCAGGGGTCGAACCCGGGCCCCCTGCACTGGGAGCATGGAGTCTTATCCACTGGACCACCAGGGAAGTCCCTATACTTGCTGGTCTTACATGACAAAATCTTCTTTAACCTTAGGTCATAAGGATAATCTCCTAAAAATTTAGTAGTTTTACCTCTTTAGTACATGTTTTAAGTTTTCAGTTCATCTGGAATTGATTTTTGTGTGTATGGTCTAGGTTAGGGATCCTTTTTGGGGGTGGGCGCAAATGAATAATCCATTGTCCCAGTATCATTTATTGAAATATTGAAAAGTCTACCCTTTCCTCATGATTTACAATACCTGCTCAGTTGTAACCTAAGTTTTTATATATGTGTGCATCTGCTTCTGGATTAAAAGAACCAATGTTTCATTGTTCTATTAATCTGTCCCTAAACCAATATCACAATTTCTTCATTAATATGGCCTTATATTAAAACTTGATATATTTGACTGGACGAATATCTTCACAGTGTATTTCTTTAGAAGAATCTTGGTTACCTTTCCTTTCATGTAAATTACAGAATTAACTTGACAAATTCCACAAAAATACACTAGTAAGATTTTTATTGGAATGTCAATGAAACTACAGATGAGGGAGAATCAACACTTTGCAAATATGTATTCCCAATCCAAGACCATGATATTCATTTAGATCTTCTTTATTATTCTTACTGATTATAATTTTCTCCAAAAGAGGTTGGACATTTTTCATTAGACTTATTCCTCAGAATTTCATATTTTGGGTTGCTGCTTTAAACAGAATATTTTTCTAAACTGCTTTTTTAAGTGATTGTTCTATAAAATTTGAATTCTGTATATTGACTTTTGTATATCCAGCAATTTTGTTAGATTTTAAATAATACTAATAATAAATATGTGGATTCTTTGAGGCTTTCCAGGTAGACCTCACATCATATCTAACAGTGGCTGATTTATTTCCTTACTCCTTTCTTATCTTCATACCTTTTCATTCTTTTTCTTTTTTTACTGCATCAGCTGGGATATCCTGTATGATGCTAAATAGCAGTAATGACAGTAGGTGTCTTTGTCTTATTCCCAATCTTAAAGAGAGAATGCTTCCAACATTTTACCACTATGTATGATGCATCCTATAGATTTTTTTGTAGAACTTTACATCATAAAAAGTTTCATTTCATTCTTAGTTGGGCAAGAATTTATCATAAGTGAATATGAAAATTCATCAAATGCTTTTTTCATCCATATCTTAAGATGATGACCATGTTTTCTCCTCTTTTAGTCTATTACATGATAAATAACAATCAGTTTTTCAAATATTATCAAGCTTGCACTAGTAGGATAAAGCCAATTTGGTTGTGATCTATTATTTTACACATTGCTGGATTCAGTTTGCAATATTTACTTGAGTGTTTCTGCTTGTCATGAGTGGCAGAGTCATTCTTTAAGGATGGAAAAGGGAGTAAAACTGATAAAAGAAAATATTAGGTAATCTTTCAAATTCTGTGGTGTTTCACTGCCATCTTGTGGCAGAAAGCAGTATCAGCAGTATGTAGCTTTAAAATCTTAGCCAGGTGTTTTAGTTAGAGACTTTGTACATCATTTAGTGAAGCTCTATAGAGAAAGCCAGGGATAAATTCCACCTAAATGATACACTGAAAAGCTCTGGAAGATCTGAGCCTTTTTCAGAGGCCCATGGTTCAATCCATGGATTAGCTGCTGAGAGGCTAGCTCTTCAGATAGGGTTTCTCGATTTCAGCCTGGTCATGACTCAACCAACTCTCACTGTACAAGGTCAAGAAGGTGCCAATGGGAATGCTAATCTCTACTAGAAACATTATCTCAGCCCTCTCCCAGAAGCACACTGGATTCACAATCTCATCAAGCTGTGTCTTGTTGTTGCTCTTTCTTTGGCGCTGGTGAGATATAGAGGTTTAGTTTATAAGGGACTGGTGAAAGGCGGAAGAGTGTGTTAATGTCAAGTGTTAGTGACAGGATGGACTGGCTCAGCTGTTACTCAGTCCTCGGGGGAGACAGAGTGCTCAGGAAGGAGCTTACCATTCTGGAATTGTGTCTCTACTCGCAGGTACTGCCGCAGCAGGTCCATCACCACAGCCTTCATGTGGCCTCGGATGCCACTGCGGTACCTGGGCAAACCGAAGAAGTCCCCACTGAAAAACCTGACAGGCTAACGCTGTTAAATAACAGACTATTACATAATAAACCCAGGGCCCAGATTCACTAGCCTTTCTACTGAACTGCTTTCCCTCTGAATACAGAACAGGACAGGAGCCAGCTTAGAATCAACTAACCAGATCAATTTAAATTCAAGCCTAAAAGAAATGTGGCTACAGACAAGATTTTTTTTTTCTTATAAAGGAGTCGAGAAAAAAAGAGAAAACAAAACCAAAAACCACTTGATAGCCCCACCTACCAACACCCTGGTTCAGTCCCAACTGTGAAGTAGAAATGATTATTACCACACCCTTGAAATAGCTAAAGGGTATCTGAAAAGTTTATGAATATCTTAAAGCTGAAAATGTCCTGTGAAGATTCTTTAGTCCAACAGTTGACTCCATAAGCTAAGAAAAATAAATGTCAAATGGGGCCCTCTGCTAGAAGAAAAATTAGGAGTTTCATTGAAATGGCAAGGAAAAAGCAAACAATGAGATTTCTGTGCCTTAATAATTGACAGAAAGATGCAGAATAGAAAATCATCAGAAACATTAAGACAGCTCACGATTCTAAGATATTTAGTAGATATAAGGTATTTTCTAAGATATGAGGTGCTTTTTAATTTCTCTAAGTCAAACCTGAGGCAAAGCTCTTTGTGACTGTTTAGAAGAAAGGAAGGTATAGGGATAGGCAGGTCTGTGAATCTGGAGTTACGTGTAACTACCTCTGCACCAGCTGGACGATGCTCTGAGTGTTCATGAAGAAGACTTCCCGTTCCGATTTCCGGTTCAGCGTAGCTGCATGGCTATCTAGGATGTTGGCGATCTAAAGTACAAGAGAGGGAAAAAATGAAGCTCAACCCAGCAAAGGGACCCAAAGCATTAGCCTGCACAGCATCAACACTAGCAATCTTCTTGATTGTAACATGGCAATTTCGATCTTTCACATACTGAGAGCAGCTGAAAGTTACTGGGCATAGTACAGGGACGCATTCATAATAAATAAGAAAGCAACTTTTACTTCATTTCACTCTTTCCCAGAGGAACTAATAAATGTATCACAAAAACTAGCATCCTTACCAGAGGCCTGGATAGGCAAGACATGCTTAAGATCCAAAGTTAACTCCCCACTTGTCTAGCTTTACTCCCTACATGTAAGTTTGGATTCTGGGCAAAGGGTAATAAGCCTGCTGCAGAAGTAGTAACGAAGTCTCTGATGACAGAACTACCAAATATCTACCTACTTTAAATTCACAAAAACACTTCTAATTAGGGCACAGCCCCAAAAACAAAACTCTGTGGGGTACATGGCCAGTATGCTTTTCTCTTAACCACAGATACTTTACATTTCACACACAGCACTTTCCTTATTGGGCTTGTATCATGAGGTGGTTTTGTAAAGGGCACAATGCTTCGAACTTCAAAAGCACAACATCCAGACAGGGAGGAGGATCCAAATAGGAAGGAATCCTACAATATGAACTCTAGCGTGGGCAGCCAGCGGAAAACGACAGAGTTCCTCTATAAGTACCTGCTGGCTGGGAAACTGACAGAGGACGGATGTGATGTTGCTAGCATACTGAGCCATTTCCTTCTTGATAGACTTCTCCACATTGGGGGGGATACGACCAGAGACGCTGGTCATGATGTCTTGCAGTTCTAGGAGAGGCAAGGAGGGATCTCTGAGGGTCTTCATCAACCGTTCAACCCAGTCTTTAACCTGAGAAGAAGGAAATAATAAAATAGGATCCAGACAAGATTAACACAATCCCCACATAAAGTGATATATCTGAATTCACTACCAGATAGCACGGGCACACCGTGCTTTATCCTGTGTGTTGCTTTATCGCACTTCACAAATATTGTGTTTTTTTAACACACTGAAGATTTCGTGTAAAACCCTGTGTTAAGCAAGTCTATCGGCACCATTTTTCCAACAGCATTTGCTCACTTCATGTCTCTGTGTCACATTTTGGTAATTCTTGCGATATTTCAAACCCTCCATCAGCAAAAACATTATGTGACTCACTGAAGGCTCAGATGATGGTTAGCATTTTTTAGCAATAAAGCATTTTTTAATTAAGGTAGTATAGTGTAAACATAACTTTTCTACACAGTGAGAAACCAAAAAATTCATATGACTTGCTTTCCTGTAATATTTGCACGTTAGTGTGGTGGTCTGGAACCAAACTCGCAATATCTCTGAGGTCTGCGTGTACTTACTTTGAAATTGTAATATAAGCACCTAACATTGTCTTTGTTCTCTGGTTTAAATTCCAATTAAACGTGAAGTCAATGACACAAATACAAAGCAACAATTTAGAGACCAAATCCCAAAAATAATGGTGGGAGAGTTTCAGGTCAAACAGCTTTCTTTCTCTCCCTCTTAAAAAAAAAAATCCTTACGTGATTTTTCTCTCTCTCTTTTTTTTTTTTTTTCTTTTTTTACAAACCCTTGTGTTGAGGGCTGACTTTCAATAGATCGCAGCGAGGGTCCTTATGTGATTTTTAAACTATCTTGGAGAACAGATACCCTACCATGCATACCATTTCCCCACCCCACCTCCCCAAGAAAAGTGATTCATACCCTGCTGCTAAAGAAAGGATCTGGAAGGCAGTATCCATTCATCACGTTGACCAGATTATCCAGGACGTAGTGGAACACTCGATGGAGCTTCTCGCCTCTGAGTGCTGTGCTCTGGATCTGCGGCAGACTGCCTGTGTGAAGCTCAGCCTGTCAACCCCAATGAGAGATCAAGTCATCCACGACCTTCTAGTCACGGTACAAACACATCACTGCAACTCAGATTCATCATGCAAAATCAAGACTCCCCTTCACCATACCCAGCTACGAGGAGAGAAGTCAACAGAAGAAGCATCTTGAGGAAAATCACAGAACCACAGTATCATAGTTAACGCGTACAAATTCTAGTTCCATAATATGAAAGGCACAAATACAAGGCATAAAATCAGGGGTAAAAAGCTTAAGGAAAAACTGGAAAAGCAAGCACTGAAATCACTTGCCTCTCCAAACTGCCTCTACCGTGTGACCAGCTCATGGAGAGCAGTATTAAAAGTGTCTTCCTACTCACCTGCTGGACCTTGCTGGGGTTGTCCAGCTGCATTTTGGCTATTACACAGCCTGGGTCAAGAACTGCTCCAGGCCGCTTGACGTAATGAATGCAGCCAGACTCTGCAGCTGTTAAGGCCATTACCATCTTCATCACCTGCAATGAAAAATAAAATCTCTCAGGACCCAGCATTAGGGATTAATAACAGCTAATGACATTTCCCATTTCTAATGTGTAAATCCATTTTGCCATAGTTTGTGTTTTTGATTTTCTTGTACTTAGAAGTGATGAACAATTTATCCTCCTCAAACCTGTGGATCTAGGTGCTCACACTGACTACCTATGATATCCAGACCAAAACCTAAGGATCATTCTTCACTCCTTTTTCTCCCTTAACTACCAATTACCAGGCCCAGCCAAGTACATCTTCTAAACCTCTCTCAAAATCTTCCTGCCTTGCCATCTCTTTGGTTTAGGCTCTTACCATTTCTGGCCTAGAGTAGTTCAAAAACCTCCCAACAGACTTCCTTACCTGCTATGCACCTCCAACAACGCCAGTGAAAGCAATCATTCTAGAGCCCAAATCTCACCCTATCACTTTTCCATGTCAAATGATTTCAGTGACTCCCCACCTGCATTCAGGAGAGTCTAAAGTCTTAGTATTTCTTATAAGGTCCTTCACGATCTCAAATTCTGATGACTCATTTAGCATCTTTGCTTGCCCTTTCCCATTAAACCTCAGTCTGTTCTCAATATACCATACTCTCTTGCTTCTGTGCCTTTGCACATGCTGTGCCTTCACCTTTAAACACTGTTCCCTGCCCTTCTGCAACTGGTCTATCAGTATCTATCGTTCATGGCTAAGATCAATGTCCCCTCTTTAAGGAAGTCTTCCTTCACCAGCCATCCAGCCCCACACTGATTTGGGGCAGGTAGCTCTCTGTACTCTGTGCTTGGCTCTCTCAGAATTCATATTTCATCACTTGTCTATTTTGGGGCCCCATTCCACCTATCATATTTTTTTCTATATAACCAGTACTTAGCACAATACCTAACACTCAACAAGTGTTATTGCCTAGGATCTATTTTTAGAGCTAGAGATTCCTAATCTGTCAAAGAAAAACTATGAGCTTTTTTTTTTAAAACTATGAGCTTTTTATTTGTTTTTAAAATCTTAAGGTTCATAATCCCAATTAAGCCAACTGATACTCTTTCCTTTCTATTTTCTACTTCCTTTCTGTTACTCTTGAGTCCTAGTCAACCCCAGTCAACTCTTGTTCCCCCTCTCCTCCCATGACCCGGAAGCCCAGTCACCACCCTGACCTCGATCTCAGCATAGCACTGGCCAGCGAACACATGGCCTCCATCCTCCACAATGTACTGGATTAACTTCCCAGCAGAAGGTGAGCGCATCACCGAAGGGTCATTTTCCTTCTCAAACACACATGTTTTATTGCCAATTGTGATGCGATACCTAGGAGATAAGTGAGAGTATGTAAGTCAATAAAGCACCTCAAGTTGTAAAGGATAATGGAGGGATAATGTCAATATTAAAAAAAAAAAAACCTAAAAACTTCATCCTACACACACACACACAGCACATTCTTTGCATCTTTGTTTACAATGTCAAATAACAAAAATTTCCTTCAATAAGGGTCAGATTAAATAAATTATGATACATCCATATAATGGCATATTATATGACCATTAAAAAGAATAGGTACCTCCACTAAGGGGAAAAAAAAAATGAAGGTCATGATGATGTAATAGCTAATATTTTTTGAACCCTTACTATGTTCCAGGTAATGTTCTACACCTTTTCCATATGTTAATTCATTTAATTATCACAACAACACTGAATGATTGGTGTTGAACAGTGTAAAATATGTTAAAGGAAAAAATTAAGGTACAGAACTAAAGGTTATTTTTATTTGTGAATGTATTTAAAAGAAAAACAGTACGTACATATATGTAACTTGAATATACATACAACATTTCTGCAAAAACAGAAGCTGTTAACAGTGGTAGCTTATAAAAAGAGGGATTTATTTTTCATTGTCTGCCCACAATGCAGTGGCAGAGAGACAATGTTTTTAATTATAAACACTTTTCATACTCTTCAAATTTTTAAGTGCATGTATTATTTTTTTTAATAAGAATAGAATCCAAAAAAGATCTTGAAAAATCCCATGAGTAGTGCCTACTGAGAGAAAAGGTTGATACAATGACCAACAAACGGACCTCAAACAGCCACTCACCTATCCACCTCCTCCTTCATGTACGTGGTATAACTGCTGCCATCATAGGACAAGAGCAGTCCTCCATCACTCAACCGATGCACATCTACTTCCACACACGAGCCGTTCATGATCACCACGTAGGAGTTTGGGGACTGTCGCGTCACCTGTAGGAAACGAGAGCCCGAAGAGACAGGTCACTGTGTCCCTTCCAGGGGGAATCCCAGACAAAATTTCAGTACCTCAGAGATCTAGGTAAGAAAGCTCTGTCAGGGACTGCCCTGCTGGCACAGTGGTTAAGAATCTGCCTGCCAATGCAGGGGACACAGGTTCCATCCCTGGTCTAGGAGGATCCTACATGCCGTGGAGCAATGAAGCCCGTGCGCCACAACTATTCAGCCTGTGCTCTAGAGCCCACGAGCCACAACTATTGAGCCTGTGTGCCGCAACTACTGAAGCCCACATGCCACAATGAGAGAAGCCACCACAATAAGGAGCCCACCCACCGCAGCAAAGAGTAGCCCCCGCTCACTGCAACTAGCGAAAGCCCACACACAGCAATGAAGACCTAACACAGCCTATAAATAAATTAATTAAATTAATTAATTTTTTAAAAAAAGAAAAAAAGAAAGCTCTGTCAGAGAGGAAGGAAATTCATGGCACTGGTGCTCTGAGCACTACTGCTGTGCCGGCCCTGCGGCAATCAAAGAGGGGGGCCTTAGATGCATCTCCCTGCTCTGGTTGTTCTCTGTCTCCTTTATCTCTTGGCAGCATATGTGAAGTTCAGCAACAGCAAAAACATTTTCAGAGAATCATCAAACACTGCAGTGACACAGGCTACTGACAGTAATAACGACTGTAATTTCACGAACACCCACCCCTGCAGTAAACCAAACTTCCCCTCTGTCTCTGGACCTAAAGGAAACCAGCTGACAGAGAGACGAAAAGCATAGCGTAGACCTCACTGGGGTTCAGCATACCTTCAGCACGTACTTGGCTCCCTCATAGATAAGTTCAACGTCTACTGTATTCAGAAGTGTATGAGCAGAAAGGACTTGACCCCTGAAAGAACAATGTGAGAGACACATGCTTCTAGAAAGTTCTAAACGTTTACAAGGGAATATCAAAGGTTATTGGGAAGAGCATTTCCTGGAATATCGACACTGAAAACAACCTAAAGGACCATCAGTAAGGGACTGTATATAAATTATGAAAATGCCATATAATGGAATATTATGCCATTAAAAAGCAAGATGAAGCCCTTTATGCACTAACATGAGATACTCTCTAAAATACACTGCTAAATGAGAAAAACAAGTGAAATTGCATGGGATAGTTTCAGAGTATGCTACCACCTGGGTTTAAAAAAATAAACGCAGGGGTTAGAAAGGAACAAATATTACATATATATGCTTACATAAACTTACTATATGTCTGAAAGATTACAGAAAAAAACTGCTAACATGGTTTGACTACAGGGAAGGAAACTGGATGGCCACAGAACAGAGGTAAGAGGGAGATGTTTCACTATACACTTTTTGTGCCTTTTGAATTTTGAACCATGTGAATATATTACCTGTTCTTAAAAATAAATAAAAGTGAAACTTATTTCAAGTTTTTTTATTTCTTTTCTTATTTCAAAAAGAGAAGAGTCCCAGGACAATCAACACTCATCTTCTCCTATCGACTGAATTTTATTTGGGGTCTTAAAGAAAAAAGGCAGTAGGCCAGGGCTGGGTAGAGAGGGAAGGAAGGACATTGCCAAGGAAGGAAACATTATCAAGACAGACTTCTGATAATAACCGAAGGAGTGAGTAATAATACCAGACGGGCAAGTTGTTAATAATGGGTGAATCTGGGCAAAGAATACATAGATGATGTTTGTATTGTTCACGCAGTTCTTCTCTAAGTCTGAAATTATTTCAAAGCACAAGTTTTAAAAATAAATTTAAAATCATGTTTAAAAGGTAGGGGGAGCTCATAGAGATTACCTCTGACATACCTGTACACCAGTAGGGAAAACACTGAACTAGGTTAGAGACTGCATGTTGAAGAATAGAAATGAGTGAGGCTGGACCGGTAAAAAGGAGCCACAGCACACAGGGAATTGAAAGTCACAGTGAAGGATTTAGATTTGATACAGAAGTGTTAATGTGAGCTGATGAAGCTTTTAGTGCCTAAGCAACATAGTGAAAGATCTTCATGGTAAGACTTGACTTGAATAATGGAAATCTCAGTTCAATTTTAAAAATTCTGTTTCTTTTCTTCCTTTCAGACACCTCAAAAGGGAGCTGATATAAGTCTAACAACACAGAAGGAATTACAGTTCCTGTGATTAAAGTGCTATAAAATGATCAGCCTCGTGGGCAATTCCTCCAGGGACTCAAAAGCAGAGCTTAGTCTTCAGAACCAGTGTTGGAAATGAGTTTAGCCCCACACAGTCTGATCCTAAACTTGAAAGACTTATGAGGTCATCTTGAATATCAGCCTCAATCATTAATTCTTGACATTTTACAGGTAATAGATGAAATAGTCAGGGTTCCTTGATAGAGAAAAAACACCAGATTTTCATCTCCAAGGCTTAGAGAGATTTGATGCTTGTACAGAACAGAATGTTTACCTCAGCCAGACTCCAGTTTTTAAAAAGCAACCTATTCTAACTGTGGTATAAACCAATTTCTAGAATTTGCACTTAGAGCCCCAAAATCATTTGCCGTAAACTCCTATACCTCTTCTCTCCCCTTCCCCCATCGTCAGTGAACACCAATTAGCACTCATAAGCTGTCAGGAACAGAGAGAAGAATAAATGGGCCTCTGAACTTCAGTCGGGTCCTCAGGACCCCTGGTTCGCTTGCACAGACTGCGAGAAGCAAAGCCTACCTCTCTAAGGAGTGAAGGAAGTTAGAGATGCTGTTCCGCAGGTTCACATCTGCCACGTGGAGGGCCCCACACACAACTCCCAACATGGTGTCAGGCCGCTCTGCCTGAAAGCAAGAAAAAGAGGGCAGATCAAAAGCAGGGTCACCTGGCACCATGGCCCCTCAATTTACTTCAGGCTCAAATGTGCTGTGAAGAATCAGCTACCATTGAGACCCTCCATCCTTATTGCCCAACTGGTTTTTCAGACAAAAACACATTTATTTTTAGAATCTGAATAGAGGCCTCATTTGAATAGAGATGAAAAACACCTTTCCCTCCACCCTCCCTAAGATTTCCACTGAGCCAATCAAAGAGTAGCTCAAAAACAAGCTTTTGTCACAAACTCAAAAAAGGTGCAAAGATTTGGCTGCTGATAATCTCAAAGAAAAGTGGTATGTAACCAAAATTTGGACTTCCAGGTAATTTACATGAATCTAACAATTTTATACAAAATCTTGAGTAATGTTTATTAGCCCAGCAATTCAGGAACAGAGGGTAACTTCTGTTGATTAAAATGAGACCCCTCTCATCAGTACTTGGTAGATAAATGTAAAAGTTGGTAACTATGAACCAGATTTAACAACAAATGAGGAAAGGAAAAGTATTTCAATCCCTGCGTGCCTCTCTTCAAATATACCCTTGGAAGTAATACTACAACCTACAAAATGACTGTGTAACACTGGCACAGAACGCTTACAGTGCTAAAATCACACTGACTCCTAGATTTTTCCACATAGACCAAGAACTACTTAGATTAGAATCAAATAAATTTTATCTAAAGGTCTGGACTGATCACAGCACAAGCCTATAAAAACCCAATCCCAGAAGCTGTTTGTGTAAGTGGAGAAACACACACCTGTACTTTTTCTGCTATCAGTCTGTCCAGCCAGCCAGTGTCAATTCTATTCATCTGAAAGCTTTCAGTCTCCAACAACTTGATCAGGTATTCGACTGTAGTTCGAAAGTCACCCCGGATAGATAGTTCCTTCAAAGCCACCACCATGTTTCTGGGAGAAGGACAGAAGCAGATTTGTTTCAGCAACAAATGTTTTAGTGTTTTTCAATCATTTTCAAGAATTGTTTCATTCCTTTAGCGTTTCAGGAGGCGGGGGAGAGAGACAGAGAGTCCCAAGAACAGATGAGGGTGTAGATATACTGATACATGTGCTCATTCCAGACAGAATTTTTAAGAAGTCAGCAAAAAACTTACGAGTCTGACTAACATTACCATAAGAGCATCAGCAGATCACATACATTTCATTATACACAATACAGAACAAATTATGTGCAAACCACCTTCAGTTTTCACTAAGTTTGCATCACTCCATTCATTTATTGCTGACTGACTAGAATTAGGGCATAATTCTCCCCTCCTTACACCTTTTTTATTTTATTTAGGTAAAATTTACATTTAATAAGATACACTTATTTTAAGTATACTGTTCAATGAGTTTTTACAAACACTAAAACCTTAAAGGTTTCTGTACAATGGAGATAACTGGTGGGGGACGATGCATGTGAGAGTGGAGTTTTTTGTAAGCTGCATTTCAGCCATCGTTGAATGACTTGCTCATTACTTTTATTACTTTTATGTAGTAATCTGAAATATATGTATATCAGATTACCATATATATGGCTGAATCACTTTGCTGTTCACCTGAAACTAACACAATATTACAAATCAACTATTCTTCAATTAAAAAAAAAAAGAGTGTGGGATCTGAAATGGGATACAAGTATACCTGGGATTATGACTGTGACAGAAATATTATTCCAGGTGGTCCAGGAGTTCTCAGCCTAGAACATTATTCTGTTTCCCACCTCCATCCTCCTCTCCACGCCCTATCTTAGCCTGGCTTATTCCTATACACATTTCAGATATCAATCTAGATGTCATTTCTTTTAGGGAAACCTTCCCTGACCCTTTCTGGACTGAGTTAGCTGACTTAGCTCTACACTCCTGTAACACCCTTATGTGATCCCACTATCAGGGACAGCATCTCCTACATTGTGTTCAACTGCTTCTTTGTCTCTTACTCTGGATCATAAAGTTCCATGAGGGCACAGACCCTATCTTGGTCCTCATTATATTGCCAGAACCATTAGATATTCAACAAATATTTGTTGAATGGAGTGAATGAATGGACAGACAGAGGAAATAGCAAGAATAAAGGGAGAAAGGAAAGAAATTAGGGGGTGTGTTCAGGGAATGTTATGATTGAAGCAGAGGGTATGAGGACTGGGAGGAGGGGCAAGTCCATTCATTCAACAAGCATTTACTGAATGCTTACTATGTTCAGGGGACACAGCAGCAACAAGACAGACACGGTCCTGTTCTCATGGTACTTAGATTACAGTCTATGGGAAATAATGCAGGAAATATGGGTTGGGGCTATTCTGGAGAAGAACACCAAGCTGAAGAATATAGACCTAATGCTGTGAAGAAAGAAGAAACAAGCTCTGAGCTGAAGAATGAGCTTCAGCATGGTGTTAAGAAGCAAGCTTAGGGATTTCCCTGGCAGTCCAGTGGTAAAGACTCTGCGCATCTACTACAGGGGGCCTGGGTTCAATCACTGGTCAGGGAACTAAGATCCTGCATGCCATACAGCATGGCCAAAAAAAAAACCCAAAAAACAAAAAAGGGGGCAGGGGGGAGGTGGGTAAGCTTATTGTAGAGACCATAATTTTCACATGCTAAATGTTAGCCTGGTAGCTTTACATTGTAGAGGAATGTGCAGAGCAGGTCAGGAAGTAAGGAGCAAGGTTTTTGGAGCAGGTCATAAGATGTGTCCTGTAAGAAAATGCTCAGTGGCCTGCCAATCAGGCCTGGAAACCTAAATACCAATAGCAGCCACTCTGAGGATATAAAGGAGTGAGGCAGACTGGATGGGAGCTGTGTGAACTAGAGAGTTGGTGTTTCCTCTAAAAGAATCAGTCACACAAAGCTTCAATTAACTTTTGCCAAGCAAATATAAAACCAATGTTATCATTATCCCATTTTTTTAAGAGGAGGCAGAAAGAAACCCATGAATTTATTTCAACCTCCCAATTTTTAAGTATTGGTGATTTTAAAAAATTAACACTCTATAAGCCAATCAAAACACATCTGTGGCTGTAATTAGTTGGAAAGCCACCCATTTGCACGCTCTAGTGTTAAACATTCTTCACTTTGGCAAAGCAGGATAGGGCTGTGAAAGAAAAATAAAAAGCAACTTTATAAACCAGATGGTTTTTCTGGTAGCATTGCTTTAATTCTGAAAACTCCATTTATAGTTTGAAAGAAATGGGAAGAACTGTACAGGACAAAATAGATGAAAAAAATTGAGATTTCCCAACTTCTAAAAACATTATTAAAAACCAACATTAATAAATACTTAATGATTACACAATCTATGTGTACAGTTCAGAGGTCAAAAGAATAGTGTTAAATGCTTGGTCCAAGTAAATAAACAATTAAAAAATAGAACTAGATCAGTTTTGGACAGATATTCTAAAATAGCTAACCTGTCAAAATTATTTCCTAGAGCCCTATTTTTCAGGCAAGCAAAACTGCTATTAAATATTTAATGTTTATGCTCAACAGAATATTAATTAATACTTATGATATAGCAGTTATAAGCTTGTGTATATTTCATAGCATACTGAGGTCTTTCATATAAGCAATGAGGACAGTTCCCTTAAGCACTTTTCGTGCAATTAGCAGTTTCGTTTTATTACTTTAAATGACTATGGGACATTTACAGCTATACCTTTATTTTGATGATCAAGAACAGATCTTATCTATGACATACGATGTCAAGTTCTGGACAAGAATCTACCTCTGCCCCAAATAACAATACTATTTCTATAGAAAAATATGATATCTTTAAAGCAATCAATTTTATAAGTTTATCAAAAACACGTGAAAGCAAAAATACTTGAAAAGGCTCAGGGCAACAGACAGAAAAACATCTGCCAAACACTGCATAAATTTCATACCACATGAATGCAGGTACAATCAAAGACAAGTTTCTTCACGAAGCTTATTCATATCAGTACTTTTACAGCAATACATGATCCCCATTCCCATGCTCACACCTTCACTGATGATTAGCACAAGCTTTCTTCTTTGAAAGGCAATCAAATGCTATTCTACTCACGAAATTGCTTCCTCTCGGTTTTCTCCCCAGGAAAAGCAGTGACCGAACTGAGAATCAGCAAATTCATGAAGTCCCCCTGCAGCAGCAACACTGAAATAACCCCAAACGTTCTTATTGCTGCGGAAATTCAGTTCCTGAACTGTTCCTGAGCTGGGCTTAAAACCCTGTTAGAGGATGAAGAATACGAGATGATATTATATCTTCAAGGAAGAGAACATTCACATACTCATTGTTCGGGCTGTGTGTAATCACACACGTACATAAGCAGAAATGGTACACAAAAATCATAAAGGCTTGCAAGCCAATGCCCAGTGCTACAGACCCACTGAGGACTCTGGGGTGACTAAACAGGACTAAATGACCAATGGAACAGTGACTACTTATTTGCCTGCTCCGATGAAGCCTCTATAAATTTCCCTCCTCAGAGGAAGTCCCAAGATATTTCAGATATGCCCTCAGATAGCATCTTACTATTAACGTTCACAGGGGGAAAAAAAAAAGTGTAAACCTTTTGAGTGATGGGTTACCTCATCTGGATTTTCACTAGTGATCCGGGCAGCAATAACATGGCCCCTTGGGCAAGGAACATGAGCAGAATTTTCAAAATCAATGGGAGCGTCACCCCAGGGAGATACCCCGTACATCATACGGATATCCTTGATTCTGTACAGAGGGATCCCCATGGCAATCTGAAAGATAATAAAACACACCACTCATTTTTCACAGTTACTTGCCTTAAAACGTGGAGGCTCTTAGATTATCAAGAAGACTTCTCATTTCAGTAGCCACCACCGAAAATACCCTATTTTTATAGCCTGTATTCTACATCATTGAATAAGTAACTCTAAGTTACTTGAAACAAAACACATATAAGTTGTTAAATACCTCCCACTCCTTAAAAAGTCCCCAAATCCCTAATGCAACAGACATGAGTTTCCCTCTAATTCTCATTTCCCCATCAAGGGATCAGAATGAAAATATCCAAGGGAAGAGTCAGTGTCAGTGGCTATCCAAGAAGTTCAGACAGCTAAAAAAGTCCTACCTATGTCATAATTACCTGATAATTATCCCCACAAACCACTGGAGAACGTATATAAATCTTCATTTACTGGGTTTCTTAAGAGGGACCACTGGGGACAAGAAAGGGTTCCCAACGTAGGCAAAGAATATGTCATTTACGAATAATGTTAAACGTCACCATGAGCTATTACTGCTTCCCACAGCATTCGCTTCCTGGGCTGAGTGGAGAGAACAATGCTGACAGCCAGCACCTTAAACATTATAAAAACAAATGTGTGCTGCCACACTCTTGCCAGGAAAAACCTCAGCCACCACTCTAAGGTGGAATTGCGTCGATTAAGAACACTGGGAAAAAGGAGTAGAGGACCATCACAAAGTTTGTAAGGCTTCCTATAATGAAAACAACTGAGTAAAGCATATTATTTGTAAAGTTTCTTTCTACAATATGACATTTTATGTCAGGTGTGTCTGGCTAAAAAATAATAATATTCCTAGACTTGTACCATATCAGGAAAACCAATCCACGCATCCTAAGCCATGTAACGTAAGAGATGACCGTTACATGGGACTCAGGTAGGAGGCGCTCTTCTCTTATCAGATGCTGGTTGCACCAGTTTTGCAGGCATCTCTGACATTCCAAAATTCTCTAGGCAAGTCTCTGAGCCAAGAGCAGGGTGACGGACTCACCTGAAGTTGCGCCGCAGGGAGATTGACATCGGCCACCATCTCTGTACAAGGGTGCTCCACCTGTAGCCGAGGGTTCAGCTCCAGAAAGTAGAAGCTGCCATCCTGGCTGTAGAGGTATTCCACAGTCCCAGCACTCACATAACCAACCATTTTGGCAAGTTTCACCGCACACTCAAAGAAGACAGAGAAGCCGACATAAGTATCTCACCTTGTCCAGCTGATGGGCCACTGCTTACCTAAAGCTTCTCCCTCTCAAAGAGCCAGTGTTTATAAGAGCCACCAAAGGCTTTTAGCCATATGAGAGCAAATTTCACCCTCTCTGATTATTACATAAGATTCCTGCACATGGATGACAAACTCAATTCAAAGCTTGGTGACAACAGTGTTTTCCACTTGGGGGCACAGGCAACCCCACCCTATCAGGCACAAGCACATGCAGGCAAAATAAAACACCATGGCAGATTCTTCATTGTACCCTTGCTTCTAGTATTTCCAGTATTCCTCCTAGAAACACGGCTATCCAGGTAGAGGCTAGATTTTCCATGCTTTCTTACAGCAAGTGACTAAGTTTTAACCAATGCAGCGTCAGCACTGATGAGTGATATGCATAATCCCTGAATCATGTTTTGAGAAGGAACTGCTCGTCCTCTTTTCCTGGCTTTCCCTCTTTTACAGACTGGAACATGTGGTCATGACAGTACAAGCCCGTTTCATCATGCAGATGAGAACATACGAAGAATGACAAGACAAAAAGGAAAGAACCTGAATCCCAAGATGGTCTCATGGAATAGAACGGTCCTACCAGTCCTGGAGAGATCGGCTGGAAGGAAAAATAAACTTCTCTCCTATTGTGTGCTTGTATTTTTTGGATCTCTTTATTACAATAGCTTAACTTGTACCCTAATCAATACAGAAATGATTAAATTCAGGTAGGAGGCTGATATTTCAAAAAATTAAAGTAGGTGATGCTGACAACAACAGGGTAGTAGCTTTCAAAGAAACAGATGCTGCAGACTGGAAAACTGGTGGCCTCCTTGTTAGGTCTCAGAAAACATTTGGTAAAGTGGAATGCAGACAAAACACCAACTGAGCCCTAAGAGAAAATGGTTAGAAAAAGTCGGAACGTGAAAAAACCAAATGCCTTTGGACACCCAAACTGGAAGGTTAGATTCTCACCCTGAAGCAACCCAGTGTCAGAGATCAAATCAAAGGGGCTGCTTTAGTTTCAGCTGGCCTCAAGCTAGTCAGTTTTGAACTGAGGAGAGAAAGAGGGCTGAACACAGAAGGCAGGAAATAAAGAGGAAAATTGCTATGTCCAGAAATCTTGGGTGTGGTTACTCCTACCTGAAGCTGGCTAGAAGCAAAGAGTCCAGACTTACTAAGTTTTGAAGGAACTGTATTTCTAAACAAACCACAAACCTGGCTTTCAAAATCCATGATAATCACACTTATCTCTACAGCCCAATGTTGCACCAGCAGGGAGCGAGCTTTGAAAGCTCAGCCAGAGAAAGCACAGTCTCCAAAGCTAAGCCACAGAGAAGAGTGAACAAGAGAGAACTTCCCAGAGATCAAGGCCTTAATGATGCGTTAAGGGATGACGGGCAAAGAATTTACTTTCATACCGGAGAGCAGAACCAGGGCAGCCAGAGGACTAACTGAGGTATTAATTGAGGTATTTCCACCACAGGACAGAAAATCACCACAATCCCTGCCTAGAAGAATCTGATAACTGCTATGGACCAGGGATTACTGTCTATTTTTCATTCTTCTTTTTTTCCAAATGGGAGTTATCCTGTTCCTACTCCACCTCTGTATATGGCAAAAGGAGGACTCATACGGGGTAGGTCACTGGTCCATACAAAACCACGTGCACATGTAACAGAGAGGATGGTACGTTGCCTAGAGAGCTTGGACTCTGGGCTGAACATAGTAAGTGGATGGGACGTTGGGCTGTCTTCTTTGGGGAAAGGCTAAGTTTGTTCTAAGAGTGAGGAAAAGGGTGTGAAAGGATACTGCGTAGCCAGAGGAGCAGACTGAGACACAGATCGCTAAATGCCCTGCAGTAATTTTTCACTGCGTCATCTATTTAGTAATCGAATCTCCTGAATTTCAGGTGAGCATATGGCCCCCAGCTAGTGACTACAAATTCCTAACATCCTGTGCAGCCAGGTGTGATTGTGTAACTGAATTCTGTCCAGTGAAAAGTGAGAAGTAATATGTATGTGACTTGGGAACGTATTTTTATATGTTTGTCTTCCAAATCCTCTTTTCCCCTCCCATACTCGACAGTATGAACATATTCTTGTGAGCTCGCTTTAATCATGAAAATGATGACGCCCTAGGACAAGGGCTGGCAAAGTTTTTCAGTAAAGGACAGATAATAATTATTTTCAGCTTTGTGCATCACATAGTCTGTCACAACTACTCAACTTTGTCACTGCGGTGATAAAGCAGCCATAGATAATACATAAGTAAATCAGCATGTTGTGTTCCAATACAACTTTATTTACAAAAACAGGTGTCAAGTTGGATTTGGCCTGCTAGCTGTAGTTTGCTGACTCCCATCCTAGTAATGGCCAAGCAATAAACCGGGGTCCCTGGCACCAGCTCATCTCTGAATTATGATGAGAGAGAGAAACAGAATTGGACCTTGTTTAAGCCACTGTATTTTGGAGGCCTCTTTACTACAGTAGTTAAAGAGTCAGTCTTGCTGAGTAAAGGGAACCCTCCTGCACTATTGGTGGGAATGGAAACTGGTACAGCCACTATGGAAAACAGTTTGGAGGTTCCTTAAAAAACTAAAACCAGAGCTACCCTATGACCCAACAATCCCACTACTGGGCATATACCCAGAGAAAACCATAATCCAAAAAGAAACATGTACCATAATGTTCACTGTAGCAATATTTACAGTACCCTGGACATGGAAGCAACCTAAATGGCCATCAACGGATGAATGGATAAAGAAGATGTGGCACATATATACAATGGAATATTACTCAGCCATAAAAAGGAATGAAATTGCATTATTTGTAGTGAGGTGGATGGACCTAGAGTCTGTCATACAGAGCAAAGTAAGCCAGAAAGAGAAAAACAAATACCATATGCTAACTCATATATATGGAACCTAAAAAAATGGTACTGATGAACCCAGTGACAGGGCAAGAATAAAGATGCAGATGTAGAGAATGGACTTGAGGACAAGGGGTGGGGGGCAAAGGGAAAACTGGAATGAAGTGAGAGAGGAGCACTGACATATATACACTACCAAATGTAAAATAGATAGCTAATGGGAAGCTGCTGCATAACACAGGGAGATCAACTCGATGATGAGTGGTGACCTAGAGCGGTAGGGTAGGGATGGTGGGAGGGAGACTCAAGAGGGAAGGGATATGGGGATATATGTATAAATACAGCTGATTCACTTTGTTGTACAGCAGAAACTGGCACAACAGTGTAAAGCAATTATACTCCAATAAAGTGCTTAAAAAAAAAAGTCAATCTTAATACACACACAAACACAGACACACACACGTAGAAATTAAACTTAAAACACAGACGGCCATATATTTATTAGCTTCTCTGGAACCAGGGAGAAAAAAAGAGATGGAAAATATATCTCCAATAAGATGAAAATTGAATCAAGGTTCCAGAAAAGACCATGTTCAGACTCCTAAACTACAACTATTTCCAAGGGACCATATAAAACTGCTGAGAGATTCTATTCCACACAAAAATACAGACTATGTAAACTTTACAGATACTTAGAGGACCTTATAAGAGACAATGGACTTGAACAAATTCATCTGAAGACTAAAGGATAATCAGTTTAGAAAATGGAACTTCCTGCTTATCACGAGCTTGTTAAAGAACCAAATAATAAGCTTTTAAATCCCAAAACGTTTCTATTGTATAATCCTACTCAAAATAGTACACTGATTTTTGTCAAAAGTGTTAACTATTTTAGAGCTTGAGGTGTTCACCGGCATCTTTACTAGAGAGAGAATAGCAGAATTTTTATTTTATTTTTCCTCTAGGAAAAGGATATAATCTCATCAATTATCCAGAACCACTGCTTGAAATTTCACTATTCTCAGATTGGCATATGAATTAAATGAGTATTAGTTCTGTGTAAGAAAACGAAAATTAGAGATTTTCATATACATACCTGTTCCATATGTTCAAATACTGCTGGAGTAGCAATAGCAGCAGGTGCCTCTTCAATAATCTTCTGATGCCTGCGCTGTACAGAGCAATCACGACCAAACAAAGAGATAGCATTGCCATACTGATCTGCTAAGATCTGCACCTCCAGATGACGAGATTGTTTGGCTAGTCTCATCACAAAGATAGGAGATCCAGGGACTTCAGCTTGAACCTATATTGGAAAAGGAAACAGAACAAATTCTTAAGAGGTAAACACTTTTTCTATCTTGATAAGCTGCTTCCATTTCAACAGGCAGATGCCTAGAAGTGTCAGGGGCCATGTTAATGATTAGAAATACAAAAGTAAATAAAATATAGTTCATGCCCTCATCTTTTTTAAAGATACTGCATCCTTAGTTATATAACCAATATTAATTGATCAATGTGAAAATGCATGAACATCCAGTGTGTTACAAGGGCAAAGAACAAAATATTTTGAAAACACACACACACAAATTCCACAAAAGGGCAAAATACTGCCATCAATTCCAAACAACCAAATGTACAACTTGCTCTACACCAGATACTTGCCTGGTTCATGTTACATTATATACAGTATTGCTGTAGTCAAAGGACTTCCACCTTCAGTTTTGGATACAGAATTCTACACTAGCAATTATTTTCTTTCAGCACTTTACTGATATCCCACTGTTTTCTAGCGTCCATTGTTTCCACTGAGATGTCAACTAAGAATCTTATTGTTACTCCTTTGAAAATAGTCTTTTTCTCCCTCAGCTGCTTTAGGATTTTCTCTTTCTCTTTTTAGGAGAGTGGAGTGTCAGATTTACTTTGATAAATTTAGATGTGGTCTTCTCTGTACTTCGCCTTGCAGGACTCATAGTGCTTTTTGAATCTGCGCTTGGATCTTTTCAGGAAATTCTTAGCCATTAGTTCATTAGTTCAGAAAAATTTTTAGCCATCATCTCTTCAAATATTGCTTCTGCTCCATGATTTCTTCAAATATTGCCTCTGCTCCATTTTCTCTCTCTTCTCCTCTGTGACTCAAAGTACATGACATTAGATCATTTCACTGTCTTTTATGCTCTGTATCTCTTATGCTCTGTTTTGCTACGTAACAAGTCACCTCAAAACTCAGTGGCTTGCTTAGGACACCAACCATCTTATTTGCTCGTGATGCAGTGCTCATCTGGGCAGTTCTTCTGGTCTTGCCTGTAGTCATTCATGTGCATATCATCTGGTGGCTCGAGTGGGGCTGAATGGTCTCATTCAAATGTCTGCTGACCTGTGCTGACTGTTGGCTGGTAGGTCTATGGAGCCTCAACTGGAAGAGCTCATTCTCCAGTAGGCTAGACCAGGCTCCTTCAATGCAGTGTTCCAAGAAGAGGGTGAAGGCAGAAGCTGCAAGGCTAAGCTTCACAAGCACTAGCCTCGAGAACTTACACACCACCACTTGGGCCACATTCTAATGGTCTAAGCAAGCCATGAGGCCAGCTAAGATTCAAGGGGTGGAAAAAGAGATGCCACCTCTTAATGGGAGGAAAGGCAAAGTCACATTGCAAAGGGATATACATACAAGAACGGGAGAAGTTATTACGGCCAACTTGGCAAACAATCTACTACAGTCCACCTTCTTGGCCACAATAATTTACATACCTCCCACATGCAAAATAGACTCACCCCCTCCCAAGACCCCCAAAGTCATCCAATCATGGCATCAGGCTTGAGGTCCATTTTCTCACAAGTCATGTCCACAAGCAAAAGAGACTCCCTTGGGTGCAGCTCCTCGGTTGCTCTTGATCCAAAGATCTGGAAACTAAAAAGACAAGTTATCTGCCCCCAACACCCCCAACATTTAATGATGAGATGGGGAGAGGATAACTGTAAAAGATACTCCTGCTCAAAGAAAAAAGGATAGGAGGTACAAAGTGGTCACTGGTCCACAACAATTCTGAAATTCAGATGGGCAGGTAGTGTCAGGTTCCCTTACTCGAGGCACATGGCATTTTTTTTTTGTTGTTTGTTTTGCTTTCTTATTATGGTCTTGTTCTGCTCCCCAGGAGTGATTCCCTATTCCATGGCTCCCCTTTGCTCTTAGCTGCCCTCTAGAGTCCTGGCTCCACAATCTGAAAAATCTCTCTTATTATCAGAAATGACTGATGTTTACAGCTGAACAACTTTCCCAGTCTGCTTCCTATTCATAGAAAACTGAAGGCCCAGAGCCCTCTTTGAAGTTTGAACTGTCTCTGTCCCTTTTAGTCCCTTTGGTGCATTCATCAATATAAGTTCTTGAAAACTTTGTGGTTTTCTTATGAATCACACTGGAAACACTCCTTGCCCCAAAAACATATCCATAACTTTTCTGCACAGTCCCCTCTATACCTCAGGCATGTCAGGCTGCTGTGGGGCAACATCTTTAAAATTCTTAGAAGCCCTTTTTTCTAGCTGAGAGAGGGCTTAAAGGATCTCCCAGGCACTCTTGATTTGGCCTTTACCCTGAAGTCATTTTTAACTTTGAAAATCTTTTGCCTGCTGGAGAGACTGGGAATGAGAAACAGTTCTATTTTCAAACTCAGCAAGTCTGAAACATCTTCTTTAGTTCATCTCTCTTTTAGAGTTCCTTAGCAAAAGCAACCAAAAGCATTCAACAGATACTTTTAATACTTTATCTGAAAAGATCTCCTTAACTAGGTATACAAGTTCATTAAATACAGCTTCTACCTTCCAAGTTACCTCAGGTAACTGTTTCATTATTACAGAACATGGATTACCTTTTCCCTCACTACCTTTCCAATCTGTAGTAAAAGTTTGTTCACCATTCTTCCAGCCTTCATTAACAACCTCCTTACCATTTTTCTGGCCTCCACCTACGAGCCAGTCTCAAAGCCAATGCCATATATTTTACTTTTTTGTTAGGGCAGTATTACACCTTTAGGTATCAATTTCTGGGTCAGTCATCCATTGATGCCTAACAAACCACCAAAAATTTAGTGACTTAGGACACTGACCTTTTTTTTTTTTTATTTGCTCACAGCAATTTGAGTTGGATTTAGTTGGGCAGTTCTTCTGCTGATCTTGGCTTGGAGCCACTCATGTAGTTAGTCATCTGAACTTGACTGGGATTGGATGGTCTAACATGGCCTCACTTATGTGTCTCAAAGGTGCTGGTGACTGTCAGATCTAGGAAGCTTCAGTTGGGGCGACTCATCTCTCTGCTTTGTGTGGCCTCTCTTTTTCCAGCAGGCTAGAGTGGGCTTTAGAAGCCTTAGACTCATTTCAAAAGGGCAAGGGCAGAAACCACAAGACCACCTGCAGTTTAAGCTTTGGAACTTGAACACCATTTCTATCACATTCTATTGGTCAACACAAATCACAAGACAAACCAAAATTCAAAGGGTGGGAAATAAGACCATTTCTTGATGGGAGAAGGCAAAATCATACTGTAATAGGGTACATATATAGAAACAGGAGGAGTTATCGTGGTCATTTTTGCCAATACTCTCTCATATGGTCTTTTCTGTATTTTTCATCCTTTTTGCCTCTTCATGCTTCAGTCTGAATTTTCTTCTGATGTGTCATCCAGTCACTAATTCTCTCTTCAACTGTATCTAATATGCCATTAAATTCCTCTATTGACTTAATTTTAGTTATTGCATTTTCAGTTGCTTCTTTTTAGTTTCCAGTTTTCTGCCGAAATTCTCAATCTTGTCTTTAATTTCCTTGAATACATTAAATATAGTTACTTTGAAGTTCCTGTCTGATGGATTCATTATCTAAAGCCTCTGTGGGTCTGTTTCTATTCACTTTTATTTTTCTTGATTTTTCATTCACATAATTTGATATGCTTGCCTATTTTTTTAATTTATTTTATTGAAGTATAGTTGATTTACAATGTTGTGATGCTTGCTTATTTTTAATTGGCTGCTTGATACTGCATTTGAAAAATTAATAGAAATAATTTGAGGTTCTGGGTGTTATTTTTCTCTAGAGAGAATTTATATTTGCTTCCTGCTGGTGGCTAGGGACACTAACAACCCTAGAACACCATGATGGAATCAAGAGTTGAGCATTTTGAAGCTGAGATTTAGTCCCTTTGAGAATTGGTCTATTTCTAGTTCATTCTTATTCCTTCAAGATCCCAACCTAAAATGTGGGAGTCTTCCCAGGGAACTCTCCTCAGCAAACCCTACAGTCTAAATTTTGTCCTTTTAGTCTTATAAAACTCTTGAAAAATCTAATCAGCTTTTCAACTGCTTCTTCTCAAACTAAAGGATACCTCTAGGGAAAAAATGGCCTCAAACATCAGACCTCTCTGGATTTCATTCTTCACCTATATCTTAGCCCTAAAATTCTTCATTGCCTCGAAAGATCTCTAATGCCTTAAAACAGATTTTTTTTTTAATGTGGCCACCTTTTCTAGTTTGCTCTCAGTGGGAGGACTGATCTGAGTTATTTAGTTAATCATTATCGGAACTTAAGGACTTTTATGTAAAACTTCCTAATCTTAGTGCTCTAGAATCTTCAACTACTTGATTCCATAGTAATAAGTAGTTTTGAATTATCTAAAGGAATTAATGTTTAAAAAAATTAATGCTGCTTCTTTTGCTTCTAGGAGCAAAATGCCTCTTCTTTAGACCACATGAGGCACTGATCTACTTATGAAACTAGAATTATTACAGAAGGAATGTAAAGTAAATGACACACTCAAAATAGGATAAGGCAGCAAAACAATATCTTTATCGCTTTCTTTGTCTAGTATATCAAATCAAGGAGGACCTAGCTCACAGAGTTTTCCTCTTTAGCCCATGACAGTGAAACAAGAAGCTTGGTGCTGAATGGTTTAAAAAAAAAAAAGAGGGCAAATAAAAGGTGGCTAGGGGTACTGATAAAAATAACAGATGGTACAAGGTAAAAGATGCTGGGAAAAATAAGAAAAAGTGGGGAGCTAGGAAAGTTAAAAAGACAGAAGGTGTCCCAATTTTCCTTTTTCTGACTCTTCTTTTTCTGGGTATTGGTAGGAGAAAAAGAAATGAGTCAAGTATATAAGAGTAACTCTGAGGGCAGGAAAAAGAGACTCTCGTCTCCTGATTGTTTCCCTAAGATTCTGAAAAGAAATCATTTCTTTGGCCTCCATAATCAACTTGTAGTATGGCCACATCAATCTGGCTACATATCAGAGGGATAGGTAGAGAGAGATCCTAGGTTTAGCTTTCCTGAGCCACCCTCAGCTCTCATAGAATGTGGGCCTGCTGCAGGGTCCCTGTGCCACGGTGTGGTGGCCATGCAGTACAGGCCATGGTATAGACTGTTGGGCCAGGACACATGACAGAAACTCAGGAGCTGGCGGCCAATTTGAATTGAAGTGAGACAAAGTCAATCAGAGAGGCTGAGCCAGGCCAAGCCAAGAGCATCCAGATCAGGAATTAACCGCATCACATACTTTATCCAAAATGCCAGCAGAAGAGGGGCACAAAAATGTAGAAAGGTACTGACTCTTCCTTTTGACTTTGAGGTCCTATGAGCCACACGAACCACATATGGAAGAGCTATCTGAGAGGCTAAGCAACTTTATTTAAGAGAGAATAACTCTACTGCTTGGATTACCTAAATGAATAAAACCTTCCTTAAATTGAACTGGATGTTTCATTTATACCTTTTCCCCTGCTGAAAAGCAGGTAGAGGCTAGAGAGAAAGACAAGATTCGCCATAGACAAAAAAAATCTAAATATTTTCTGGACATCCAAATTACAGTGTGAGTTAAATCATGTATCTGTGATATATATGTTAGTTGAAACAAATAACAACAGCTTGTACTCTACCTGTCTGAAGAGGTTAGGGAAGTCATCTGCATTGTTGACTTTTCTGATGCCCTTCCCTCCTCCTCCTTCTGAGGCCTTGATCATTACTGGATACCCAACTTCCTCTGCTGCCTTCAGGAAGAAAGAGAAAAATGGAAGTGAGAATGGTATTAGTAGGGAAGGAGAAAACTGGCATTTTCTCCCTTTAAAAATGCTGTCATTTGGTAGGTCTATATATAGTAAAATAGAAAGATCCTGAAGATGTACTATTAGGTGGGGGAAAAAAAAGTACCAGAATAATATTTGTAGTATTGGGTTGAATGAAAAGAAATTGCATTTTTTTGTAGGTAACAAATGGTTGAATATTGGCAATTTTGTATGCTTCAAGCTAAGATAATCCCATATAGGTCAAAAACAAAGTAAAACTATATGTATAATTACGTATGCATTCATACACTTACATACGTAAGTACAAAAAAACAAGTCTAGAATATCCACCAGTGGTGATTTACAAAAAGAAGATGAATAGATATAAACTTTCACTTTTTACTGTATACATTTCTGCATTATTAGAATTTCTCATAATATGCAGGAATTTGTGTATTACCCATAATTTTTATTTTATTTTATTTTATTTTTCCAATTTAACAGAGTGTATACTTTCTGTCTTTATCCCATAATTATTATTTAAAAAAAAGACTAAAAGACATAAGCACTTCACTTAATATAAGCTGATGGCCTCAACATAGCTTCAGACCTTCTGAGAACATATGACTCAACAAATCAGGATTCTCACATATCCAGAAATTTTTCCTCATGTGACTTTTTGATAAAAATAACAAGATAGCATAATATTAATAAAGGTAGTCAGAAGACTAATTTTCAACACATGCTCTAAATGTGCTTTTCACATTTACAGTATTTTATAATGATCAGGTGATGATCCCCAAACTTCCTGAATATTTAATTATATATCCATTAAGTAAGGGGTCAGTTAAATCAAGATATACCTATTTATTAGACTACTATGCAATTATTAAGAGGAATGAGGTAGCCTTTACATGCAATGATATGGAAGATGTCCATATGGCAGTTAAGGCAAAAAGTAAACTGGGGAAAAGTTAACCAAAAGTTTAAAAGAAATGAGTCATTCCTTTGTCAAAACATTCTAGTCTTTTATAGTTTACATTGTAACAATATCTAAAAAATGTGTCACCAGAAAAAGACCACTTCAAATTTAAATTTTTGTCAGTAGATTTGGCATGAAAAGCCTTCACTCACATCTCTTCTAAATTCTCCTAACCATTCACTTCTATGCTTATAAACAAAATTAGCACAATGAACTCAATCACTGGGTGATAAATGATTGACGAAACAGCCACAAATGTGGGAAAGACTTAAAAAATTAGGGTTGTCCACACAATATAAGAAAAAGGCAGTCCTTTTAAAAATATATAAAAGCTCTAGGCATAGGTTATCCATTTAAAATATTTTAGAATTTTAATGCCACGAGAAAAATGTTTATATATAGGTAGAAAAAAACATAGGATTACAAAAACAATGTATAAGTAAGACCCTAATTTTATAATTATCATAATAATTACATTTATGGGAATCTATTAATAAAGATTATCATTATATGACTCTATGAATCAAAAAAGGCTGGAAGAAAATATATGAATATGTTAACAAGACTTATCTCTGGATGGTGGGCTTATTGGGGTGGTTTTATCATCTCTTTTCTTACTTTCCAAATTTTCTATCAGAAAATTTTTTTTTTTTTTATTTTTTTGGGGGTACACCAGGTTCAATCAACTGTTTTTATACACATATCCCCATATTCCCTCCCTTCCTTGACGCCCCGCCCCCTCGAATCCCCCCCACCCTCCCTGCCCCAGTCCTCTAAGGCATCTTCCATCCTCGAGTTGGACTCCCTTTGTTATACAACAACTTCCCACTGACTATTTTACAGTTGGTAGTATATATATGTCTGTGCTACTCTCTCGCTTCTTCTCAGTTTCCCCTTCACCCCCTGCCCCCTCCCATACCTCGAGTTCTCCAGTCCATTCTCTGTATCTGCTTCCTTGTTCTTGTCACTGAGTTCATCAGTACCATTTTTAGATTCCGTATATGTGAGTTAGCATACAATATTTGTCCTTCTCTTTCTGACTTACTTCACTCTGTATGACAGACTGTAGGTCTATCCACCTCATTACATATAGCTCCATCTCATCCCTTTTTATAGCTGAGTAATATTCCATTGTGTATATATGCCACATCTTCTGTATCCACTCATTTGTTGATGGGCATTTAGGTTGCTTCCATGTCCTGGCTATTGTAAAGAGTGCTGCAATAAACATTATGGTACAAGTTTCTTTTGGGATTATGGTTTTCTTTGGGTATATGCCCAGGAGTGGGATGACTGGATCATATGGTAGTTCTATTTGTAGTTTTTTAAGGAACCTCCAAATTGTTTTCCATAGTGGCTTCTATCAGAAAATTTTATGTTTATAATTATAACCAGGAAAAAAAGGAATTTTAACTGATAAGCAAAATAGCTAATTCCCTACAAAGGGCTTCTACTCTTTTGCAAATTACAGCAAACAGAATGTAGCATTAACAATTCAATTAGAAATATTAATTCTTCTCATTAAGGAGATTACAGGACACTTAACTTGAAATGCACACAAGAGAGCAAAATTAGTTGAGCACTCAGTTTTCCTCCTGAATTTATTACATACAAGTCAAACAAGAGTAGTGTGTTTTTCTAAAATACAGCCTCTTTCCATCATCTCCCTGGAGTCACAACTGACACTTCCAACTGGTTAAAAAGCGAAAGGGGAACAAGCTGGAGAGAACTACGAAGAAGGAAAAAGTAATGCTGGAGAGATGATCTCCTTTTGCTTGGGCTCATGTTTCTACATGGACAGACAATAATAAGAATAATAGCTTCAGCCTCTATCAGCTCCCTCCCTCACTCCTCCCCAAGGGAAAAAGAATGAAATCTGTGATTGGTCAGTTCGGAAGGAGAAACGGAGCATGTATAGCTCAGCCTTTTCCTCTTTGGGATCAGCCCACTACAAAGAACATATGCTCTTTGTCAGCTTTCAGTCATACGATAACCTGAACAGCAAAAGCTCTGTCTCTGTGGTTATTCATATCACTAGGAACCAGTGAGTAAGCCTGCTTAACTGACGTTCGGTTTATGAATCTCATTATTGCTACACACTTAAACCATTTTCACCATCATCTCTATTCATAATAAAGCTGACATTTTGATCTCTCTCTGCCTGGCTTCTTGGTTCTGAACCCAAGCAGGGCAAAAAGTGTTGTTTGCCCCGACTTCCTCTGTACACATACAAATACTAACAGGTGGTAGAGAAGAGAATCAGAACCTTCTTAAAGCTCTGATTTAACCATCTAAGAAATGTTCTGTCCCAGTGAACTGCTTGCTGCAAAACAAATTTAAATTATTTTCATGAAACACAGGTCACTTCCCCATTCTATCAACTACACCTTCCTGGTCTCACAACCCTAATGCCATCATGGGTGCATATCATGAACCAGGCTCCACTCCACGTCCCCATATTTGGGACTTATAAGTGGTCCGCTGAGAAATATCACTCCCTAGAGTTAGTAACTTACCTGCAGCCCATCATCCACATCCTGCACACAACCTTTTTCATACAGTTCCTGAGGAACATGTAAGATATGTTTTGAAAAATCATTTTCGTGCCAGTCCACACAAAGACCTGCAATAGATAACAGAGACTTAAAAACAGCTACAAGAGCTTCTGTTCTTATCCATTTTCTGCTTATAACTTCTTTATTTTCCCCCCCTTTTTTTTTTTTGCCTGAGTCACATGGCTTGCAAAATCTTAGTTCCCCAACCAGGGATTAAACGTGGGCCCATGGCAGTGAAAGGTCCTAACCACTGGACCACCAGGTAACTCCCTGCTTATACCTTCTTTAAAATGCTCTCGTATTTATCCAAAATTGAGGGTAGATGGGAGAAAAAAAGGATACCATAAAACCCTGATCAGTCCTTGGTGTTAGCAGGATTTACCTAAAGCAAGACCTGGCCACTTGGGTTCTGTTGCTGGAAAAAGCCAGAAGAGCTAACAAAAAGCAACTTAAAAAAATGCAAGGACATACACGACAAAACAAACAAACAAAAAAGCACATCAGACTTCTCACAGAAATTCAGCAGGCAAAATAGCTTCGATTTGTGTGTTCAGGCCTGCTCCAGGGCCAGAGGTCTGAGAAATAATTCAATCTTTATGAGCCCTTGGAAATGGCAATGGCGGTTTTATTGGCCTCAACAGAGTCATGATTCCATACTCCCTGAATGTCCCTGTACTTAGCCACAAAGGGAATGGTATAGCCTCTTCATTCAAACAGGAACAAATTCAACCTTTTATTTTAAACTATTTGACCCAGCAGGTCTGGAGAGGATATTGCAATCCCCCTGGAGAGCCAGAGTAATATGAGCTCAAATCTGTTCTGACTCAAGACAATGGTAGTGCCCACTCAGAAGAGGTTTTAGTGTATGTTTGCTTCCTGTGCTTGAGTACCAAAAAAATAGAAGTTCATATTGTTATCAGCTATAATAATTCACAAGGCACTCTTCAAGGGATTTGTCAAGAGTAAATCATTTTTAGAAAAAATTCATCCTTCTGCATGTCTGAAAGAAAGGTTGATTATTGACCTCATTTTTCTGCACCAAGGGCATATGAGACGTTGAATGGTATTAAACAGGCAAAACAAATGATCAATAGATTGTGGGCTCACATCAAGAAAATACTGGCAAAAAAGAATAGATACATGTATATATGTAACTAAATCACTGCTGTATAACACCTGAAACTAACACAACATTGTTAATCAACTATACTCCAATATAGAATTTTAAAAATAAAGACAGGATAAACAAAACAAAACAAAACAAAAAGAAGAAGAAGAAGAAAATACTGGCAGGCAAACATCTGAGTAGGTAGGTTTTAGCTTTTTCTTAGTAATTCCAGTCACCTTCCAGGCAGGTTCAAAGGCCTATTCCACCTAAGAAGTCCATCTCTAAGGAAGATTCCAGCCTACCCAGAGTACATCTGAATCCATAGAACCAGATAAGTTTTCTCAGAGTTTCTCCAAATTAAGTCCTAAGATCATTTACATTACAATTTAGCATCTATATACCTGGTACAAAATTTACATTCCTAGGACATGATGAAATCATAGGTAAGCCAGGAGATACAAGATACCATTAATTAACTTGTATTCTATTTCTATCAAATATCCAATACATTTTAAAGCAGACTTAAGCCCCAAGACCACAGTCCCAAATATCCTACTGAGATTCTCTGCACTTTAAGATACAGACAAGAAATAATTTCTTACCACTGCCACTCCATGGAAGAGTTGGGATACCTGCAGTTTGAGCCACTATGGAAGATGCAATCTTATCCCCCAAAGCCCACATGGCCTGGCTTGGAGGACCTGAAAACAAAACAAGAAAAGAACCCCAACTGTAACATTCTGGCCTCGTTTCTGTCACATGTATTTTGTCTTTCATATAATCATTTTTGTATTTGTCTTGTATCCCCTACAGCACATATTGTCGGCATCACAAACTTGACTATGGGGACTATGTTTTGGCTCATCTTTGTACTCTTTATAGAACCGAATGTAGTAATTTTTTGCATACACTGAGAATTCAATAGATATAAATATATTTTGAATTAAATTCCTGACAAATCTAACTCTGATTTCATCATCTGTCATGATCCAACTTTACCAGATTAACAAAGACTTTTTTTTTTAACCAATATCCTGAAATAAGGACAATAAAGTTTTGGAGGTCAAGTCTAAAATATTATATTCTCCTGGGTCTTATGGAAACCCAAAAGGAAGATTTATTTTTAATAGGCTTTACAAAGTATAATCATCATTACAGGGACAGAGACAGAAACACTTTGAGCTATATAACCTCAAATTTTCTCTCTGTATAGGAGAGCAGAAGAAATAGCTCTCACTTATAGAAATTTAACCTATATGCTTAAATGTGAAAGAAATGATTCATTTTTAAGGGCACACTGCCAGCATATCCTAAGTATTGAATTATCTTCTCTATACAAATATAGGTCCTTTCTCCACATGCCCTCTTAATGTTAATGGTAAAGTTTTTAAAGGCCAGTGTTCTGGAAATCAGAGCCCCCTCCATATCTCATAAAAAAGAACCCAGGGAGAAAAAACACAATCAAGATGCAGGGTATAAGAAACAATGAAGAGTTAAAAAAAAAAAAAAAAGGAAATGAAGAAAAGGGTTACTCTGAGAGCTGCTGACTGATGAAAAAATAGGAGCCCAGTGCATGCTAAAGAGAAGAAAAGCAGAATATGAAGGAGAATATGGGCAAAAATGACAGAGAAACAGAAATACAGGAATAGTATGTCAGAAAGGCTTACCCATGAAGGCGATCCCATTTTTCAAAAGAAGTTCTGGGAGCTTGGGATTCTCAGAAGCATGACCCCAGCCAGCCCAAACTGCCTACCAGGGAACACAATATGATTCACTCTTAAAATACATACTAAAAAGAACATGATAAACTGTATCACTTTCTATCAAGACTGGCCCTGCTCCATGAGGTACAGCAGCTCCACTGAAGCCTAATGTCTAATTCAGCTTCTGTGCCTGATTCTTGGCAAACTTTTTACAGAACAACAATAAGCAGTCCATTGTGGTAAAACCTTGGAAGAGCTCAAAAATCAGTTGAGACTGATATTAAGATCCAGCTAATATTGTTGCTCTTTAGGAAACTCAGTTCATTGCCTTTCAACTAGGCACTGTAGAGCCTCTTCTAAAAATGCTGGTTTTCTTCCACAGGTTGAATTACTTTGGCCACCCAACTCTACTTTTATATCTAGTGGTTAGACTGCCATACAAATCCCGAGATTTTTTTCTCTTTGGGCTTTAAGACACTTACCCTAAACTCCCTAACACAATGTGATAGGGGAGAAACAATCTCCTCCTACACTACCATATTCCAGACTAAGAGTATATTCCAATGGAAATAGACAACTTTTACTTACTAGGAGGTCTGAAGGTGAAATGGATAGAATAACCTGTGAAAGACCCTTACAAACCTCTTGTTTGGATTATGTTTACTTTATGTTGATTCACTCCATTCTTCCCACCTTTCCTTTCCCTGTCTATTATATCCTATATAAAGGCTTTTAACAATGTGCAACATGGGGGATGGAGTCAAGATGGCAGCGTGGGAAGACGCAGAGATCGTGTCTCCCCACAAATAGATCGGCTGCCAGAAGCCATCAGGGGACCTGAGGTCCAAGGAGACCGGAGGAACCCCAGAGCAACCAGGTAGGACCTGGGGGAAGTCAGGGAGGTGGGGAAGGGGAAGCCAGACGGGACTGGCACCCTTGGAGGGGTGGCTGGGTGAGGCGGCAGGTTCCCGCCTGGAGAGACCCTTGGAGGCTGGGGAGATCCGAAAACACAACTGGGTTGCTCCCGCCCAGGAGGCCAGGAGGCCTGCTGAGCTCCCGGGCTTGGGAGCCTACTGGGCTCCCCAGCAGGGTCCTCCGCCCTCCAAGGTCCCCTCCAGACTGTCTGGGTCCTGAGGGTGTGGGAGGGAGGGAGGAGGGGCGAGGAGGTGGAGAGGTGGACTGGTGGGGGTGGGGACTTTGAGATCAGGGTACAGGGAGGCGAGAGAGGCAGACAGTGGGGGTGGGAAGGGATTTCTCCAGGTCAGAAGGATAGGGGAGGTGCGCCACGTATTTCTTCCGGGTGGGTCCTCTACCTTCCAAGGCCCCTCTGGGCTGTTGGTTCTAGAAGTACAGGAGGGAAGCGATGGGGGGAGAAGAAGAGAGGTGGAAGAGGGGAGGGACCCTCTGGGATCAGAGGATCGGGGAGGAGTGGAAGGCATCTCCGCTGCCCACTGGCCCAGGAAGCCTGGTGGGCTCCTGGGCCTGGTCTCCAACTCTCTAGGGTCCCCTTCCAGATGCACTGGTCCCGGGGCGTAGGAGCGTGGCAGGGGAAGAGGAAGAGAGGCAGACCGGTAGTGGGACGTTCCAGGAGCAGAGGACCAGGAGAGGTGCGGCGGACCTTTCCTCTGCTCACTTGGGCCTGGCGGGCCTGCTGGGCTCCTGAGTCTGGTCTTGGTCTCTGGGGCCCTCTCCGGCTGAGTGGGTTGGACAGGCGTGGGAGGGAGGGAGGAGAGGGGAAAAGGAAGAGAGGCAGATAGTGGTGAGGGGGACCTTACAGGACCAGAGGATCAGGGGAGATAATGCAGGAAATCTCCCTACCCATTTGGCACCAGGAGGCCTGTTGCGCCCCCAGATCTGGTCTTCGGTCCCTCAGGGGCCCCTCTAGGTCTCACTGGTCCTAGGGGTGTAGGAGGAAAGCAGGGGAGAAGAGAAGAGGCGAGCAGGGGAGGGGGCCTTCTAGGATTGGAGGATCAAGGGAGGCGGGGAAGGTATTTCCCCTGCCCACTAGCCCTGGGAAGCCTGCTAGGCTCACGGACCTGGTCTTTCACACTCCAGGGCCCCCTCCAGCTGCTTGGGACCTAGGAGAGTGGGGGGTGGGGGACAGGAAGAGAGGCGTACAGGGACCCTACGAGACTGGGAGATCTGAGGAAGTGCTGCAGGCATTACCCTAGCCCAGTTGGCCCTAGGAAGCCTGTTGGGCATCAGAGTCTGGTCCCCTGCCTTCCAGTGCCCCCTCCAGGTGTGAGGGTCCTAGGGGAACAGGAGGGAGGGGTTGAGGAAGAAGAGAACGCAAGGGAGAGGGACCCTCTGAGATTGGAGGACATGGGGGAGGTGCCTACATTTCTCCCACCAACTCGGGCCCAGGGATCCTGCTGGGTACCTGGACCCAGTCCTTTGCCCTCCGGACCAGATGACTTCCTGGGCCCCTCTGCCGCATTGGGCCTAAGCCTCATTCCCCACCACCCCCAGGGCCTTTTCTATGGGTAGGCCTGCCCAATGCCTAACCCCACCCCCTACCCCACCACGCCCCCACAGCCAAGGCCTTTTCTGGCTTTTTTTCTTTTTTTTTTCCCACCTCCTCTCTTTGGCTATTGAAGTTGTTCTACCTTCCAGTTGTTGCGCCATATATTTTATTTTTTTAATTTTTTGTAACACATCTGTTAGTTTCCTATTCTTATCATATTTTTAATCTTGCTATTGTTCTGCTGTTCTCCTTTTTTTTTTTTTTTTTTTTTTTTCATTTTTTTCATTTTCCTGCCCCACACGGCTTGTGGGATCTTGATTCACAAACCCGGGGTCAGGCCTGAGCTCCTCAGGTGGGAGCTCTGAGTCCAAAACACTGGACTAACAGGGAAACCCAGTTCCCAGGGAATATTCATCAGAGTGAAGTCTCCCAGAGGTTCTCACCTCAACACCAAGACCCAGCTATACTCAACAGCCTACAAACTCCAGTGCTTGAAACCTCAGGCCAAATACCCAGTGGGACAAGAACACAATCCCGCCCATCCAAAGTGGGGGGAAAATGAGACAATAAAAAAATATGTCACAGATGAAGGAACAAAGTAAAAATACACAAGACCAAATAAATGAAGAGGAAATAAGAAAATTGCCTGAAAAAGAATTCAGAGTAATGATAGTAAAGAAGATCCAAAATCTCGATAACAAAATAGAGAAAATACAAGAAACAGTTCATAAGGACTCAGAAGAACTAAAGAGCAAACAAACAGTAATGGACAACAAAATAAATTAAAAATACTCTAGATGCTATAAACAGCAGAATAACTGAGGCAGAAGAACGAATAAGTGAGTTGGAAGATAGAATGGGGGAAATAACTGCCACAGAGCAGGAAAGAGAAAAAAGAATAAAAAGAATGGAAGACAGTCTCAGAGACCTTGGTGACAACATTAAGCACACCAACATTCGAATCATAGGCATCCCAGAAGAAGAAGGAAAAAAGAAAGGGTCTGAGAAAATATTTCAAGAGGTTATAGTGGAAAACTTCCCCAACATGGAAAAGGAAATAAATAAGTCCAAGAAGCACAGAGAGTCCCATACAGAATAAACCCAAGGAGAAATACAATGAGGCACATATTAATCAAACTAACAACAATTAAACACAAAGAAAAAATATTAAGAGGAGCAAGAGAAAAGCAACAAATAACATATAAGGGAAAACCCATAAGGATACCAGCTGACCTTTCTGCAGAAACTCTGCAGGCCAGAAGGGAGTGGCAGGATACACTGAAAGTCCTGAGAGAGAAAAACCTACAGCCAAGAAATCTCCACCCAATAAGACTCTCATTCAGATTCGACAGAGAAATCAAAAGCTTTACAGACAAGCAAAAGTTAAGAGAATTCAGCACCACCAAACTAGCCTTACAACAACTGCTAAAGGAACTTTTCTAAGCAGGAAACACAAGAGAAGGAAAGGACCTACAAAAACAAACCCAAAACAATTAAGAAAATGGTAATAGGAACATACATGTCAATAATCACTTTAAATATAAATGGATTAAATGCTCCAACCAAAAGACACAGACTGGCTGAATGGATACAAAAACAAGACGCTTATATATGCTGTCTACAAGAAACCCACTTCAGACCATGGGACACATATAGTCTGCAAGTAAGCAGATGGAAAAAGATATTCCATGCAAATGGAAGTCAAAAGAAAGCTGGAGTAGCAATACTATTATCAGACAAATTAGACTTTAAAGTAAAGGCTATTACAAGAGACAAGGAAGGACACTACATAATGATCAAGGGAACAATCCAAGAAGATATAACAATTGTAAATATCTATGCACCCAACATGGGAGCACCTCAATACATAAGGCAAATGCTAACAGCCATAAAAGGGGAAACCGACAGTAACACAATAACAGTAGGAGACTTTATAACACCCCACTTACATCAATGGACAGATCATCCAAACAGAAAATAAATAAGGAAACACAAGCTTTAAATGACACATTAGACCAACCTGACTTGATATTTATAGGACATGCCATCCAAAAACTACAGAATACACTTTCTTCTCGAGTGCACAAGGGACATTCTCCAGGATAGACCACACCTTGGGTCACAAATCAAGCCTTGGTAAATTCAAGAAAACTGAAATCGTATCAGGCATTTTCTCTAACCACAATGCCATGACACTAGATATCAATTACCTGAAAAAAACTGTAAAAAATACAAATACATGGAGGCTAAACAATTCACTATTAAACAACCAAGAAATCAATGAAGAAATAAAAGAGGAAATCAAAAAATACCTAGAAACAAATGACAATGAAAACACAACAACCCAAAACCTATGGGATGCAGCAAAAGCAGTTCTAAGAGGGATGTTTATAGCAATACAGTCCCACCTCAAGAAACAAGAAATATATCAAATAAACAACCTAACTTCACACCTAAAACAATTAGAGAAAGAAGAACAAAAAAGCCCCAAAGTGAGCAGAAGGAAAGAAATCATAAAGATCAGATCAGAAATAAATGAAAAAGAAAGAAAGGAAACAACAGCAAAGATCAATAAAACTAAAAGCTGGTTCTTTGAGAAGCTAAACAAAATTGATAAACCATTAGCCAGCCTCATCAGGAAACAAAGGGAGAAGACACAAATCAACAGAATTAGAAATGAAAAAGGAGAAGTAACAACAGACACCACAGAAATACAAAAGATCATGAGAGACTACTACAAGCAACTATATGCCAATAAATGGGATAACCTGGAAGAAATGGATACATTCTTAGAAAAGTACAATCTTCCAAGACTGAACCAGGAAAAAATAGAAAATATGCACAGACCAATCACAAGTACGGAAATTGAGACTGTGATTAAAAATCTCCCAACAAACAAAAGCCCAGTGCCAGAAGGATTCACAGGCGAATTCTACCAAACATTTAGAGAAGAGCTAACACCTATCCTTCTCAAACTCTTCCAAAATATAGCAGAAGGAGGAACATTCCCAAACTCATTCTACGAGGCCACCATCACCCGGATACCAAAACCAGGCAAAGATGTCACAGAAAAAGAAAATGACAGGCCAATATCACTGATGAATACAGATGCAAAAATCCTCAACAAATTACTAGCTAACAGAATCCAACAGCACATGAAAAAGACCATACATCATGATCAAGTGGGGTTTATCCCTGGAATGCAAGGATTCTTCAATATACACAAATCAATCAATGTGATACATCACATTAACAAACTGAAGGATAAAAACCATATGATCATCTCAATAGACGCAGAAAAAGCTTTTTACAAAATGCAACATCCATTTATAATAAAAATTCTCCAGAAAGTGGGCATAGAAGGAAATTCCTTCAACATAATAAAGGCCATACATGACAAACCAACAGCCAACATTGTTCTAAATGGTGAAAAACTGAAAGCATTCCCTCTAAGAAGAGAGACAAGACAAGGGTATCCACTCTCACCATTACTATTTAACATAGTTTTGGAAGTTTTAGCCACAGCAATCAGAGAAGAAAAAGAAATAAAAGGAATCCAAATTGGAAAAGAAGAAGTAAAATTGTCACCCTTTGCAGATGACATGATATTACACACAGAAAACACTAAAGATTCTACCAGAAAACTGCAAGCACTAACTGATGAATTTAGTAAAGTAGCAGGATATAAAATTAATGCACAGAAATCTCTTGCATTCCTATATGCTAACAATGAAAGAGCAGAAAGAGAAATTAAGGAAACGCTCCCATTTGCCATTGCAAAAAAAGAATAAAATACCTAGGAATAAACCTGCCTAAGGAGGCAAAAGGCCTGTACACAGAAAACTATAAGACACTGATGAAATAAATCAAAGACGATACAAACAGATGGAGGGACATACCATGTTCTTGGTTTGGAAGAATCAACATTGTGAAAATGACTATCCTACCCAAAGCAAATGACAGATTCAATGCAATCCCTATCAAATTACCAATGGCATTTTTCACAGAACTAGAACAAGAAATCTTATGATTTGTAGGGAAACACAAAAGACCCCAAATAGCCAAAGCAATCTTGAGAAGGAAAGACAGAGTTGGTGGAATTAGGCTTCCTGACTTCAAACTATACTACAAGGCTACAGTGATCAAGACAGTATGGTACTGGCACAAAAACAGAAAGGAAGATCAATGGAACAGAATAGAGAACCCAGAGGTAAATCCAAGCACATACGGGCACCTTATCTTTGACAAAGGAGGTAAGAATATACAATGGAAAAAAGCCTCTTCAATAAGTGGTGCTGGGAAAATTGGACAGCAACATGTAAAAGAATGAAATTAGAACACTTCCTAACACCATACACAAAAATAAACTCAAAATGGATTAAAGACCTACATGTAAGGCCAGACATTATAAAACTCCTAGAGGAAAACATAGGCAGAACACTCTATGACATACTTCAAAGCAAGATCCTTTTTGACCCACCTCCTAGAATAATGGAAATAAAATCAAGAAATACAAATGGCACCTAATGAAACTTAAAAGCTTTTGCACAGCGAAAGAAACCATAAACAAGACAACCCTCAGAATGGCAGAATGGGAGAAAATACTTGCCAATGAAGCAACGGACAAAGGATTCATCTCCAGAATATACAAGCAGCTCATGCAGCTTAATACCAAAAAAGCAAATAACCCAATCCACAAATGGGCAGAAGACCTAAATAGACATTTCTCCAAAGAAGATATTCAGATGGCTAACAAACACATGAAAAGATGCTCAACATCACTAATCATTAGAGAAATGCAAGTCAAAGCCACAATGAGGTATCACCTCACACCAGTCAGAATGGCCATCATCACAAAATCTAGAAACAATAAATGTTGGAGAGGGTGTGGAGAAAAGGGAACTCTCCTGCACTGTTGGTGGGAATGTAAGCTGGTACAGACACTATGGAAAAGTTTGGAGGTTCCTTAAAAAACTGAAAATGGAACTACCATATGACCCAGTAATCCCACTACTGGGCATATACCCAGAGAAAACCATAATCCAAAAAGAAACATGTACCATAATGTTTATTGCAGCACTATTTACAATAGCCAAGACATGGAAGCAACCTAAATGCCCATCAACAGATGAATGGATAAAGAAAATGTGGCACAAATATACAATGGAATATTACTCAGCCATAAAAAAGGAATGAAAGTGAACCACATGTAACGAGGTGGACAGACCTAGAGACTGTCATACAGAGCAAAGTAAGCCAGAAAGAGAAAAACAAATACCGTATGCTAACTCATATATATGGAACCTAAAAAAATGGTACTGATGAACCCAGTGACAGGGCAAGAATAAAGATGCAGATGTAGAGAATGGACTTGAGCACACGGGGCTGGGGGTGGGGGGGTGGTGAAGGGGAAGCTGGGATGAAGTGATAGAGTAGCATAGACATATTTAAACTACCAACTGTAAAATAGATAGCTAGTGGGAAGTTGCTGTGTAACAAAGGGAGATCAACTCGATGATGGGCGATGCCTTAGAGGGCCAGGACAGGGAGGGTGGGAGGGAGTCATGGGAGGGAGGGGATATGGGGATATATGTATAAATACAGCTGATTCACTTTGGTGTACCTCAAAAGCTGGTACAAGAGTGTAAAGCAACTATATTCCAATAAAGAGCTTAAAAAAACAAAACAAACAAAAACAATGTGCAACAAAGATGCTTCATATAAAATTAATGGTTCTGCACTGGCTACCCCCTTGTGCCCTAATGGGGGGTAAAATGGCTGAATTTGGCATAGGGAACTCTTCTCAATACTCTGTAATGACCTATATGGGAAAAGAATCTTAACATTAAGAGTGGATACATGTATACGTATAACTGATTCACTTTGCTGTACAGCAAGAATGAATACAACATTTTAAATCAACTAGACTCCAATAAAAAAAAATTTTTTTTAAAAGGCTGAATTTGGTTTTCAAGGAGACGCTGGCATCTCTTACTTGCACTGGGATCCTTTTAGCAATATCGAGAATTAATTCCACATTTGCATAGTTGTTGTTGTTTGGACCTCCTGGTACTGGCACGTAGTGATCTGCCATCTTAATGTATTCTGGAATCACAAGCAAATTAACAGAGAACACTTGCTTTATTTTCAGAAATGTAACAACAGAGCAAAAACTACATAAAGGACAGGTACTATCATACATAAATCACGGGACACACTGCATTAATGGGGTAATTTCCAGAACCATTTATTTGGAGGCTCTTTGTTCAGTCACTAAACAAAAATGGGCACTAAAATGGGGTGATCTCATCATTAGGAAGCTCTTACACTAAAACAGCAGTTCTCAAACATTTCACCATGTGACCTTTTTGAAGGGTCTGCATGATTTCTATAGCAAAGATGTCTGTCACTTAGAGGCCCATTATTCTATTCTGAGAAAAAGTTCTGTGATGCCTTTTGTCTTTAACTTACACTATATTCTGAGAAAGCCCTTTTCCTGGTATAAAGCTGAGACAGAATGGGGAAACAGGGTAGAGTCTGGAGGTCTGTAGGCTGGCCAAACAGGAAAGGTTAGTTACAGGAATCTATCAAGTGCTTGGAAAACGTTTATCTGGATGGATACTAGGTATTTGAAAGATATCTTAAAAAGATAATTTCTTTCCCTCCTGACATTTTGTTGTTGTTGTTGTTGTTCAGTAGTATCCCTTTTCAAACCTGTCACCTGATGTTTCTCTCTTCCTTTTCTGGCAGTAATTGTGGCAGAGCAGCTACAGTGTGCAGGGAGTGTACTGAGCACTTTTTATATGTTATGTCATTTAATCCTCAACAATCCCATATATAATATGCATTATTATCACCCAGTTTACAGGGAGTTATGGCTTGCAGCAGTTAAATAACTTGCTCAAGGTCCACCTCCACCATATTTATTATGTTTCTTATCTCTTGCTCTTAATTTTTGAAGGTTTTAAGTCCTTCTTAAAAAATCCCATTCATAGTAAGATATGAGGCCCTAACAGCTTGTTCAAAATAAAAAGAGATGTAGCGTTACCTTTGATTATGAGGGAAAGCATGCTGATTATTTAGAAAATGTATCAGGATGTAATAATATGTACTGTTTCTTAAAAATCAAAATCATCCATTGTCAGGATGCCCTGGTTGCTCAGTGGTTAAGAATCCGCCTGCCAATGCAGGGGACACGGGTTCGATCCCTGGTCTGAGAAGATCCCACATGCCACGGGGCAACTAAGACCACGCACTACAACTACTAAGCCTGCACTCTGGAGCCCAAGAGCCACAACTAGTGAGCCCGCATGCCACAAGTACTGAAGCCCGCACGCCTAGAGCCCGTGCTCTGCAGCAAGAGAAGCCACCGCAATGAGAAGCCCATGCACTGCAACGAAGAGTAGCCCCTACTCACTGCAACTAGAGAAAGCCTGTGTGCAGCAACAAAGACCCAATGCAGCCAATAAATAAATAAATAAATATCACCCATTGTGCCATCACTCAGAGATAATCAGTTCATACTTTGAAATACTAGAAACAATAAACTGCTAACCAATTTAATATAGTGTGGATATCTTCCCATATTAACCGAACTACTTTAGACTCTTGCAAATAAGGGTGCCAAATTTACTATATGCGCATCTATACTGGGTGCTATCAATTTTGAAATTTTGCCAATCCTCTAAAATTTTTAAAATCCCAATCTATTATTATTTTGGTTTGCATTTCTTTGATTATCATTGGAATTGAATCTCTTTTCATGTGTTTATTGTTCCTTTTTAATTCTTCTTTTATGGAAGATCCATGTTCTTTGTTCATTTTCTTTTGAAGGGTGTCTTTTGCTCATATTATAGGTAGAAACTCTTTGCTGTTAACATGTTTTTCCAGATTATCACTTGTCTAACTTTTTCTCTTTCTTTTTTTCTATTCTTTTCTTTCCTTCCTTCCTTTTTTGGGGGAGGATAAGAAAGGATTTATTACCTACAGTAAGGAGAACACTGGGGACCTTCCTCAAAGCAGTCTTCTTTCCCTCCCTCCCTTCCTTTCTTTACCTTTCTTTTTATTTGCTATATAGAAATTTTTATGTAGTCAAATCTATCTAACTTTTCTACTGTGATACATAGTCTTTTCTATAGTTCAGTGGCCCCAAATACACACAAAAAGTTACTTTAATTGCTGACCTACATCCTAAACACACATACAGACACACACATAGAGTCTGCAAAGGTATTGCTGTCATCAACCAACAACAGTTTAAAGTTCTATAGCAATCAATCTTCTATTATCATTATTATAGACATTAAAGAAGAAAGAAGGCCTGGGAGGTAGAAAAAGAACGTTCGTCCTAATTATACAGCTTGTATTTCTCCAACATCTCTTAGTATTTCTCTATCATCTCCTAGTTCCCACAGTTATCAGAACTGATTTCACTAATTATTCACCTCTCCAACTTCCCCAATAACTATCAGGAGATAAAAATATGCAACTGGTCAATTATTACCATCCTTACCATCCCCTAACCTGTCGATTTTACCTGTTCCCCTCCAGGCTCAGAGGATGAAATCCTCTCTTCATGATAACGTCCATCTAAGTTATTCTTTTTTGTAATTTTTTAAACTGTAAAAATACTTCGTGTTTTAAATTGGATTACAGTGATGACTGCATATGATGACTGAGTCTTAAATTTACTAAGACTCATAGAACTGTACTTTTTAAAGGGAAACTTGTTATGGGTACTTTTAAAGGGTATAAATTATACTCAACAAAGATATCAAAATAATTAACATAGGGACTTCCCTGGTGGCACAGTGGTTAAGAATCCACCTGCCAAGGCAGGGGACATGGGTTCGATCCCTGGTCTGGGAAGATCCCACATGCCTCAGAGCAACTAAGCCTGTGTGCCACAACTACTGAGCCTGTGTGCTGCAACTACTGAAGCCCACATGCCTAGAGCCTGTGCTCACCAACAAGAGAAGCCACCACAATGAGAAGCCTGCATACCACAACGAAGAGTAGCCCCGCTTGCAGCAACTAGAGAAAGCCATAACAAAGTCCCAATGCAGCCAAAAAAAAATAATAGAAAGTTTAGAGAAAATGAAAAAGGAAGAATCCTCCAAAATGCTAATTTCTAACTTCAATACCACTGGTATTATAATCCTTTCTAGAATTCTATTCTTTAAATAACTTTTAAAGAAATTATAAAATTGTATAAACTCTACATAAAAAAGGTAGAAAAAGCAGAAACACAAATAAAAATTAAAACACCCCAAAATCCCACCCCCAGAAGTAACCAGACTGTTGTTTTGGAAATATGTCATAATACCATTTTTTTTAATTAATGTTTTTATTTTTTATTTTTGGCTGCATTGGGTCTTTGTTGCTGTGCGCAGGCTTTCTCTAGCTGCAGTGAGAGGGGGCTACTCTTTGTTGCAGTGTGTGGGCTTCTTATTGTGGTGGCTTCTCTTGTTGCAGAGCATGGGGCCTAGAGCACACGGGCTTCAGTAGTTGTGGCACACAGGCTCAGCAGTTGTGGCTCACAACCTCTACAGCACAGGCTCAGTAGTTGTGGCGCACAGGCTTAGTTGCTCCGTGGCATGTGGGATCTTCCCAGACCAGGGATCCAACCCATGTCCCCTGCATTGGCAGGCAGATTCTTAACCACTGCACCACGAGGAAAGTCCCACCATTTTTTTTTTTCCTGACTATACACAACGTCCTTTCTTTCTATTATTATATCATGCTACCAGTCTCCTTATAGTCAACTTTTCTCTAAGCAATTGTGATGGACAGACACTGCATCTGTCCCCACGATCCCAAGTCTCCAGGTATGCATATCCTAAGTTATCCCCTCTCCTTGGGTGTGGGCACAATCTATGACTTGCTTTTCGCCAAGCGAATATGACAAGGATGAGGAGATGTCACTTCCAAACTAACACTGAATAAAGTATGTAGCTGATCTTACTGGGAGACTTTCCCTTGCTGGCTTTGAGGAAGCAGGCAGTCATTTTGGGATGGCCCACATTACAAGGAGCCAAGAGCAGTCTCTAGCCAACAACCAGTGACACCACCAGGCCCTCAGTCCGACAGCCCACAGAAAACTGAATGCTGCCAACGACAATGTGAGTTTGAAAGCAGGTCCACCCCAAGTCCAGCCTCAGATGAGACTGCAGCCCCAGCTGAATACTGATGGTGGCCCTGTGATAACCTGAAGCAGAAGACCCAGCTACAGAAACTGTGCAATTATAAGTGTCCCTTGTTTTAAGTTGCTAAATCTGCGGTAACACTGTTACACAGTAATATTGAAACAGTATAAGAATTTGTCAGAATGCATTCTCAGGCCAATAAATGTTATCCCACAAGATATTTTTTAATGGCTGCCTGGTATTTCATAGAATTGGTGTAACACATTTTATGTAACTAATCCACTAATGGTGGGCACTTTGGTTATGCCCGGTTTCTTGTTGTTTTAAGTACACTGCAATGAGTATCCCCGTACGAACATATTTGCCCCTGTTCCTGATTTTTGTTCCTCCTGAGTACGTCTGTCCACTTGTGCTCATGACCCCATCCCCTGCCATCTCCTCCAGCTCTCTTGTGTACTGCTACCCGCCCCCACCCCCGCCCTTGGCTCCTTCCTCTCAGAAACATTCCCAAGTCTCTTCCACTCTAAAAAACAAAAATTCTCTCTTGACTCTGAATTCCTCTTCAGTTACTGCCTTTTCTTTTTCTCTTCTCATCCAAAATTCTCAAAAAACTTATCCACATTGGCTGTCTCCATGTCGCAATCCACTCATTCCTTATCTTCCTATGTTAGCCTGCATACTCACATTGTTCCACTGAAACTATTCCTTGCAAAGGTTACCAATGATTCCCTAATCACTGGACAGGTTTCGATTCCTGTTTTACTGGACTACTGACACATTTGACCCTTCCTTATTGAAATCCTCTTTTCTCTTTGTTTTTCTCTTCTGTTTCTTCTATTTCTCTGACCATTTCTTCTCAACATTGTTTATGGGACTGTCTTCCTGAGTCTATCCCTAAATTTAAGCCTTCTATAAAATTTCATCCTTAATACTCTTCTCTTCATTTTCTATCTGTTCTTTCAGGAGGGAGGGTTAACTATCACATATTTGCTGATAATATACACTCAATCTCTAGTTCTCATTATTTCTAAATTCTAGAAGGATATATTCAATTTTTGGTAGGATTTCTAGAATCTGCTTATATCACATGTACTCCAAACCTAGTCTGTCTCCCCACAGAAAACAAAAACAACAACAAAAAAGGATAAAAAAAAACAGAAAACACAAAAAACCCCAAAACCTTGCTCTTCTTACTATATTATCTATTATTCTATCCTTCTTGATGGTGCTAACTTGAAAACCAAGACCATCCTTGACAAATACTAGATCATGTCTTGTACTTTAACAAGCTACCTGCAATTTCCAGAATATGTTCTTTTTGCCTGTAACACCCTTGTCTTCCCCCTACTTGCTTCACTAACTCTTACTCATTCTTGGGTAGACATAACTTCTTTCAGAAAGCTCTCTTAACCCTGATAATTTCTCTTAACCCTTAACCCAAGAGCAGGGGCCAGAGTTACCACATCTCACCTCTGTGTTCTCATAGTACTCTGTGCATGTTTGTATTATAGCACTTACCCCATTGTATTGAAATGATTTGTTTCCTAGAGCAAGGTCACAGCTTATTAAACTGTGGGTCTCCATGTGCACTGAGTGAATGAATAAATGAATTAATAGGAGCACCACGTAGAAACAGGGAAAAAGAAACCATGCAAGGTAGTTTACATTTATTACACACAATTTCATCTTTACAAGTATTCTGTGAAAGACATGGTTTTCCTTTTACAGATATGAAATTGCAGCTCAGAGATGTCGAAGGGTCAATCTAAATGATTTCATATAATAACATCTATTTTTCCAATAAATTGGTGTCTTCTCCATTTCTAAAGATAATATAATAACCCTTACTCCTTAGGAATAGTTTTAATATCATAGCCTCAATATAGAGAGTACATATAAAGACCAAAATAGGTTTTAAAAGATAGCTTTTTAAAGAGCTAATGTTATCTGTGTCTACTTTATCTCGGAGATTATACTTTAATGATAAAATGTATGAAGAGGAAGAACTAGCCACAACCTCTCAGTTACACCAACAGTCTTTTTTATTTTTTATTTTTTTATTTTTATTTTTTGGCACACGGGCTTTAGTTGCTCCGTGGCATGTGGGATCTTCCTGGAGCTAGGATCGAACCCGTGACCTCTGCATTGGCAGGCAGATTCTTAACCACTGCGCCACCTAGGAAGCCCCACACCAACAGTCTTTATCTACCACTCTCAGAAGCAAGACCATCTAAGCAGAGAGAATATGCAGAAGAGCCTGCAGAGTGAAACCTACTTGGGTCCCAAGAGGTCTCCCCCCACTCTCATCCCCCCACCAGGAGGAGGGGAAAAAAGAATCTTAACCCTAAAATTCTCTAAAGTTCAATGTAGCTCATAAGGGAAATAGCATTTCCTTCCAAACCTTTCTACTTACACATGCTAAAGAATGTGGCTTAGCAAACAACACACTAAAAACCCAAATCAACACTTTGGTTAAATTTCTACTTACTTTTACTTAGAACCCAGGCATCTTCCTTGAGATAAATACAGTACAATCCTTTTCTATGCCTATTATTGACACTGTTTAAAAGAGAAACCCTTAGGTTTGGGAATCCCTCTGAGTTAACATTCTCCTCCCTAACGGTTGTGCCATTCAATGTTTTATGCTCGAGGATGATGCTTTCTTAATGTTAATAACTTACCCGCATTTGCTTTCAGGTCTTCAGGTGTGACCATGACAACAAATCGGATTGCACGCTCATTTCGAAACATCTCATAAGACCACCGGCGGATAGACCGCATGCATTTCACGGCTGCAATGCCATTGTTGGCAATGAGAACCTGGGAGAGCGGGAGCATAGGAGTTGGAGACAGGTAGAAAAGACAGGCAAAGATGAAGGAAACAGATGAAATCACTTCTGTAGATCTTTCTTGGAAAAGCCAGCGTTTCAACTAGGAATTGGTATTGCTGATCTAGGCAATTAGGAACCAACTTCCACGTGATCAAGGGATATTGTAAGATGTTAGCTAAGCAAATACTTCAATATGTGCCAGCTAAAACTTACTCCTTTCTAACTTCATTTCTTGAAGTTTTAATCAGTTACTCAAATCTTGTGAGTCTGTGAATTATTCTTCCATACCTACTATTACAGAATATAGGAAACAAACTTCAAGGGGAAGATGGATATCAAATAAGGCTGGGGGAAGACACAAAAGTGTAGTGTCATGCACTATTCTCTGCTATAGTGAAACAAGGCACACAGCCCTGAACATGTATAAAAACGCCTACACTAGCCACCACCTCTCTCCAGAATGCTGAATTCAAATGCCTCAGAATTGTAGAGACTGCTCCAGAAAGCATGGTCACAAGAAAAAAAGTAGACGGATCAATGATCCTGAGACTTCTCTGTTAAATAAAACATTCACCTCCTTACCTGTCTTGCAATCATGACCCTGATGATAACACAGGTTGGGAGACATGTAATCTCTCCTCACTGGAAGGCTAAGAGGAGTACATCACTAAAGCAATACTTTTAGGAGTGGGATACTAATACTTTTAATCACTGCAAGCTATTTCAACCAAGTCATCCTCTCAGCTCTGACATGGTTCAGATAAAAGTGACACAGATTTACTCACAACATTTCAGAATACTTGTAATCTCTTTAAGTACGGGGGTGAGTCAAAAATTATCTGCACTCTGGCTGTAGAATTTATACAAGTTTTAATATAACTGGAGAGCAGACAATTTTTGACTCACTCTCATATTTCATATGGTATATTCCCTGTAAATATCTCAAATTCCTGGTGGAACCCAGTAAATTACAGTGTATCAAACTTGTTTAAGCCTTCTGTTCTGAAACCCTCTCCACTCCCTTAGCTCTAAATCCAATGTTATGACATATTACCTCCTCACCACCACCCTACAAGCTAATCAATTTCTCATATCCTCTCAAATCAGTGCAGCCCAACCCCATAAAAACTGCAAGATCTTTCTAAAAGCACTTTATAGGCATTGCTTCATCTTCTTACTTAGTTATGACCAAATTATCAGTGGTAAATACATATAACAGAAAATAGTGAAACTATTTAATGGGATTCTAGGGAGGCAGAAAGGATAATCCTGCAGTCTCAGAAACTCAAACTAAAACAGTTTTGAGCAAATCTAGACAACAAACCTAGGCATTAAATCTCATGTACCTCTGAAAAAAATAATTCAGCAGGTTAAAACTTACCTTCTCAATCACTTTATTCCCACCAAAACGAGTAACAAACTCCGCTGGAGAAGCTACGGTAAAATCTCGCTGTGAGTCTATTTTCTTTCGGTCTCGACCTTGCTTTACTAGGTGCAAGCCAGACATGCTGGATCTAAAGAAATAAAGAAGCCGTGAAAGTCTACAGATAAGATTTCTTCACATCATCTATCTCCCCTGGAGACCTGCTTTTCCCTACCTGACTTCTAAGAGCACTTCCAATCGCACCCTTGTGAAGAACGTATGCTGGCAGACCACAGTTTTTAAATAGAAGAGAGAAAAGAAAATGATCTTTGCTTGTGGAAGTTTAAGGAAAAAAATAATTTTTCCTAAATAATAAAAGGCAATATTAAGGTTTACCAACAGATGCCATCATAAAGAGAGAGGCAAAGAATAGACTAAAATTAGGTGGTATAAATAATAGACTTGGAGAGACTGTTGAAACTAAAATAAACAAACAAACAACGACAACAAAAATTAGCAAGCCTGTTTCTGGATTATGATTCTGACACACAGATGACCTTCACCTTGGTATCTCTAGTCTCTAGCCACCATCTTCCTTACAAGCTATAACTCCACATTTTTAACTGCCTACTAAATGTTTTACTTGGATATCCCATAGACATTTCAAAATTAACAGCTTGAAAAACAATTTATTTCCAAGACAGCATAATAAACCACACTTCATCAATCTTAACACCTTTTTTTTTTTAGCTTTTTAAAATCTCTGAAATTCATGTTTATCTTACAACTGATGGTGTGCTTTATTTAATTGGCAGAATTTTTCTTCTCAGGGGTACATACAATAACGGTGCCTCTAACAATCAATGGTGTTTTAGATTAGATAGTGGTGGAAACAGCAAAGGCCTGGGTTTAAATTCCAGGTCTTCACCAAATAACTTAAACTTGCTAAGCTTCATTTTTCTCTTTGTAAGATTTATATGGTATTCACTGTTCTACTTTTTTAGCTATTGTCTCTCAGCTCCAAGCCTACCCTTTTACCCTCTGCTCTGTGACAGCAGGGCTGAGACCATGCAAACTTGTTCGATTCCACCAATAGGAAGGCAGGAGGGCTTCCTAAAAAAAAAAGTCCCTAAAAAAGAAAAAAAAAGGGACTTTCGGGGACTTCCCTGGTGGCACAGTGGTTAATGGAACAATGCAGGAGACACGGGTTCGAGCCCTGGTCCAGAAAGATCCCTTATGCTGCGGAGCGACTAGGCCCATGTGCCGCAACAAGAGATGACACCACAATGAGAAGCCTGCGCACCACAAAGAAAAGTAGCCTCTGCTCGCCGCAACTAGAGAAGCCCATACACAGCAATGAAAACCCAACACAGCCAAAAATTAACTAATTAATTAATTTTAAAAAGGGACTTCCTTCTTATTTTCCAGCTATTATCAGCATTGCTCCACGGGAATAAGGTTTATTCCAGACTCTAGCATCTTTCAGCATTCCTAGGAAGAGCTGTGATGCATTCCCTTAGAGGTACCAGTATCAGTGGTCAGAGTACCAGCCCTGCCATGCTCACTCATCCTCTGGGTTACCCTGCCCGGGCCTATCAATCACCTGTCAGACCAGGCCTCCTCCTCACAAATCTGAGCATCAGCTACTCAAAGCTTACTCCCAGAGGTCCAAGCACCAGCCCCCAGGGGCCCTCTCCAAGCTTCTAGGTTCTGGGAACACTACCTGTTCCCTAGGGGTAGTAGCTGCTTCCTGCAGATATTACCTCAGCATCTCTTTTGTTCTTTTATTCTTCTAACACCCAAGTAAGCAAGTCTCACAATAGAATGTCCTCTGTTTATAATACCTAATGCAGTTTCTCTTTACCTGACTGGACCTTGACTCACAGGACTGACAGACCTTCTGAAAGAGTGTTTTGAGGATTAAATGAGATAATGGATATAAATAAAATTCTTTATACACTATTTAATAGACAGCTCTTTTCTTCTATTTCTATCTTTCTTCCTTTCTCCTACACTCTAATCTTGACACTGAAGTAATTTCTCTCTTCAAAATAAAAGAGTATGATTAAAATCTTCCCACAGGGCTTCCTAGGTGGTGCAGTGGTTAAGAATCCGCCTGCCAATGCAGGGGACACAGGTTCAATCCCTGCTCCAGGAAGATCCCACATGCCTCAGAGCAACTAAGCCCATGTGCCACAACTGTTGAGCCTGTGGTTTAGAGCCCGTGAGCCACAACTATTGAGCCCATGTGCCGCAACTACTGAAGCCCATGTGCCTAGAGCCTGTACTCCACAATGGCAGAGGCCACGGCAATGAGGAAACCACACACCACAAAGAAGAGTAGCCCCCACTCGCTACAACTAGAGAAAGCCCGTGTGCAGCAACGAAGACCCAACACAGCCAATAAATAAATAAATACATAAATAAATTAAAAACAAAAATCTTCCCACCAAGAAATACCAGGTCCAGATGGTTTTAAAAGACAAGTTCTATCAAACTTTCAAGGGTTGTAGCCTACCAAACTTGCAGATGACAGAAAAAGAAGTGGGGCTTTCCTGGTGGTGCAGTGGTTAAGAATCCTCCTGCCAATGCAAGGGACATGGGTTTGATCCCTGGTCCGGGAAGATCCCACATGCTGCAGAGCAACAAAGTCCATGCGCCACAACTACTGAGCCTGCGCTCTAGAGCCCTCGAGCCACAACTATTGAGCCCATGTGCCACAACTACTGAAGCCCACACACCTAGAGCCCGTGCTCCACAACAAGAGAAGACACCTCAATGAAAAGCCTGCACACCGCAACAAAGAGTAGCCACTGCTCACTGCAACTAGAGAAAGCCCATGCGCAGCAACAAAGATCCAACGCAGCCAATAAATAAATGAATAAATAAATTTATAAAATAAAATAAAAAAAAGAAAAAGAAGTAAAATCCCCCAGTTAGAGTAACACTCATACCAGAACCAGACAAAGATGTTACATAAAGGGACAGTCCAGGGCCACCTTACTTATGACTAAAGATGCAAAATTCCTAAAGACAATATTCTAAATAGTAGGGTATTGGGGCAAGGATGGGCAAAATATTAGTAAAAAAATATGTTGCTCCACAACCAACTTGAGTTTGTTCCAGGTAAGCAAGGATGGTTTGATTTTAGAAAATGCAGAAATGTAAAACATTTACTGCAAATGCAATAAAATGAAAAAATAAGTAGAGGCATGAGGACTCTAGCAAGGAAGTTAAATTATCTTTGTGAATGATATAATTTACACAGAAAACAAAAGATTCTGCAAATTATGAGAAATAATAGGAGGTCTTAGTCAAGTGTCTAGATACATGATTAATATATAAGAAGCCCCAAAATATTATATGTAGATTTTAAAATTAAAAACAAATAAAGTTAAAAACTAAAATATACATACTCTTAAGAGATACATATAGATACAGTAAAACTATGTAAACAGGAAAACAAAATAATGATATGAACATGTGATTACAGAAAGTGATCACCTGGGTGGGGAAGGCAGGGAGAAAGATTAAGGAGGAGAGACCATGTGGTTAGACAGATGTAGGTGATGGCCAAGGATCAAGCTTTGTTTTCAAATTCTTTTTACACTCTTCTAAAAATTACTAAATAAGTAACCAAATAAATAAATAATAGTGGGTTACACACAGACCACTGAGTGTGTCATGAATCAAGAATTATGATTATATAATTCTATATACCTGAGATTACACCCCCCTCCCCACCCCACACACACTCCTTAGAGATCAGCTTCTGGTTTCTCAGGGAGAAAGAGACAGAGAAGACATAAACCTAGGATAAATAAGGAGCTGCCAGAGTTTAAGACAAAAAGGGAAGCAAAGTATTGATAAAATTAAGGTGGGGAAGGGATTGGTCATACAGTCTAATCAATAGTTTAGTGATAGCAAAGCAGTACTAGGAGGGTCACTTATAATCAAAGAGAGGAGAAAAACAGAGATATATCTTACTTTTAATGATGGGATCCTTCATATAGCCATATCCAGAAGTTAGGCACCATGCTAAAAACAAGAAGATCATGTGGAAAGATAGAAAAGATCTCAAAATCTTTGCTTCTCACCTACCCTTTCTCAGGAAACTATCAGAGAATGTTGTCTTCCAAAAAGATGAAGTAAACCAAGAAAATGGAAGACAAGGGATGCAAGAAATAGAGGCTCCAACACAGAAGAGAAGAGAAGGGAATTCTCTAGATGACTGTTCAAACTGGAGGACAGACTGCACCAGGAGGGATGTCTCCTTGAAAAAAATGGACAGATCACCTATTGTATTTAGCTACAGAAAAACAAAATAAAACTGTATGTGTGTGTAATAAATATATATGTGTGTGTTCTGTTTGTATATATGTTTTACACATAAAACAATGTTATATATTTAATATATTTATACATCATTTTATTGCATATATAATATATTGAAATATATTAAACATATAATATACAGGTATATATTATATATAAAACAATATGTAACATGTATATGTAAAATATACCAGTTGCTTTTTACTTATTTGACTCTCAGTGGAAGATCTGCTTGGTTTACCCCCCCAAAGGGTGGAAGAGGTCAAGTAAAAAGGAAAAGGAAAGGATGATTATTTTAAAGACAAATTTTGCCAAATTGGTGTTTTTCATTTGTTTCTATATTTGCCAGGATCCATTTTATTTTTCAGTTTTTTTTTTCTTTCAAAATAAAAACTCCAGAAAGCAAAAACAAACAAGCACACAAACAAATGAGATAACAGAAGGACTGGTAATGACTGCCATCAAGCAAATCATTCAGGTCTTTGGTGTCGCCCCTATGCTGGCAAGGCACAGACCTGCAAAAGGTCTGAGGAAAGCCAAGGAGGACTGACTTACTTCCTCCTCAGCTTGAGTTCTAACAGCAGGAAGAAGAAAGATTCGGGGCAGGAGAGCTTGGCACCCTCAACAACTCCTGTCTGGCTGCCTAGTGTCACATGTCAGAACAATGGCAGCAGGCACCTTTCCTGGCCTCAGAACCATAGTCTAAAAAATTGTTCTGAAAAACTCCCTTCAACAGGATGCTACCTCCTACACAGAACTGATATTTTCCTTCAGAATAGGTGAAGAGACTTCTCTCTTGAAAGACAGCCAAGTCCAGGCAGCCAAGTTGCCACAGACCAGTGAAATCCCTTAAGGAAAGAAGAGCACACAGCAAGGTCTGCGCAGGGGTGCTTGTTTTCAATGTAGCTACAATGTTACACGTGGTCTCAGGTATCTTTGGTTCAAATTCTGAGTGCAAAATAAAGGTTTAGAAATCCAGGGGCAAATATGTGCGTTTTAATTCATTTCCTTAAAAAAAAAAAAGTTTCCTACAGACACAAAATATCATCAAATCAGACTATCCATAAATCCCAGGGCTTAGCTGTCAATGTCTTACTGTTTTTTTTGAAGAAATACATTGCCCAGATGCAGTACTCTAAAACTTACCTTTGAAGCATGTAATATCTCATCTCCTTATTTTCCTCCGAAGAACCCTCCATATCAAGATGGCAAAGGAATGGAGGCTTTTTCTTCAGCGGTCAGCCTTGTAAACACAAGCCGGAGTTCGTCCTCCTGCTGCGGGTGCTTAAAACCCAGGAGGACAAGAGATACTGTGCCTTCTGCCTACTTCTTGGCCCTGCTTCAGTCAGAGTAGAGTATTGCTGATGGCCTCAAACTACAGTCTTTTTGTCTACTTTGTCCCCAATTTCCATACTTCCCCTCCTGTTTGCATTTTCCCCCTACACTGGGCTCACACACAGAATTCGTTGATTTCCCAAGGGGACAGAGAGGAAAAGGAGAGAAATATAAATATAACTACAAAGTAGATCTCAGCAGCTCTGCCTTAGCTGCAGCAAATGCATTTCAACAACGGTCACTTTCTTCTGACAGTCACCAAAGAAAAGCTCCACAGCCTCTCCAGGCTGCCAGGAGCACATGACAGGGAGGGCCCAGGGCAAAAAGAAGATGAAGTTTACAAGGACAACTACACCAAGAAAATAATGGGGTCAGGAAATCCAGAGGGAGGAGGACAGCACAGCCTAAGTAGGTAATTTCTGAGATCCAATCAAAACAAATAATACTGATTTTCAGACTCCAAGAGTAGGGAGAGTAGGTCAGGAGGGAAAGAAAGCCAATCAAAAGGAGAAAACATGCCACTACTGAGGAACTCTGAATAATGTGGGAGTCACAACTTGAATTTTCAGGCCAGAGTAGTGGCATACACACACACACACACCTTTTTTAAAAACAACAAAATCTAAGATTTTATTCACTAAAATTTGAGAATAAGACTGGAACTGGTACAAATGGGGTACAGAGAATATGTGAATAAAATCCCTGAAAGAAAAAGGGGTCCAGACAAATACTTCAGACATAGAGGTCTAACCCAGTTTAAGCAGGGAAGAAAAATCCTGCCTAAAAAACTACTGGGACACATCTATTGCTATGCAAGCAAATTTGTCACAGATGGACAAATCACTTACATAAACAAACGATGGCTGAACGTTATACAGTAACATGGTCCTGTTTTAGCTTTTAATTAAGTAGATGCTCAGGATACTGCTCCCTGGCAAAGGCAGAAAAGACTGCAACAGCTAGGATCTACAGAATCACGATTTCCTAAGATAAATCCTCAGGAGTGGTATTAATTCACCACAGTCATATCTAACCTGATTCACACACCATAGAAAAATTCTTTCTCACTAAAATGTTGAATACAAATGGTTATTTCTTATCTGATGCTATAACTATGCTGAGAACCTATTAACCTTCCAGGAAAACCCTGCACAACGGAAGTACACAAACAACCTGGAACACAGATAACAGATGAAAACTCAAATAGAGGATAAATGATTAAGACAAACCTTGATCTTAGGATATTCAGGTGACCCAAGGTGAAAAGACTCAATCAGGCCACTTGCTCAATATGACCACCTGCCATAATAAAAAAATCGAAGTCCTGGATTGGTTTCTGGCCTGTACACCTCTGCACCATTCCTTCCATACTACGCTAACGTCTGATACAGTCAGTCAAGTGTACTTTTTCCTTTAAAGAAGCTGATGCAGAGGCGGCCTGCTAACTTTATGTCTCCTCAGGATAACACGTCTCAAAAAACAGAGCACTGAAGCCTTTGTTCAGAACAATTACAGTGACCACAGATGTGGAAACAGCTCAATTTTACACACACATATAACTGCCAGATGTAGGCAGTTCCCAAAAGAGAATCACTCTCTGCCTGTTATGTAAGTTCAACGTTCAAAAAGCAAAGCACTGCGTATAGAATAAAGCGGGCTATTTTACACTTGATTATATCAGAAAATATACTAAAGAGGCACTCTCAGTAATCAAGTTTGTGCTTCCTTTCACCAAAGGGATCTTTCTAAAGCAACCAAACATGAACACAGCACACCCAGATCCCAAACAAAGCTAGTGTTTCTAATCTTTTATGGATGCTGCTCACAATCTTCCTGTAATATTAGAATACAAGAAATAAAAAGCCACATTCATTCCTCCAAATTCAAAGCATACTCATTTTAATCTAACATGAAAAGACAGTGTCCAAAGTAGACACGTACCTGGCACAAAATCCAACTAGAAGCCCACACTGATCCCAACATTGTAACATGCCAAGCGCCAAGGATGACGTAGCAGTTTATCCGGCAGCCAGTGATGCATTAGCTGGCTTGCTTGCAGGGCAGTCTGAGTTATACTGCAGCATGTGCTGTGAAAGACTGTCTTACACTGGGGCTTTTCCAAGCAAAGAAATCTTGGAACAAGGATGCACCTCTTTTGAAAATCAACTGACCATATATATAAAAAGGTTTAGCTGTGGACTCCTAATTCGGTTTCACTGATCTATATGCCTCTCCCTGTAGTAATGTCACACAGCCTTGATAACTACGGCTTTATAGTCGGTTTTTGAAATCAGGTAGTAGAAGTCTTCCGACTTTGTTCTCCTTCTCCATAATTGTTTCATCTATTCTAGGTCCTTTGGGTTTCCATGTAAATTTTAGGAGAGTTTGTCAAATTCTAGAAAGGAAAAAAAAAAAAGGCCTGCTGGGATTTTGACATGGACTGCAAATTTATAGATCAATTTAGGGAAAAAAATCACCATTTTGACAATATTGTTTTCCAATCCCCAAACATGGACGGTCTCTCCATTTTCAGAGATACTGCGGGTTGGGTTCCAGACCACCACAACAAAGTGGATATTGCAATAAAGTGAGTCACGTGAATTTTTTTGTTTCCCAATGCATAGAAAAGTTATGTTTAATTCTATACTGTAGTCTATTAAGTGTGCAATAATAGCATTATGTCTACGAAAAAGTACATACCTTAAATTTAAAAGGTTTTATTGCTAAAAAATGCTATCATCTGATAATGCAGGGTTGCCACAAACCTTCAATGTCTAAAATGCAATTATCTGTGAAGTGCAATAAAATGAGGTATGCCTGTATTTAGACTTTTAATTTCTTTTATTTCTCTCAGCAATGTAATATAATCTTTAATGTACAAGTCTTGCACCTTTCGGTTAAATTTACTCCTAAATATTTTATTCTTCTTGATGCCATTGTGAACCTTATTTTAATTTTTTGCTTGTTCATTGCTAGCTAGTACACAGATATACAACTAATTTTTGTATACGGATCTTACAGCCTGTGACCTTGCTAAACTCATTCTGAAATCCTCAACAACTTTATTGGGATATAATTCATATACCATATATTCCAGCCATTTAAAGTGTATAATTCAATGGTTTTTATTATACTCATATAGTTGCGAACCATCGTCACAATCAATTTTAGAACATTTTCATTACCCCCAAAAGAAACCCTGTACTCAGTAGCAGTCACTCCATATTTCCCCCAAACCCCTCTCCAGTCCTAGGCAATGACTAATCTATTTTCTGTGTTTATAGATTTGCCTATTCTGGATATTTCCTATGAATGGAATGATATCGCATGTGGCGTCTTTCACTTAGCATAATGTTTTCAACGTCGTAGCATGTATCCATACTTCGTTTCTCTTTATGGCCAAGTAATTTTCCACTGTATAGACATACACTATTTTGTTTATCCATTTATCAGTTGAAGGATATTGGGTTGTTTCTACTTTGCAGCTGTTATGAATAATGTTGCTGTGGACATTCATGCACAAGTTTCCATGTGAACATATGCTTTCATTTATGGCTATATAACTAGGAGTGGAATTGTTGGTATGGTAAGTATTTAGTTTTATAAGAAACGTCTACATCATTTTCCAGACTGGCTGTATTATTTACATTCTCTCCAACTACGTACAAGCGATCCAATTAATCTACATTCTTCCAAACATTTGGTGTTGTCACTCTGATAGTTGTATAGGAATATCTTACTGTTTTAATTTGCACTTGCCTAATAGCTAGTGATTTTAAACATCTTTTCATAGCTTTATTTGCCATGTGTATATTCTCTTTGGTGACATTTGCTTCTTTTTAATTTCTCTCTCCTTATTGAGAATATTATTTACTGATTCATTGTTGTCATACTTTTAAAAAATTCTTTAAACACGTTTTGGTCCTGAATACATTTATGATACCTGCTTTGAAGACTCTGTCTACTAACCCAGCATCTAGACACTTGTAGACAGTTTGTATTGACTTTTTTCCTAAATATAGGTTACACTTTCCCATTTCTTTTCATGTCTCAAGTTTTTTTGTTGAAAATTTAACATACTAAATAATTTATTGTAGGAACTCTGGATTCTAATTTCTTCTACCCACGAAGATTGTTATTGTTACTACTGTTTGCTTCTCTGTTTTTATTTTTTGGCTTAATAATTCACCTGGGCTAAATCTATGAAACCTGTCTCCCCCAAAGTGTACAGTCACTGATGCCTCAGCTCAGTTTCTTCTTATCGCATGTTTTTATGTTTGAACCTCCTTTTCTAAGGGGTTACCTCTATGTCTGCAAAACATAAATGTCAGGGCTTCCCTGGTGGCGCAATGGTTAAAGAATCTGTCTGCCAATGCAGGGGACATGGGTTTGAGCCCTGGTCTGGGAAGATCCCACATGCTGAGGAGCAGCTAAGCCTATGCGCCACAACTACTGAGCCCACGTGCCTAGAGCCCGTGCTCTAGAAGAGAAGCCACCGAAATGAGAAGCCTGCACACCGTGACAAAGAGTGGCCCCTGCTCGCCACAACTAGAGAAAGCCCCTGTGCAGCAACAAAGACCCAACAGAGCCAAAAATAAAATAAATTCATTTAAAAACAAACAAACAAACACAAAAGAAGTAAATGTCAGCCAGTGATTAGGGACGGGTTATATTCAAACACCTGAAGCCAGTAAGGCTTTTGTACTCTGTTCATGTGTCTGTCTGTGGGGTAGAGTAGCACATTCAATTTCCAGACATTATCAAGTGTGTCATGGCTTTAACTTTCTGCTGAGTCCTATCATGTCTACTTTGCGCATGCACGCAGCCTCGACCAGCAGTGCTTACCCCAACCACAAACACACCTCAGGCTACTAGAGCTGCTGGCCACCTCTCTCATCCACGGCCAGGATGGTCACTTCTGACAATGCCACTGGAAGGCATGGGCATCATCCACGACCCAAAAGGAGCACGATCCATTCAATGGCAGCATCAAAAACGCCAGTCCTTATGGCATACCCACAGTGGCAAAACCCCCAGCTATCCCAGCTGAGGGAAGGGAATGGGAACAGTCCTGGCAAGAAAACCACAGACCCCTACTGTTCTCATTGGATTTCAGCAGTTTTTCAAACAAGCTTTTCTCAGATTGTTGTATGCCTGATGGTTGATTTTAAGGCTGAAATGGTTTCGTCAGGTTTCATAGCTGCTTTTTGTGGTTAAAGATTTGTCCATCTCCTCACTAAGTTACAGCTGGAAGTCCTGCCAGTTTTATTTAGTTTTTGAGATGTAACTTCATACAATAAAGTACAAAAGTCTTAATTATACACTCTATTAATTTTACATATGTATATATGCACCATTAAGATACAGATTATTTCCAGAGTCTCAGAAGACTCCGGTGCGCTTCCTTCCCAGTCACTATCATTCCCATTGTAAACACTATTCTGAGCTCTATCATCATCAATCAGTTTTGCCTGTTTTTGAACTTCATACGTACAGTGTCGTACTATATGTATGTGAGCAACGTTATGTCCATGACATTCATCCACGTTGTGGCCTAGCAGCAGTTTGTTCATTTTCATTGCATGTAGTATTCCATTGTGTGACTATTGCATGAGTTATTTATTTATTCTATTGATGGACATTTGTACTGTTTATGAATTTTAACTATACTTGTACTTGGTTTTTGGTGGACAAATGCACTCATTTCTTTTGGGAAAATAGCCGGGAATGGACTTGCTTGTTGATAGAGTATACGTATATTTACAGCTGTAAAAGACACTGCCCAATACTTTTCTAAAGTGGTTGTGCCAACTTTTATTCCCATCAGCTCTGTATGAGCGTTTCATGTGTCTCACAGCCTTGCTAACACCTGACATTGTCAGTCTCTTAATTTCGGCCTTTCTAGTTGGGATGGCAATTAATTCATTGTGATTTTTACTTTGTAAATCCCTGATGACCAACGACATTAAACAGCTTTTCAGAGCTTATTTGCCATCAGGATATGTTCTTTTGTGAAGTTCAAGTCGTTTCCCTATATTTCTATTGGGTTGAAATATCTTATTGATTTATAGGATTCTGGCAGTGAGATTACTTAATATTCCTCTTTCAGAAACTGACAACAATTAGGCAGAAAACATCAAGGATACAGAAGAACAACAAAACTGAAAACCTCAACTTAACTGACATAACCAACAACTACAAAATACACATTCTTTACAAGTGTATATAAAACTTTACCAGGGAATTCCCTGGCAGTCCAGTGGTTAGGACTCAGCACTTTCACTACTGAGGGCTTGGGTTCAATTCCCGGTCAGGGAACTAAGATCCCGCAAGCTGCATAGCGCAGCCAGAAACAACCCAAAAAAACAAAAACAAAACAAAACAAAACAAAAGCCAAAAAAAAACCTTTACCAGTATAGATCATATGCTAAGCCATAAAATATCGACAAATTCCAAAGATTTGAAATCACATAGAGTACATCCTCTGAATACAACGGATTAAACTAAAAATCAATGACAAAGATAGGAATATGAATACAGATACAAGTAAGTTTAAAATTAAGCACAGAGAGGAGGAATTTCTGGCCTGATAGTTTCTATTTTCTCAATGAAATATGAGGCAAAGTTATGAATTGAAAGTGTGTCTAGAAGAGGCAGGGACTAGCAGAAAGGGAGACTGCTGGTTTCAGGACAATGGACAAAGAATGAAACTGTTGTGAAAAATGGAAGGCCAAATTTCCGGAGGAGAAAAACAAAATAGGAGAAAGAACAAGAAAAAGTTCACAGCACAGGCAGCAGTTGAGAAGGACCTTAAAACGTGAGGACCCCAAAGTATGAAAGGAATTTCAACAGTCAGGAGAAGCGCACCCCAGTAAGAAAACCCTAGAGAGCTTGAGGGAAAAGAAAGGGGGGGGGGAGTACTGGGAGGGGGAGGGAAGGGGGTGGGAGGGGGAGCAAGTGAGCAGATCCTATTATGTCAAGTAACTACTGTATTTTCTTCCTTGCCATCAACTTCTTAAGAGCGGAACTGTTGAAATTCCGGCTCCTTCACCATTTGTTCACTACTTAATCTCTTGCCATCTACTAAAGCTGCTCACCTCAAGCTTCTTCTACTCCTAACTCCAGTGCTTCTTCTCCGTCTTTCATCTCTATTCACCACTTCATGCCGCATCTTCTACCTTAAAGTTACCTTTCCCTTGGTTTTCTTAGTTCTCCTTCTACCTCACTGATCATTTCCTGCCTTCTCCCCCCTCCTTCCACCTGAAGATATACATTTCCTTAAGCTACATTTCCCTTCTATCTATATACGCTTCCTCACAATGATCAAATCTACTTGCACAACTTTAATTTCGATGCAACAAACGTTTATTAAGCATGTACTATATGCCAGGGATTGCTCTAAACTCTGGGAAAGTGGTTCTCAGCTCAGGTTTCAGATCAGACTCACCTGGAAAGCAGCAGAATGACCAGAGATTTAGTCAGTCTGGGAGAGAACTCAGGAATCCATATTTCTTCAAAGCTCTGCAGATGATTCTGTTGTACAGCAAAACCTAAATACTGTTTTCCATTTTATATATGTCTTAAGTGTTAGGGGAACCACTAACTGAAACCTCCCACCCTGGCCAGGCAAGATAGTAGCCACTTGCAGCAGGAGGTCCTGGTAAGGAACACAGAACTAACAAGCTACCATCACCTGGAAGAATTCGGGAAAGGTCAAAAGGAGAGAGGAGACGCCAGTCCATATGTCCTACCAACCTCCCAGAATCCTTCTCACTGGAATCCATCTTGGCTGAGTGATGCGTGCACCACCAGGAAGGACCCTGAGTTAGAGTGACTGGCCAGAGACAACCCAGAAACTAACCCCATAACTGTAAAACCCGGGACTGCGAGCCACATGGCAGAGCAGTTCTCCTTGGTTCCTTTACCCTCCTGCTCTCCACCCGGGCACCCCTTCCCAGTAAAGTCTCTTGCTTTGTCAGCACATGTGTCTCCTTGGACAATTCATTTCTGAGTGTTAGACAAGAGGCCACTCTTGGGGCCCTGGCAGGGGTCCCCCTTCCTGCAACAAATGGCAACTCTGGTGGGGCATCTTCTTTGCTACAACTGACATCCACACCACTCAGGGCACTCAGGGACCAGCTTACCCGCTGACAGACCAAACCCAGTGGCTGCAATGGGGACCCTTTTGTCCTTGGTTTCCTCCTGACAAGGATGACTGGCCAGAGTGCCTCAACCAGGTAAAGAACAAGAGACTTTATTGCCCTCTTTCCCCTTCCCTCTCTCTTTCCTCTTTTCAACTCCTCCTATCCTACCCTTTTTTCTTCTCTCCTGGTCCTGGATGCAGGAGTCTAGTTGAAGGGCCCTAGCCTGATCTGAGGGTTGGAGGCTGCTCATCTCTGGAGGGCAGAGAACTTGAATTCTGGTTCTGGTCTGGTATCTGGTCTCTGGTTTCTGGTTTCTGGTTTCTGGTAGGGCCAAGTTCCTGTCCTCCCTTCCTGGAAGCCCAGGAAAAAGTTCCATAATACCTGGGTGTCTGCAGGTGGCAGGAGACATCCATAAGGCCAGCTCTTTTGTCCCTCCTATTTCCTCTCTTCTTTCAACCTGGCCTCCTTTCCTCCTTTTGAAATCTTTAAAGACCTGAAATATTTCCATTTACTCTATTAGTACTCGGATATGAAGTTCTGTGTCTCTGTAGGAGGTTTTCTGAGAGACTGCAATCTTGTATTTCAGGGAGTATCTGATTGGGATGGCCAGGCCTGTGTGTGTTTTATACGTAGTGTTCTGTGTTATGATTTGCGATGGCCATTCTGCCTTGTGAAACAGTATAACATTGTATGGTCACCATACTGTTTAGACTTCGAAGAAAGTGATTTAGGTGAAACTCTTGAAAATTCCAAAACTGTTTTTTTTTTTTGTACACACAGTTAGAAAAAGCAAGCTTGATCAAATGTCTTTTCAGAATTCTGACCCTGAGGGAACAAGTCCTACTAGGAGAACTTGATTTTGTCTCCCTATGCCTTGAGACCATGGCTCTCAGGATCACTTATATAGACCATCCCTAATTCCTGAGACTGAGGAAAAAAGAAAAAAATGGGTAAGAAGCGCTTCAAAACTTTACTTATTTCAACTGTTATTTACTATGATTGAGTTTTATATTGTGATATCTGATTCATGACTAAGTATAGAAAATGGAGTTAGACCTCTATTATGTCTGTCTGGATATACGTATATCTCAGTATGTATCTTTGTCTTTGGATAATATTGCTGAGGTTAATTTGTAAATGAGCTCTATTTAATTGGCTTAAAGAAAAGTAAGTGATTACAAATCACACAATTCTAAACACAAGTGAAATTAAGCTAAATGGATTTCAGGTTCATGTGAACTGGGAAATATTCAGTATTAAATTAATACCTGGTACTAACGTTTAAGTTTGTTGATCTAATTAATATAGACGTCTTCAGAGTAATCAACATTAAGTGTAATACTTTTATTGTGCCTAGGTTTAATATAAGCTAAATAAAATCTTGTTACATTTGTTACAAATTTGTCAGCAAGGAAAGTAATTCAATGTAAGGAAACTTTTAATGAAAGAAAATGCAAATGAGATAAGAGCTTTGGGTGAACTTTTAGAAATAATTATATTTTAGGAATGTCTATCTAAAAATAATCTCTCCAAATATTTGACAACTTGAAAGTCAGAGCTGTGCTAAAATAAGTTAAGTGATGGGAGTTTTTGTGGAAAGTGGATGCTGAGAAAAGAGTTTTGTGTATGGTCAGGATTGACTAAGTTTAACATAAGTTTAATTGAGTAAATGAATTTTAAAAGTAAGCTGGTGCAAAACTTGAATTTGGCTTTTCTCTCTGTTAAGAGGGCAAGTTTTCTTAAAATGCTGAACTACCTTTGATAACAGATTTTAAGATTCTTTACCTTTTAAGTGATCTGTTCTGTCTTTGAAATCTTCTGTCACTTTGGCTAAGTAAGTAACTATTATTTCACAGTGACCTATCATCCTATCTAACTGAGTGTTCCAAACCTTTTTAATTTTTGACAAAACTTCCCAAATCAAATCGTAAAGTTGTTTCTTTGACCTCTAGCTAACTTTGGGATACTTCAAAGGGCCCCTGAAACATCCCAAAGAGAGATTTGGTATGTTAAATTACATGGGAAGCATCAATATTATCAAATGAGTAATAAATCTTCTTAGGTTGTATTGTATTATAAATGTTACTAATATATTCTAGAAATTATATGGAATCCCTAAAAATCTGATATGTCCTGGTAAAATGTTATTAGTCATAAGTCTAGTTATTATCTGAAAGTGTTATGTGTAACCAAGTTTCTTTATCAATTGCATTGTAATCATATTTTTTGTTTTTTGGTAACTGGAATTTATTTATTTATTTTTAAATTTATTTATTTATTTATTGGCTGCCTTGGGTCTTCGTTGCTGCACGCGGGCTTTCTCCAGTTGCAGTGAGTGGGGGCTACTCTTCACTGCGGTGTGTGGGCTTCCCATTAAGGTGGCTTCTCTTGTTGCAGAGCACGGGCTCTAGGTGCACGGGCTTCAGTAGTTGTGCCTCAAGGGCTCAATAGTTGCGGCTCATGGGCTCTAGAGCACAGGCTCAGTAGTTGTGGCATATAGGCCTAGTTGCTCTGTGGCATGTGGGATTTTCCTGGACCAGGGCTTGAACCTGTGTCCCCTGCACTGGCAGGTGGATTCCCAACCACTGCACCACCAGGGAAGTCCCGTAATCAGAGTTTAAAAATGGCTTCTTAAGTCTTTTGTAATTATAGACAGTTATGGTTTTATTCCGATGCCTTTGCAAAAATGCTTCCTCTTCAAGAAGATTTACAGAAAGGACTTTTAGATAAATACAAGTTTCTAACTTTCGGACCATAATGCTGAACTGGGTAACAAACTGAAGAATTCTAATGGGAAACCAGATGGCTTCATAAATCTGTTAACAAGAAGGATTAGTTACATAGGACTGAGTGAACTAGTGAATATGGTTATAATTTTTATGGTTTCTATCTGAAAAATTACTGGTTTAAATCTGTGTTTTCCAGGTGTGAGGAAAACCTTCCCCTCAAACTAATTATGACTTACAGTAATTTGGTAAGTTATACCTTTATAAACAGAATTGAAATATTTATCTTTTCTATCTGCTCCCTCCAGAGACTGGAAACTCTTAGGTTCCCAGCAGCTTTATCAGATAAATTAGGAAGGCCGCCTCCCTAACAGGTACAGAAATCTCAAGGTATTTTGGGACCTTGAAAGGGCAGGAATTCACCTAGATCTGTTAAGCAAAATCTATGATAAGCCCTTCACATGACTTTCCTAGCCCTGAAAGGTCTTTTAAAAGTTCAGTCTGAGACTCCTTATAAGTGTCAGTGAGCAAAAATTCTATATGATCAATTATAGTTATAGAAATCATCAGGCCAAGTTTATTGAGACCAGACTTATTTTGCAAACAAACTAGTCTTAATTTGGTTATATCCAGTAAAAAATGAGGGTAATTTTAGAGAGAAAAGATTATGTTTCAGTGAATATTAAATTCCAGTTTTGTTAATGACGGTCTGTATTTACTAAGATTCACCTCCTATATAGTTCCTTGCTGTTATGTTATATTAATGTAAAGTTTAATTGAAGGACACTCTAAGTTTGTTTCTGAAGCTTATCTCAGTAATCTCTCTGGATGAAGATCAGATGCCCCACAACCTGCAACCAGTGGGTTACGCATGCTGGAAAAGATATAATTTAAAGGACTATCTCCAACCTGGACAGAAGGATGCTTAGCAAGTACTCTTAACTAGCTCACGCACAGTGAAACTGAAGAGAATTGACTCTTGGATTAATTTCCACTCACAAAGGACAACTGCACTGGACTGGCCTATAAGCAGGATGGCTGACCTCAAAATCACCTTAAAACAACACTCAAACAGAGGAGAAACTACACTCACACTAGGACTTCAGAAGTAGAGAGCTTGCCAAAGATCCTCAATCTGACTCATATGATCATTTATGATATTTTCTTGACTCCTTGGACCTCTGCATATGAATCAGTTGTTTTTCTATCATAGACATGATCCTATGCTAGTTTTAAAAATCAACCCAATTGTTGGGTTTGTGGTTTGTGTCTAGTACTTCTGGGTTACCTTGGTGGATTTTTCCACTCCAAGGCTCTAATTGGTTGGCCCTTAGGGAATTTATTTAAAAAGGAAAATTACAGTCCTGTTCAGGTCACTATTGATATTACTAGATGGAATCCCCTCACCTAGCCAATTAATAGTGCCTGCTCTGACCCTGACCATAAATATGAATTTTCTTCTATTACTCAAGTTCAATCAGGGCAACAAGTAAAATTTCAGCCGAGGAATAAAGTGTCCCACAACTATGGGATGGATTTATGTAGTCAATATTAGTCTATGGTAATTTAAGTTTAAAGGCTCCTCTATTTGGGGAACAATTAAATCATACTCAGGATAATCAGTCTGGTAACACTAGGAAACTGGGCTGGTGCCTTATGGACAGTGCCAATACATAATTTCCCTTAAAGATAAGGACTGGTACAGAACAGACTAAGTCAGAGGACCTGGGATATACAAGGCTGCCCCTAACGGAAATTCTTAGCTTAATTCTTACTTAAGACTTTACTAATACTACTAACTATATTATTTTCTACATTGCCTGTTTCAGAAAATTGTTGCTTCTTACATTACGAAATGTGTGACTGAGCTTCTGATAAAATGATGATATATAGTTCCACATAAGATCAATGATGATAATAGTGTAATTCTAGATATGGGAGGAAGCAACAAGAGGGAATATTTTCCTGGACCAAAAAAGACTAGTAAGGCAGGTGGTCCAGAGACTTTTGACCACTAGTAAGGCACACTGAATAGCCTATCAGTAAAATCTTCACCAGACCTGGGAATGAGCATTCCTAGCACTGTGGGATAAAATGGTCATAAAATGCCCCCCAAACCGTGGTTGAATTTATGACCCTTAAGGGGTCCTACCAACTGAAAACTGGCCCTTGCCATCTGCCTCTGCAATGATTAGGTCAATGGCCACTGCAGCCACTGACCTTCAACACACCCTGAAAGGAGTTCAGGGTGGATATCAGGAATGAGGCACTTTGTGCTCTGGGAAAAACTGGCGGAATAGGCCATCAGACAGATATTTTCAGGAAAAGATTTTATGAGCCCAATTCTTGCATCGTCTCATACCTACAGAAACACTGACATCATTAATGGTGACATCTGCTTTGACCATTAAGTAGAAAATTACAATTAAAATTCAAAATGGAGTAGCTGTGATTCAGACATCCAAGGAAATAACTAGGTGACACTACGGGTGTGATTTCAGACAAGTCCTTGTATTGCTGAGAACTTAAGTTTTCTGAGTTGTGTCAGACTTAGGATGCAACCAGCCATTTTCAAAACAATGTCTGCTGGCAGCTGGTAACTGCAACCTTATTTTTTTCAAGGTCTCCTCTTGTAACTACATATTATGTTTTTTTAGACAATAAAATTCCTTTGGATCATACATCAACAAAAAGAAGAGACGTATGATGATAGTGTAACAGGGAAGAGCTAAATTGGACTCCATGTTCAGTCTATTTCTTTGACTTTAACCTTTGCTTTTTGCTGCTTTTGTTATTATAATCATACATGGTGGCCTGCCTCAGAGAAACCTGCCCCTTGCCTGAATGTTAAACTAAAGTGCCTCTGTTCAACTCACAGTGAGACAATCTATTCTGCCCACCTGTGAGAAGGAAGACATTAACATATCCCCTCACCAAGGCTGGTCATTCCCAGAGATGTTATGCAAGACTGATGGCCTTTTTACTTTACTTCCCTGCCGCCTCTCCCTCTCTATTCTACCTTTTTACTTTATTTCCTCACAGATTCTCCCTCTCTGATTCTATAAAAGAAACTGGCATCCAGACCCCGATAAGATAAGATGGTTTTTCGGAGACAGTAGTCTGCCATCTTCTCGGTCTGCCAGCTTTCTGAATAAAGTCGTATTCCTTGCCTCAACACCTCAGCTCTGATTCGTTGGCCTGTCGGTGGCAAGCAGAGCGAGCTTGGACTCGGTAACAATAGCACCTGTTAACTATGTGTTAATACCACATTAAAGGTTAAAACCTACTTAGATAAAACCAGACAACTGGCTACCTGCCTACAAGTCTCCCCAAAGCACCAGGTCCAGACTGGGTTTCAGGCTTATTCTCCTGAAGAGAAATGAGATTTATTTCGTCTATTAAAATTCCAGTTGTCATTCCTCCAACCACTTCTAATTGGGTCTGTTACACCAAAATGCCAGACCAAGGGATTGAGGTTTTAATCATAAAAGACTCAGATTCAGGACTTGGAACTCAGAAATGTTTCTAATTCCGTGTCTGTTTCCCAAGTAGAGGCAGCAGCCAGTTGTTGCCCAGTTCCCTGAATTGAAACTGAGCAGGTCTCTGTGGGGCTCCAGAGTACAAATCCTTTCTGTATCTGTTTCTTGTTTGTAGGATATAGGCTTCATTCAGGCTCCTTGACTTTCCCTGAGTTCCTGGCGGCAAGATTCAAATAGTTGCTAATCAGGGAAGGGAGGGGATGCAGAAACAGGAGCGGAGCAGTCCAGTGGTGGCACAGCCTTGAGGCAGGGTTCTGGTTCCTCCTCAAGGAGTGTGCATAACAATATCTTTGAGTTCTGCTGAGAAACCTAAGGCCCCTCATCCAGGTGGAGGATGGTAACTTCAGGCTGAGTGCAAGATTCCTGGAGCACTGCCCTATTACAACAATCAGAAAAAAGTCATACACCCTGCAGCCCTCACCCCTTACAGTTTCAGTCCCCCTTACATTCCAGTAACACTCCATGTCTTATAACTGCCTGAACATGCTAGATGTTTCCACAGTCTGGTACCATTACACATGTTGTCAACCCCACCATCTCTATCCTTCCTACATACACACCCATCTCTGTTAGCTTGTCTGTTTTCTGTTCATCCTTCAAAACCCAGTTCAAACATCTCTGAGACATTAGTGGGCCCCTTCCAGATCTCATTAAGCCTATCATAATGATTAGAGCTGTTGTGAGTATTAGAAATAACATTAGAACCCTGGCACAATGTTTGACTAGACACTAATATGTCCTATGGATAAGAGGGACCCACTCAATAGTGCTGTGAGATGATCCGTTTACCTCAGAAAGATCGCAGTGGCCATGTGGTGCTTATACTGTAGGGGGGAAAGAGAGTGACAAGCTAAAATACTACTGCCATAATCCAAATAAGAAATAAGAGCAAGAGCAATGGCTGTGATCATGGAAAGAAGGGGATGGATTCAAGAACTACTGAGGGATAGCACCAACAAGAATATGCAATTAGGTGTGAGGCATGGCTTGGGAGATCAGAGATATGGTCGTGCAATTAAGACAGGTCAAGGGAGAGGATGTAGTGTAAGAAGAGAAGAGGACTGAAGCCAGAAAGCCTTGCAGAAGACCACCAATGAAGGGGAATGTGGAAAAAAACAAAAACAAAAACTAAGTCTATTCAAGCACCCTAAGAGGGCAGGATCAGAAAAGAGAATTGGGAGATTATGTTCATAAAACATAGGGAGTAGTATCAAGAAGCGAGAGAAAAGCCAACACTGTTGACTGAGGCCATTAGAAGGTCACCAGCGAGTTTTCTATGAGTAGTTTCAGGAGGTGGTAAAGGCAGAACTAACTGCACTAAATTAAGAACTGAGTGGCCGTTGAAAGTGGCAGGCTGAGCATTTGTTTATTACTGTTCCCTACCAAAATCACACAAAAATGACAATAAAATAGTAAAAGAGGTATAAAGACATAAGGACAAAGAGAATGGAAGAGGAGACCACCTCCAGATTACAGATGTCAAAAAATTTTTTGGAAAACAGAAAGTAGATGGTCAAGGAGTCATTAACTGCCTCAGAAACCAAAGCCACTTAGAAACAAGCATAACTCTACATTAGCACTCTGGAAAAGTTACATTTATAAAAGATTTTTAAGGACATGAAAAATATTGTTATGTGGGGGGAAAAGCAGGAAACAGAGCTGTGTATTCATTACACTACCACCTATGTATATACTTTTTAATGAAATTTATCCTTAAGGGGTAAAAAACACTGAAAGGAGACATATCAAATATTAACAGCAGTTATTGCTGGATGATCATATGCTGGACTGTTTTTTATTTTTTTCTTTAACTTTGTGGATTTCCAAATTTTCTACAGTAAGCATATATCTAATAGTTTTTAAAAATTTAAGTAGTGGGATTTCCTAGGTGGCACAGTGGTTAAGAATCCACTTGCCAATGCAGGGGACAGGGGTTCACTCCCTGCTCCAAGAAGATCCCACATGCTATGGAGCAACTAAGCCCATGTGCCACAACTACTGAGTTCATGTGCCACAACTACTGAGCCCATGTGCTGCAACTACTGAAGCCCGCGAGCCTACAGCCCATGCTCTACAACAGGAGAAGACACCGCAGTGAGGAGCCCATTCACCACAATCAAGAGTAGCCCCCGCTCTCTGCAACTAGAGAATGCCCGTGTGCAGCAATGAAGACCTAATGCAGCAATGAAGACCTAATGCAGCCAATAAATTAATTAATTTAAAAAAATTTTAAGTAGTAAAAGCAAACTTCACTTTTTTTTTTTAAGCTCTTTACTGGAATATAATTGCTTTATACTATTGTTCCAGTGTTTGCTGTACAACAAAGTGAATCTGCCATATTTATACATATACCCCCATATCCTCTCCCTCCCCTGACTTCATCCCACCTTCCCAAACTTCACTTTTAAATTTATATTAACGGGAAAAATGCAGGGGGAAAATGTATGCATGACACTAGAAGTACTAAAAGGAATAAACACCATCAAGCGGCTGTCCTGAACATTAGAACATTTGTAATTTCATGTCCACAATTAGCTAAGTTTGTAGAATAGGCTCTGCAGACTATGATACACACACAGACAGAGAGAGCGCCTGTTTTCTGAATGGAAAAAGGAATGAGTGGGAGATAGAGAGAGGAACTATTGCCCTCAGCAAAAAACTACCAAGTTGCAGATCTCATAATGACCTTCTCTGTCTACTCCACTTCTGAGGCACCATGGCAACTGAGAACCTCAGAATATCAAGGAAGGAGCATTGAGAGTAGAGTTCAGAGAGCCGGTGGGGGAAGGGAGAAAGCTCAGGGAAGCTAAATGAGAAATCCTAAGAAAGCCAAACATAAGAACATTCTCACAGGCCCATCCATCTGCAAGCAAAGCCATAATATAAACTAAGAACTCGAGCCAGTTTCCTTGCTCCCCATGTTACAGCTGGAGAGAGGTGAGCCAAAAGATGGGAAGGGGAAAAGGAGTTTCCTGCCCTCTCAGTAATGGTTATTCTCAACATAAATTATAACGCTGACGGTCTGTTTGCTGTAATCACAAGCCTTTCAAATCTAAATTCCCAAGTTTTAAGCCCTAATATGCAAAAGACTTAAAGAGGTTTTTTTCAGGCAAACAAACTACCTCACAAAAGAACTCCTCCATAATAAATAATATCTTATACCACTATGGCACATTTGACTTTTCTAAAGGCTTTTGCAGCTACCTATTTTTACCTCCATCGCTAGATTTAAATGAAATCACTTCAGGGACTTCCCTGGTGGCGCAGTGGTTAAGAATCCGCCTCCCAATGCAGGGGACGTGGGTTCGATCCCTGGGCTGGGAAGATCCCACATGCTGCACAGAAACTAAGCCTGTGCGCCACAACTACTGAGCCTGCGCTCTAGAGCCCTCGAGCCACAACTACTGAGCCCATGTGCACCTAGAGCCCATGCTCCACAACAAGAGAAGGCACCACAATGAGAAGCCCGAGCACTGTAACAAAGAGTAGCCCCAGCTCGCTGCAACTAGAGAAAGCCCTCGCACAGCAACGAAGACCCAACACAGCCAATAAATAAATAAATAAATAAATTTATTTTTTAAAAAATGAAATCACTCAGGAGTTTAAAAGTGAGCGACTGAAAAATAAAGAGAATCCTTGTTTCTTTCCAGGTCAAATACAAATATATACAGCTAAAACTAGAAAGCTCTTGTTCTTCATAGCTTTTGGTTAAATCATACTATATTTTATAATGGTCACTTTCACTATGATTGTAAAATCCAATAAAATATCATTAGTGCAACACCAAATTGTGCTACAAATCCTATAATAAAAAGTGTGGAATGGGGTAAATTATCCTTTATTTTTTCTTTCATTTCTCTCTATACCACCAAACTATCACTAGTAGCCACACACTTTCATGATTTGCTATCTTCCTTTTCTACAAGTCACTAGTCACTGTCACCAAAAAAAAGGGAGGGTAACAAAACAGATTAAGAAATTTAAGGGATATAATATACAACGTACAGCCCTGGATTTGAAACCAGTTTGGATGAACCAGGATTTTGGAGTCAACTGGAGAAATGTGAATATGGTGTACATATTAGATGAGATGAAAATTTATTGAAATACAGAAGTGGAAAGTTTTGACGAAAAAGAGACTGTAAAACAGTATGTACAGGATGACCTCATTTCAGTAGCAAGAAATGCACATGCACATATGCACAGAAAAGGACCCAGAAGACTGTGCAACAAAAGGCTTTATTTTTGCTTTCTTGTATTTTGTTTTTGATTTTCCCTACTGCTTTGTTAGTAAAGCATTATTTAAAAATATATTTTCTAACTTCTGTCCCTTTTAAATAAGGCTGACGTTTAATTAGAGAAATACTGTTGAAAGAGAACACAAACGTATCTATTACACCCAGGGTTCCAATTTAGTGTAGTGGCTGATAGTATGAGCTCTGACTGGATTCCATACACAATTTGCTGTGTGATGTTCGGTATGTTACTTAACCTGTGTCTCAATTCCCCATCCATAAATTGTGGGTAATAAGAGCACATTACTTACCCCGTGGGGTTGCTGTGGAGATTAAGTGTGACACACTCAACACATATAAAGCCCATCAGACAGTTTGGCAAATAGTAAAGCACTCAATAATGTTACCGATCATTACTACTATTTTTCTAATTAGTCACTGAGAAAACAGGACTGCAAGTTCTTAAAGATCACGTGAAAAATAGGATAGGGTATAGCAGGAATAGGTCAGCTCTCTCTGTCTCACTATTCTTGTTCTCTTTAACTTCCCTCTTGACCCAATCAACGGGAGTGGAAGCTGACAGCCACTCTCAGATTCTCTCAGATTCTCACCTTATCACCTTCTTTCCTATGGATGAAGCTCTGTGCAGCTCTATATGAAATTTTTAATACAACCATAAAGTGCAGTATCTAGGAGCTGATCCCAAATTCATGACTGTGTCATTGGAGAAACTTTACAGATTATTTCTAATTACGAAACAATGTCAAAACTCTCTAGTTATGGGACTTTCCTGGTGGAGAAGTGGTTAAGAATCTGCCTGCCAATGGGTTTGATCCCTGATCTGGGAAGATCCCACATGCCACGAAGCAACTAAGCCCTTGTGCTACAACTACTGAGCCTGTGCTCTAGAGCCCATGCTCTAGAGCCCATGAGCCACAACTTCTGAGCCCACACACCACAACTACTGAAGCCCACGCACCCAGAGCCTGTGCTCCACAACAAGAGAAGCCACCGCAATGAGAAGCCCGCGTACCGCAATGAAGAGTAGCCCCTGCTCGCCACAACTAGAGAAAGCCCACTTGCAGCAACAAAGACCCAACGTAGCCAAAAAAAAAAGAAAAGAAAAGAAAGAAGAAACAAAAAGAAAAAACAAAACTCTCTAGTTAGATTCTCCTGAAGACTCAAACACGTTTGAAGAGTCAAACATGTTATAGGTAATCTCATATGTGAATCCTAAATTTTCTAAGATATTGGTAAAGTACTTTTCTTTCTAGGCCATAAATGAGACAGGAACATAACTCACCTTCAGGGAGCCCTTCCTGAGTGAATTGAATGACTCTCTCCTTCCATAGCAGCAACTACTGTCTTAAACACCAGCTACAGGACATCTTAGGCTTGACATATATACCATATATCACACACACACACACACACACCCAGCATTTACAGATGGTTCTCAAATAGTCATTAACCAAACATGCTTGCTAAGCATAAAAAGTTGGCCATTTCATGTTTTGAGTCTATATTTTTAAGAAATTTAAGAGAAAATTGAGATGGAATTTCAAATACATGAACTGTAGTACAAAAAAGGTTTAAAAAAAATCACAGTACCTTAAGAAGTAAAAGATCCAACTGCAGGGCTAACCTGTTTCCAACTGGACTTCAACCAGGAAATCAGTGTACTAGTTGACAAAACTGATTACTGTCTTTGTTTGGTTGATAGTGTGATAGCGTGGGGTAATTTGGATTTGTACAGCATTGTAAGTATGCAGAACAATCTGACCTCAAGTGGCATCCCACAGGATGTCTCGTCCCACAAGAGAACATGTCAGTATCCATACAACTGGATGGCTCTCTTATATGCCACCAAATCATACATTAGGTATCAAAATCGGGATGTCTACATTCAGTCTTTAATGGTCTTTCTCCTCAAATGTCAATTAAATATTAATAATGAACTCTGCCCTCCAGCTGCGGCAGCTGCAGCCCGACCCTCCGAGGAGCCAAGCGGCCTCAGCTTTGAGCGGAGCAGCAGCAGCAACTCCCCCTTCCCCCAGGAACCCACCAGATCACCTCTTCCTGCAGCCTTGGACAGATCTGCCCCAGGCCAATGTAGATTCCTCCATCCTGTGCTGACCTCTTCAAAGCTTCCAGAGATATTCTCAACAAAGGATTTGGTTTGGGGGTTGGTGACGCTGGATGTGAAAACAAAGTCATGCAGTGGTGTGGAATTCTCAAGCTCTGGTTCATCTAATACAGACACTGGTAAAGTTATTAGGACCTTGGAGACCAAACAAAAATGGTGTGAGTATGGTCTGACTTTCACAGAAAAGTGGAACACTGGTGAGACTCTGGGAACAGAAACCGCTACTGAAGACCACATTTGTCACGGTTTGAAACAGATACGTGATACCAGCTTTTCACCAAACACGGCAAAGAAAAGTGGTAACATCAAGACTTCTTACAAGAAGGAATGTATAAACCTGGGTTGTGATGTTAACTTTGACTTTGCTGGACCTGCAATCCACAGTTCAGCTGTCTTTGGTTATGAGGGCTGGCTTGCTGGCTACCAGATGACCTTTGACAGGGCCAAATCAAAGTTGACAAGAAATAACTTTGCAGTGGGCTACAGGACTGGCGACTTCCAGCTACACACTAATGTTAGTGATGGGACAGAATTTGGAGGGTGGGCCTATCAGAAAGTATGTGAAGATTCTGACACTTCAGTAAACCTTGCTTGGACATCTGGAACCAACTGCACTCGCTTTGGCATTTGCAGCTAAGTATCACTTGGATCCCACTGCATCCATATCTGCAAAAGTCAACAACTCTAGTTTAACTTGCGTGGGGGTACATTCAAGACTCTGAAGCCTGACGTGAAGCTTATACTGCCCTGGTAGATGGAAAGAGCATTAATGCTAGAGGCCACAAACTTGCACTTGCCCTGGAGTTGAAGGCTTAATCCAGCTGAAAGAAACCTCTGGGAATGGATATAAGAAGATTTGACCTTAATATATTTCCAGTGTGACCAGCAGGCTTCCCTGCCCCGCTAAGAAGGGGATCAAAACAAAAGATGATCTAAACAAGAGCTGTATTTTAAATATTTAGACAGTTACTTGTTAGCTGGTTTCTAGCTGAATTGGTTACCTATCTAGTTACCAATGCTGCAGTCATGTAGTCACCTATACGTTATTTAAATGTATTTAAGTGCTAAATGCACTACCCATCAATAATGAAATAGATCTTTATGGAAACTGAAAAAAAAATATTAACAATGAGGTTCAGAAATATATCAACCTAGCTGACACACAGGTCACAAACCCTAGCTGATCTTCTCTAAAAATAAAAAAGCCAAAGCACAGTTTATCTACAGTGAAGCCTATATATTCCTACCAAGCTATAACTACTTTCTTAGGCATTATTTTCAAATGTCTGGGTCATAAAGCTTAGAGAGTGCTTAATTCAATCTTTCACTGGTACTCTAGAAAATATGTGATGCAAGTCATCTCCAGCTCTGGAAAAGTCTATTTTCTTTTTCTGCCTATCCATCCATCACACCCACTAGACTTCTCATTTAGCACCTAAAACCAAGCCCTCACTTGAGAGAGGGGCCCACTCTCGTCCTTATACTATGGCAATTACTTCACTTGGTTTTAGATGACCTCCAGTTGTCTTTTGAGAATGTTCCTGTCTCTTTACTCGGTAACACCTGTGAAGGATTAGACTATTCATTCTGGGAACTAATCCTAAACTCAGCCAGTCCCTATTCAATTTTGGGTTCAAAGGCCGAAAAGGAGTATCTGAGTCAATATCATCATTTCCACAGATGAGGAATATGAGTCCAAAGAGGTAACATGAATTGTCTGTGGTCACATACTTAATTGGTAGCAGATGTCAGAACAGAATCCTTTCTAATATATAAAATGAATTTGGATCAATTTAAATTACCCCCAAGGACACCATATCCACAAGTGACTTAAGAAATGAGTCAACGGAGAACCTTTGTTCTATTTTGGAACATTAGCTACCTGAGAAGCAAGTAGAAGCTGGCACTGTCTCTTTTCCAGGCTGCTGATCACACTTCAATCCATGGTTCTGCAATGAGCTACAGGCATGAGTTTTGCAACAGTAGGGCATGCAAAGAAATACGCAGGGGCTCATACCACTGACCACGTGGACTTTGCAATAAGAGCCATCAACTTTGGGAATGATTTGGCAACTATAAACTGCCTTGTAATAGCATCAGCTGAGTTTCTTGTAATGGTATTTATGTCACCATTGCCAAAGTCACAATTTCCTAATCCAACGAATTGATATTCTGCTTCACTTGGCCTCAAACTGGACAAGTTTCTCAAGTGCTGTCTGGCTTTAAGGATTTAGATTTCACCCAGTCTTTCTCAACAGGGGCACCATGACATCGTGAGAACAATTCTCAGCTGGTTCTGTGTGATTACCCAGTACATTGCAGGAGGTTTAGAATCTTGGGTCCTCTGCTTTCTAAATGCAAGTAATCCCACCAGTCACAACCCCCACACATTTACAAATGACCTCAGGGAGGAAGATACCACCACCAGTATTAGCCTTCGGGACAACCATTAAGTAAACTAGTAAGTAAAAAAAAGGTTTACATAAAGATAAAGACCTGATCTCTTTTCCCTGTCACTAAACACTGTCTTCTATTCCAATTTTTAAGCCCAGAGAGTAGATATAATACTTATTTACTAACTCCTAAAAACCAACTTTGTCTGAACCAGTTATACAATTAAAACACTTGTATGGTCAAGGAAATAGAGGAGAAAAGTTGCTGAAATGGACTCAGGGTACATAACTTTGAATTCCAGTTCTCTAGCTATTTACCTTCAGGCAAGTTACTTTCCCTCGTTAGGCCTCAGTTTTCTCATCTATTTAAATAAAAGGCATTAGGCTAAATTATCTCTCTGGTTCATTGCAGTTCTAGGAATCTGTGAAGTAAAACATAATTAACTTGCTTAACTTTTTTCTTTCAGCCTCCACATAAGCCAAACAAGGGTGACCACTGACACTGACACTCAATACTTCACGTTTCAGAAGCAAGGACCCCAAATCCCCTGGGATAAGCATAAGGCAGGACAGTCACATTCAGCCATACCCAGTACAGGATTTTACTACAGAATCTATATATTGAGTGTATAAAAAGAAGCTGAATTACTTTATGACCCATTAATAACAGAAGCACCAAGATAAAAGCAGCAGCAATAGTCACCCTAATTTACGTGTATCTAGGCTAACCAATAATCTCAACCCTGGCTGTATATTAGAATCATTCAAACAGCTTTTAAAAAAAAAAAAAGCCCCAGCTCTAAGCCAAGCCAGTATCACATGAATCAGAATCTCTGGGGATGGGGCTCATTTCTTAAGGTCCCCCAAGTGATTCTAATGTACAGTGAAAACCAAGAGCCACTAATTCAGACCCTTTAATCCAAGAAATGCAAAGCAAATGACCAAAAGTTCACACACTGGTTTTACAATCAAACATCAATAAATAAGAATAACCTAGTCTTACTATTTACTACCATTCTCAATTCTATGTAGAGAATTGCATTTCTAGAGGAAAAGGAGAGCTCTACAAGCCCTTGTTCCTCAATAAGGGCTGGCCCTGCCAGAATTAGAATATAACTTTCTGACATGATAAAGTAGTTCAAAGAAAGATTACTACAAATTTGCCCACCCCCGCAAAAGTCCTATCAACCACCAGACAGTTACAACAATGTTAGTCAAAGTAGTACAGAGACTGAAATTCCTCAACCTCACTTGCTGGGTTTCACTAAAACACCTAGCATGTAGGAAGAACGGGAGAAAGTTTAGAGGAGCATTTAAGAAAAGACGCCTTCAAAACCTGCACTCCAGGCAAAATACATCAGTTTCCAATTACTCATCAAAACTTTAAGTTCAATAATATAGAAAAAGGTGAAACAATCTTGGCTCAAATTATTCTTGTTCTTTTCATAACAAGATCAGTGAAACCAATAGGACAGGTTAAATAAGTAAAACATTAAACTTCTCTGACTTACCTCATGTGTAAGGCCAAGCCATCCTGTATGCTAGAGAGCCCCAAGTCAGAGAGCGTATCTGAGTTGACAGAGGCTGGAGACAGAGAGCCCTCCTTCTCCTCCAGGAGGTCCAGCTTCACTAGGTTGCTGATCTCATCCTCTGAGTTATCTTCAGACACGGAACCAATGATGAATCGGGAGTGCTGGTTCAGCTCCAGAGATTTGGCCAAGGAAGAAGGTTCATCCATTATTCCTTCAAAATGATGTCTCAGAGCTATGGAGAAGATGAGGAATAAGTTAGAAATAACCTATATCTGAGGAAAAGCCACAGGTCAGACCTAATACAACACAGCTGGCACTTGGAAGCAAGGCAGAGCTTGAGAACCAGTTTACTTAGCTGTTCTTTCTCAAGGCCATTGCTTTCTAAAAGAAAAGAAAATCCAGATCATGGGAAGAAGGCCTAAAAAATTAAAATCGGTTCCCTTTTCCTCAAAGAAGGTTCTCTCTAAAAACTTTATAAGCCATTCCCATTTATCTATCAATTGGGTGATGACCAAGAGATACCAGTGAGCAATGGGGACATCTCTGCAGTAGGTGAAAGCTGCTCGTTGTGATACCGCGACTTCAATTGTTGGTAGCGGGGAGAATGCAAGGTAAGGGTTTGGGGAGAGTGGTGGTCATTTGAAACTTGGTGTTTAAAGTAAAGTACACAACTATCATCTGATTCCAAACACTGTACTGTTAGAGGATGTGAATTTTACATAAGTGCATATACATATAAATATATACACATGAAATATATTTATATATTTACATACATATATAAAGCAAACTAAATGTGTATATACATATACTATACACACACACACAGAGTTTGCTTTAAAGCAAACTCCTGATGAGTATTTTTTAATAAAAAAAAAACTTTACTTGTCCCCATCAGTTTTTTCTTAAGTTACACCTGTTAAAAATTCACCCCAAAATGTCTGTTTGGGGCTCTAATATGCTGCCTGCTGACACTGATAGAGAGAAAGTGAATCTACTATCAAATTTGAAATGTATAATGAAAATTATGGGGGCGTTATCTCAATTAAGTACAAGTTTTCTAGATACAGGGCCTAGTAAGGATTAGATGTTACCAACTGTTAGCAAACTAATTAACAAGGACCAAAACATAGTTCAAAGCTCACAACAACAATAAAAAAGAAAACTAAATGAAACAATATTTATTCCATCATTTCAAAAATCCTATTTAAAAAAGTCAAAACTACACATCAAATTAGTGTTAAACAGCTTGTAGCCTGACCAACAATTTTAATTCAGAGTCCTGATATTGAGGTGCTCTAAGAGAAGGTTATAAATAAATAATAATCTTAGTATTAATAATTTTATATGCTGTAAACCACTTTGATGTATAAAAGTAAACAGTAGTGTTCTTTGACATTCAATAATAAGAACATCAAGATTTTAAAATATTTGAGAATCATCACTAAATATGTTAAAATCACACATGCACCACTATTCCTGTGTAATTTATGAATCAGAGAATATTCATTTTACAAAAACAAAACAGTACCTGTAAATGCTAGAGCAGTGGTTCTCAAAGTGTGGTCGCCAGACCACAGCAGCAGCCACAGTAACCACATCACCTGGGCTCCACCACAGACTAGCTAACTATACTGGAACCTATAGGTTGGGACATTGGTAATCTTTATCTTAACAAGTCCTGAAATTTGAGAACCACTGTGCTCGAAGAATGAAGCAGTAATAACAAATTGCCAGGAATGCTAAAAAAAATACCTATAGACATTTCCTCAAAGTGAGTTGGAGGTTACTTAAGCTAACTTTAATTTTTAAAACCAGAATCAAATATCAAAGTATCATGTGAGAGCAAAAACTCAATGTCTAATTCACTATACAGGGGACTTCCCTGGCAGTCCAGTGGTTAAGACTCCAGGCTTCCACTGCAAGGGGCCCGGGTTAGATCCCTGTAGTGGGCATGGGAGGGGGGGGTGGCAAGGAGACACCAAGACCCCCACACGCCATGCACTGTGGCCAAAAAAATAAAATAAAATAAATAAATTCACAAATTCACTACACATTTCTCCCTTGGAATATTAGGTTTCTTTTCAAAAAAAAATTTTTAATATCTCCAAATTCTATACAGGCTTATTTCCAGAACCTTCAAAAAACCAAATCACTAAGAGAAAAAAAGAATGAACGGAAAAAAGGGAGAGAATGAGGGAGGGAGGGAAAAGTTCTAACAGATTTACCACTCTGAAGAACACCAAAAGGTAGAGCAGCAAAAAAGCTACTTCTTTCACATTTTAGAGCAGTAAATAATCAAGTTTAAAAATAATAGATTAAAAAAATTTTTCAAAAATTCTATCTCAACCAACACAGAAAATAATAGGTGCCCTCTTCACAAGAGAAATAAGTAAGGCCCTCTGGGACAGATTCTAGTTTATAGCCTGAGTGAAATTAGATAACTACACACACACACACACACACACACACACACACCCCTCACTGAGAAAGGAGCAATTCTTTGATACCAAGGGAGAAGTATAAGAAAGGATTAACGAATAAATGAAAGGCTCCATAAGGTCAATTTCAAAATTTTTTTTTCCTACCTAAGAACATGAAGGCAGCCTTCCCTAAAAGTTTCCAGATATTGAAAGCAGCTAAGTGTCAAGAGCTAAAGAGCCTGTCCATCAATCAGCAACTCTACTGAGTGGTATTTCCAGGCACAAGCCTACAAACCACAGAAAAGACAGGTCTTGTATGGAAAATCGCTGAGTAGCTGTCCAGACACTCTAGAAGCTACCCCATAGCCCATCCCATTTCCACCGATTCCAGCCTGAAATGAAGAGGAAAGTGGTGGATTACTATCACTGTCAAAGTCTCAGCCACTTCAATCTGCCTATATTCTTTTGTGGAAGGCAACTTTTAACATAAAAGCCTACAGTTTTATATTTTAGCACAGGAACATAAAATTTTTATCACACTGTAAACATGAAGGAGCATTATTTGTAACTGACCTCTTATAATTCTTATTGTCTGAGCAGATATCCACCTCCAAAAAGAACTAAAGAGAGAAAGAGAGAGATTTGAAGTGTTTTGTTTTCTAAGAAAATCCAAGTTTATCAATTCCTGTTTGCTCATCATAGCACAAAACTAAATACTCAAAGTATTATTTTTCTGGTCAAATACATTATTTAACTTGAAGTATAAAGTTCAGTTGTTTATTTGTTTAAATCTGTAAATCGAAAGCATTACATATTCAAACACTTTATTATTCATGAGAAGTATTAAGCAATAATCCAAGCTTACCATTTCACAAGGTACCTTTTCCCATTGTATGCTTCAATGGACACATTTCGACCTTATGATTTCCAACATTTCATCAAAAAGGAGGCAGTGGGGAGAAGAGAACCACTAGATTCTCTACAGCTCAGTCAGGCTCTGATTATGTTTCCACATGTTTACACCCACCCACAAAGGTTGGGGAGCCAGGGAGGGGACAGGTCTCTCATTATTAAGTCCCTAAACTCAAAGGGACCAAAGAATCTCTCGCTATTTCCCAAATTCTGGGTTTCCTTCGAAGCCCAACAACTGTAATGTATTCAGGGCAGAAATTCTCAACTTTGACTATATATAACAATCACCTGTGGAGCTTTTTAAAAACAAATGAATGGATAAAGATGTGGTGTGTATATACAATAGAATACTACTCAGCCATAAAAAAAAGAATGAAATTTTGCCATTGCAACAACATAGATGGATTTGGAAGGTATATGCTTAATGAAATAAGACAGAGAAAGACAAACAATGTATGATATTACTTACATGTGGAATCTAAAAAATACAACTAGCGAATACGACAGAAAAGAAGCACACTCAGATAAAGAGAACAAACTAGTGGTTACCAGTGGGGAGAGGGAAGGAGGGAGGGACAATAAAGGAGTAGGGGATTAAGAGGTACAAACTATTATGTATAAAATAAGCTATAAGGATATATTGTACAACACAGGGAATATAGCCAACATTTTATAGTTAACTATAAATGGAATATAACCTTTAAAAATTTTAAATCACTATTTACACCTATAACTTATATAATATTGTACATCAACTATACTTCAATTTAAAAAAACAAAAAACAAATACACACACACATACATAAACTCCATTCCAGATCTTCTGACTCAGAATCCCTGCTAGAGACCCAGAGATTTGAATTATTAAGATCCACAATTGATTGAACCTCTTTAAATCCAGGCTTGAAAATCACCGGCCTAGGATGGACAGGAAAAAAGAAGGAAAGAACTTCTTTACACTGATAGGGAAATCCAGAATTTCTAAGAGAGGACCCCAAGTGACAAGCAACGGGACTGGGGACAGGGCAGGTATGCCAATTGGGGAATTAGGATTTATCCAGTTGTGCTGTCTGAGCTAGTGTAATTCCTTACAACTGTGGTAGAGAGGGGAGTGAGAAAAGGAAGGAAAAAGTATGTAGTTTGGTTGGGATGTAACCAAAGGTGCCAATGGAGCTGGAGTCAAAACCTAGGACCAAGATCACACTCTGACTCTGCCACACGTTGGCAGTGCAAACTTGAACAAATCACTTAAGGTCTCTAAGTCACCTCATCTGTACAGATAAAAAGTGGTCTTATGGACCTCATGGGACTGCTGTGAGGACTGAGAATATAAGAAAGAGTTTTATAAACTATGATGCACTAGACCAGTGTTTTTCAAACTATGGGTTACCAATAATCAGAATACTAAAAAATTAATTTAGTGGGTTACAACCAACATTTTAAAAATTAAATAGAATAGAAAATGTTAAGAGTGCACCACACTTTATAAGGATAAATAGTTTTGTAAAATTTTGAATCAGTTATATATGTATGTCATGACATTAACAACATCTTATCATGAGTTGTATCCAAAAAGTTAAGTCTTAAAGCCACAATTAATCCTCACTCCCTGCCTCCTCCACTTTATGACCTCAAGCAAGCACAGTGGGTTAAGTACCTAAACCAATGCCTCTTAAACTTTTTTAGGTCAAGACACTACTAGAAATCTGATAAAAGCTATGGGCCCTTTGCTGACAAAAATTCACCCTCACTCAAATTTTGCTTGCATACATGTTTGGGATCCCTAAAGGACCTTGCAATGAATTAGGCTAAGACTTTTTCTCTAAGTGGACAAAGAATGGAGTTGACCCCCAGGCAAAGGCCCATATAGCTGCTGTCTTATCACCTCCAAAACAAGGCCCTTCCCCAGATCCAGTTGTAGGATATTCTGCTTAGCCAAATAAACATCTCCTTCATTATATCAAATGCTGGCAATGTCGAATTCTCTTTTATTTAAAAATACACATAGTTGACCCTTGGACAAGAGCAGGGGTTAGAGATGCTAACCCTCCGTGCAGTCAAAAAGCCGTGTATAACTTGGAGTGGGCCCTCTGTACATGTGGTTCCTCCAAATGCATGGTTCTTCCAAATTCAAGATTCATCATCCACAGATTTGACCAACTTTGGTTCCTATAGTAACTGCAGTATTTACTATTGAAAAAAATCCACATATAAGTGGACCCATGCAGTTCAAACCCCTGTTATTCAAAGATCAACTGTACATGTTCTTATACTTTTATTTGGAGACTCTTGAAAGTATTTGCAAAAGGCTCCCAAGCTATACCCCACGTTCTTGAAAAATGAGGAAAAGCTAATTACAGCTAATGCACTTATTTATTTAGATATTTCTCTCATAAAATACAACAGATTTTGGGAATTCCCTGGCTGTCCAGTGATTAGGACTCCACACTTTCACTGTGACAATGTGGGTTCAGCCCCTGGTCAGCGAAATAAGATCCCTCAAGCCACGGAGCACAGCCAAAAATTTTTTTTAAAACTTGCTTTCCCACTAAAATTTTTAAAAAAGGAGAACAGATTTTACCAAACTTAGTTAACATGTTCTCCTTGAACTCAAATGACACTGTATTTTCCAAGCAATTCTAACAAAGAGGCAGCAATTAGTTTTCATAGCCACTGATAAAAGTATCCAAACTAACATATTCTTGCCCTTTAAGCCACAGTAACTTCACTGAAATTTATTCAAAAAGAATCACTGAATTTGCCTTTTCATTTTTGTCCATTTTACTGATGAACTTTTAAATGGATTTTGGTATTAACTCAATATCCACAAGAGAGTTACAGGGTTTTTTTAAGCCACATTTTATTTTCCTGTGAGTTTTAAAATTTTAAATTACAAGCATTTGGGACTTCCCTGATGGTCCAGTGGTAAAGAATCCATCCTGCAATGCAGGGGACACGGGTTTGATCCCTGGTCGGGGAACTAAGATCTCACTTGCTGTGGGGCAACTAAGCCCAAGTGCCACTACTACCAAGCCCTCACACCTCAACTAGAGAGCCCACATGCCCTGGAGCCTGGGCGCCACAACTAGAGAAGAGAAAACCCTCACACTACAGCTAGAGAGAAGCCCATCTGCCACAACAAAAGATCTCGCATGCCACAACTAAGACCCAACACAGCCAAATAAATATTTTTTAAAATAATAATAAAAATTAAAATTAAAAAAAAAAACAAGCATTTGTGTTCCAACTAGTGAGATAAATAATGTATGTTCAAAGATAAATAAGATTTGGTCCCTAACTAAGCGGCGATGCACACCTAAATTAAAAATCACAGTAGTATAATAATTGCTAGGTGTGGAAACATAAGAGAAGGGTACATTATCCAAACTTGGAGGTGGTAATGGTGAGGACAGGGATCAAAGAAGACTTCCTGGAGTGGGAAGGCATTAACAATGAAGAACTACAGAGAAAAACAAGGAGGGAGAGGAAGGATCGTTCCATGTAGAAGAAACCACTGAATAAAGACCTAGATGGTAGAATATGATGACTTAGGAGAAATACTAGATCCGAATGGTTGCAAGAATTTGAGGTCATTTCCTTCAAGAGCCAGCTGGAGACTTTTTGATTTTTTTTGTAAAATAGGAGCATATTTCTTTAGGGTATAATAGAGAAAATAACATGGTGTACTTATCTGTCCTATTCCTCATTTCTCAGTCCAGGGATATAGAATATTTATCAAGGAGGAAGCTGGTGCAAACTTCAGCACCTTTTAAGTAATCTTACCAAACTTCTGGATAAAAATGGTACGTTGAACACACTAAAACAGAAGTAAAGGAATTTTTTAAGGATATAATCCACAAAAAGACATCCCCCAGGGGAAAAAAAAGTCAGGGGAGACAACAAGAAGATAATTTTCTTGGAAGCCAGATGGAGGAGTGAAAAATGACTACACAAACCCAGGAAAACTAAATTATGAGCCATCTGTGGTAAACTTAGAATCAATACAGTTTACATCACAGAATCTCCAAAATGTTCAGGAAGTAGAAGTGAAAAATGAAACTATAAAAAGGATTGGTTGAAATTCTGTTTCAGAAATTTCATATCCTTAGATGTGCTTCCCAACTGGTAGAGCCAGGTGCCTGCTGCTCTACTATCCTGATAAGAGACAAGATTTATTCTCTAGAGGGTTAAACGGAAGGCTTCTAGGATGAGGGATGCCAGCAACAGTAAAGAGGAGGGCACCGTATTGAAAATGGAGAGATTAAGTAAACATGTTGAGCAAGACGGCCCAGCCTTCTTTCCCTAATTGTCACCCTCCAGGAGGGAAACTGAAGGATTCTTCTTTGCAGAATCTAACCAGACCAACAAAAAAAAGCCTGAAGTAGAACACTAGAATTCCAAATTAAGATGCCAAATTAAATCACCCTACATTGAAATTAATAATCAACAAGCCTCATTCACATTTTCATAATCTTGAATCAGTTTTTCAATTCCCTCTCTCAAAGTTTAGCAGTCAATTAAGGATTACTAAATGTCTGAGAAAAACCTCCAACATGAAAGAATTTTTGAAAAACAATGACTACATGTAGAAAAAAAAAGCAACTTGAAGAGATTATAAAAAAACACAAAACAAACAAAAAAAAAACATTAAAATTAGGGGGAGGAAAGGAGGGCAACCTCAATTCTGTGGTATTTTCCCCCAAAACACATAACCCTAAAATAATCATAAAAAAAAAAATCAGATAAATTTGAATTAAAGGACATTCTACAAAAGACTCGAGAGTCCTCTTCAAAAGTGTCAAGGTCCAGTTTTAAAAAAGCAAAACAAAAAACGGAAAGACTAAGAAACTATCACAGATCAGGGAGACTAAGGAGACACTAAATGCAATGCTGTTTCTTGGGTTAGATCTTGGAACAACAACCAAAAAAACCAAATGAGGGACTTCCCTCATAGTCCAGTGCTTAAGAATCTGCCTTCCAATGCAGGGGATGTGGGTCCAAGCCCTGGTCAGAGAACTTAGATCCCACATGCCGTGGGCAACTAAGCCTGAGTGCCACAACTAGAGAGCCCAAGTGCCACAACTACAGAACCCATGTGCTCTGGAGCCTGAGAGCCACAACTAGAGAGCCTGAGTCACAACTAGAGAGAAGCCTGTACACCACAATGAAAGATCCCGTATGCCACAACTAAGACCCAATGCAGCCAAAAATAAAGAAATAAATAAATATTAAAAACAAAAAACACATGAGTTAAAAAAAAACTGGGGAAATCTGAATAAAGTCTACAGTTTACTTAATAGTACTGAACCTATGTTAATGTCTTAGTTTTGACAAAGGTACTGCAGCTATATAAGATATTAACATTAAGGGAAGCCTGGTAAAGGGTATGCAGGAACCTTATGTACCATCTTTGCAATGTTCCTATAAGTCTAAACTCACTCCAAAATTCAAAAAAGAAAATTAAAAATTTTAATTTTAAAGGTGTATCATTACCCTGAAAGAACTAAAAGAAGATACTATATACATGAAACAGAATGGGATGTTTTTAAAAGAAACATTTAAAGAACAAGAAAGAGGGACTTTCCTGGTGACACAGTGGTTAAGAATCTGCCTGCCAATGCAGGGGACATGGGTTTGATGCCTGGTCCAGGAAGATCCCACATGCCACAGAGCAACTAAGCCCGTGTGCCACAACTACTGAGCCTGCGTGCCACAACTACTGAAGCTCACACGCCTAGAACCTGTGCTCTATAAGAGAAGCCACCACAACAAGAAACCTGTGCACTGCAACGAAGAGTAGCCCCTGCTCGCAGCAACTAGAGAAAGCCCTTGCACAGCAACAAAGACCCAATGCAGCCAAAAAATAAATAAAATAAACTTATTTTTAAAAAGGTAAAAAAAAATAAAGAACAAGACAGAATTCTCAGAAGTTAAAAATATGATCACAGCAATGAAAACACTCAATACAAGAGTTAGAAGATAAAGTTAAGAAAAATCTTTCATAAATCAGTATAAAAACACAAAAGGATGAATAATAAGAGAGAAAAGATAAAAGTATTAGAGAACCTGTTCAGAAGGTTCAACATACAAAGAGGAACTCCCAAAATCGAGAACAGAACAAAATAAAGGGAAAGAAGGGTGTTATAACTTTAGGATGTTAAACATAATCCCCATAGTAACCATGAAGAAAATAGCTATAGAATATACACAAAAGGAAATGAGAGAGGAATTTAAACATTTCACTATAAAAAACACAACTAAACACCAAAAAACCCACAAAATACAAATGAAAAGTAAAAGGTTAATATAAGAGATAATTATAAACATTTATATACCTAATGACCACCAAAATATATGAAGCAAAAGCTGATAGAATTGAAGGAAGAAATAGGCAGTTCCACAATAATACCTGGAGATTTCAATAACCCACTCACAATAATGGATAGAACAATCAGACAGAGACAATCAAGGAAATAAAGGATTTAAATAACACAATAGAGCAACTAAATCTAGCAGACATATACAGAACACTCCACCTAACAATAATAGCATATACATTCTTCTCAAGTGCATGTGGGATATTTTCGAAGACCATATATTAGGCCATAAATTAAGTCTCAATAGATTTTAAAAGATGGATATCATACAAAGTATCTTCTCTGTCCACAACAGGATGAAATTAAAAATCAACAACAGAAGGAAAACTGGAAAAAACTGTGGAAGTTAAACACCACACTTTTAAATAACCAATGGATCAAAGAAAAAATCACAAGGAAAACTAGGAAATACTTGAAGACAAATGAAAACGAAACACACCAGGAACTTCCCTGGTGGTGCAGTGGTTGAGAATCCGCCTGCCAATGCAGGGGACATGGGTTTGATCCCTGGTCTGGGAAGATCCCACATGTTGTGAAGCAACTAAGCCCTGTGTGCCATCACTACTAAGCCTGCGCTCTAGAGTCTGTGAGCCACAACTACTGCAGCCCGCGGGTCTAGAGCCTGTGCTCCACAACAAGAGAAGGCACCGCAATGAGAAGCCCATGCACTGAAACAAAGAGTAGCCCCTGCTAGCAGCAACCAGAGGAAGCCCACATGCAGCAACAAAGACCCAATGCAGCCAAAAATAAAATAAATTTATTTATTAAAAAAAAACCCACACACCAAAACTCACATGATGCAGTGAAAGTAGAAATAAGGGGGGGAATTACAGTTATAAACATTTACATTAAAAAACTAGAAGGAGATCCCTGGTGGTCCAGTGGTTAGGACTCAGCACTTTCACTGCTATGGCCTGGGTTCAATCCCTGGTTGGGGAATTAAGATCCTAGAAGCCGTGTGGAGTGGCCAAAAACAAAAACAAAATTGACCAAAAAAAAGAAGAAGAAGAAGAATTTCAAATCAACAACCTAACTTTAAAACTTCAGGAACAAGAAAAAGAAGAGCAAACGAAACCCAAAGCTACCAGATGGGAGGAAACAATAAAGACTAGAGCAGAAAGAAATGAAATAGAAAAACAATAGAACCCCCTCTGTCTTCTCTGCACTGGGAGCAGCTCTCCTGCCATGGCCCTTCACCCCTGTCCCCTGAAAGTGTATGCTTGCTCCAAGTTCATCCCCACCCCCTCCTTGATCAGGAGAACCTCTCCACTCTATAGCCGATCACTGTCTGCAGTGGTGCTGAAACCACCCGGGACATTGACAGATGAGAGTCACAGCAGCTTTGCAGCCCCATGACCCTGACCACCTCACTTATTCCTAGCTGCAGCTTCCAAGCCAGCGCCATTTCAAGGGACACTGACACAGCAGCGAAGTTCACTGGGGCTGGCGCTGCCACAGGAGGGGTGGCTGGCTCTGGGGCTGGAATTGGGACTGTGTTTGGGAGCCTCACAATTGGGTATGCCAGGAACCCTTCTCTGAAGCAATAGCTCTTCCACGCTATTCTGGGCTTTACCCTCTTGGAAGCCATGAGGCTCTTTTGCCTGATGGTGCCATTTCTCATCCACTTCACCATGTGAAGGGGCTGTTTCCACCTCCCATAGTTCTTTCTCCCGCATCTCGTCTGCGCTGTATATTCCTTCTCCTGTACCTCCCAGGCAGCCTGGGGAAAGCGGCTGGCTCAGGGTTTGACAGAAGGAAGACACATAAATACTGTATTAAATAGGAGAAAGAAAGGAAGGAAGGAAGGAAGGAAGAAGGAAAGAGAGAGAGAGAAAGAAAGGAAGGAAGGGAGAGAGACAGACAGACAGACAGACAATAGAGAAAAATCAATGAAACCAAAAGTTGTTTCTTTGAAATGATCAACAAAATTGAGAAACCTTTAACTACACAGACTATGAAAAAAAGATAGAAGGCTCAAATTATTAAAATCAGAAATGAAAGTGGGCACATCACTACTGATTCTACAGAAAGGAAATGGATTGTAAGAGAGTAATATGAACAGCTGTATGCCAACAAATTGGATATCCTAGAGGAAATGAATAAATTCCTAGAAACACAAAACATACCAAGACTAAATCACAAAGAAAGAGAAACTTTGAATAGACCTATAACTGGTAAGGAGAACAGTAACCAAAAATCTCCCAATAGAGAAAAGCCCCGGATCTGATGGCTTCCCTGGTGAATTCTACCAAACAATTACAGAAGAACTAACATCAATTCTTCCCAAATCTTTCCAAAAAAAAAATTGAAGAGAATACTTTCTAACTCATCCTATGAGGCCACAGTTACTCTGATACCAACGACAAAGACATTGTAAGAAAGGAAAGCTAAAGACTAACGTTCCTCATGAACATCCTCAACAAAAAACTAGCAGAGCTCAGCAGCATATTAAAAGGCTCAGGGACTTCCCTGGTGGTCCAGTGGCTAAGACTCCAAGCTCCCAATGCAGGGGGCCTGGGTTCAATCCCTGGTCAGGGAACTAGATCCCACATGCTGCAACTAAGAGTTCACAAGCTGCAACTGAAGATTCCGCATGCCGCAACAAAGATCAAAGATCAGGCATGCCACAACTAAGACCTGGTGCAACCAAATTAATTAATTAATTAATTTCAAAAAAAAAAAAGGCTTAAACACCATCACCAACTAGGATGCAAGGATTCCACTGGATTCCTAGAATGCAAAGATGATTCAACATACATAAATTGAATATAATACACCACATTATCAGAATGAAGGGAAAAAGAAAACCCCACATGATCATCTCAATTAATGCAGAAAAAGCATTTGATGAAATTCAACATTTTCATGATAAAAACACTCAACAAACTAGGAATAGAAGGAAATCTCCTCACACAAAAAAGGTCATATATGAAAACCCCACAGCAAACATCACACACAATGGTGAAAAACTAAAAGCTTTCCTCTATGATCAGAAAGACAACAGGGGGCCTGGTCGGCTCCGACCCTGTCCAGACCCCTGGCCTGGCCCACTCCAACCCAACCCTCCCCTGCCGAGCGGCCTCCGGAGCAGCCCAAGCCCATGAGGGCCACCGGCGCTAAGGAGACAGAGCTCCCAGCCCCCGAGGAGGAGCAGAGGATCAACGCAGTTCCAGAATCGATTCCAGTGGTGGCCAGGAGGCAGCCAGGTATCATTTATTGAAACTGTTTGGTGCCACAACAGGTTCATGAACCACCGGGCCCCAGGCAAGAGCCGCTACAAACCAACTTGCCACCAACATGCTGCTGTTACACACAGGCATTCCTCATTGTTCCGGCCATTGTGGGCAGTGCCCTCCTCCACCAGCAGTCTGATGACTGCTAGGAAAAGATAACAGCATGGATTTATGGAATGGGCCTCTGCACCCTTTTCATCATTTCCGCAGTATTTCACATCGCGTCATGGAAAAAGAGCCACTTAAGGTATCCAGTGGATGGCATGCTGTTTCAACAGGTCACACACAATGGTTGGCTCAGGTTAGCCTCTCCTGCTGGTATGCTTTGGTCAGGTGAGGTAAAGAGTGGACATTTTCCTGCCCCGTAGACTCTAATGCTATCCCAACACTCAGGAAAATTTCTATGGATTGGACAGTGTTTGAGGACCCCCATCTGTGTCTTCAGAAAGCAGGTCTTTGCTCAAAAACCAAAAAAAACGACATTGCTTCCCCAGGACTTACAATGTAAAATCCTGACACCTGTTTTCCAGTGTGTCAGAACGCTAAGGAAGAGCACAGCAGCTGCAGGGGTGGTGACCAGTACCCTGGACTTGGGCTCATCAGTTGGGCTTTGAGTCCCAACCCTGCCACTTAGCCTCATGCAGCCTCAGTTTCTTCATCACTAAAATGAGAGTGGTAATGCTCAACTGGCAGGCTATTGTGATAGGTGAATGAGATGATGCATGTGGGAGTGATCTGAAAATTACAGATCACTACAGCTGTACTACAGATATATTACAGCTCAGGTTTACTGTTTTGCAAAGTTCAGCTTTCAGAATTAGGTCACGTGTATCTACTCAAACAAAATTCACATATGTTGCTTCTATTAGTTGTCAAGCACTTTCCAAACAATACTGTGGTCCTTAGCCTCCCAATGAGGAGGACATAAAAGCATCATCCTTTGAGTGAAAGGTTAATTTGGGCAATACAAAGGTAGCAACACACTGTTTAGTTGCTTATGAAATGGATTCGCACAACCCAAAAGGGCAAAGTTTCTTCTCAAAAAGGATTCGGAAGAGACTTAGAAAAAAAACAAAAAAGAACAGACTTAGAGTGATTTAATGTAATATTAGAAGACAACTTTTGGTTTTATAAATAGAATGTTAAAAAAAATTCCAAGCTATTCAAACAATCATATTAAAAAGATATGCTTCAGGGGCTTCCCTGGTGGCGCAGTGGTTAAGAATCTGCCTGCCAATGCAGGGGACAGGGTTCGAGCCCTGGATCAGTAAGATCCCACATGCCACGGAGCAACTAAGCCCATCCGTCACAACTACTGAGCCTGTGTGCCACAACTACTGAGTCTGTGCTCTACAGCCATGAGCCACAATTATTGAGTCCATGTGCCACAACTACTGAAGCCCAAGTGCCTAGAGCCTGTGCTCTGCAACAAGAGAAGCCACCGCAATGAGACGCCCGTGCACTGCAATGAAGAGTAGCCCCCACTCGCCACAACTAGAGAAAGCCCGTGCACAGCAATGAAGACCCAACGCAACCAATAAATAAATTTATTTTAAAAAGAAATACAAGGATGTCCACTTTTCTTTCCAGCACAGAAGTTCTAGCCAGAGCAATTAAGTATGAAAAAAAAGAAAAGTAAAAGACAACCAAATTGGAAAGGAAGAAATACAATTATCTCTGCAGGTGATATGACCTTAAATGCAAAAATCTCCAAAGATTCTACACATACCAAAACACAAAAACAGAAACCAAAAACTGTTACAGCTAATAAATGAATTCAGCAAAGTGGCAGGATACAAAGTCAAAACACAAAAATAAGTTGCATTTCTATACACTAACAATGAACAATTTGAAAAGGAAATTACAAGAACAATTCCATTTACAATAACATCAAAAAGAATAAAATATATAGGAGGTGAAAGACTTGTACAATGAAAACTATAAAACACTGCTGAAAGAAATTAAGGACATAAATAAATGGAAACACATGCCATGTTCATGGATTGGAAGACTGAATATTGTTAAAATATCAATACTGCCCGAAGTGATCTACAAATTCAATATAATTCCTATCAAAATCCCAATGATATTTTTTGCAGAAATAGGAAAAACCTATCCTAAAATTCATATGGAATCTCAAGAGATCCTGAACAGTGAAAAAAAAATCTTGAAAAAGAACAAAATGGAGGACCAACCACACTTATTGTTGGTGGGAATGTAAACTGGTATAGCTACTGTGGAAAACAGTATGGTGGCTCCTCAAAAAATTAAAAATAGAATTACTATATGATCCAGCAATTCCACTTCTGCATATATACCTAAAAGAACTGAATGCAGGATCTCAAAGAGATATTTGTACACCTGTGTTTATAACATTATTCAGAATAGCTAAAACTTGGAGAAAACCCAAGTATGCATTGATGGATGAACAGATAATCAAAATGTGATATATGCATACAATAAAATATTATTCTGCCTTAGAAAGCAATATGCTACAACGTGAATAAACCTTGAGGACATAAAGCTACGTGAAATAAGTCAGTCACAAAAAGGCAAACACCGTATGATTCCACTTCTATAAGGTAGTCGAAATAATAGACCGAAAGTGGAATGGTGGTTGATGGGGGCTAGAGAAGGGGAAAATGGGGAGTTATTGTTTAAAGGGTACAGAGGTTCAATTTCACAAGATGAAAAGTTCTGGAGACCAATGGCAGTGATAGTTACATAGCATTATGAATGTATTTAGTACCAAACTGTACATTTTTAAATGGTCAAGGTGGTAAATTTTATATTATATATATTTCACCACAACAAGAAAAATTGAAAAAAAAATCACCAGGGATTTTTACAATGAAGAAATATAATGGACACCATCATAACTAGGTGTTCAAACCAAACTTCACCAATAACAGGACAAAATGACATTAGGTGCTTCTTGGTGTGATGCAGTTAGAAGCATACAATACTATGAATGTAGTAATTTTTGACAAAAATGGTTAACTTCAATCTCATAATGATTAAATTGTCAAACCAACCCAGGTTGTAGGAACTTTTACAAGACAACTGACTTGTACTCTAAAAATATCAATGAAAGATATATGCTATGAAAGGCAAAAAAGAGCAGCGTGACTGTTCTACATTAAGGAGACCAAATACACTTGAGAACCAAGTGTAATAAATGATTCTTGACTGGATCACTAATTAAAACACACACAGTTACAGGGAATTCCCTCGAGGTCCAGTGGTTAGGACTCAGTGCTTTCACTGCCAGAGCCTGAGTTCAATCCCTGGCCAGGGAACTAAGATCCTGAGAAAAAAACCAAAACCAAACAAACAAAAACCCTACACAGTTATAAAGGACCTTATTGCGACAAGTGTGGAAACTTAAAATAGATTATACATTAGATACTATATAAATGTTAAATTTGGGGGATATATAATGCCAAGTGGACAAATATTTACCTCCCATGCATTCTTTCTCAGGAGGCCACTGCAGAATATGCTCCACCAAAATGAGTAAATAAACCAATAACGGGGGAAACATGGGAAATAATTTCTCCACAGTAGAGGAGAAATAAAGAGAACCCCCAGAATGACGATGAAGAGTAAGTCCAGGATGACAGCTATGAACCAGAAGTAGAAGGCAGGCAATTTAGGTTGGAGCCAGTCAGAAGAGTCTAAGAGAGATTTTACAGAAGATAAAAATTAATAGAATAGCTGATCATCTCAATGTTCTCAGATTTAGAAAACTGAAGAGTGAGCCTGAATGAATGACAAATGGGTACAGAGAAAACTAAGGAAGAAAAAAAAAATCAAGACCATTATTAATTCCCAGGAAAGAGCTGTGCAGGAGAGAAATCATGGGACTTTATGCAACGAAATCCAGTATAGCAGTTACACATTGATAATACTGTAAACACCGAATACTGATATAACCAGTTACAACATAACTCGACTAGGTAGTTGGTGGTGGGAGATAGGAAAGGCAAAGGTGAACAGTGAGGGTAAGGAGAGGAAAGAGAACTAAATCCTCATCTTCCACAGCAGGAAACCAATAGGTAATACCTAAAAATGAAAAATTAAGATGCAGGAAGATCAGTGTGTTATTTATAGACAAAGGGGTATAATAACAAATATAGCACCTAACATAAATGAAAGTGGGAAGGAGTTAAGGATTGCTGTTTTATTGTAACAAACTTTGTGGAACAATATGTTTTAAACTATGTACACATATCACTTTGATGAAAATAAAAATGTAAACTGTTCATCCTGTAATGTTAAGAAATCAAAGATGAAGAATGGTGTGGAAAGTATGTATAATTTGTATTAAAAAGTAGGCAGAGTGGGAAGAGGACACATGAGCATCTGTTTGAATGTGAATAAAATCTCCGGTAATTATTCAGGGATAATTAACTTTAAACTTAAATTAACATGTCTGATAATTACTATTAAGAAATTATATTAATAAATAAATAACACTGCTTCTCTCTGGTATAAGGGGAACTGAGTGGCTGCAAGACAAAATTAGGACAAAGAACGTCACTGTATATGCTTTTGTACATTTAAAATTTTGAACTAGGGATGAATTGGGAGATTGGGGTTGACATATATATGCTAATATGTATAAAAAAAAAGTTCAATGTCTTGGAGAGTACTTCCCACCAAAATAAAAAATAAATAAAATAAATTGGGCAAAAAAAAAGAAATCTATGACATGGTTATTTTTGATTGCATGAGAATAAATATAAATAATATTGTATTTAATTAAATAAATAAATATACAAAATTTTGAACTACGTGAACATATTACTTATGTATTAGCTACTAAAGATTTTAAATAAGTTTGGAGGGTATGGGGCGGGATGAATTGGAAGACTGGTATTGCCATATATACACTGCTAATAAGAAAAAATATATCAAATTGTACACTTTAAATATATGCAGTATTATATGTCAATAAAAAGTTCTTAAAAAAAAAACAAGCACTCTAAGAACAGAGGCTTTACTGGAAAAAACATTTTTTTTAAATAAGTTTAATAAAAAGCTTTACCCATTAGTTACATGCTACTCCGACCCCTTATCTCGTATCTGCCTGAGCATTTAAGTAGATAACTGGCATGTTATTCACTCATTTATTAATATGTGTTACTGTGTAATTGACTCTGTCATCTCCTCAGTGAAGCTGGGAAAGTTATTATTCCTTCCAATTGTTTTAAATCTACCACCCGAACACTTTACAATGCTGTGTAAACACTACGCTCTTGTAGGCTGAGCGTTTCACAGGAATTCAAATGAATATTTGAGTTATAAAACATGAGACATGAATCGTGTGTTCATTTCAAATACTGATAGCATTCCCTTGAAACATTTAAGAGGCCTCCAGGTTAGAAAGCCATTTTGTGAATTTGAAAATCTCTGGGATTATGAATCAATTCCTCCTTATAACCTTACTTCATAGAACAGCATTTAGAAAAAGCTGAAGCCATGATTCAGATGTGTCAGCTACCTTCCGGAGAGTATCAAGCCTAAGAACAATTTCTTCTTTGAAGAAACATTACTTGATTTGTATGGGGTTTTTTGTTTGTTCGTTTGTTTTTCCCCCAAGTCCTCCGGATGTGTTAGGCATTGTATTTTACATTACCTGGCGGAGATGTGGAGCTGGAGAAATTTACAAGCTACAGCAGGAAGTCCTAATCCTCTTGGAGTTTCAACATCTTATAGGTTTTAGGTAGACAGTTTTAAGTTGCGAATAATGAACAACTCTCAAAAATTAGTTGCCCCATGATGCGTTAGGTCAGATGATGAACTGCTGGACGTTTTCAACAGGAGTATCAGATAAAATATGTTCATATTTTGTGTAAAACTGGACTAGAAAATTCCTAAGGTATATTCAAAAACTAAAAGTTCTATTCAGTTCTTGGATTTTTATAAGATGGAATCAAAGTAAAATTAAACAACTTGCCTTGCCAGGCCCAGGAATACCACTAAACACTGAAGCACAAAATACAAACAACCCAGTATCTATCCTCTTGGTGCCAATTTACTGATATTACTCCCAGTAAAGCTCATATCAACCTACTATCCCCCCAGTTTGGTATGTGTGTAAATACATGACTTGACAGATTTGAGCAGTCTACAGAAAGAGAGGGTAATTTTTAGGAACTCCACTAGTGAGTGTACTCTCTATTTCTATCATGGGAGATAGCTAAATATTCATAAATGAAACCTTACACTTCCTGAGAAAAATTCTCCAAAACTGAGTATGCTTCTCAAACTTAATTCCATTTAGAATTTTCAAATTGCATGTTACCATTTCCAAAAATGAAAATCATTATACAAGCTTATTCCGTCTGGGATGACCACTCTGTAACTAGTAATGCCATGCAATTTCAGTTCTTGAAGTCACATGACGGTAAACACTACTGCGGTTCCTTATACAAAGGAGGGTGAGTGCAGCATGGTGAAAGGATGGAATAAGCCTAAGTCCCAAATAACATCACTGGAAGGCCGAACCAATTGGGATCACCAAACTTCAGGTAAGACACTAACATCCATTGTCACTGAAGCCTCTTTCCACTTGCTTCCTTAAACATCCTGAGACTAGAGACTAAATGGCCTTATGGTAGCTTGAGTAAATAACTAACTGGTAAGAGAACTGTGTATCATTAGAGCATACATACTAAGATTGACTTGTTGAACTCATAAAAACCTATGCCCTATCAATCAGATTTCTGTTCTTTGTGTAAAGTGAAATGGCCTTATGACACTATTTGTCATAGTTTCCCCTATTTAATATCACCTCATGTAGCCCATTAGATCCAAGTAAAGTAGTGAACACTCACAAACAAAAAACTAGTTAAGCAATAATCTGTTAAAGTGGAAGATCAATGAAGACTTCCTTTAAAAATGTTACTCACCACAATAGTGAAAGAAACTTTTTTGGACCAATGAGTCTTTGGTGTTCCTTTACTTCTTCATAATCTTATTGTTTGAAGGCTTAGAAAGATGCTTGATACATATCTGCTATTATTATTAATCTTTAAGAACATGTTAGGGCTTCCCTGGTGGCGCAGTGGTTAAGAATCCGCCTGCCAATGCAGGGCACACGGGTTCAATCCCTGCTCCAGGAAGATCCCACATGCCGCGGAGCATGCCGCGGAGCAACTAAGCCCGTGTGCCACAACTACTGAGCCTGTGCTCTAGAGCCCGTGAGCCACAGCTATTGAGCCCATGTGCCACAGCTATTGAGCCCATGTGCCGCAACTGCTGAAGCCCACGTGCCTAGAGCCCGTGTTCCACAACAAGAGAAGCCACTGCAATGAGAAGTCAGTGAACTGCAATGAAGAGTAGCCCCCACTCGCCGCAACTGGGAAAGCCCACGTGCAGCAACGAAGACCCAACACAGTCAATAAACAAATTAAGTAAAAAAAAAGAACGTTAGATAAAGATATAAAAACACGTTTTTTTCTGAATTGTAAAAAGATTCCTCCAATTGGAAATACTAAATTCCACTGTATTATTCCAATAATTTTAATTTACTTTTCTTCAACCAAGAGTTTTAAGATATTAGCTATAAAAAAAATTTCTTTTAAAGAAAAAAAATCATCCATTAGTCCCAGACCTGTTAAGCCAGTCTGTGTGACAGGTAAAAAGTTTCCAAGTCATTGACTGAAAAGGAAATAGAATGTTACATAGCAATCAACACGTGAAGGTGTTCATAGCACTTTGAAAAGGTAAGGATCAGATGAGAGAGTTCTAAGGTTGGCTTTCACAATGCACATAACCTAGTCATCTGAACTACAACATCATTAAGCCAAATGTCACAATTTCTCAACCTTTCCTCCCACTTTAAAAACAAATCTTATGCTAGATGTATTTCTATTCTGCACTGGTAATTCAAAACAAAATTCCTGCAACACAAACTCAGGAGACTTCATAAATTAATACTTTGCCCTTGACATCTTTCATATGCCATTTGTTAATTATTTTTTTGATTCACAACAGTCTTGTTATTAGAAATGAGGCAACTGAGGCAAGAGAAGTGAGAAGAGAGTTGCTACTTTATGCTCTATTAGACCACAGTGCTTTTCTTAAAAGTGCCTATCAAATAGGCAGCGCAGAAAGCCTTCTCCTCACAGACATCCAAGGCATCCTCACCAAGACAAGAGACAGCAGAGAATTCCTACCCCCACCCCCACCCCCAGGAAGAGGAAACTATGTAACCAAAGAAAGCATGCTTCTCAACCTGCACTGTGGACTGGGAGGGAAAAAAAATGAATGAGAAGAGTCAAGGGAGACCAGCTTCTGAGACTGAAGACCAGGTTGGTTATTAGGTTTATTCCACACATTGGGAAGTTACTGAAACACTGCTGAAGGAGAAATGGAGTCAGAAATTCCTAGGGTCTTCTGATTTCATTCTTAAACCCCAAAACAAAAACATCTGAAATTAAAGTATTTCCACGACCTGACCAGTTCTTAGCTTATTCTTATTTGCTTCTATAAAACCCATAGGGCCTACTTGGGAGTCCCTGATATTGAGAGCGGATCCCAAGTGTCCACTAGTGCCCACTTTCCAGTGGCCAAACCCAAAAAATAATGTTGGTGCTGACCCTGGCAGGACCTTCGGGCACGTTTTCCTCGGAAATCAGCCTCCCACCAACCCTGCGCCGTCCTGTCTCCGACAGCTTCCCTTGGTAAGTACGGCCAACGTTAGGAAGAGAGTTGGGAGCAGGCAGGCACCTTTACTACGTCCCTCGCAGGAAACATAATAAAATCCTGGGAGCAGGAACTGACAAGGGCCACCTCGCCCGGCCCTGGCTCCCACCACCATACAAAGACACAGAGAGAGCGACAGAAGCCCGGGTCTCTGCACCCCACATCTCACTCTGCAAGAGAGAGGCAGACTTTCAGGGCGACTGAACCCAACCCTCAACACCCCCCTCCCACGTGGGCCTCTTCCCTCGCCCGAGCGCAGGCTCGCACTGGAGACAGGGGTCGGGAAGGGATCCGACCGCGCCGGGGCGAGGGCGGGAGTCAGAGGGGATCCGCTCCAGGCGGACACACCAGCCCCTTCCTGGAGGCCCGCGGCCGTACGCCTCCCGGTTCCGGCGTCTGCTCTCCCAGGCCCCTCCAGGTCTCCCCAGAGAACTCGAGGCCCCAGAGCTGCGGGGAGGGCTGGGCTGCCCAGGCACCGGGTCCGGACGGGATGGAGCCCGGGCCGCGTGCGGCGGAAGACGGGAGGCGGCCCCACGCAGCCGCCGCCCCTCCCCGGGCCCCAGCCTCTCCCGCTCCCGGATCGCAGGCTCCGGGGCGGCCCTCCCCTCACCTCACGGCGGCGGCGGCGGCGTCCGCGGTCCGGCGGTCCCGAGCCCCTGCGCGGAGGCGGTGCTGCGCGGGAGGAGACGCCGGCAGCTCCGGCGATGGCTGACAGGCGCGCGGCCCCCGGTGGGCCCTGCACACGGGGAGGGGCGGGGCTTCACGGAGCCGGCCCCGCCCCGCCCCGCCCCCGCTCCCACCTCAGCCGGCGAGCCCCATGAGGTGACTACGTCCGGGGTTACTCGAGGCCGTTCACCTCCGACCCCGCTCCCGGCTGCGGCAAGGTCCGGCCGGCCGCGAGCCCCGAGGGCCCGGCGACAGCCAATGGGAGGGCGGCGCGGGGCGGGGCGACGTGAGGCGATGCGGATGGTCCGAGAGTCGCTCTGCCATTCGCGGCCCAGCGGGGGCAGAGAGGGCGGGCGGCCCTCGGGCGGCCGCGGGCCCTTTCTCCGGAGGCGGGGCGGGCCGGCCGGCTCCCCACCGCCGGCGGACGGGGGTTGGCCCCACACGCGCCTCGCGTCCGGGAGAGAGGCCCAGAGCTCGGCCGGCTCGCGGCGCGGGAAGGGCGCCCGGAATCGAGCGGGACTGAGAGGGGCGGGCCGCGTGAGGACCTGACCGTGTTCGGTCCCGACGCCCGGAAGAGGTGGCTGTCGCTCCCGTGGATTGCCCGGGATCACACGGACTGGTTTCCAAGTTAGTGCGGGCAGACCGACCCCTGTCCTGAGACGTCATCAAAGGCCTCGCTGGGCTTGCCCGCCCCGGAGGAGACTAGAGGGAAGCCTCGGTGAAGGAGGCTCAGGAAGAAGGGCAGGCTGCCTGCCCCCCCAGCCCAGAAGACACGTGGCAGCCGACTCCTGACTTCTCGGCAAGGAGCGTGCCTCCCCGCCTCCACGGTGGTTACACCAGGCCTCTGAGAAGAAGCCAGCCCGTTTCTAGCTTTGCCAGTTATTTTATAGCAAGACTTTCCTGGTGGCTCTGTGTTGAAAATCAACAGTAACTGGAAAGAGCCCCAGCATATAATACAGCTACAGGGCAGGAAAGAAAGAAAATTAGGGAAAATTGCACTTCAGAAGAAAGAGTGGGTTTAACCCCTGCCAGCCCTGCCCAGCGGACTTTGCTGATCCTTACACAAGCTTGTGCTAAAAGCCAAGAGTGGTACAGAGGATGGCAGTTTGGTGGGAAGAAGTTCTGTGCCAGAGGGCAAAAAGGGAATAGGGTAGAAATACACGGCCTGAGGTGAGAAGTTCTTGGGTGGAAGCAGAAGCAGGAAGATGCGAAGGTGGATCAGCAAGGAAGAGTATTCATCGAGGAGCCCTCATCATACCAGTGGGTGCTGGCTTCTCCACGAGTTTACCAACCTACTCAAAAATAACAGGGACTGGAAACACATTTAGAAAGAAAATGTGAACTTTACAGAGCAGTGACTCATGTTTCACAGTACCTGTCATAAGATGCATGTCAGTTGAACAAAGAGGAAAATTAAAATGTAAAGATAATTGAGCATGACCTCAGGTTTGACAAGAGGTTTGACTTGACTGACACAAGGGAAAAAAAAGGCCTGGGAAGAGGGAAGCTTTGTCTTGTCCCCAGTAGTACGCTAAGAAGCTGGCATGAAGGAAGTGACTTTGCTAAGAAATCTTCAGGTTTCCTGCTTTATTTTTCGTCTACCTTTCCTAGTTCCTATTACTTATAATAGGTTTTTTTCTTAGTGATGTTGCTGTTTATCAGCCCTAGGAGCACTGCAAAACCAGGGGGTTGTGTTTGAAAACTGTCCTTATGTGAAACTTCAGCAAGCCCTTACGTGTCTTGCTTTTGACCTCACTGAACATTTGAAGTGACTGAGCTCTAAAGAACTAGCCAAGGAGAGGCCTAATGAATGAGCTACCATGAAAGAAAATGAAGAATGAGTTAGGACATACCAAGACCAATTACATAGGATGTAATAATCTAATTATTATCATCTAATGTTAAGACAACTGGGCAGAGAATGGGCAGAGAGCTGTGTCTTTAAGACAGTACACCTGCAATTTCAACTCCTAAGTGTTGTGCTGTTTGGTGCATGCCACAACCTGCCCATCTCTACGACAGGCCCTTTAGAGCTGTTCCATGGGTACTTGCCACACAAGCTTATGTCTGTAAGAAGTGGAGGAGGAGAGCTAAAGGGTGGAGAGAACTTACTATACAAGACTAACAGGTGTGAGAGAAGGGAGTGAGTGGCACATTTATAGAGGCTGAAACTAGAGGCTGTAATGGGCTGAATTGTGTTCTAAAATGTATATGTCGAAGTCCCAAGCCCCAGCACCTCAGAATGTGAGTATATTTGGAGATAGGCTCTTTTAAAGGAGAAATTAGTGCCCATTAGGTGGGCCCTAATTCCAAATGACTGGTGTCCTCATAAGAAGAGGAGATTAGGACCCAGACATACATTGTAGGAAGACCATCTGTGAATCACAATTGATGAAGCACTTACCAGAATATACCTGTTTTGGTGGAGAAGATGGTCATCTACAAGCCAAAGAGAGAAGCCTGAGAAGAAACCGAGTCTGCTGACACCTTAATCTAGGACTTACAGCCTCTAGAACTGTGAAGAAATAAACCTCTATTGTTTAAGCCACCCAGTCAGTGATACTCTATTATGGCAGCCCTGGAAAACTAATACAAGTTCCCATATATCAAATGGCTTCCAGGTTTTTCAAGGTTAGATAAAAGTATCAGGGATTTTTTTCCAGAGCATTCTAGCTGCCTTCCAGCCTTAAGGATGGTCTCTCACCCTACTATGGGGAAAATAAGAAAAGCCTGAGGGCATCCCTGTCTTTACGATGATCCCAATCTAGCTGTGAAGACAAAATTAAATACCAAAGCAGAGTGTCTAGATCTTACTCCTTAAATGATAACCATGTAAGTTTTATAAGAGCCACAGACAGAAGATAAATTCTCAAATCTCAGTAAGCCCAGAAATACATAAACAGTATGTGTGTCACTGTCCGGGACATTTTGGCACTTCATTGTCAATTTTACTTTAATTTATGGTAGTCTTTCTCCAAGTATATTCCACTGACTACCCTGAAAACTTGAATTGGTAGATGCTTGTTAAAAATACAGATTCTGGGACTTCCTAGGTGGCGCAGTGGTTAAGAATCCACCTGCCAATGCAGAGGTCACGGGTTCAATCCCAGCTCCAGGAAGATCCCACATGCTGCGAAGCAACTAAGCCCGTGTGCCAAAAAAAAAAAAAAAAAAAAATACAGATTCCCAGCCCCACTGCAGACTTTTTAAAGCAGTAATTATTCACCCTGGAGTTTAAGAACAATAGTTTAGGATTTATCATTATTGTCCCCCTCTTTGCTACCAGTGTCTCTGATAAACAGCAATGCATCCTACACCTGCATTTCCTAGACGGGAAAGTCTGTCAGATCAGGCCAAAGTTGACCCAAGGGAGGAAAGAAAGTACCTGAATAGAAAATGGATCCATGAAGGAGCACCCTGTCCTAGTGGCTATCTGGGCATGGTTCCAAATTCCTTAAGTGGCAATGTCAGTGATGGACCTTTAGGACAGACGATAGGGGATATACTGGGATGTTATTTCCCACTGCCCCCAAGAAGAGAGCATATACTTTAATCTGGCTTCCAGCTCTTGCCATGCTTACTCTTCCCTTTGCTTATGCTGGCAAACTTGTTCTTCCTCCTTCCTAATTTTCTGAATTTTTCTAGTCCTTGGGAGTCCCACTTTCTCTAAGAAGACCTCTTTTACTTGTCCAGCTCCTACTGATTTATCCTTCCACCGAATTCTTCTAGCAGTCTGGTCACCACCACATGGTTCAGCATTAGGCTAAAATTTTTTGTGTCTATGTTGGTTTTAGCTCTCCTGCTGAATTTTAATCATCTTAAAGGCAGAGAGCATTTCTTTTAGTTTGATACTCCCCCTCGATAACCAGGTAGAGGTATTCGTATGGGCTTCATTGACTGAAATAAAAGCTGGTTCTGTACCTGAAAGGCCACTCTGCTCTTGACGTCTGCTTGTCCGTCTTCAGGTTACTTCTGGGAGGCAAAACCTCCAGTAGGATACTTACCTGCTTTACAGATGGACTGACTTCATCAAGAAAGTCAGTGACTTGACCAGAGTTGAGGCTCCAGTCGTGAGATAAGAGAAAAAGGAGACACGAAGAAGGCCTTATCAGAACACTATGTTCTTTTGCTCTGGTCAACCATTCAAGTTCGTCCAGGGTTAAGAACCCAAGGGAACTTCACTCCATAAGGTCAGAAAATGTCCTCAGGGAGGCCACTTTATAAGCCTGATCCTGATGATGAAAGGTAGGGTTACACAACGAAGGACAGTGTTCACAGTGGAGTCTCCCAACGATGTTTTCACATGGACACTTGGGTTTTCACAAGGCATTACAGCTCTCCCTCCCTCCTTATTATCCAATCCCAGACGTTTCCAGTCCCTATCTGTACTGTCTATAATTGGCAGTCACCAAAGCTCAGCTGCTGCTTGCATGACACTGCCAGTATCTTGTTTTTCTTTTTTTAAAGCTCTTTCTAAGTCCTATACACTTCATAACTAAATACCTAGAGAAAGTTTAAGGGGACCTTTATCTGAAGGCAGGGAAACTAACTTGTTTAGGTCTTTCTTACCCATTCCTGGGATTCTGACATTTCATATTGATCAGCTTTAAACTGTCTCACCTCTGACCTCACTCTCCTGCAAGCCCGTGAGAGCAACCCTGGTGAGCTCATCCCCTGCTCCCACCTCACCTTCTCTTCAGCTTCTCTGGAGTCTCCATTTTTTCCATGTCCAACTCAACTTTCTCTTGCTGCATTTCTCCTGCTACATGTCCTCCTCCTTTCTCACCTATCTACCCCTCACTCGCCACTGCTATTATTATATATGAAACAAAATAAATTAAAAAATACAGCACTAATACTTTTCGTAGAGTCTTTACTTTCAAGGAAAACAGGCATCGCTCAACTTCCTTTTATCCTTTTTATCCCTTCAGTCTTAAAGTTTCCCTATATCATAACTTGGACCAGCAGATTTCACAGTGTCTCTGTCTTTTTTTCTTTTTCCCTAGAGAAGGGGTTTTTTTGTTTGTTTTTTGTTGTTTTTATTTATTTATTTTTTGGCTGCACAGCATATGGGATCTTAGCTCCCAACCAGGGATCATGAAGTCTTATCCACTGCACCGCCAAGGAAGTCCCCATCCCTCTTTTTAAATCTCACCTCTGGTTAACATACTACACCAGCAGGTAGGAAGCTAACTCCGCAACATAAGTCTTGTTTACATCAGTGGACCTGCTGTGCTGATGTGCCCAAATTTCTTAATGAAAACGAAAAGGAAGAAAGAAGAATAAAGGAAACCAAAAATGAACGAAAATAAAATGTAGTTTAAATCAATGAATGAGATGGCCATATCAATTGACTAGCACAATTCTGGGGGTGAATACAGGTGAGCAGACCTGAGAAGAACTGGTTCTTGGTATTGGCAATCTTAGCCAACAGAGCAGCAGGGACACTGCCTTCTCTGTGTTCTGCACTGTAAAGAGCTGAGCTCTTTAATCAGGTAAACCAGGCTTTAAATACTGACTCTGTCCCTAATGAGCTCCGTGATCTTGAGCAAATGACCCCCTTTCTGAGCCTCAGTTTCCTTGTCTATAAAACTGAGACAGAACACATACCTTGTAAGGTTGTGTTTTGGATTAAATGTTATAACCAAAATGTAAAATTTCTAACACAAAACTTGGAACCTAATAGGCACACTGAAGATATTACTTCCCCCTTTTCTCTCTGTGCGCCTCTCCATTTCCCACTAGTGTTTAGTATAAGAACAAAATATCCTATTTACGCTCAGCTCCATGGATTCAGGAATGATTATGTTATTAAACTCACTGTCCCACCCACCCCAGGCCAATAGTCTTGGGTAACAGAGCATGTGATCAGGGACCTAGGGGTAATCTGAATCACTGACCCCTACTTGGAGAGAGCAAGTAAACAGGAGAAGTAGCTGTGGCCAAAGAATCAATCAAAGGGTTGGCGCTGTGAGGGTACACCTGGCCCTGCTAGGTCCCATGGTTTCCTACACTGAAAAGGCAATTTGGCCCCTCTGGGACAACAGGAGCTTTCATATACTACAGATGGGAGTGTAAATGGGGACAACATCTTAGAAAACAGGTTGGCATTAATTAGTGGGGCTGAACATACCCTGCATATGCTATAACCCAGCTTCCATTTCTGAATTTATACTCTGGAGAAATCTTCAAATGTGCCCCAGGAACATTGTTCCTTATGGCCCCAAAATGGAAACAACCCAATGTCTCTCAACAGTAGAATGGACAAATAAGTTATGGTACATTCAGACAGTGAACCATTATAAAGCAATGAGAAGGAACAAACTTTTGATACTCGAAACAATATAGGTTGACTTTTACAGACATGATGTTGAGCACAGAAAGTCAAACAGAAAAGAGTGTGTTTCCTGTTATACATAGTTCAAAAACAGGCAAAACTCATTTGTGGTGGTAAAAATCCGGATAATGGTTACTCCTGATGGTACGTTGTGACTGGCAGATAACGTAAACAGAAGCATGTCCACTTTGTGTTATACATAATCAAAAATTTACTTTAAAATACATAGGGGTACTTCCTAGGTGGCACAGTGGTTAAGAATCTGCCTGCCAATGCAGGGGACACGGGTTCAAGCCTTGCCCCAGGAAGATACCATATGCCACAGAGCAGCTAAGCCCGCGCACCACAACTATTGAGCCTGTGCTCTAGGGCCTGTGAGCCACAACTACTGAGCCCAAGTGCCGCAACTACTGAAGCCCATGCGCCTAGAGCCCGTGCTCCACAACAAGAGAAGCCACCACGAGGAGCCCACGCACCACAATGAAGAGTAGCCCCCACTCGCCACAACCAGATAATGCCCGTGTGCAGCAACGAAGACCCAACACAGCCAATTTAAAAAAAAAAAATCTAATAAATAAATAAATAATTTATTTAAAAAAAAATAAAATAAAATACATACGGTATGACCTATACATTTATAGAAGTACAAGAGCAGATAAAAAATTTTTAAAGTATATTTAGTGATACATATGTAGATAGTTCACTACTTTTAAAAAGCATAGAAAAATAATGATTGGAGAAGGGAAAGGAGTGTAACTAGAGGGATAGACATAAAGAGCTTCTAAGCTACTGGCAATGTTCAATTTCTTACTTTAGGTTATGATTACATGATGTTGACATTACTATTATTATTAAAAATATGCGGGACGTCCCTGGTGGTCCAGTGGCTAAGACTCCACGCTCCTAATGCAGGGGGCCTGGGTTCGATCCCTGGTCAGGGAACTAGATCCCATATGCATGTTGCAACTAAGAGTTCGCATGCCACAACTAAGCAGCCCGCCTGCTGCAACTAAGACCCTACACAATCAAATAAATAAATAAAATATTTTTTAAAATATGCTTATGTTCTATATACTCTTCTATATGTATGCTATATTCCACAATAAAAGAATTTAAAATAACCTCCCTCCCCCCAAAAAAACCATACACCCTTGAAAGATAGAGTAGCAGAGTGTGGCATTGAGAAAATAATTTTAGAGCTGGAAGCAGCCTTCGAAATCATCTTGTCCAACCATCTCATTAAAGAAACTGAAATAGAGGCCAGAAAAGGTAAGTGACTTACTCAAAGTGATTCAGTTGATTACAGAGCCTAAGTGCTCCTCCCACTGACCCACCCTGATTCACCCCATCAGTTGTAGTTTCCTTTTATCGTCTAGAGTCACATCTCTCACCCGCACACACCATCAAACTCACCTATGTTATAGCTTTTTCTCCTCCTAAATTTGCAATTTCTGTTGTGGGGAAATGAGATCAGGAGAGAAATTCTCTCCTCCACAGATAAGGCCAACACTTAGAAAACCAGTCAAAATGTCTAGTAGTAGGAAAAATAATGTCTAGTAGTAGAGAAATAATGTCTAGCAGTAGTTCTGGGTCTGTTTTTCTACTACTGGATATTTTGACTCGTTAATGAAGCTCTCCCACTTCTCTGTACCCCACAGCATGGCTGCTCCAACCTGCAGGCTCTTTCAGGAAGGGTCTGAGAGTCTGTAAAAGAAACTCTTCTGCTTCATTTTGTCAGAGCGCAAGGTCTCTTTTGGGAAGAGTGAGCTCTTCTGCCACCTTGTGACAGAGAATGAGAATAGCCCTCAGAGCCTTTCCTACTCCTGCTCCAAGGCGGCAACACTGTTAACAGGGCATCCAGGAACTAATCTACAGAAAATTTCAGACAGAACCACAGCAGGGGAAAGTGTCTGATACCATAGGAGAGCAGAGAACATGCACCCCTGTTAAGGAAATAGTAAGCAAAAACCATGAAGGCCAGGAAAGGAAACGGAGCCCCTTCATGCTGCACCCACCTGCCCTGCTAGGAGAATCAGGCAACTGAGACAGTACTGCTCTGGACCAACCAAGATCTGAGGCACTGATGTGCCCGCTGCTCGGCTGGCTTCACGTCTCTGCTCCGTCCCATAGCGGAATGTCTTTCAGACATGATCTACACTTCTTCACCTCCAGTTCCCTCTCAGCCCCCTCCCACTTCCATCACTCCGCTGGAACTGCTCTTACAGAACTGTCAGATCCAGAGGACATTCTGTCCTCATTATACACACCTCTCAGCATCTGACCAGCTGGCCATTCCTTCCTTGAAATACCCTTCTTCCTTGGCTTCTAGGACATCCTCTCTCCTGGTTGTCTTAGCTCAGATGCCACCTCCTCAGAGAAGTCTTCCCTGACCACCCTACTTAAAGTGGCCTCTAGGAATTCCCTGGCGGTTCAGTGGTTAGTCCACGCTTTCACTGCTGAGGGTCCAGGTTCAATCCCTGGTTAGGGAACTAACATCCTGCAAACTGCCAAGATGATGATGATGATGATGATGATGATGATAATATGGCCTCTGTCAGTCTGCCTTCACCTCGTCACCCTGTTTGTTGCTTCACAGTGATTGTCACAATCTTTAATTATCTTGCATGTGTATCTGAATATCACTTATTATTGGCCCTCTGCACTATTTTATTTTCAACCATGTTTATTGTCTGCTTCCCATTGTTTCACATAAATGTGGACTTGGCCTTGCTCACTGCTAGAATAGTGTCTGGCACACAGTAGGCGCATAATAAAGACTTGTGGAAGGAAGGAATGAAAAGCACTGTGGCTGCATGTTCAGCAGCTCCTCCCCTGCTTCCACATTTCAAGAAACATGTCTTCAGTGTCCTCTGTCCTTTCTATTTTCCCACCAAGATTTCCCTTCATGCTCAATTGAGCCAGGTTTCAACCTGAATTAAAATGTCAGGAAACAGGGGGCTTCCTAGGTGGCGCAGTGGTTAAGAATCCACCTGCCAATGCAGGGGACACGGGTTCCATCCCCGCTCCAGGAAGATCCCACATGCCACGGAGCAACTAAGCCCGTGTGCCACAACTATTGAGCCCATGTGCTGCAACTACTGAAGTCCACATGCCTAGAGCCCGTGTTCCGCAACAAGAGAAGCCACGGCAATGAGGAGCCTGCGCACCACAACGAAGAGTAGCCCCCACTCACCGCAACTAAAGAAAGCCCGTGCACAGCAAAAAAGAAGAGATCCAATACAGCCAATAAAAATAAATAAATAAATGAATAAAAAAAATGTCAGGGAACAGGGTAGCATTTAAATTATGATTTGACTCAGCCCTCATGAACTCCCTTATGGAAAGTCCCTTGAATCAAGCTCCCCTTACATCATTATCGGAGCGCCAGCCTCTAGAAACTTCTTATGCATAGTCAAACCTGTGTTGGCTCCAATGCAGTAAGCACATACACAGTGGGTAGAGCGACTGCAGAGGGTCTGAGTACATCTTCATGATCGCTTTATGATCCCCCTAGCTATGCTATCATAAAGTCTACAACTTTAGAAAAATCGAGAGGATACAATTTTAGAAAAATCTTCTACAGCAGTTATCTGTGTAGGAAAGGCTTCCCAAACTGCAGACAGTACCACTCACCTAGTGTGGTAGCTAGCTCGTCCTCACAACCTCTCAGCCCAGTGGTCATAGGAATGTGGTCCACCTACACTCACTTCACTATTTGGGAATGTGAAAATGTGCAAAACTAGACAGGCATGTCCATGCTAAGGTAAGTTTATGTGCATCCCTGTGAAAGAACTCTCGAGCTCACTGGGCTGCAATGTTCCATTTACAGAGGAGAAAATTGCAATCCACAGAAGTCAAGCATTTTTCTCACTGTGCTACACTTAACCACACGGGATGAATTGGAACCCAGTTCTGTTGATTCCTAGTCCAGTGCCCTCACCAGTGTAACTCACTGCCTCAGTCCTAGTTTCCTGCTCTATTCTAGAAATCACTTTCCTTAATAGAAATTGCTCCATCTCTTTATGTCAGTGTGTGAATCGCCGTGCCTGTGTCAGTGAGCATGCATGCGAATGTCTCTGTGTCTCTCTGAGAGTATTTGTAAAGCATATCTCTGGGTGTTTATGCCCTTTCTCCCAGAGAAAGCTCTAGGTAATTACAGTTCCCTACATCGGCACCAGCAGTGAAGTCAGGTGAAGATCTTCTAAATCAATCATTAATGAGCAGAGTTGGTCCTCTCTCCAGTAAGCTCTATTCCTGGGTCGTCAGGAAATGTGGCAAAATCATTAGGGTGGAACCAGACTCTCCCAGGGTTCCAGGGCAGTGCGAGCATTTAGAGACGAAGCTATAGGGACTTCCCTGGTGGTGCAGTAGTTAAGAATCCACCTGCCAAGGCAGAGGACACGGGTTTGATCCCTGGTCCAGGAAGATCCCACATGCTGTGGAGCAACAACTGTGGTTGTGCGCCACAACTACTGAGCCTGCGCCCTAGAGCCCATGAGTCACAACTACTGAGTCCACGTGCCACAACTACCAAAACCGGCGTGCCTAGGGCCCATGCTCCACAGTAAGAGAAGCCACCGCAGTGAGAAGCCCGTGCACCACATGGAGAGTAGCCCCCGCTCGCCACAACTAGAGAAAGTCCGTGTGCAGCAACAAAGACCCAAGGAAGCCAGAGAGAGAGAGAGAGAGAGAGACGAAGCTATAAGTGGCTGTGACAGACCAGCAGCATCCTGTCTCTGCAAGGAGAATGTGCTCAAGCTAACATGGATACCGTCTTGGTTTTCAGCCTAATCATTACATCCTACGATGCTAACAAGAAAGGTAAGTACTTCTCTAGCCTAGTATTCTGGGAAATTCAAAGAGAAGCCTAGAAAGTGTTTGGGGGTCTATTCCACCAGATAGAGACACAGCCAGTACTCAGCAGGTGATGCTTTCCCCATGTATCCTCTTGCCTCTAAGCAGCACTACAACTTATTCAACCCAGAGAAAGCTGTCTGTTTCACGGTAAGTCTTCAGAGAGTGTGATGCATTCTTATGTTTTGATCATGTAACTGACATTAAAAAATTCCTCTCAGACTTCCTAGGTGGCGCAGTGGTTGAAAATCTGCCTGCCAATGCAGGGGACACGGGTTCAATCACTGCCCCAGGAAGATACCGCATGCCACAGAGCAGCTAAGCCCGTGCGCCACAACTATTGAGCCTGCGCTTTAGAGCCCGTGAGCCACAGCTATTGAGCCCATGTGCCACAACTACTGGAGCCCATGTGCCCAACTACTGAAGCCCATGCACCTAGAGCCTGTGCTCCACAACGAGAGGTCACCACAATGAGGAACCCACGCACCATAATGAAGAGTAGCCCCCAGTCACCGCAACTAGAGAAAGCCTGTGCGCAGCAACAAAGACCCAGCATAGCTAATAAAAATAAATAAATAAATATATTTTTTAAAAAATTCCTTTCACTGTTAGATGGCTTTCTTTCCTAGAAGATACTATCAGAGTTTTACTATTGTCATCACCTAAGACTCCTAAACTCATAACCCCTCATAAGATATTGTCTTCCTTTTTAAAGGCATTATTACATCTGCATAGACAGGGATGCTTTTGGGTGGGAAGAGCTGAGAGGTGTGAGTGGTGTGAGGGTGGAATGGCACCACTCGCTGCTCTTTGATAACTTTATTTAAAACATGATTTTTCAGTGTCCCAAACAGTTCATCTCTAAAATTAGGTCACCCCAGCTAAGGCCAAACAGGATAAGGTGCAGCAGTAACAAATTTAACATTAACGAAGAAAACTCACAACACCCTGTGAGTTCTGTGCCAAAAAGCATAAATAACTATGACCTCTCTATCGTTCTATGGGAAGCTGGAGAGATACCTTGTCCAATGTTACACTTAATCACTTAATAAACTTTCAAAAGTTTTAATATAAGAAGGTAGATAGAACGGGAAGGAGAAGAGATAATAAGCAGTGTTTGAAGGACTGGGTTGGTTAGTCTTTCATTAACTTCATTAACGTTTACCTTTTTTTTTCCCCAGGGATAATAGACTGGTACCCAGTTTTACTTATACCAGGCTAACTCCCATTTGTATAAATCTTAAAGTCCTTTTGGGAGAATGTCTGATCTCCCCAATTGCAAATTTTATGAGAAGGAACTGCATTCTTTTGTGTCTCCCTCTCCAGTGCCCAGAATTCTAAAGAGGAAGTACCCAGTCAATCCTGACCTTCTCCCCGCCGCCCCCCGCCCCAGAACTCAGAAATGGCAGCTGCCAAGTGGAACCGCTGCCTGGTCTCTTCCCAAAGGGCGTGAGAAGCATCAGGGCTGTGCTAATGCGAGGTAGGGAATGGGCCCTTTCTGAAGAGTCATTTCGTCATTCCTGAACATGTTCACCTTTAAAAGATGCTTATCTCCCCCATTCTGAGCCCAGATCTCAAATATCCTGTTTTAAAGCTATGTATTCCCCAGAGGCTTTCTGGAAACCCACTTTTTTTGGCGGGGGGGGGGCACACGGGCTTAGTTGCTCCGCAGCATGTGGGATCTTCCTGGAGCTGGGATCGAACCCGTGACCTCTACATTGGCAGGCGGATTCTTAACCACTGCGCCACCTAGGAAGCCCTGGAAACCCACTTTTAAATTAACTGTTATTGACTCACAGACTTAAAGAACGAACTTATGGTTACGAGGGGGGAGGAGTGGGGGGGAGGAATAGGGAGTTTGGGATTGACACGTACACACTGCTACACTTAAGACGGATAACCAACAAGGACCCACTGTATAGCACAGGGAACTCTGTTCAATATTCTCTAACAATCAAATTGGGAAAGGAATTTGAAAAAAAAAGATACATATAACAAAAAAAATAAAATGCTCACTTATACAATAATTAATGAATGAATTAACTGTTGTTACCTAAGGTGTGGGTATACAAATCAAAGAGATGGGGTGAAGAAAAAGAAGGAGGCAGCACTCAAGCCCCTCTGTGTGAGAGAGAACAACCTAGGAGCATCTCGCTGGGCTGCATTTACTGCAGTCACCCATTTTCACGGGACCCACGGCAGGAAGGGGGAAAGGCAGGGCTTGTATATTTAGTACCATAGACAAAGGCTGAGGAAGAAGTGAAGGAAAAAGAGAAGAAAGTACAGCAGTGGGCCATGAATGGAAGCGGGTTAGCACCATTCAGATTAAGAACTGGCTTCATTTTCCTGTCTGGCTTTTCTCCTTCCAGAAGCTCAGACAGAAGCCAAATGGCCCAGATTCGTCCAAAATCAGACTGTGGCGACCTTGTAGTGTCTTGGTTCTGGGAGCAAAGTGAAAGTCAACCTTGTACATTTGGAAAAAAGGCAAAAGGTCAAGCCCACTCTGAAGAACCTGAGAGTCATGGATGTTCCTCAGAGAAACAGCACTGCCCCCACCCCGAGCTGTCACCTAAGCCCCACATCCAAGGTTCAGAGTGGATCCGTGTGACAGGCAAAGGTGAGACCGAAGATGAGATGGAGGTAGGCACTGACTTTCGGTTGACATCCTTGACGGCACGTGGAGCTTAGCAGCAGCTAAAGCCTCAAGGAAACAGATGAGCCTCTCGTTAGGCAAGTCCATGTAAATTTTTAAAATGTCACTTTAGTGCATGGATTAGGCTCTTTGGAATTTGATGAGTATGAAATGATTTCTATGGTGGGTTTACCCCATGTGAAACTGTGGGATACAAGAGCAATAACATCAAACAAGTGTATTCTGATATTGTTACCTGTGACAAGTCAATTTCTCCAATGCTCAGCTTCCATAGCTACAAATGAGAGATTTGACTAGATGGTCTAATTTCTACATATGTAAGCCCAACAGCAATATGTAAGGCCTCTAATAGCCCTTTCAACCTGCTAGTATTATTACAGAATAATCTCTAAAGATTTCCATTTAAATATAATGTATCTAATGTTCCGTATTTAAAATAAATTATTTTGGAATAAAGCAAAGCATCATATCCTAAGTTATCCATTTCATACATTTGGATTTTTTTTTGTAGATCTCCTTTAAGTGGGGGAATTCTTACTCAAATATCCTTAGCCAAAGAGAAGCTAATATTGCAATTCCATCAGCACTGGGAATGGAGTGCTTGCATTTACAAACCTTAATGCTCAGTTACCTAGCAGATGAGACCTAAGAGATGAGCTGCCAGCAGCGATGGACATTAATTCAGAAGCTGGGTGGAACTGGAAATACACTGACAGATGAAGCCTATTAAGTAGATTGTGAAACAGTGGCTCCCAGGAGGTGCAAGGATATGCCACACTGAAATACCATTATTCCTGTGGCCTAGAGAGCACAGTTCTTCTATGCAGAGAGAGGATCTTTAGGTTTTGCTTCCTCTTTCAATCATAGTATCGCTCAGTTTGCAAAGTGTTTTTCACACCTGCTTTCTCATTTTTGTTTCCGATTTTCACATCACTCCTGTGAAATAGGCAGACCAAGAATTATTTTATTAAAACCATTCTGTAGATAAGGAAACCAAAATTCAGAGAACTTATATACTACTTTTCCAAAGGAAGACTTATCTTCATCTCATCTGACCCAGAACCACATATGCTGTCACTTCAGAGAACTGATTGGCACTGTGCTGAAAAAAATTCCATGTAATTCTCGTTTTTCCTTTTGAGACTGTTAGCTCTTGGTCTCTGCTTATCTTGGCGAACACTGTCTTTCTGGTTAAACAAATCAGGGACTACTTCCCCTGTCATTTGTGTACAGTACCTGGTACTGTGCCCACTGGCCTCTGAAGTAAAGAACTGTCATTTTCACATGCACTCAAGACCTGGGAGAATAATTCAGAAAAGTCAAGTAGGACGTACAGACCTTAATTTAATATGCAATGACAGGAGGTCATTAAAAATAGAATAGGAACCACAGTCTGAATTGGATTAGATCAGTTCTGGAAGCACGCGAAGGTGGTTCAAGACCACAGCCAGCATCCATCCGTGTCCCATCTTTTCTACAGCTGTCTGAGCCACTATCATCTCTCATTTGGGTTCTGCAAGAGCCTCCTAACGGGTTACTCTGTTTCTACCAGGCCCCCCTACAGTCTTATTTCCAACTCAGCAGCCCACTGAGCCTTTAAAAACAAAGCCATCTGGTCACTTCTCTGTGCAAAGACTTGCAATGGATCGCCATTTCTTTCTTTTTATTTTTCTTTTAATATTGATTGATTGACTGACTGATTGATTGGCTGCGTCAGGTCTTAGTTGTGGCTCAGGGCCTCTTCGTTGTGGTGCACAGGCTCAGTAGTTGCAGCCTGCATGTAGTTGTTGCCCCACGGCATGTGGGATCTTAGTTCCAGGGATCAAACCAGTGTCCGTTGCATTGCAAGATGGAGTCTTAACCACTGGACCACCAGGGAAGTCCCTAGATCGCCATTTCAAGCAGAATGAGGACCAAAGTCCTCAAACTGGCCCACAAGGCTCTAAGTGACATGGACCCATTTCCTTTAGAAACTCCCTCATCTCCTACGACTGTCGCCTTGCTCGCTCCACTGCAGTCTCACTGGCCTCCGTGCTCTTCCCTTAAAACTAAAACGTGCCAGACAAACTCTGCCCTGGGGCCTTTATACTAACTGTTCCCCTCAGCCCCTTCAAGTCTTGGTTCAATTCTCATCTTCTCCATGAAACCAGCCCGTCCTGTAGGTCACCCAACCACTGCCCACCCGCACCCTCACACTGCTCCCTTACCTTGCCCTACTCTTAGTTTCTTTTCATAGCATGTATCCCCTTCCAACAAACCATAAAACGTCCTGTACTTATTGTCTGCTTCCCCCCGTCTCCCCTCAGCCCTCCTTCCGCTTTGCTTGTTCCCATGCCAGAACCCAGCTGATATACCCTACGTACAGAAGCAGTCCCCGGCACAACGACATATTCATTTTTAAATATTTGTGGAAAGAATAAAATTGAGGGGGACCTCCCTGGTGGCATAGTAGCTAAGAATCTGCCTGTCACCAGGGAAGCTCCCTAGAGCCACCTTTTTTAAAGAAGGAAACTTTCAACGGTGCTACACCCTCCATCCTTATTATTATTATGGCCTTACGAGTGGTAGGCAAACAAAATATGGTCGGCTCTTTCCCTCTGCTCCTATGTTAATCAAAGGCGCCATGGGGGTTTAATCCGTATCTCTTATGAGCATCTCTACCCTTATTTACTCTTTGGCGTTACTAAGGCCCACACCTTAAACCTATGGACAGGTCAATGGGCCACAATTAGAAGTTTAATATCAGCTGGGTAGAGCTAGGGTTTTGTCAGGTGAAATGAGAGGCAGGATGAAGTTTTCTCAGTTGTCCTTTCATTGTTTCTTTCTTGGTTTATAGCTTTTTTACCAGGGATCTCCCAGTGAGAGATCTCTCCAGTGATGGGGGATTTATCAGAGACTTTTTCACCACTACCACCTCCATCCATAACTCCTGCGAAGAAACGAGAGAAAACTACAAGGACTGATGACTTTTCTAGTCCTCTGAAACAAGGTACAGAATACGTAGAGGTGAGATAAGAACGGAAAGAAAAAGAAATGTTTTCAGCCCTGACACTAGCCTGGGTCTCCTAGAGTTTTCCTGGAGGTTGAGAAGTTACACACAGTTTGCACTAGAAAATCGCTCCATTTCTTACGGAAAAAAATCAACTTCTCTATAAAGAAGCTCCCAGAAATGTTTGTACCTTGACACTATTAATAATCCTTCCCCTCCACACAAGTGAGCTCACCTTGCAGCCAGATTTTGAGGACGGCATAAAGGGAACCGGTGTGGTGGGCAAGTCCAGCCACTGTGTGAACAGAGAGGCGACATTTAAACTCTAAGCAATCGTTACAGGGACGACAGCCAAGAAGCATGTTTCCATCGGTGTTGTGCTTACAAACAGCCCTCCCTGACTTGGCCAGGACTCAAACTCCGTAAAGATTCCAGTTTGGGTTCCACCCCAGTTCCAACAGGAGAACAGTAAATATGAGATGAGTGATAACAAGATGCATTTCTCCCCAACTGTGGCTTATGACCCCAAAACAATGGCAGTTCACCTCTGTCCCTCCTGTGCCCCACTAAATCGAGAGGAGCACAGGAAAGATGATCTGCTCTTCCCAGACACTGTGTGTGCTGGGGCACAAGGGCAGAGACCCTGAGAGGGCTGCTGGTGACAGAATCCCTTGTGTAATTTTTCTTCCCATGAAAGCAGTGCAAGGATCGATCCTACTTGATCATGGAAAAATTCCAAATCCTAGTAAAGGTGACTCTGGGAAGAGACCGCAGAGGAGGTTAGCACAGAGCCCATGTGCCTACCCTACTTCTGACTCTGAGTCTGAACTGGAAATTCAGCCTCTGCGGCTGAATCAGGGTGGGCTCCTGTTAGCCTTGTGAGCCGGGAGACCTTGAAGTCAAAAGGTCAATCTCTTCCCTCTCTCGGGTTCTCTTTTCTCCCTCTTCTATTCCTCTCTCTCCTTTTAGACACAGATGAGAACCTAGAGAAGAGGCAGAAATGGAGCATTGTGGCCAAATTTCTGATTGCAGTCACCTTGTGGTTCAGTGGAATCGCCATTACGGCATGCATCATTTCTGAAGTCCCATGTCCTGTAAGTATGCTGATGTACTGGGTCCTTGGACTTGATCTATAAAGACCTTCTGTGCCAGAGGCAGGTTGGTATATTGACAAAAGCACAGACTTTGGAATTTGGATACACCTGCCACTCAACACTCACAAGCTGCTGAGTGGCTTTGAGAAAGTTGTTTGCCTTCTCCAAACTCAGCTGCCTCATCTTTAAAATGGGACTAACGATATTTGCCTCTCATGGTAGTTATGAAGTTTTTTTTTTTGGCTGCATTGGGTCTTCGTTGCTGCGCACGGGCTTTCTCTAGTTGTGGTGAGTGGGGGCTATTCTTTGCTATGGTGCCCAGGCTTCTCAATGTGGTGGCTTCTCTTGTTGCTGAGCACAGGCTCTAGGCACACAAGCTTCACTCGTTGCAGCATGCGGGCTCAGAAGTTGTGGCACGTGGGCCCTAGAGCTTGCGGGCTTCAGTAGTTGTGGCTCGCGGCCTCTAGAGCACAGGCTCAGTAGTTGTGGTGGACAGGCTTAGTTGCTGCGTGGCATGTGGGATCTTCCTGAACCAGGAATCGAAACCCATATCCCCTGCATTGACAGGCAGATTCTTAACCACTGAGCCACCAAGGAAGTCCTGATTATGAAGTTTAATTGAGATTCTGTGGGAAAGGCCCCTGGCACATGGGAGGTGCTTGCTAAATGCAAGCTCCTTTCCTCTGCAGTACTTGGACATTCTCTAGGGAGGACAGAGCCAATGAATATTTTCTTTTTTCCTTAGGAGAGATGATTTTCAGGAATTCCCTGGCTGCCCAGTGGTTAAGACTCTGAGCTTTCATTGCTGGGCCCGGATTTGATCCCTGGTTGGGGAACTAAGATCTTGTAAGCCGTGTGGCACAGCCAAAAAAAAAAAAAAAAGAGAGAGAGAGAGAGGATTTTTCTTTAAATGGCCTGATGTGAGGTTTGGAAGATAATCAGACGCATAGCAGCCACCTGAAGTTAATACCAGTCATTTTCTCCCTTCAGAGTCAACACCTAGGAGCCAGAGATACGCCAGTGCCAGCGGCTGTGGAGAAGGCAAAGAAAGGAAGGCCAGCAACCTGGGGCAGCTGAATCCCAGCCTGACTCTCAGCCCAAAAAGGAAAATGTTCTCTGTATGGCTATTGTCATTTGCCTGGAGAAAATGGGGTTAATATAAACTCTTGGAGACAGGGAGATACTTTAGTGTTATGAAGCAAATATGGGTAATTCTTTTATGTGTCGGGAAATGGGCATGTATTTGTACTACTGTTTTCTTAACATCAGCAGGGCCATAATACAATAGGGTACTTATTGAAAATACCTATTTCTGGGCATCAGATATAATAAATCAGAATGGCTAGAGTGGGACCAGGAATCTTATCTTTAAGATTTTCTTTTTGGCTACGCGAAGCAGCATGTGGGATCTTAGTTCCCCAATCAGGGATCAAACCCGTGCCCCCTGCAGTGGAAGTGTGGAGTCTTAAACACTGGACTGCCAGGAAGTCCCTTTTTAAAAATAAAATTTTTTTTTTAGTTTTTAAAATTTTTAATAAACTCTCTAAGTAGAAGTGGATTTGCTGTGAAATTAATGAAGCTTAAACTCAGGACCATGGGACCTGCACAAAGCCTTTGTATCCGATTTTGTATTTTTAAAATTTGTATTATTTTTCTTTAAAAAAAGGTCCCTGAAATTGTAAGAGCTTCAGAGCCCAGAAACTATGTCTCCATTTCTTCTCCTGTGTAACTCTGACATACAACACAGTTCAAGAACCACCACACTTGAACACAGCCTGAATACTTGGCAAAGCAGTTTATTTCTTCCCTGCCTCGGGGTTTCCTGGCAGGATTACAAATCCATACTGCACTTTCGTGTCTAAGTCAGACACCACACCACTGGCTCAGCATGGCTGCTTTAAATCCAGTTTCCCCACCAGGAACGGATGCAGCCTTTGAATACAAGAAATTGATGGGTGCCTTCTCTACATCTACAAAACCCACTGAAGCAAAGAGATGAGGTCTCCAATACTTTTTAAGTTACAGGAGAAAAAAAAAGAAGGCGGCCACTTTTGTAGAATTATAGCACTGAGAATGGGTCTCAAAGATTATCTAGTCCAGGATGGGACACACGCTGCCACTCCTTAGTTCCATGTCAACCACACACGTCAATAATCAAGCAGAGGGCAGCTGCAAGATGAATTCGTTCCTGAGGTCTGTCACACAGCACAGTGCTTACAGTCACAATACTGTATACTTCAAAACTGCTAAGAGACTAGATCCTACACATTCTCACCACAAAAAAGAAATGATGATTATGTGACATGATGGAATGTTAGCTAAAACTACTGTGGTAATCACACTGCAATTTATAAATGCATCAAATCAACAGGCTGGACACCTTAAACTTACACAGTGTTATATGAAAATTGTATCTCAATTAAAAAAAATCAAGCACGGCACTCCTTCCACCCAGACATGGCATCAAGAATCTTTTTTATCACAGTGCTTTAGGTACCCAATGCCAACTTCTTTGTCATTTTCTACAATCCTGTTTCTGCTAATATTAGATGATGAGCCCATGTAAATTAGTATTATTCTATAATTTGGTGTATTTTTAGTTCTTTAATCCAATCTACATTATCATTGCTACTGAACAACTGAAAGAAATAGGCCTGAAGGGGACTAAAAAGTCTAGTCCAGAATTAGAAGTAACCATGTAGCAGCAACTCTGATTGAATTTCTCCCATGAACAAAATAAGCTTCTAAATGGTAAAGGAATTAATTTTTTAAAAGCAATTTTATACACATTGCCTCATTGGAGCCTTATATAAATCCTGGGAAGTAGCTAGGGCAGGTATCTATATCTTACTGATACTTAAACGAAGACTCAGAGAGGTTAATGACTTTCCAGTGGTCACACAGATAGTAGAAAGAACTAAAATTCAGGTCTTTTAATTCCTATACTGGACTTATTGGCTTATTCATCTCTTCCACAGAATTTTACTGAAAGCCTTCTACGTGCCAAGAACTCTGCTTCAAGAGGCTTAGAGTCTAAGTTCATAACAGTTAAGCATTTAGAAAGCACATACAAAATCAGATGGGGCATGGAGTCAGGTATAATGAGAGTGGAATGGGATTAGTATAAAAATATTTGGTTCCCATTGACCCAGATCTCTGCCCTTCTCAAACAGAGTGCGATTGTTTGGGCCTGATTCCAGGAATGAAGCAGAATCCCTGTGCATCTGGGATCCAAAGTAGCTGCACATCCAGGGCCCTTTCCATTCAAGGCAAATAGGTCAAGCAAGGGATGGCTGGGCTGTTTGCTAGCAGGTTATTGGTTCCAACAAACTGTAGGTTTTCATACGTAAGTGCACCTTGCTGACACTTTCTCAGTGTAAAGCTCAATAACTTTTCCCAGAATTGATGGGTAACAGAGGCAAAATGATGTGAACTTGGAATTACATAGGGTTTTGTACTAAGCTATCTCTTTGTCTGTAGATGAAGAAATACCTATTTGCATCCTTCTTTATTTTTCATATTTCCTTTCAATCTCTAGGTTGGACACAATGCTCCCAAATCACCAAAACCCAAGAAAGCTGCAGAGATCACTGTGGTCCACCAGATATATTCTGAAAAGTTCTGCCCTGCCTCACACACTGAATGAAAGATACTACATTGTCTTCTCCCTACTATTAATCAATATGGGCAAATTCTTGCCAATTTTACCCTCGGATCTTCAGCAGGGACATTACGACCAGACAGCAATGCCAGGCCAGGGAGCAGGGAGCTTGGGCTTACAGACGGAGTTACTCTCATGCCTTTGCTACTGACTTATCCACAAGCCTCTGAAATTCACTTGGTTCTCCCACCAAAAGTGGATATTTTTTCATGCCATCAAATGAAAACAAAAAGTCTTCCCTCTAGGCACTGTGAATGGACCCATTGCTCTCTTTGACAAAAGGTTTAAACACAGCCTCCAAGAAACTGAGCAAAGCAGCCCCTGGTGTGGCACATTCACCAAGTCCTCGGCTGTCCTCTCAGCTGACCTCACGCCGCTGGCTCTCAGCTGGCTGAGGGTGGGCTCCTGTTCTCCCAGGCTGGCATTCATAGGGCTTTACGACCTCGGCCACTACACGCAGCTCTGCACACCCTGGGGAAGGGAACGTGACCCCACGCGTAACAAAAGTTCTCTTTGTGACTCATCCCCAAAGGGCTTAGGGACCGCACACAAATAGGATCCAGACTGGGAATTCCCTGGTGGTCTAGTGGTTAGGACTTGGCACTTTCACTGCTGCGGCCCAGGTTCGATTCCTGGTAGGGGAACTGAGATCCTGCAGGCTGTGTGGCGCAGCCAAAAGACCAAAACAAACACACAGAAACAAATAGGATGCAGGCAAGTTCTCCTGATAATCCAGAATTCCTGAAGTTGGTCTGACATTATACCTGACCATCACGGTAAGCTGCAGACATTCTGCACAAGGATTCCAGAGCAACGCGATGATGGTGCTTCTCACAGAGGCATGGCTATGAGTCGTCTCACCTACTTAAATAAGAGTTTGGTTGAGAAAGTGAAACTGCTGATTTTTTTTGTAAGCTCAAGGCAACATTTTATTATACTTCTTAGCTGTGGTTTCTTCCTTTCCCTTATCTCAGCTAAGACATAGTTTAAGAAAGGCTCAGTTTATAGAATTTATCATGAAATTAGATTTTCAGTTATACATTTTAATTGAATTTTTCATGAAACTCAAAACTGTGGGTTGTGGTGCATATGACTTTTGACAATGAAATGAGACATATACAATCTGTTTCGTACAGCAAGGATATTCTACTTATTTTACCATTATAAATTGTCTTATTTGAGAAATTTTCTAAATATGTTAAGTAAAAAACTGTCAACTAATATGTCAATGCTTTCAACATTAAGGTAATTGAGTATTACCTAGCGTTGAATTTTAGCAACAACTAATCTTTTTTTAATTAATTAATTAATTAATTTATGGCTGCATTGAGTCTTCGTTGCTGCCTGTGGGCCCTCTCCAGCTGCGGCAAGCAGGTGCCACTCTGCTGCGGTGTGCGGGCTTCTCACTGTGGCAGCTTCCCCTGTTGCTGAGCATGGGCTCCAGGCACACGGCCTTCAGCAGTTGTGGTGCATGGGCTTGGTTGCTCCGCGACACGTGGGATCTTCCCCGACCAGGGCTTGAACCCGAGTCCCCCGCATTGGCAGGTGGACTCCCAACCACTGCACCGCCAGGGAAGTCTGCAACAACTAATCATACAAATTCAAAATTACTACTCAAACCCCTGTTCTAAAAGCTGCATATCTTAAAACAGAGTTTAGGTGCAAAAGGGACTGGCAGGAGGGATAAGAAGGGTGTTCTCCTGCTTCTTTTCATGAGTCTGAAACCATCCCATTTCATTTTGGTGAAATGTGCCTATTCCTAAGTAATTGTTTTCTTAGTTCTCCAGTTAAAAATACACATACACACACATCATATCCTTCTTTCTTTCACTTCAAGTACAGTCCAAAAAGGTGCAACATCTAGCCTTAAGCCCTGATTTGATATTTAAGCTGAGCCTAGAAGCGATGGACCCAAGCATGGCTGATGATAGTTTTCAAGGAAGCCCTAGAGACCCTCTCAGTGCCCTAAAGTTCCACAGAGCATGCTCTGAAAATATGCTAGGTGGAGAGGACAGAACACTGGGGCTGGCGTGTGAATAAATGAGTATCACCCTCCACTGATTCACAGCATCACCTCCAGTTTATCCTGTCATCTGTGGCTCAGTCTAACAATGAAACAGAGGGAGAAAAAGAAGCCTGCCCAAGACTACTAGGGAGGATGATTAAAAACATTTCATACCTAAAAACTAAAAATAGAGTTACCATATGGCCCAGCAATCCCACTGCTGGGCATATACCCAGAGAACACCATCATTCAAAAAGACACATGCACTCCAATGTTCATTGCAGCACTATTTACAATAGCCAGGACACGGAAGCAACCTAAATGTCCATCAACAGATGAATGGATAAAAAAGATGTGGTACATATATACAATGGAATATTACTCAGCTGTAAAAAGCAATGAAACTGGGACATTTGTAGAGACATGGATGGACCTAGAGACTGTCATACAGAGTGAAGTGAGTCAGAAAGAGAAAAACAAATATCGTATATCAACACATATATGCGGAATATAGAAAAATGGTCCAAATCCACCGGTTTGCAAGGCAGAAATGGAGACACAGATGTAGAGAACAAACATATGGACACCAAGTGGGGAAAGCGGGGAGGGTTGGGGGGGAATGAGTTGGGAGACTGGGATACCAAATTGTACACTCTAAATATATGCAGTTTATTGTATGTTAACTGTATCTCAATAAAAGTTCTTAAAAGAAAAAAAAACATTTCATACTTAAAGTTTTTGGTTTAGGACTGATGCCAACATTCATCCCCACCTTCCCAGGCTTTATCCACCAAAGAATGTCCTTTAATTCAGAAACAGGAGATAAAACCTGTGGCAGAGTCTATACTCATTAGCTCTTTGGCAAGAATACAATTTGGGGACTTCCCTGGTGGCACAGTGGTTAAGAATCCGCCTGCCAGTGCAGGGAACACGGGTTCAATCCCTGGTCCAGGAAGATCCCACACATCACGGAGCAGCTAAGCCCATGTGCCACAAACTACTGAGCCCATGTGTGGCAATGACTGAAGCCCTCACACCTACAGCCTGTGCTCCACAACAAGAAAAGTCACCTCAATGAGAAGCCTGCACACCACAATGAAGGGTAGCCCCCACTTGCCACAACTAGAGAAAGCCCGCTTGCAGCAACGAAGACCCAATGCAGCCAAAATAAATAAATAAATAAAAATAAAATAAAATAAACATAATTGGTTAAAAAATATGTAATTTGGGTAACACGTATAGTGACTTTTCTTTATAGAGATTCACCAATGGAATCAAAACTGTTTATTTTGCTTTGGGGACTTGTTTCCCCAGACACAGCAAGGTTCCTTTGAGGATTTTCTGACTCCCTGATCAGTGAACAATTTTGAATCCCATACTCTCTTACCAGTGGAGACCTTTGAAAACTAAAAGATAGGAGAAGGGGAGGGAGAACTCCCACGTGGACCTTGGGAAGTGACCTTTATTCTGCAGATCAGTTCTCAGCAGGGCACAATTCTCCCTGTCACCACTATAGACTGAGCTATAGACTCAACTTGATAAAATGCCATTTCTATGGGGAGCCAATGATTCCTCTGGGAAGTGACTAGTGAGTAAGGTTTTTACTACAAATTTTTTCTCATTAAGTTGCCACACGTTTTTCTGATTATTAAAGTACATCCTCACTATAAAAATGCTTAGAAAATACTGGAGTAAAAAGAATAAGAGAAAAAAAATTATAGCTAATCCTTCTTCCTAGGAAAAACCACTATTAACACTTTGATGTATCTCTTTACAAATTATAAATATATACACATATACATACGAAAGACATATGTTACACAAACACCACCATATACTTCATGCCATTTTAAACCTGTCCCCCTCTTTGGCTAATATATTTCTACCATATTTCCAGTTAGCACAAGTATTAAATAGTGTTTTTTTCAAGTCTTAGGCTAGAGAGGACTGAAAGTCATTCCACCTTTTTTTTTTTTTTTTAATTTATTTATTTATTTTATTTATTTATTGGCTACATTGGGTCTTCGTTGCTGCACACGGGCTTTCTCTAGTTGCTGCGAGTGGGGGCTACTCTTCATTGTGGTGCGCAGGCTCCTCATTGTAGTGGTTTCTCTTGTTGTGGAGCTCGGGCTCTAGGCGCATGGGCTTCAATAGTTGTGGCACATGGGCTCAGTAGTCGTGGCTCATGGGCTCTAGAGCACAGGCTCAATAGTTGTGGCACACGGGCTTAGTTGCTCCATGGCATGTGGAATCTTCCCAGGGCAGGGCTCGAACCCGTGTCCCCTGCATTGGCAGGCGGATTCTTTACCACTGCGCCACCTAGGAAGTCCCATTCCACCTTTTTTAAGAGTCTGGGTCAACCCAACACTTTCTGATAAGCCCAAAGATTAAAGGAAGTAGTTGCTTAGGGCAGAGAAAGTACGTTCACAGACACCTCCAATGTAAACTTCTGATGGTATTGCAAACCAACACTAAATAAATAGTTGTATCTGTGCATGTGTTAAAAGCATGACTTTAGGGCTTCCTAGGTGGTGCAGTGGTTAAGAATCCGCCTGCCAATGCGGAGGTCATGGGTTTGATCCCAGCTTCAGGAAGATCCCACATGCTGCAGAGCAGCTAAGCTCGTGTGCCAAAAAAAAAAAAAAAAAGGCAAAACAAAAAAAAGCATGACTTTATTCAATACAAGCACTTAAAATATACAATTTTATATTTCTGCTTTGCCATTTCTTCATTTTTTTTTAAGATCTGATTTTTTATTTCAAAAATCAAAGTGACCTAGGACTCTCAGGATCTCTGACAGGCCTGAGCAGGCCACCAGCATCCCTCCGTCTCTGCACACCCAGGCTAGTGCAAGGGGTTACTAATCAGAGAAGGACCTATGGCAGTTCTAGCCCTACACATTTTTCTCCCCACCTTCCCTCTTATTTTGGAGCCTCTTTAAGCACAATCCAGTGGATTCTGACCTAGAGCACTTTTCCTACATTATGTCCAAAGCTAGCCATTTCCCAAGGAAGAGTTGCTATATACACTTATGACTAGTGGCCAGGAACCCTTCTTTGTTTTGTCCTGTTCAAGTTGATGGTCTTATGTCCCCTCCTCCCCTTACACTCTGATCCTCCCCTCCTGCCTCCACTCTTCCCCTGCATTCTCAGAAAGGATTCCTTTCCCAGAGTTCACACCATGGCCCGCACACTGCCTTGAGTTGCTCTGTATCTTTTATGTATACTTCCTAGTTCTTCTGCTTGAAGCCTGTCATGTCTGTGTTAACTTGCATGTCACTATATGACTTTGTATTCAACAAAGCACCATGTTCACAGCAGACATTTAAAGAAACTGCTGAGGATGTCACACCACTGAATGGATAGCTGAGGGTAGCATAACTGACTTTCTAGAAGAAAATGAGGTAATCTTTACTTTTATATCAAAGTTGCTATTGGTTACCAGGTAGATGCAAACCAACGAGGCCCAACCTGCAACTGTTGGTAACACTTGAGTTCATCTTCTCTAGACTTACATTCTTTTCTTTCACGTTACTGTCTCTTCATCTTTCTCTTCCTGCTCCCCATTCCAACGCTCTTCTTTTTCCAACACTTTTCTTTTTCCTTTCCTTTTTTTTTCTTTCCCTTTTTCAGTGAATTTGAATCCATGTCTATAGGACATAAATTTCAGTCTGCAGAAACCTGCAGGAATTTGAATCCATGTCTATAGGACACAAATTTCAGGGAAATTTGAATCCATGTCCATAGGACATAAATTTCAGTCTGCAGAAGTGTCTTCACAGGCTGATCCTCCTTTACTTGGTGCACCTTGGGCTGTGTTACACACACTTTCACCAGACTCTTACAAATTAGCGCCATCCAGTGGCTAAAGTTGCTAATGTCAGCCTCTGAGAAAAGCAGTGTGTATAAATACAAAATAAATGAGAACAAACGTGAAGGCTGTCTTACTGCCCCAAAGGAAGAAAATAATTCATAGCAGCCAAATTTTGTCCTGTTTTAAGGTCTGTTTTGTAAACCTTAAAATAGGGCGGAGAAGAATACGTTTAGGGGTATAGTGTCATGGTCTCCGCAGAATAAGATGATGCCCACCAGACTTGCCAAGGATTTATTCAGGTCACTACTGCTCCCCAATGTCTAGAAAAGAAGAATAAACAGCACGGGCTATAGGGTAAAGTCTTTATTTCCCTCTAGAAGAATCAAACATCCAACATAAGAGACACTATCTTGAAGACTTTTAAACTATACATATGATAATACCAGCAGTTCAATTTACTTCTTCTGTGAGGACCTTTATTGGACGTATCTATGTCTAGGACATATGCCAAGGAGTAGAAGTCATGTGTTGGAGGATACATACATCTTCAACTTTGCTAGACTGCATATAGTTCTCCAAAGTGGTTGTAGCAAATATATTCTCACTAGTGGGAAACAGTCCCTATAGTTCCACCTCCTCCCTAACCCGGAAATCTCAGACTTTACGATTTTTGCCAGTCTGATGCCTATGAAATAAGTGTGTCATTGTTGTTCTTATGTGTATTTTCCTGCTTAACGGTGAGGTTGAGCATCTTTCTATATATTTATTTGCCTTCAGGTTTTCTCTTGCTTGCCTGTAACCTCTCCCATTTTTTTTTTCTATTGTGTTGTTAGCCATTTTTATTGAATTGTAGAAGTCCTGTATTCTAGGCGATATTCCTGAATACTAATCCTCTCTCTCTGAAACATTTACAATCAAAAGCATATTTCTAATATAAACATATTCCTCAAAGCAGATTTACACATAAATAAACACCTGTCATGCTCTGAAGGTCTGGGAGTGCCTTTTGTCTCCAAGATTCTGTTTTCATTTTGACTTCTATGGCTAAAAAGCCATTGGCACTTATGTCCAAAAGTCCCAGGACTTCCCTGGTGGCGCAGTGGTTAAGAATCTGCCTGCCAATGCAGGGGACACAGGCTCAATTCCTGCTCTGGGAAGATCCCACATGCTGTGGAGCAACTAAGTCCATGAGCCACAACAACTGAGCCTGTGCTCTAGAGCCCTTGTGCCACAACTACTGAGCCCACATGCCACAACTACTGAAGCCTGCGCACCTAGAGCCCGTGTTCCGCAACAAGAGAAGCCTCCGCAATGAGAAGCCGCAACTAGAGAAAGCCCATGCACTTCAATGAAGACCCAATACAGCCAAAAATAATAAATAAATAAAATTATAAAAAAAAAGATTAAAAGTCCCATGTAACCTTAGGACTTCAAGGACTCTCACCTTGAAGGACTCTGCTCTGTCAACACATATGTGACAAAGTAAGGCAGCTGGGTCATCAGCATGTTCCAAACCTATTCAATTCCTTACGGCAGGAAGATAAAAGAGCAGCTCTCAAAAAAACTACTAGTATCTGTCATTGTCTTATTTGGAAGTTAAACCAGCTGAGTAATGCACAGGTTCCATTTCAGAGTGATCTACTCAGATATTGCTTTCCTAGGCATTTATAATGACTCCACAGTGTTGAAAAGAATTGCAACCTGTAGCAATACCTAAACTCCTGGGCCCATTTTCCACTAAAAAGCACTGAGCCCTCCAGAGTAAGCCAGAAAGTACCTTTGCCTAACATTTTTATTTGCCTAAACACAGGGAAGATGAACTTTGGCAGAATGGATAGCCTATGTGCCAGAGGAGCATCACATTAGAGAACTCTGTCCGGCCTCCTCTCCTCACTGCTGTGGTATCACCACTGTTTACCCTTTTGGCTCCCTCCTTCCTATCTAAAAGAAAATCATCTGATTCCTGTATCTATACTTTACACAAAATCTTTTCACTCCAACATGCTCGTTTCTTCTTGGTGGATTAATTTTAAGCCTTTTACCTCTAACTGTAGATAATAATACTAGCAAACACATAATGCACATCTACTATGTAAGAATAAAGCTTTGTTGGGACTTCCTAGGTGGCGCAGTGCTTAAGAATCTGCCTGCCAACGCAGGGGACAGGGGTTTGATCCCTGCCCCAGGAAGACACTACATGTTGTGGAGCAACTAAGCCTGTGTGCCACAACTATTGAGCCTGTGCTTTAGAGCCCATGAGCCACAACTACTGAGCCCATGTGTTGCAACTACTGAAGCCCACGCGCCTAGAGCCCATGCTCTGCAACAAGAGAAGCCACTGCAATGAGGAGCCCACGCACCACAATGAATAGATCCCTCGCTCGCCACAACTAGAGAAAGCCCGTGTGCAGCAATGAAGACCCAACACAGCCAAGAAAAAATAAATAAATTTATTAAAAAAAAAAAAGAATAAAGCGTTGTCTTCTGCTAAAGTAACTCTGGGGAACAGGGAGGCCAGGGAGTATCTCACTGGCCTGAACTACCACAGCCTCCAAATCTGCCTCCCCGAGGCCACTCTCCTGCCTCTCTTCAACCTGCACACGGTTCTCCACCCTGCCACCAGAGTGAACCTTCCACAATGCAAATTAGGTCGTGTTACTCCTTTGCTAAAAAACATTCAGTGACTTCCCACTGCTACCAGGATAAAACCCAAAATCCTTAATACTGTTGACTGCCGATGTTAATCAACTATACCGCAATAAAAAAAATTAAAATTTTAAGACTGTCGAGGCCCTCGCTAGTCTAGCCTGCCCCCCTCTCCAGTCTCTTCTCCCCTCATCTCCTCTCACTCTTCCAGCCTCAGCCACAGTGGACGAGCATTCTTCTTCCTTCCCTCAGGGTCTACATTGTCCCCTCTGCCTGGAACACTGTTCCCACTCCCTCATCCCACCTTCCCCTTCCTTCACTATTTGCCTATTTAACACCTATTCAACTTTCAGATATTGGCTCAATAGAACCTCCTTAACAGAGGCCCCCTTGGGATCTCCCTGGCAGTCCAGTGTTTAAGACTTGGCGCTTTCACTGTGGATGGTCCAGGTTCAATCCTTGGTCAGGGAACGAAGATCCCACAAGCCACGGGGTGTGGCCAAAAAAAAAAAGGAGCCCCCACCTTGACCTCCCAAACTCTACCAGGTTCCCCCATTATACCCTTTCACAGTGCACACTTCTGTCACGGTATTCATCTATTTGTAATGACATATTTCTGTGGCATTTGATTGACACCTCTCTTACAGAAGTAAGCTACATTGAGGACCAGGACCAGGTCTGTCTTGCTTACGTTTACATTGTATCCCTAGGCCAAGGGCTGTGTCTGACACTTAGAGGGATTTAGTAAATAACTTCCCTTAATGAAAGAAGAGACAGATGGGAGTTGAACTGGGTCTCTTCCCCGAATCTATTTCAAGGATCCCAGATACCAGAAATTTAGAATCCATCTCCTCTGTGTCCTTCCTTCTTTTACCATGAGCCACCAGCCTTCATCTCACTTAACCCTCTGAAGCAGCCACATTTATTATCTGCATTTTATAGAAGAGAAAACAGGATCAGAGACTTGCTTGAGGTCACAGAGCTAGTAAATGAACACAGCTAGGATTCCAACATAGGTTACTGACCTTCACCTCTATGCTCTTAACCACGACACATGAGCCCTGTCGGTTTATATCTTTCATTGATATTTCTCTTGGGTGGCTGATCTCTTTCTTATCTATTTCTTTGCATTAGGAAGATTATTCTTTGTGATATGAGTTGCAAACATTTTTTTCCGTGTTCTATTTATGTTTTGACATTGCTTAAGGTGTTATTTCTCCGCAGAAATTTTGAGTGTTTTGTGGTCAAATGATTAACCTCTCCTTTTGAGCCTTCCGTATTCTGAGTCATAGTTAGAAAGATTTTCCTACCCCAGGCCAAGATTATAAAGAAATTTTTCTCATATTTTAGTGCTTTTATAGCTTTCAGTTTTTATATTTTTATTTAAATATTTAATCCAACTGGAGTTTATCCTGGTGCAAGATAGAGACGGACATTTATTTTTTCCCCAGATGGCTATCCAGTTGTCCACAGCATTTATTAAGTAGCCCATCTTTATCATATACTAAATCCTATATGTATTTTGGTTGACTTCTGGACTTTTTCTCCTCTTCCACTAGTATGTAAGTCTACCCACATGTTGGAATAATTGGTACTTTTTCTTTTTTCACATCAGCACTTCTGAACCTTTCCCTCTGACTTCTCTGTAGTACCTGGCATTGCTGGCTAACCCATTCTCCTTGATGTACTCTCAGTGCTATATTGTTAGGTTACTGAGCAGGTGACTAAACATGTACTCCAGGCACTAGCGAAGCAGGGGCACCAGAGTCATGATGACAAAGAAGATGTAATCAAAGAGGTCACCACAGAAAAGGCAGAACTTTGCTGGACTTCCTTACACATATTTTACAGCTTATAATATTTTTATTTTTTTTAAGATTGATTGATTCATTGATTGATTGATTTAGGCTGTGCCGCACAGCTTGCAGGTTCTTAGTTTCCTGACCAGGGACTGAACCTGGGGCCACAGCAAAGAAAGTGCTGAGTCCTAACCACTGGACCACCAGAAAGAGAACTCCCAATATTTTTATTTTAAATTACACGGGAAGCACTATATTGTCAGTTATTCAGGGCCTATAGGGTCTTACAGTTCTGCTGACTACCTCCCACCCCTTACCTGTACTGCCACTTCTCTCTTTTCAATCTACTTCTCCCTTCCTGGCCTACTGGCTCTTCCCCTGTCTTACCTGTTGCTGTCATCCAAGTTTCTACTCTTCACTTTCTTCTCTCTTTTTTCCATTCAGTGAGCTCAGGCAATCTCATCCTCTCCCGTGGCTTCAAAATTCCCAGATTTGTGCTGATTTCCTCCTAATCTGTGTCTCTGACCCAGATCTCTCCTTTAGCTTTTGAAGCTGCCTATTGAACGTCACCTGTACAGCTTGCAGACACCTCCAACTCCACGTATCCAGAGCAAAACCTGCTCTTTTCCACTTTGTGTCTGCTCTTTGCCCTTTGGCCCCTGTCTTGGTGAGAAGCGCCATCATTCCCCCCAACCATTACCTTTTTTGGGGGGGTGGGCGTGGGGGGGGGGAGGGCCGAACCATGCAGCTTATGGGATTTTAGTTCCCCAACCAGGGATCAAACTTGGGCCCCCAGCAATGAGAGCACAGAGCCCTAACCACTAGACAACCAGGGAATTCCCCCCAATCACGTCTTCTTTTTTTTTTTTTTAATATTTATTTATTTCTTTGGCTGCTCTGGGTCTTAGTTGTGGCACAAGGGAACTTTGTTGCACGTGCAGGATCTTTCGTTGCAGCAAGCAGGATCTAGTTCCCCGACCAGGTATCAAACCCAGGCCCCCTGTGTTGGGAGCACAGAGTCTTAACCACTGGGCCACCAGGAAAGCTCCCCCACCCTCATGACTTCTTAAACACCCTCAATCCATTTATTCTTCCTCATCCCCACTCCAACCATGTTAGTTCAAGTCCTCATCATCTCTTACCTGGACTTCTGAAACTCCTGGTCTTTCCTTTTGCTACGTTTTAGTCCATATCACTGCCAGAGAGATTGGTCTAAAACCAGATTAGTGATATCACCGCTTCCCAACTCAAAATGCCTCCCTGGCTCTCCACAGCCTCTGGAGTGATGCCCAAAGCCCGCTAGGGTCTGACCTCTGTGTACCTATGCAGCTTCACGGACAGTGGCCCTCCTTTCTGGCTCTCTGTACTCCACACACAGACCAAACTGGCCATACTATCTCATGCTTCTACCTTTGAATAATTTGATCTCTCTGTTTGAAATTTCCTTCCCATTCTTCTCCAAGACCTAACGCATCACTTCCCAGAGACCTACCCCTAATTCTGCCTAGAACTGGCCGATCTCTTCTTGGAGCCCTCAGGGTACCTAGCACACCTGTTACAGCACATATTACCTTGTATGGTAACCCTCTGCATGCCCATCTGTCTCCCCAACTGGTCACTGAGCTTCTTTTTGAGGGCAAAGACTAGTCAATTAGTCTTTGAATCCCTACTACCTGGCACAGTCCTCGGCCTACAGTAGGACTCAATAAATATTTATGGAATGAAGGAATAAACACATAAGAATGCTCTAGAAGTTTCCAATGAAAAAGTTTGCTATGTAGGTTGACTGTCAGAAGACCTCTCAGGCTGTTTTACAGGCTTAGAAACCCAAATTTTCCACACATAAAGAATGGCCCCCTCATTTAGGAGCAGACTCACACTAACCAAGCTCATATGTAAAATTATCGACTTATTTATAATAAGAAATACAACTGTCACATGTACAAAAATACTGTCTTTTGTACAACTACCCTGAACCTAAAGGCAGGCCTATATGGGAAGCTGCATTATTCCTGCATCACTGTTTAACCTATGCACTCTTGATGAAGGAGAAAAAAAAAATCTTATTCTTGAGGCACAATCTTACATTTTTGTATAAAGTTACAGGGACTTCCCTGGTGGCACAGCAGTTAAGAATCTGCCTGTGCCTGCCAATGCAGGGGACATGGGTTCGACCCTGGTCCGGGAAGATCCCAAATACTGCGGAGCAACTAAGCCTGTGCGCCACAACTACTGAAGCCCACGTGCCTAGAGCCTGTGCTCTGCAACAAGAGAAGCCACTGCAATGAGAAGCCTGCACACCCCAACTAAAGAAAGCCCATGTACAGCAACAAAGACCCAACACAGCCAACAAAGAAATAATTTTTTTAAGGCATAAGAAAAGGCATTTAAAAAAATAACAAAGTACAGATACACATATACTACATAAACAGATATATAGTTAGTATATCTGTGGTCTTAAAACTTCATCCGGGAAAGAAATTAAGAAAAAAATGTCTAAAAAGGCTCTTTAGGGCCGGCTGTGATGATTTAAAAAAAAGGTTGAGAAACACTAGTTTAATCTCTAAATGATTCTTTCTTAAGGAATTAGAATAAGCAGAGTTAGTTCTAAAATTAAACTATCCAGTGGCATTAGGTTGATATAGTATCTCTACAATATAACAGCCTATACTGGAATGACTGTGCTTGAAATTCATTGGCCGAGACTCTCTTGAATGGGCACAAATAAGTCAGCTTCAACAGGTTCCAACTCTTCCATAACTAACTAAGCCCTCCCTCTCGCAGGCTGACTCATTCTCCCTTTGGACGCGTATAGTACTCCGTATTTCTCAGGAGCCGTTCTATTTCCTAAAGAAACGTGACGTACCTCTGCTTGGATCCACAACCTTCAGAGGCTGTGTAAAGTTAAGAGACTGGGATAGAAGTCTGAATCTCCACCATGCTGCCTGCTCATACGGTGAGCATCAATTTCTGCATCAGTAAACTGGGAGTAACGACACCTCCCTTAAGGGATTTTTAAGGACTAAAATGAGAACTTATATGCAAAGAGCCTTGACAGTAGCTATTTTTAGTGCCAAGCTGGGATACAACACTGCTGTGTCATTTTGAAGGGTGAGTGTGTGTGTGCGCACGCACGCGTGATTAAATAGTAAAGGGCTTCAGAGAGAACTGCTGTCCTTGGCATGATTATAGATTCTAGAAAATTAATAAAGTGAGCTAACAGTAAAAAATGTGTTTGGCTGTGTGAAAATAACCAGTTACAGCCATTTATGTAAATAGCTTAACATTTAAGGCCTAATTATCATGCGGCACAATAACAATTACATATATCATTAAATATGCATCAGATTAACCAAGCTTTATTTGATTACAAGAGTACTCTATAGAACATTCTTATAGTTAATTGCTCATAATGCATAAGACTGTTCACTATTTACATCAATTAAATGAGACAGAGCTCCTGAGTGTGTCCTGCACTTGAGGTAAGCCTGGATTATGCATCCTTGATTGCAACTATGTACTTCCCCTATGACCTGTGAGATAATGTACACTCTCTTTAGTTTTGCATAGCGAGGAAGGTGCTAAAGAAGCAGGCAGCGAAAGAAAATTCTGTTTAATTGCTTGGTGTTTTGGAAACCTACAGGTTTCCAGTAGATAGTTCTTGGTTCAAACAATAAAAATATTCCAAAGCTGAGCACTAGCCAACCTAGCCTAGGACAGCTTTTAAGTAAGCCCCAAGGTCATAGTTTGGAGTACTTCTAGAATTAAAATTAAAACTACAAGTATAATTTATTTGACTCCCACCATGAACGAGATACTACATATACAACATCACATCCTTATAAAACTCTTATAAATTAGGTATTATTATTTTCATTTCACGTATGAGGAGAAAAGAGGCACAGAAAGATAATAATTTGCTAAATTCTTAAGGTGGTAAAGGGTGGAGACAGGATTCAAATTCAGGCAAGGCTTCAAAGCATATGCTTTTTAAACTATAATAAACTGGGCCAGGTTTCTTACAATTCATATTTCAAACATTTACTAGGTACTTGTTGACTGCAAAAGAGTATAGACTGCCTGTCATCAAATGATGCAAAATACTTTAGGAGCCTGTTTTGAAAGTCAAAAGGTGGAGGCCTTGTCCATTAGGCTGAAAGGCATGCAGCTAGGCTGCCTACCAGGCATTTACAATTTCCCAACAAAGAGGAGTCACTCAGCAACAATACATTCTTGGTTCACCTAACTTTTCAGGTTCTACCCCAAGCCTGCTATTTTAAGAGACAGACATCCTGTGCTCTGTGGAGATCATAAAGAAGTCACTGAGGGAATTCCCTGGCAGTCCAGTGGTTAGGACTCGGTGCTCTCACTGCCTGGGCTCGGATTCAATCCCTGGTCAGGGAACCAAGATCCTACAAGTGCACAGTGCGACCAAAAAAAAAAAAAAAAAAAAAAAAATGTCAGTAAGGTGATAAAGAAGCAGAAGTGGTGGGAAGCAAAGGGCTGGATTCATGAAAATTAGGCTTAATGGCCATGGCATTATGAAAATCCTAATAATAGCTAACATTTCAGTTTGAATAGCCAGAGGGAGTTTATCAGTTATATTTGGACAGATCTGATTTTAATTCTGGCTGTACTACCTAGTAACTGAATGCCTTAGGGCAAGTGGTTTGACCTCTCTGAGACTCACTTTTCCTTATCTGTAAAATAGGATGCAGTAGGGTCCTTTAGCAGAATGTTTCCCCCTCTTGTTCACCTTTGAGCTGTCAGGGCCCTCTTACTTACGCAGAAGCATCCCAGACACAACACTGGTGTGGAGAAATAGCTAGTATGTAGACCTTACATTTCTTTAAGTAGCTTAGCAGGAGGACTTCAACCCTTCCTCTGCAGACTGGTTGAGGCTGATCAAGTTAAAAGAGCAGTCTAGGAATCTCCTGGAAGGAAAAGGATCGATTACCTCTAATGCCTTTGACTAGGGTGGCCACAAAAGGAGAAAGACATGCAGGGATGGAGCGAATGGGGACAGGAGGATGGCAGTGCTACTAAGTACAAGAGGCAGCAACAGAGGCTGAGGAAGCAGGAGCCAGTCCTGAGCGGGGCGGCGGTGGACCCAGGGATCCTGTGGAAGTGCCTTAGTGTGAACTCAAAGGGCTGAGCCCTAAGAGCGGCAATCCTTGAGGAAACTCGAGGAAACTGCATCACAGGAAACTCCTTGCCTTTAAGAGATCCTGCAATTGGCAAAGGGCTCTGCTCCCAGACCTACATCTCTGGCTAATGTACATTGACTGGGGTCATCTCAGAGTTTAAAGGGGAGGAAGTTGAAACCTAGAAGGCATGGCTAGACTTTTAGACTTTGTTTTTATCTATTTGTATACCAAACTACAAAGAGCCACCTCAGATACAGGAAAAATAAACATTAGGTGAGATGAAGTTTATAAAGTCTTTCAGCACTCAGGACATAGTAAGTAACTAAAAATGACAGATAATCATTTCCATTGGGAGGAAGGCTCAGAAACTGCACTTCTGGTTCTAACCACAGTAGCTAAGCAGCTGAAGAGGAGCTGTGGGGATATTCTGGACTCCATCAATGACAGCTACATTACAGAGCCTGAGGATGAAATTTTCCTTGTTGGGTTTTGAGTTCAAAAGTCAACCTCCTCAGTTAGTTAAGAATGGAGGCACTTCCCTGGCAGCACAATGGTTAAGAATCCGCCTGTCAATGCAGGGGACATGGGTTCAAGCCCTGGTCCAGGAAGATCCCACATGCCTCGGAGCAACTAAGCCTGTGTGCCACAACTACTAAGCCTGCACTCTACAGCCCTCGAGCCACAACTAGTGAGCCCGTGTGCCACAACTACTGAAGCCGCACACCTAGAGCCTGTGCTCCACAAGAGAAGCCACCACAATGAGAAGCCCACACATCGCAACAGAGTAGCCCCAGCTCGCCGCAACTAGAGGAAGCCCACGTGCAGCAATGAAGACCCAAAGCAGCCAATAAATAAATGATAAATAAATTTAAAAAAAAAGAATGGAAAGGCTTGGAGAAGGTACTATTAGTCTGCCCTGAAGGTCAGTCTTCGAAAATATTAGTCAGTCATGGACTGATCTTGGATATCATTAATATAAATTTCTGTCTTAAAGAGGACAAGAGTTATTTTTCCAGGTTCCTTTACAGACAATGTTTAGTGAGGGGAGCAACAAGACACTCAATCATCTCTGCTAGGATGGGTTAAACATAGGTTGCACAGAAAGCATGTAAGAGGGCTACCAAACCCAGACTTGGGGAGGGTCAGCAGAGATGTTCCTGAGGAAGAGATGTCTAAGTTGAAGTGGAAGTACTTGGCAAAGGAAACTTGGAAGTAACAGAGTACATAGGGGGAAAAGGAGATACTTCCACCTGGTGGGAGAATGAAGTGAAAAATGGGGCAACGATGACAAAGAAGTAGAAAGACACTGGACCCTGAAAGGGCCTTCTACAAAGAGTGGCCATACCATTTATTGTCCAGAGGCACTTCTGAGAGTGAAACGCGACAATATGACTAAATATACGGGGACGACGGGTGTAAACCAGGACTGTCCCGAGCAAATCGGAACTTATGGTCACCCTACTCGGAGGTCATGTTCAGGGGCATGCACCTCCAGTGAAAGCATAAATTGGACATCTTCTCTTTTTTCCCTTGCCTGAGTGACTTCAAACATACCTTTGCCTTTACCTGCTCATTTTGCAAATATTTGTCCAGGATGTACTTCTGGGCACTGAGATTACAAAGAAAACACACATCCAAAGAAACAGTTCTAATACAGTTATACCATTTCAGCCCTGGCCTCTCCTCTGAGCTCTAAATTCATTTATGTCATTTCCACTCAGATTGCAAAACAGACATCTGAGACAGAACCTTTCATTTCTCCTCCAAATCTGCCTTCCTAAGCTGGTCTTATAACTGATGCCACTACATTGCTGAAGGCAGAAACCCAGAAAAGCTCTCCCTTAATCACTGTTAATTTTTTAATTTCTCCACATCTTTCTTAAGCACAATGACTAAATTGGGGCTTAGAATTCCAATGAGGGCCTAACATCAATTGAAGAGGAAGGGTAATTTCCAGGTGCTTGAATGCTGTGTTTTTTATGACTAGATCCCAGTATTATGTGGGACTGTTTTTCCACAACAGTACAACATTGATCACTCACATTCAGTTTGCTGACAATCATGACATCCAGATCTGGATATATGCCCTAGCCAGTCTCAAAAACTTTCAGTTTAGGTGAAAAAGACATGAAGATAAATCCTAAAGGCTTGACCCCCCTTTCCTGTTTGCGGAGGTGGGAGTGGTTGTAAAGGTGTAGGTGAAACACCAATGTTCATAAACTATCTGTTGAACAACTGTGGGGCAATTAATGATTTAAAGGGCAATTTTAATGTTTCTGTTATCTATTCTCCACACAACTGCCAGAGTGATCCTTTTAAAGCAAATCTGATTATTCCTTTGTTCTCAAGCCTTCCATGGTATTCTATCGCATTCTAATAAAATCCAAAGTCCAACATGGCTTACCAGACACACGGTCTGGCTTCTGCCTGTTACCCAACTTATTTCTCTCATTCACTGTGCTCCAGCCTCACTGGGCTCCTTGTGTCTTCACCAACATGCCAAGCAGTCAGGGCTATTTTAAGTGCCATCTCTTTTCTCTTAGAACAGCTTCTCTCTAGAAATCCACATAGCTGCCTCCCTCATTTAGTGATTCGATGTCTGCTTACGATTAAGAGGCCTTCCTTGTCTGCCTCATCTAATAGAGCATCCCCTCATCACTCTTATCCCTTTAGCCTGATTTTTTTTTTAACTTGTCATATTACTGGGCATTAGCTATTATTTAGTAACATATTATGTGTATTTCTTGTCAATCTCCTTCATTATACACGAGACAGAGACTTCGTTTTATTCACTGCTGAATTCCCAGCACCTAGAACAGTGTCTTCTCATTAAATATTTGATAAATGAATGAATAAATAGATTTTCAGGATACATCACAGGTAAAACTACTCTATATTTATTGGCACGAAGCATAGAAAAATATCTAGAAGAGTGTATAGCAAAATTCTAACTATATAACATGGTGGGAGCTCGTTTTCACCATTATTTTTGCTCATGCAAATACTCTGACTTCTTTTTTCTTTTTGAATGAACTTGTATGACTCAGATACTAAAAAATGAATAAAGAGGCCACACAGGCAGAAAGCGTAAATGAACTCTATGCGAGGTTGGGCAAATTTATGAAAGAAAGACTTCTAAACAGATGGATAAGCTAAACTACTGTCTCAATGCCCTTCCCCAACAAGGTCTGGCAGCGTGATCCCAAGTTATTCACAAGGCAGAGTCTAAAGGTTTTCACCTGGAAAACGGGGATGATAATTATGAACGCCTACCCCATAAGGTTGTTTTTGAAGATTAAATGAGACCTCCTTTGCACAAGGACCGGCATGCAGTAAATACTCGACAAATGGCAGCTCTTATAATAATCAGCAGTAACAAGAGATGCTGGGACATACCTAGCCCTCAAGATTGACATCAGAGTGGACCACCACATCCTCTCATCATTGCGCCTCAATCTGGGCCCCTGAAGCCCAAAGAGGGGATGGTTCTTTCCAAAGATGACAGTTTCGACGTTCCAGATGCATCTGAATCAAACGTACCCTGTGTACCCTTAAAACCATTCAGGCAGTCTGGTTAATCCATGAGCAGCACCGCAAGACCCGGCTTCGAGAGGTGGCCACCGCTCGCCGTCCTTGGGCCCAGTCCCTTAGCCTCGATTTCCTTCGAGGCTGCAACAGAGGTGGGGGGGTGGGGTGGGAATGTTAGAAAACACAAAAGCGGGGCAGTACCGGCCCGCTCCAGCTCACCGCGCTCTGGAGCGGATCAAACGCACCGGCAAGCCTGCGGCGACCAGCCACGCGCCCCCAGGGAAAAGTGATAACCAGCCGGACTCAAAACTCAGGCAAAACTGCTCAGAGACCCAACCTCCCAGGCCGCAGCCAGAGGCCGGCGGCGCGCGCGCGCGGCAAAGGCCGGGGCGGGGACTGGGCGGAGGCGGCGGGCGCGCGGCCCGCTCACGCCTGCGCCGCCCGGGAGCGAGCACGCAAGCCCGGGGCGCGCGCACGGCGGGCGTTTCCTCGGCGTGGAGGAGGGGGACGCGGTGAGGTGAGGCACGAGGCGCTGTGGAGGGGACGGCGGCGGCGGCGGGACGCAAGCCCCTCTTGCGGGACAAGGGGGAGGCGGGGACCGCGAGGGGAGGCGGAGTTGGGGGCGGACTGCGGGCCCCGGAGGCGTCGGGGGTGAGCGGGGCGGGCGGGCGCGAGGCGCCGGCCACGCTGCACCGTGGGGGAGGGCGGCGCGGGCCCGGCCTGAGCCCTGAGGCCCCGCCCCGCCGCGGGCCTGGCGCGCCCCGCCCCCTGGGCGGCCCAGCTGGGTCCCAGCCTGGGTATTCCCGTCTCTGCTGCAAGGGAGCGCGCGCGGTCCCGCTCTTAACAGCGCCTTGTTGGTGTTAGCCTGTGTTTTCAAGTAGACCTTCCAAGTAGATATTTCGGATCTATATGAGAGGTGAGGTGGTCTGACGCTCCAGTAAAATGACTTGCCCAAGATCACACGGTTAATGAGGAGCGAAGTGAGGCTTCGAATCGTGTCTGCAAAACTCCTGAGCCTGCCCCTCCCTGTCCCCTGCACCACGTCGAATGCTCTTCACGTTCCTTCCCTCCTGCTGCCAGTAACTTCTTGGAATTTGACAAATGCTGATTTGGAGATAGTACCCATCCTGTCATGGATGTTAGCGTCAGAAATGTCTCGTGTGAAGAAAGGAGAGGAAAAAAGAAGATTCCGCTTATCGCTATACTGCGCTTACAACGTGGAGTGTTTACGAGACTGTATACATCCTTTATCTGACCATCTCTACTAACCTCTGTTGAGGCGACGCTGCTGTTCACTAACTGTAAGACGTGTGCAAGTATCAGTCTTTCAGAGCTTCCTTTCCCTCTTTGAAAAAGCACCATGCCTCAGAAGGTTGTAAGGATTCAGAGACAATCCACGTACAGTGAGTGGTACCGCAGGACCTGACATATAAGAAAAGTTCAATAAATGTTGGCCATGATTTTATTACTGACTGCATAGTAGCCCTTACTAAACTCACTGTTCTTCAAACTCGTTTTCCTGGGACTAGAGCAGAGGGAAAACCACCCCAACTCATCCTGGAAAAGACAAGTTGACTGACAGTTTTAGCTGAGTGTCCCATACAATTAATGATGAATTATTCCCCAAGCTAAAACGCAAGTGGAGAGAACTAAAGCTGAGCTAACCTTTTTTGTGGAGCTAACATTTATTTGTCCATTACCTTTGTGTTTATTGAGTTCTTTC